>NW_026521824.1:675642-1351284 GCF_021234435.1 Artibeus jamaicensis
GCCCAGAAAGCAATCAATTATGATAAGCTCAGAGAGGTCACCCAAGGCCCCAGAGAAAATCCGGCGCACTGTTTTTCAACAGACTAACCGAGGCAATGGTGCTCCATACCTGCCTTGACCCGGCTTCTAATGCTGGGGCCACTGTCTTAGCTACTCACTTTATCTCCCAGTCAGCCCCAGATATTAGAAAGAAACTGAAAAAGGCCGAGGATGGCCCCCAAACCCCATCTGAGATCTGGTAAATATGGCATTTAAGGTTTTCAATAACCGGGAAGCAGAGGCTGAGGCTGCCTGCCAGGCTCGCCTACAGCAAAAGGTGGCCCTGCAAACCCAGACCATGCTAGTGGCCCTGCTGCCAGCAGTAAACACCAGCTTGGGTGAGTCTAAGTTGAGGCCAAAGAACACCCCACTGGGGGCCTGTTTCAAGTGTGGCAAAGAAGGGCACTGGGCCCGCTAGTGTCCTCAACTTTGGCCACCAATGAATCCTTGCCCAGATTGGTGACAGCTTGGCCACTGGAGGGATGCCTGTCCCCTTAGGGGCTCATCCCCAGCGCCTCCACGCAGGGGACCAGCTGATCAAGGTGCGGACTCTTCCCTGCCTGCGCTGGAACTTCTCAGACTCCTGGGCAATTGAAGCAGCCCAGACTCGAAGACCCCCATCACCTTCACTGAGCCCAGGGAAACGCTGCAGGTAGTGGGTAAGTCCATCTCTTTCCTAATG
This sequence comes from Artibeus jamaicensis, assembly GCF_021234435.1. Lineage (NCBI taxonomy): Eukaryota > Metazoa > Chordata > Mammalia > Chiroptera > Phyllostomidae > Artibeus > Artibeus jamaicensis. Next base: position 676,364 of record NW_026521824.1, read on the forward strand.
GACATGGGGGCTACCTACTGTGTTTTACCATCTTTTTCAGGACCTCTTACTCCTTCCCAGATCTCAGTCATGGGGGTTGATGGGACACCATCTTACCCACGGCAAACCCTCCTGCTTAGCTGCAGTCTGGATGGCTTTCCCTTTTCCCATTCATTCCTTGTTATACCCTCCTGCCCTATTCCCCTTCTAGGACAGGATGTTCTCCAATTATTAGGCGCCACTCTTCAGATCGCACAAAACCCAACCCCTTCCTCCTCCTTATCCTCCCACTGTTGGAAAACCCAACTCCTCCTCCATCTCCACCCATTTTCCCTTTCCTTGTCAACCCACAAGTATGGGACACTTCTATCCCAACCGTGGCTTCTCATCACCACCCACCCCCCGTAGTCATCTGCCTGAAACAGCCCAATGTTTTCCCATCCCGACCCCAATTTCCTGTCTCCAACCAACACGTAAAAGGACTACAGTCTATCATCACCCACCTCCTAGACCAGAAATGGCCAGCCTCGAGCCCCTCCCCTCTGTGCCCCCCTGACAGCAGGAAGTAGACGGATCCAACACGGTGCTCCTTATCCTATCAAAAAGGTTGGAATATTAGGATGGGGGGGGGGGTAGGGCAAAATGGCGGCTGAACTACAACCCGGAAAAGATGGACGTCAAACCAGGGAGCTGAAAGAGCAGGCTTTGCAAAAACGGATATCCACATAGCAACCTGAGCCACCAATGATATATTGCCGCTTTGTTCAATGGGGACCAATCCCCAGCTCCCATGAAGAGAGCCAACCAAAATAAAGCCCCGCCACATTCCTTACTTGGGGGCGACTTACCTAGCCCCACTCTTTGGACTGGGGAACCTTGCCTGGGTGCGCAAACCCCAATAAAGCTCTTTATTGCCTGACTTTGTGGCTGATTGGCATTTTTTCCTCGGCAGAGCCTAAGAAAACCTTTCACTTACTGCCTGACAGTGATTGATGAGCTTTACCTGTATTCCTGTGCAAACAGACCCAATAAAAGCCCATTGAGGAATAGGCTCAAAGCCCTTCTCCTTTGAGAGATTGGCCACCTTTCCTCCCCAAACAGATCATGTCTTGGTAGACTTATTCTCATCTGTGGTGGATGGGGGTTGGGGGGGAGGGTCAGGGGGGGACTCTGTGGGTAGAGATTCTGTGGGAGCAGCAGACTCTGTGGGTGCTATGCATCTGGAGATTGGGGCCTTGAGAGGTGAAGGGTCCTAGGGAAAGTTCATAGGGCACAGAGCAGAGCAAGGTGACATCCACATTTCTCAACCCCTAGGACTCTCCATCTGTTTGTCCCATACTTGCCTCTGGAATAAAGTAAAAGCATCACACTGGCTGGATCAACATCAGAGATGCAATGTCTAGCTACCACATTGCTGCAAAGTACAAATGAACTTCCATGTTGATTCGAAGAGAAAGACCACCTCATACACTGGAATATTTCAAATGTTTTCAGCATGAATTCCAACACCCAGGCTGATTTTTAGACACTTAGTGAGTGTTTGGAGATGGCCCCCAAACCACCTTCCCACATCCTGCCCTTCATACCAGGCTGGGCTGGGCCTCACTAACCAGGAGAATGCTGCCAAGGTGTTCTGGGCCGGTCCTGCGGCCCAGGCCCTGCAAGGGCCTGGAAGCCTCAGCTGCATTGCGGCTCCTCTGTGAGCCCTGAGCCATATGATGGACCTGCCACGAGCAGAGGCTGCACCGAGAGGGGGAGGCATCTCAGCTTCTGTGCTGAGCCTCCCTGCCAAGCTACTAGCACTGTCTGCCTGAGACTGCAAGGAGACTGCAAGCAGCAGCAGCAGCACTGCCCAGCCGAATCTGATCACTCACAGAATCATGGGAAAAATACAACAGTTATTTGTAGGCCACTAAGTTTGAGGTGGCTTTTGGATGTCTCAGTAGTTGACCAGAACAGAGATTCTGCTCTGGAGGGAATGAAGGACTTATCCCATCTCCTCATCATCCCTCTGTTCAGACCAGTGATTTGAGGTTTCCTGTGGGAGATGAAACAAGTTCCTGCCTGGCAATCTACACATAAGACAAACTTTTCAAAGCCTCTGGAGTAAGAGAAAAGCAAATTAAAACTACAAAAGGTGTCACTTTCCAGTGTCTCAGAGAGAGGCACCTCAATCCTTGGTGGGGGAGGGGGTGGCCTCTTTCGAGGGCCATTTGAACCACCTACCAACTTTGCAAACGCACTTTCCTGATCTTGTGGACTCAGCAACTTTACCTCCAGGTGCGCCCCCTCACAGACACAGGCTTTCATTGCAGCAGCATCCGTAACAGCAAAGCTTGTGGCCTAACTGCCCATCGGCAGGAAAACATTGAATGGGCCCTAGCACACCCACAGCATGCGCTGCACCCGTCACAGAAACAAGTGTGGCACATTGTTTGTCCTGAGATGGAACTGTCCCCCAGAGACAGGGAGTGGTGACAGAGAAGTGAGCATTCCAGCACCTCCATGGCTAGGAAACACACAGGTTTGTATACACCTTAGATGAGAATATGTATGAATGACAAACAAAAAACTAGGAGCGGGCACTGCTCCTGTGGAGAAAAACTGGCACTGGAGGTGGGATGAAGACCTTTCCCCCAGTTTTTCAAATACTTTCTTTTAAAAATGATCTGTGTGGCCCTGGCTGGTGTAGCTCAGTGAATTGAGCACGGGCCTGTGAAGCAAAGGGTCGCTGGTTCGATTCCTAGTCAGGGTACATGCCTGGGTTGCAGGCCAGGTCCCCAGTAAGGGACACATGAGAGGCAACCACACATTGATGTTTTTCTCCCACTCTTTCTTCTTTCCTTCCCCTCTCTCTAAAAATAAATTTAAAAAATATTTTAAAAAAAGATTTGTGTGTATCAGCTATTCAAAGGAGAAAAATAACTCAAAGCTGCTCACACTTCTAAAGATTCAGGTTAAAGACTGACCAGAGGATGGGAAAGACAGAGGTCCAGGAGCTCACGGGGCCACTGCCTGGAGAGCTGCCTCATGCTTCTTTCCGCACTGCGTGGGCAGTTCAGTCACCACTAGGTCTGGCCAGGGGCAGGGCCTGCTCGACTCTCTGCAGTGAGGGCTCCACAGGACAGAGGCCTTACAAGTGCGTCATTGTGTGTGCTGGCTCCAGGAGCACAAGTTTACACTCGCAGGTTTTTGTCAGAAAAGGGATGCATTCTCTGTCCTGGTCTGAAAATCAAGTGCTGGGGTCACAGCCCATTGAGGTGCAGTTCCAGAGCACCACCAGCTGGGGCAACACGCACAGCTTCTGACTGCTGGCCCCAGAGCACAGTTTATTTCCAAGCTGTTTCTTGTTTTGGATTTGTTTTGTTTCTTGGCTGTCTCCAGAGCCATCTCTCATCTAAAAATAAAATTACCTCAAACTACGGCTGCCCTCAGCTCAGGCTCAGGCTGGCCAAGTGGGTAGCATTATATAACTTGTGGCTCAGGGGCAGAGCAAAGAGTCTTTGTGGGGCTTGGCCAAGAATGCAGGCAGCCAGTAGCCTCAGACAGGGTAACCAGGGCAAGGAGGTGGGGCTGTGAGCATGGGTCCGGCAGCCACACCTGCTCAAGTTGAATGTGGCTTTGGACATTATAGTCAACTTCAGGCCTGTTTCTGTTCTGTAAAATGGATATGATATTCCGGTCTCTCAGCAGATGCTTGGCACATGTGAGGAGTACATGTGAAAGCATATGAGAGTGGAAGGTTCTGGCCAATTTCGAAGCACCCCCACAGCTCAGCTAGCAGGGGATTCGTCCTGGGAGCAGAAGTGGGTCTGGGGCAATGGCTGTGTGGCTTCTGGTGTGTGAGGCGTTCTCCTTCCTCACAGAAGACTCAGCACAGGGCTCATGGGAAACATCCATGCAGATGACGCACCCATCTTGCACAGCATCTTGCACTTGCCCATCTTCCCCACGTTCTACACATGCTGGGGATATTGGTTGAATGTTTGCACTTGGGGAGGGGGGCGTTCACATAGAACACCTTCCCCAGTCTCGTGTGTGTGTGTGTGTGTGTGTGTGTGTGTGTGTGTGTGTGTGTGTGTGTAAGAGAGACACCTGCTAGGGAGGGGGTAGGGGAGAGACTGTTTCCAGAATGCCACATCCCCCATTCCACCCACTACCCAACTGAGGCCTGGGGTCCCCAAGTTCCCATTCTTTCTGGTGCCACTTTTCCTGAGGGTGGACCCCTGAAGACACACTCACAGCTGCAGCAGAACCGGGTGAGAGGGCAGCAGGAGACTACACAGACTGTCAGTAGCGACTCCTGTCTCAGCTTCTCCCTGGCCTTGGGTCATGACCATGGCCTTTCCAGGGACTCAGATTCTTCCGTTAACAAAGGAAGTGCTGAGTGCAGTTCCAGCTCCTGCCCTTGCCAGGCCTCCCTCCACAGCCTGCACTCCCCAGAGTCGCCTCCTTTTTTGCACCTCCATTCCTTCACCCTCTCCTCTCTGGCTTCTGCCTGCAATGTTTCATCAAGCAGATTTCACTGTTCAGCCCTGGAAGGCAGGGGCATGTGGGGCTGCTCCACTGTGACATCATACGCTGAAGTCAGGATGAGGGAACACAGTGACGGGAGTTAAGAGACAGCAGCCCACACCCTGAGGTAAACAAACAAAAAGCCAACAGCAGGGACATCATGTTCAGCTTCAGTTCCCAAATGAAAGGAAACCTTGAGCAATTCCTGACACAAAAGTGGCATTGTCCCTGACCCCACAGTGCTGATCCCTGACTTTTCTGGATGCAACCACAGCATAAAACAGCTGTTTCCCACCCTGCACAAATGCCCACAAACCATTGAACTTCCACTGTTTCTTTTCTTCGCACACCTGCTGAGTGAAGGCAGCCTTGCTCCCTTCTCTCCTCCAATCCCTCCCCACCCTGCACCACCAGCAGGCACTCCTCACCTCCTGCTGTCCTGGACACTGCTGGCCCAGCTTCCCCATACCCTCCTCTGGCTCCAGTCACACTGCCTGCCACCTGCCCATGGGGCTCTGGGCCCAGGCTGGACACCCTGAACTTTTTGCAGAATGTATGGGGCCTGAATGGCCCTGCCTTCCACATTCTTATCTGGTGGGAATGGGTGAAAATGGACCCAAAAGTGCATTAAAGGACAGGTGGCAAGGCCAAATGGGGAAGGAGGCCTGGCTTACTGCCTCAGGGATGGTGAGAGAGGGAATCTCTGCTTGTGGAGTGGAAGAACCCACTGCTCTTGCCCATTTTCTCTGGTCAGGGGCCACCTCCATCCAAGGACACCTGGAAATGCCCTTCATAGGGTTCCCTGATCTTGTGGCCAGAGCTGGTGGACACTTGCACCTTCTCTGTGGTGTGACCAACTTCAAAACCTTTCCTCTTGGTTTGTCCTCATGGGCACACAGCTCATCAGGCTCTGCTCCATCCCAGGCCTCTATGGACTCTCTCCTGACCCTCAGGTGCAAACCACCCCCCACATAGGGTCTCCCCCTCCATCCTTTCTCCTCTCACATGGGGGTCCCTCAGTAACCTTTTCCATTCCTGTGGCTACAGCTGACATATTCTAGGCCAGTGAAATCTAAGCACTTCAGGTAAGATACTCCCCAGATCCCTAATCCATGTGGTGGTCCTGGCTGCCCCAAGGCTGGCATCACCTGCCCATGGGAGGACCCAACTCAGGGTTCTTAGGCTCCCTCCTCCTCACTCCATGCAGCAGGTTGAATGGTGCCCAACCCCCATACTGAAGATGTGCCCTCTCATAAACTGCAAATACAACCTTATTCGGAAGAAAGAATGTAACTTTTTTCCACCTTTGCAGGTGTAAGTTAAGGGTCTGGAGATGAGATCATCCTGGATTAGCATGGTTCAATGCTAAATTAAATAACAAATGTCCTTAGGAGAGAAGGAGAGAAGACACACACACAGGAGCAGCCATCTGACAAAAAAGGCAGAGACTGGAGTGATGTGACCACAGGCCAAGGAATGCCTGGAGCCACCAGGAGCCAGGAGCCAGGAAGGATCCTCACCCAGAGCTTCCACAGACTTCCAGCCTCCAGAACTCTTGAGAGCATGTCTGTGTGCTTCAAGTCTCTAGAACTTGCTGGGCACCATCCCACATTCTCAAAACCCAGAATGAATCGGGCCTCCTGAGACTTCTGTGGGGACTGTGAGGCCCGAGTCTGTTGGCCAGGGAGGTGGGGCTAGAGGCCAGGTGCCCGGGGTGGGGTGGGGGGGATGGTGGCTGGTGAGGGCCTGCCTTGCATCACCACCCAGAGCTCCTGGCTTGAGACTCCAGGGCCCCTGGGGAGGGTCTGGGGGCTCCGTGGACCTGGATAGGAAAAGCAAATCTTCATATTCACTGGTGACCAACGGAAAGTTAGCCTTTGCTTCCAATGTGAGCAGAGGCCCCAGACCCCAGTTTGAGCTGTGGCGGTGCCCTTGTCACAAGCAGAGTCACAGGGATCCCCATATCTTACCACAGCAATTTGAGGCAGCCCAAGATGCTCCTGGAAACCCCAGGCACCCCAACCCACCACTCCATCTTGTTATTGAAGATGGAGAAACTCATACATTCACTCTTATATAGCAACATGGGCAATATTTTGGTATTATTTAATATTTAATTTGGGACTTCCACCAAGATAGAGGCATAGGTGGAGACGCCGTGCTTTCTCATACAACCAAGTTTAAAGACAATAAAATATTAGCAACAGAAAACACAGCCAGAACACAGAAAATTGAACTTTTCAGAAGTCCGATAACAACAAATTCTTCAGCCTGACCAGTAAGAGAGGCGAAACCAGCAGCTGGCAGAGTGGGATTGCACAGGAAAACTCAGTCAGATGGACTCAGGCGCGCGGATCCCAGGTGTGGGGTTGCAAAGGGCTGACCCAGTGAGCGACCGGCGGATCCGGCCGAGAGTGAAGGGCGGCGGGTTGACTGTGCTGGCGCATTCCTGCACAGATAGACCGGTGAGGCAGTGAGCCGGGACTGAGTGGGTCCCAGTGAAGGGAGACAGCAGAGACAGCCGCCATTTCCCAGCTCTGACCCGCCCCCACATACAGCGTCACAACCCAGCGACCTGAGCAACCCTACCCCGGTGAACACCTAAGGCTTTGCTCCTCACCCAGCGGCAGGAAGCAGGAGAGACGGCCGCCATTTCCCAGCTCTGACCCCACCACCACATACAGCATCACAACCCAGTGACCCTGCCCTGGAGGCCCTGCCCCGCCCCTAAGGCTTCGCTCCTCATACTTAATGGGCCCGAACAGACCAAAAATGGCTCAAGAAGATCTCAAAGCCCCAGAACCCATAAATCTAAGTGACCAAGAAATAGCAAAACTTTCAGATGCACAGTTCAAAACACTGGTGATCAAGATGCTCACAGAACTCGTTGATTTTAGTCACAAATTAGAGGAACATATGAAGGCTAAACTAATTGAAATGAATGGCAATGCACAGGAAACCAATAGTAATGGAAAGGAAACTGGGACTCAAATCAAAGGAGTGGACCAGAAGGAGGATAAAAATGACCAACCAGAAAAGAATGAAGAAATAAGAATTCAAAAAAATGAGGAGAGACTTAGAAACCTCCAGGACATCTTTAAATGCTCCAACATCCAAATTATAGGGGTACCAGAAGGGGGAAAGGAACAGCCACCAGTGGAAAACTTATTTGAACAAATAATAAAGGAGAATTTCCCCAATCTGGCAAAGGAAATAGACTTCCAGGAATTCTAGGAAGCTCAGAGAGTCCCAAAGAAGTTGGACCCAAGAAGAAACACACAAAGGCACATCATAATTACATTAGCCAAGATTCAAATGAAGGAGAGAATCCTAGAAGCAGCAAGAGATAAGGGGACAGTCACCTACAAAGGAGTTCCCATCAGACTGTCAGCTGATTTCTCAAAAGAGACCTTACAGGCAAGAAGGGGCTGGAAAGAAGTATTCCAAGTCATGAAATCCAAAGACCAACATCCAAGATTCGTCTATCCAGCAAAGCTTTCATTTAGAATGGAAGGGCAGATAAAGTGCTTCTCAGATAAGATCAAATTCAAGAAGTTCATCATCACCAAGCCCTTATTATATGAAATGTTAAAGGGACTTATCTAAGAAAAAGAAGATAAAAAAGATGAACAGTGAAAGGACAGCAAATGTACAGTTATTAACAACCACATCTAAAACAAAAGCAAACTAAAAGGACAGCTAGATCAGGAGCAGAACCATATAAATGTAGATCTCGTGGAGGGTTAGCAACAGGGGAGTGGGAGAAGGAGAAGGGGGGAGAAGGCACAGAAAATAAGTAGCATAGACGGTAGGTAGAAAATAGGGGAGGGCAAGAATAGTATGGGAAATATAGAATCTAAAGAACTCGAAACACATGGTCATAAACTAAAGGGGGGGAATGGTAGGGGTGAGGGGTACAGGGTGGAGGGGAATGAAGGGGGGAATAGAACAACTGTAATGGCGTAATCAATAAAAAAATATATTTAATTTGGCTTACTATTTTGAGGCACTATTTTGTCAGTATCTAAACATCATTGGTTTCTTTGTAACCCTATGTGTTGTGTTTGATGCACTTTAGAACGTTATTCCAAGATGGGGTTTACAGGCTCTCTGAGCCAAGGTACCATGGGCCTGGGGACTGCTGCATGAGATACATGCAGAGCTGGCCCAACATCAGGTCCTTTCCGTCCCACCAACCCCATGTCAGTGCATTGCCCCTCTGCCTCCATCCCAGACTGTTGTCATCTGTGGCCTCCATTATTGCCAGAAACTGCCTCTTGCAGGGTCCCTGCCACCACAGCTACTCTCTGTCCCCAGGGACACAGTCCAGTTCAGGCTCCTTACCCATGGCTGCTCACCTGCCTCCAGGAGCACACCAGTCTGCCCGTTCAGGGTCTGGCAGGCAGGGCTCTCTGGCGTCTGGCATCTGACTCCTCTCTGGGCCTTCTTCAGCTGCCCCTGAAAGCTTGCCCTCCTCCGTCTCAGTCCTCCCTGTGCATGGCGCCCCCCGACCCATGGCAGAAAGCTCCTCTCAGCCTGAAGTCACCTACCATCTGTCTCCTTGGAGTAAGTAGTCAGACTCCACAGTTTGGTGTTCAAGGCTTCCCTGTCCGCTCCCCATCTGGGCCAGCTGAAAGGAAGGCCTGCGTGCTCCCTGCTTTGATGCCAATGGCAGATTCAAACTACATAAGGCCCTACCGCACAGGGGAACACATGCATCCAGCCCCAGCCACCAGGAAACCCCAGCCTGGGCACCTTCCCCATGCTCTTCAGCCACTGCCAGACAAGCATGGGAGCCCACCCTGCTCTCCCTGCTGACAGCCTCGTCACTGTGTTACAGTCTTCCATACCCTCTGGGCCAGTTGAGTGGCACCATCTGTCTCAGTACCCAGAATATTCCCAAATTTGGGTGGAGATCCTTCCTGCTTTTGCAGAGGGGCCATCATGCTTCCCAGCCTGGGACTCCCTGATGCAGGTTTAGTCTCATTCTGCTCAGATCTCCAAGTATCTACCATAATGCCCTCCTAGCCCTCCATGGCTCCATTCCTTCACCTCACAGCATTTGCATGCACTGTTCCCTTCCTCCACCTTGTCTCTTAAACACATATTTTCTTTTTAAATGAGCAGCTACTATATGCTGTGTGGGCTCTCACTTATTTTCAGACTAATCACTTAAAATCTTCTCAACTCCACGAAGTCACATGATCTCGGTCTCACAGAACAAAGGCTCAGAGAGGTGAAGTAACTTGCTCTAGATCACACAGTTACTGAGGGGTAGAACCTGGGCCTGGCTCCAAAGCCTACACCATCACCCAGTCTGTCTGGAGTGTGATGTGGGGCAAGGAAGGGACCATGCACTGAGTTTAACTTATCATTTGCATGAGTCTTGCCCATCTGCTGTCTGTCCCATCAGACTGTGACTTGTGTGGGGCTGGGGACAGAATAGGCCTTGCTCAAGCTGCCTCCCCCATTCACATCATGCCCTCTGCAGTAATTAATCATATTAATGAATGACAGTCTGAGAGAACAAATGAGAGACCTGAAGCAGGGTTGAGCTAGGGCCTACAGTGGTGAGGAGTGAGTAGGGATGGCAGGATTTGGGGAACCCACCATTATGTGTAGCTGGATGTAGCCTGGTCACACATAGTATCCTGCAGTCCCTGCCCTCAAACAGGCCCATACCTGGTCCCTCTCCTGGGCATGTGGCCCCATGTTTCTGTTTATAATCTACACTAGTCCCAGCTCCTGCCCTTCTAGCACACAAGGAATCAGAGAAAAGAGCAGAACAGACATAATCACAGAACTCTGGAGAGACCTGGAGCTGGGCAGGCACTGCAGGACTGGGAGCCAGGGGACCCTACAAGGGCTGATGGTGTTCTACCTCCAAGCCGTGGTATGAGTGCAACAGTTGATGCAAGCAGGGTCAGGCATGGCCATGCTGACTTAACTGTCTCCCCACCATGACCTTACACAACCCCATCTACTACTCATCCTGGAAGATCCATCCCCAGAACCAAAATGAGGCTCCCAGCTTCCACCCAGTGCCCTCCAAGGATGGGCCTTGGCTGGTGGTCACAAACAGGAATAACAAAAAGTGTTCCATGGGCAGCAGGTCACCTTCAGGGAGTGATATCCCATGGACACCACTCTGGGATTTTGCTCTTAGAGTGGAAAAACTTCGAACCCATAGACTGAGCCTGAATCCCAGTTCATTATGCATTTGCTGTGCAACTTGCAGCAAGTAGCTTCAAATTTTGAGACTTAGTTTCTTGATCTGTCAAGTGGGTAGGATTGATCCAGATGGGAATGTATTGCCTCAGAGGTGGGAAGGGTTCCAGGTTTGGCTAGAAGAATCAGATATGTCACCGGCTGCTCGGCAGGCATACAAGTCACCAGATATGGGGGTAGCAGGCATGGCCTCCTGCTTCTAAGGTTCAGCTTATCGCCCCTCTGTACCCGTGCCCTCTGCATGGCAATCTTCAATTCCTCCCATGAGAAAGAGGCTGTGCTGGATTAAAACCCACAACTCACCATGGCTACAAATTTATTTGCCTCTTCTCCCCTGAAGAGATGGCATGTATTTGCCCTTCCTTAAACCCAGCTGGCTTTGCCACTTGAGAATGCAGAAGGCATAATCCAATTCAAGTTTCTAGCCCAGGCATCAAGAGGCCTTGCATTTTCTACCCCTTCCATTTCTGCCATCAGGACCACCTTCCCAGACCATTGATCCAGGAGGAGGATGAGAGACATATGGAGCAGAGCCACCTTTAGCTGGGCCAGCTGAGCACAAACTGGCCCCAGACAAACCACAGAGTCATGAGGAATAATGAGCCACCAAGTTCTGGTATTTTGGCACTAGGCTCTGGCCTCATGGAAATGATATTATGAGGAAAGTCACAGCAATGGAAAGAAACCAACAGGCCCTCTGGGAGCTTCAGACCTGTTGCTTTTCCACTAACCAGCCAAGAGCAATGTAAGCACCAAGTGTTTACGGATCCACATCACACCCCCTCCTATACTTTCTGACACCACAGAGTAGGGGAGGTGAAGCAAGAGGTGTTTTCTGGGAGGATAATTAGATCATTTTTAATGCTTGGCACTTGGTAGATGCCCACTTCAGGGGACACTTCTCATCATGTCCAAAGTGGCACACACAACCCATAAAAGGGACACCCTGGTTAAGTACTAGGGAGATGAGTCATAGGGACCCACAGGAAACCTACTTCATAAGGTTTCCCTGGCAAGACTGGAAGATATAGCAGATCTACCTAACACGTAGAAACAAACAGAGGATGCGGTCAATGTGAGGGGACAGAGGAACATGTCCCATCTGAAAGAACAGCATAACATTTCATTAAAAAACAAAAACAAACAAAATGGAGTCAATTAATCTACCAGGAGCTGGTACCTGAAAAGAAGATAAACAAAATTGATATGCTATTACCCAAACTAATGAAAAAAAGAGAGTGAGGGCCCAAATAAATAAAATCAGAAATGAAAGGGAGTGATAACTGGTACCACAGAAATAAAAAGGATTAATATGACCAATTATATCCCAACAAATTAAATAACCTGGAAGAAATGGATAAATTCCTAGAAACATATAATCTTCTAAGTCTGAATCAGAAAGATACCTACCAATAAAATCAAATCAGTAATCCAAAATCTTCCACCAAACAGAAGCCCTGGACCAGATGGCTTCACAGGTGAATTTCACCAAACATTAAAAAAATTACAACCTATTCTCAAACTGTTCCAAAAAGTTGAAGAGTAGATAGAGTCCCAAACTCATTTTACAAGGCTAACATTACCCTGATATCAAACCAGACAGACACTACAAAAAAACTTTAGGCCAACATCCCCAATGAACATAGATGCAAAAATCCTGAACAAAATATTAGCAAACCACATTCAGCAATATATTAAAAAGATCATACGTTATAACCTGGTGGGATTTATTCCTGGGATGCAAGTTTAGTTCAATATCTACAGATAAATTGACATGATACACCAAATAAAATGAAGGATAAAAGTCATATGATAATATCAACAGATGCAGAAAACCTATTTTAAAAATATCCAACATCTATTTATAATAAAAAGCAAAGTGGGAATGGAGGAGACATACCCTAACATAATAAACGCCATATATGCCAAACCCACAGCTAACATCATACTCAAAGATGAAAAGCTGACATTTTTTTCTTTAAGATTAAGAACAAGACAAGGTTGTCCACTGTCACCACTCTTATTCAATATTGTATTGGAATTCCTAGCCATAGCTACTGAACAAGAAAAAGAAATAAAAGGCATCCAAATTGGAAAGGAAGAAGTAAAACTGTCATTATTTGCAGATGGCATGATACTATATAGAGAGAACCCTAAAGATTCCACCCAAAAAGTGATTAGAACTGTTACATTAATTCAGAAAAGTAGGATAGAAAATTAATATTCATAAATCAGTTACATTTTTATACACCAATAACAAACTATCAGAAAAAGAAATTTAAAAAACAATTTCATTTACAATTGCATTGAAAAGAATGAAATATCTAGAAATAAACTTAATCAAGATGGTAAAAGACTTGTATTCAGAAAACTAAAAGACACTGGAGAAATAAGTTGAAGGAGATATAAATAAATGGAAGGATATACTGTGCTCACAAATGGGAAGAATTAACATCATTGAAATGTTTATACTACCAAAAGCAATCTACAGCTTCAGTGCAATCCCTATCAAAATAACAATTTCATTTTTCACAGAACTGGGCCAAATAATCCTAAAATTTATACAAAACCACAAAAGACCCCAAATACCCAAAGCAATACTGAGAAAGAAGAATTAAGTTGGAGGTATCATGCTGCCTGATATAAAACTATGCTACATGCTGTAGTAATCAAAACACCATTGTCCTATCATAAAAATAGACACACAAATCAATAGAACAGAATAGAAAGCCCAGAGATAAACCCACACCTATATTGTCAATTAATTTATGATAAAGGAAGCAAAAATATACAATGGAATAAAGATAGTCTCTTCAATAAATGGTGTTGGTAAAATTGGACAAATTTATGCAAAAGAATAAAACTGGATCACTTTCTTACACCAAATACAAAAATAAACTTAAAATGGACTGAAGACAAATTTAAGACCCCAAATCATAAAATTCCTAGAAGAAAACATAAGCGGTATACTTTTTGAAATTGCTCTTAGTAAATTTTTTTTGGATATGTTTCCTTGAGCAAGGGAAATGAGAGCAAAAATAAACAAATGGGACTTCATCAAACTAAAAAGTTTTTGCACAGTGAAGGAAACCATCAACAAAATGAAAGAACAATCCACTGACTGGAAGAATGTATTCACCAACAATACATCTGATAAGGGGTTAATATGCAAAATATATAAAAACTCATACAACCTAATACCAAAAAGACCAAGCAATTTAATTTTAAAAATGGGCAGAGGACCAGAGCAGACATTTCTCCACAGATGGCCCATAGACATATAAAAAGATGCTCAACATTACTGATTATCAGGGAAATGTAAATTAAAACCACGGTGAGATATGACCTCACACCTCTCAGAATGGCTGTCATTAAAAAATCAACAAGTGTTGGTCAGAATGTGGAGAAAAGGGAATGCCTATGCACTGTTGGTGGGAATGCAGACTGGCGCAGCCACTATAAAAAACAGCATGGAGTTTCCTCAAAAAATTAAAAATAGATCTACCTTATAACCCAGCAATTCCACTTTTGGTATTTATCCAAACAAATCCAAAGCACCAATTTGGAAATATATATGTACCTCTGTGTTCAATGCATCATTATTTACAATAGCCAAGATATGGAAGCAACATAGCTGTCCATCAGTGGCTGAATGGAAAAGGAAGATATGATACCTATTTACAAGGGAATATCACTAAGTCATAGAACGAATGAAATCTTGTCATTTGCAACATCATGGATGGACCAGACAGGTATTATGCTAAGTGAAATAAGTCAGACAGACAAATACTGTATGGTTTCACTTATATGTGGAATCTAAAAAACAAAATAATGAATAAAAAAGCTCAAACTCATAATTAGAGCATATTTATGGTTACTAGATTTGGCAGCAGGGGTGGGGGCGTGGGGAGGATAAAAAAAAAAGTGAGGGGATTAAAAAGTACAAATTTTGCCCTGGCTAGTGTGGCTCAGTGGATTGAGCACTAGCCTGTGAACCAAAGGGCTGCCAGTATGATTTCAAGTCAGGGCACGTACCTGGGTTGAAGGCCAGGTCCCAAGTTTGGGGTGTGCAAGAGGCAACCACACATTGATATTTCTCTCCCTCTTTTCCTCCCTCCATTTCCCTCTTTCTAAAAATAAATAAATAAAAACTTTTATTAAAAAAAATGAAGTACAAATTTCCAGTTATAAAACACTCATGGGACTTCCAGCCAAGATGGATGCATAGGTAGAAATACTGTTCCTCCTCACACAACCAAATTTAAGGGCAACAAAGATTTAGAAACAAAAACACAACCAGAACAGACAGAAAATTGAACTACACTGAAGCCCGACAACAACAAACCATTCATCCAGACCAGTAAGAGGGGTGGAGTCAGAGGCAGGAGGAGAGGGGTCCTGGCAGGAAGAGGTGGTGGTTGGCACAGTGGGGTATGGGTGAGCAAACTTAGTGAGATGCGCAAGGCAGTTGGCTGACTGGGGACACACATTTGTGTGCAGATAAACCAGGCAAAAAACGGGTAGTGAGACAAACCACACAACCCAGGGCCCCAGCACTGGGAAATAAAGGCTAAAAATACCAAATGAAATAACTTTCCAGGGTTGAGGTACCTAGAGAGGCTCCCAGCCTCACAAGAGAGTTTGTTGGAGAGACCCACAGGGTTCTAAAATGTACAGTACACAAGCCCACCCACCCGGGAACCTGAGAGAGAGCAGAACAAGCGCCATTGCTCCCTCTCTGACCCCACCCCCACATAGAGAGTCACAATCCAGTCACTGGGTTGACCTGCCCTGGTGGACACCTAAGGCTCCGCCCCTCATATGTAACTGGCATGATCTGACCAAAAATGGCTCAATCAGGACAAATTAAAGCCCCAGAGCCAATACTTTTAAGTGACAAAGAGATAGCCAACCTATCAGATGCACAGTTCAAAACACTGGTGATCAGGATGCTCACAGAACTGGTTGATTTTGGTCAAAAATTAGATTAAAAAAACTAAAAGCTACACTAAGTGAAATGAAGAAAAATGCACAGGGAACCAATAGTGATGAAAAGAAAATTGGGACTCAAATCAATGGAGTGGACCAGAAGAAAGAAACATCCAACCAGAAAAGAATGAAGAAACAAGAATTCAAAAAAAAAAAATCAGGAGAGGCTTAGGAACCTCCAAGACATCTTTCAATGTTCCAACATCCAAATTATAGGGGTACCAGAAGGGGAAGAGGAAGAACAAATTGAAAAGTTATTTGAACAAATAATAATGGAGAACTTCCCCAATCTGGCAAAGGAAATAGACTTCCAGGAAGTCCAGGAAGCTCAGAGAGTCCCAAAGAAGTTGGACCCAAGAAGGAGCACACAAAGGCACATCATAATTACATTAGCCAAGATTCAAATGAAGGAGAGAATCCTAGAAGCAGCAAGAGATAAGGGGACAGTCACCTACAAAGGAGTTCCCATCAGACTGTCAGCTGATTTCTCAAAAGAGACCTTACAGGCAAGAAGGGGCTGGAAAGAAGTATTCCAAGTCATGAAATCCAAAGACCAACATCCAAGATTGGTCTATCCAGCAAAGCTTTCATTTAGAATGGAAGGGCAGATAAAGTGCTTCTCAGATAAGGTGAAGTTGAAGGAGTTCATCATCACCAAGCCCCTATTACATGAAACATTAAAGGGACTTATCTAAGAAAAAGAAGATAAAAAAGATGAACATTGAAAGGCCAGCAAACTCACAGTTACTAACAATCACACCTAAAACAAAAGCAAACTAAGAGGACAGCTAGATCAGGAGCAGAACCATAGAAATGGAGATCACAAAGAGGGTTAGCAACAGGGAAGTGGGAGGAGGAGAGGGTGGGAGAAGGTACAGAGAATAAGTAGCATAGATGGTATGGAGAAAATAGGAGGAGGGCAAGAATGGTATGGGAAATATAGAAGCTAAAGAACTTATGACACATGGGCATGAACTAAAGGGGGGAATGTGGGTGGGAGAAGGTGTGCAGGGTTGAGGGGAATGAAGCAGGGGAAATGGGCAACTGTAATGGCATAATCAATAAAATATATTTAAAAAACCCCCCAAACCCCAAAACACTCATGGTATGTCCCCATAGACAATAGAGTTAGTAATATAGTAGCTACTATGTATGGTGTCAGGTGACTACTACACTTGTTGGGGGGATTGCTTCAAAAGTTATATAAATGTCTAATCACTGCACTGTACATCTGAAACTAATATAATATTGTATGCCAACTTTAATTGAAAATTGTTTTTAATTTAGAAAAAGAAAAAGTCTCAATGATCAGGTCTTTTCTTCTCCTGCTTCCTGCCTGCCTGTAGACTTCTGAGTATTTTGACTATTTCGTCTTTTTCACCCTGTGATGACCTCCTTTTACCTCGACTCCTGACTCCCCACTCTGAAGACCCTCTGTAGTTAGTCCTGGTGCCTTCCACCCACTCAAAGACCATGCAGGTAACTTACCTGGACCGGACTCTAAGCCTCTGTTCTCTGATCCCTGGTACCTTCCCCAGTTGTCTGATTTGGTTTCAGCTTTCCCGGTCTTCTGTCTCTTGAGCTCTGATTGGAGGGTCACGTGGCTCGGGAACTTGTTCTCACAAAAGTACATGCATTGTTTAGGGTGACGTCCACAGATAGAGGTGCAGCTGATACAGTCCCTCAGGAGCTGGTCATAGTACCTGCCTTGCTCCTTGTGACAACTTAGTGCCTCTGAAAGACAGATATGAATGATGCTAGTATGTAATGGAGGCCTTTAGAAACTGTGGGTCTGGCCTCATCAAAGGGCATCAGAGTTTTTTAAAAATCACAATCTAGTTCCCCCAAAGCAATTCCATGGTAATCCTAGTCCTTTTTCAATATCCAAATATAAGGCAAACAATAGTACCTTAAGTATTGTTTTAACCATGTCACAGAAATTTTGATATGTAGTATTTTTATATCTAGTATTAAATGGTTTTACTTTTCATTTTTATTTCTCCTCTGACCTACATATTATTTAGAAGTACATGCTTTAGTTGCTATACATGCAAGGACTTTTCAGTTATCTTTTAAAACTGATATGTAGGCAATTACATTGTCACTAAAGTTTCTTGTTTGCATTTTTCAAGCCTCATGAAGAAGAAAAATATTTTATGTCAAAATAAGGATTGAAGAGGAAAGACATCATTCTCCTTGGCAAGTTGGGAGAGGTGGGTGGGAGGAAGGTAGGAAAGCTGAAAATATTGGTAGTTCATCTGCCTTAGTAATACATGAGTATTGCAGGAGTTTATACAGGCATCAGCGCCAAGCAGCAGAAGCCAACCACAGCAAGGGGTAACCACACTTCCATTAAGAGAACAACTTTGAGAGCATAACAGAAATCTATACTTTCCCAGGGCATCTTTCCATTGTCTTTAAAATAAGACCCTATTTATATAAAAATGTGGCTCCCATGGGGGCTTCTAAGGGCACATTTCAGAGGCAATGCAAGACAAAAGTTAACAACACAGCCTTCAAAGCCAAGTAGTTCAACTACTTGCAAGTTGTAGGGTCTTAACTTCTATATGCCTCAGTTTCCTCATTTCCAAGCAAGGGGTAATAACAATATTGACTTTTTAAGGTTGTTATGAGGATGTGAAGTCCTCAGCACAATACCTGACACATAACACATGAATGCTCAGTTAACGGAAGGTTTAAGTAGAATATTCACTGTGCCTCTTTGCAATACAAACACATAAACAAGATTATGCCCTTGACAGATTAATAAAAAAGACCATAAAGATGGTGAAATCATGATCTCAGGAAGTCTCTGATGATCCTGATCTACTAGTGACCTCCCTTGCCCTAGCCCTGCCCTGTCCCCAGGGTTCCACTGAGCCACACAGGACTACTGCCACTGCCATTCATGAGACAGAGTTAGCCTGATGGCTGCAGTGTTCCTTGGGGTTTTCGTGACTTCCTCCCCTCCTCAGGAATCCTAGTGTGGCTGTTGCAGGTGGTGCTTGAGTTCCCCAGACCACCAACCCTCACTGCCTGACTCACAAACCTTTCCTCTGGCCCTTGATCTTCCCTGTTCTGTTTTCCCGTGTCCATGCCTTTGTCCACACTCACTCCTCTCCAAGGGTGCCCTTCCCCCTCACCGGACTTTCACATCTGCAAGCTCTAACAATCCATTTCAGGGGGCACGTCCTCTAAGAACACTTCCGTGCTCCCCAACCTATCAGCTAGAGGTGGTTTCTCCCTACTGTGGTGTTTTATGGTACTTTACCTTTATAGCTTAATACGTAGTCATTTCCCCCATTAGATGATAACTTTCTGTTATTGGGTCATGTGAAATTCCTATTTTAAAGGGGCTAGAGAGTTCCATGAATACTTGCATAATGACACCATGAGTGTTTTACTTCATTAATGGATAATGACTCACAGTCATGGTTTTAGAGTCAAAGAGTTCTGGCTCAGATCCTAACTTTTCCACCACCACGCTGTGTGATCTTGGGCAAGTCATTAAGCCTCTCTGAGCTCCACTTAACAAATATTTATGAAGCACTTGTTATGTGTCAGGCTGACAGTCTGGCAGTTGAAACAGATATGTAACAAGTATATATGACAGAACATAATACAAGTTGTGATAAGTTCCACTAAGAAAAAGAACAAGTAATGCAAAAGAACAGCAAGCAAAATGTATTTTTCAAGACAATCAGAGAAAATTAGGTATGGCCTGAGTAAAACAATGTTAAGGGATTATTGCAGGGGGTGATAAGATATTGATGTTATATTTTAAAGGCCCTATGTGTTAGGGATTCACGATCTAGTATTTACAGGTAAGTGATGTGAAGTTTTTGATTTGCTTTAAAATATAGAAGCTAAAACAAGTGCTTGGGTAATAAAAAGGCAGAATTTTTAAGGCTGATTGCTAATGAATAAACAGGAGTCTATTATGCTATCTTCTCTATGTTTGATAATTTTGTAATAAAACATTTCAAAAGAAAGAAAGAACAGAGGACAGGGCCTAATTTCTGTTGGGCAGTCAGACCTTTGGCATTTGGGCTGAGACCTTGAGGCTGGGTCAGAGACAGCCAAGGGAAGAAGAATGAGGAAATGCTCTTCATGCAAAAGGTGCAGCATGTACAAAGGCCTGAGGCAGGAAAGAACACAGCATGTTCAAGAAACTGCAGAGAGGCCAGTGTGGCCAGAGCAGAGAGATGGAGGGCAACAGGATACCACATTGCACATGGCCCTCCACAACCCCTCCTCAGGCAGCCAAGTGCAGTAGGGCCAGAGGGACCGTGGGGAGGTAAAGAGGGGTGATCCAGCCACCCTCTTGGCTCAGGCCCCAGAACTCACTGCAGAAGGTTGTACAAGAACGTGGAATCCGATGACTGCAGATGGATTTGCAGGAGAGGCAGACGTTCAGCAGGGTGTCCCAGTATTGTTCTTCGGGGCACGGCTCCATGGTGATGGCAGGCTCTGTGGAGCAGAGGGGCAGGGAGCATGAGGGCAGCTGGCACACTGCTGGAGGCTGGACAGCAGGAGACCTCTCCTGTTCATGTCCCCAGACTCTGTCTCAGAGAGCAGAGGGAAACCTAGACAACGCTGGCTCCCACCGCCTGCTGCAGTAGCTAGGGGACCTGGAGCAGCCACCTCACCTCCCTGAGCCTGCGTTTTCCAATCTCCCTCTCATCAGCCATGCCCCTCTTGGCACCGTTCTCTGCTGTCTTTAATGTGCCATGCCTCTTCCTACCACAGGATTTTGGCACATGCTGTTCCACTAACATAAAATGCTCCCTTCCCCCTCCTTAGCTGGTTGTTTCCTCCTCTCCCGTTAGATCACTGCTTTAACTTCATCTCCTCAGGGGACCCTTTCTGACCCTTCCACCCAGACAGACAAGGAGAGACGCCTTCCTTCCGCACACAGATATGCCCTTTAGTTGTCACTTCACTTTTCTGAGTATGATTATTTAATATTGACAGTGAACATCATGAGGGTAGGGGCACCATATAATTTTTTGTTCACTGCTGGGTCCTCAGAACCTAGATAGTGCCTATAATAAGTAGGTGCTCAATGAATGAATAAATAAAAACAAAAGCGGGCCTAGCTAGTGTCCTGCATACAGCAAGCACTAAATAATTGACCATGTCTCTTCATTTTTTAATTAAGGTATGAGACACACACAATGTCATGTGTAACATACACAAATGTCAAATGTGCAGCTTGATAAATTTTTCTTTATGTGTATGGTGGTCTGTCTTTTCTTGTGGGGGATACATTCCAAGAGCCCCAGGGGATTCCTGAAACTGCAGAGAATACCAAACCCTATATGTATTGGTTTTTTTCCTACACATACAAAGCTGTGATATGTGTTTAACTTATAAATTCAGCACAGTAAGAGATTAACAACAATAACTTATAATAAAATAGAACATTTATAACAACATACTATAATAAAAGTTATGTGAATGTGGCCTCTCTCAAAATATTTTATTCTACTGTACTCACCTTTTCACATACAAAAACCAATTCTCAGCTTCTCTTTGGTGCATCTGAATGGGGAGCGTCACCGCCTTTGTGCTCTGAGGTTGTTAAGTGGAGTGACACAAGCAGTGCAGCACAGTGGCGGCTGCTCTGATCACTGAAGTGTAGGCAGTGGAGATGCTGGACAAAGGGGCGGAGTGGGACCGTGTGAAATATCATGCTGCTCAGAACAGTGCACAGTTTAAAACTTTATAAATGGCTTATTTCTAGAATTTTCCATTTAATATTTTTGGACCACTGCTTACTTGGGGTAGCTGAAAGTGCAAAAAACAAAACTATATGTAGGAGGGCATCTGTGTCACTACCACCCATACCAAGGCAGAGAATATGCCTCCCACCCTGAAGACTCCCTTGGGCCCTCTCCCAGCCAATACCCACTTCCAGAGGTAATTCCTCTCCTGACTTTTATCACTGGAAGTTGTTAAATTGCCCATTCTTGGGCTTGATGTCTGTGTGTGTTGGCCCCAGGAAGTATCAGGGACTCCTCCCTGTCGCAGGGTCTGCCAGCAACCTGCCTGCAGTAATGAATTTTTCCTCTGTGCAAACCCATCACCTCTCCATTGTGCTCTGTCTGATTCCATGACACTTGCTTCCCCAATAATTTTGCCTTTTAAACACCCTGCAAGGCACTTAATCTCATTTTTTTTTAATGAAAGGAAGCTGAGAAAAGACCAGTGGCTCCCTGCTTAACATGGCAACTTAAACACATGGGTTTATTTTCTTGTCCTCTTGAAACCCTCCTAAGAGAGCAGGAAAAAATATCTGTTCTCAAAGAAAAGAGAACAGAAGAAGTTACTCTAGCAGGGTACAGATATCAGCAGCATTTTGGAAGATGTGAGGCAGATGGTGGGGGTGAGTGACTTTGGTCTAAGATCTCTCTGCTCTGATGTTCCTAGAGGGGACAGATCCCTGGGCAGTTTCTTGAACTGGAGGCATCAAGTATCTCTGATAGTGGGGAATAGGAAGGCAAAGTAATGAAGAAAGTATTGGTTAGATATTTATATAAAGAGGGCTTGCCCTTAGTCAGATTTTCATCTCCTGGCAGGCAATAGCCCCTTGTCCCCCAGGCGGATGATCAAAGGTCTCCTCAGATACTCTCCCATGCACTAGGGAACCAAAGCCTTAAGCCCGGCATGTACCCTGACTGGGAATTGAACTGGTGACCTTCTGCTTTTCAAGATGACACCCAACCTGAGCCACATCACACTGGTCATGGTGTGGCTATGTTTTTTAAAATTTCTTCTTCACAGTCCTACTGTAATGGGGGAGCACCCCCACTGGAAAGGAGGAGGAGTGGAGAAGCACCAAAGACTACAACTGGCTGGGAGCTAAATTGCCAGAGGGATTGTGAGTGATGCTGCCATAGGGCTCCAGGACCTACCTATCTGGGAGCTCAGTAGACTTGGGGTTGGAGGTCGGGGTGGAGAGGCTCAGGAGGAGGTCAGCAGGGAGGCTAGGGAGCACACAGAGGGAGACTCAGCCAGCAGACTTGGAGAGGGCCAGGGTTACAAGTCCTGTGTTCCTCCCCCAGGTGGGAAGATATGGCAGCTGCTGCCCATCCATGCCCCACACCTCCAGCCCAGGCCAAGCCCCACTCCCCATCCCAAGCTGGAAGCCATAGTGGCTGCTGCCTGCCTGTGACCCATGCCAGTGCAGGCCATTTGGCTATAGCCCCAGTGCAGCTAGGGAGGGTCAGGGCCAGAGTTCCTCCCTGAGCACTTTAAGCTTGACCCAGAGCACTGCCGGCATCAGGAGCAAGGAGCAAGGCCTGTAAGAAGGGGGATAGGAGATTAGGGCCAGGAGGTCCTGGGAGGCAGATCCCAGGAGGTGGTCTGTGGCCCTTCCCTGGCAGAAAATCACTGTGGTGGCCACCCGATGGCAGGTTGCTTGCTTCCCTGGCAGCAGGGGCAAGAGTGGGCATCAAATTTATATATATATATATATATTCCATTTACCTTTCCATCAGACTCTTGTCTCCAGTTATTGCCTATGGGCAGCAAGCAGTGGGACCCCACTGGTTGTTTGGTTACAGCAGTGGTGCCCAGTGTGGGCCCCTAGCTGCTTGTGGCAGGTCAACCCCCACCCCCTGCACCAGGGAGTGGGACTGTGGGGCTTCCCAGTTGCTGGGAATTTCTCTACACACCCGTTGGGGCATGAGCCACTTAAACATGCCTGGTAGATGGAAAGGAAACAGGTCTGGGAAAGAAATAGACTCTGGGAAGGAGGATCACCTGAGTTTTAGGGCTGTGAACTGGAGTCCAGGTGGGAACTGGCCATTGTTGGGGAGGCCATTGCTTGAGTTCACTGATTGTGAGACTGGCTTACAGAAAAACTTGCTGGTGAGCATTTGTTGAAATAATAGAATTGCAGATGCCAATATTCTCTGTATGTTCCCAGGTTGCCTGGCTTCTTTTGGTCATAGGGTTGGGCCTGTTGTGTATCTGGACCAGCAGGGGTCATTCTGAGTTGGTTCCTAGAGGGAGCCCACTGTGTAGATTTTAGCAGACTGGGGTATGTATAGCCATTATCCAATGTCTAAGGAAGTGTTAGTTTATTACTGTAATACCCTGTGGCCTATGTATGTTTTGAATTATGGGGAAAGATGGCCCATGGGTGATTCCCTAGACCACCATACTATTATGCAACTGGAACAGTATTGTCAATAGTTGCATAAGTGGGATGAAATCCATTATTTCAAGGCATTTATGTCATTGCATAACAGGGTTCACCAGAGACAGATGTCCACTTAATGGTGCAGAGAAGTCAAGGGCCCTTGAAACACTTTCCTGACTGTACAAAGGAAGAAAAGAATGAGGAAATGGGCCTTGTTAATGTCCTGAACTCAAAAGACACAAGTTGCATGGCAGGTGTCCCTCTGTTGTCATCCCCATTGGAAGCTACCCATGAAATAGGGCCCAAAGAACCAATGGTCAAACCCCTGTATGATGAAGAATGGGTCTCTCCCTTGAAGACCTATCAGGGGACCCAATTTGACCAGGGAGCCTCCCTATCAGGAAGAAAGCAGTTTCCTTTGAGGCAGTACCCTATAGGTGGAGTAAATCAGGAAGGCCAGCCTGCTGGCTACTATTGGGCCCATATTCCACTCTCCACTTCAGACTTGCTGAATTGGAAGAATTTCAGCCCCTTATACAGGGAAGATCCTCAGAGAATGGCAGACCTTATCACCTCCATTTTTGCCACTCATCATCCAACACAGGCAGGTCTACAGGCTCTCCTCAATGCTTAGTTAACAGCAGATGAGAGACAGCTGGTTATAAATAAGGTTAATGAAAAGGCCCAATGTCTCTAAGAGAATTGTAATAGGATCCCCGACCCAGCTGAAGCAATGCCCTTAACAGAGCCTGGCTGGAATCCAAATGGTGGGGACCTACCCTTCCTGGAACATTACAGAAAGTATATTCTGGAAGGGCTTAAGGAAAGGGTGCCTAAGCCAAAGAGCTTGAACATGATAATACTAGCTCTTTGGCAAAAGCCAGATGAGGATTCTTCTGAATTTTTTGAGAGGATCTGTCAGGCCCACAGAAAGTACACTTTCCAGAGTACATATTCTCTGATGCTGATCCATAGGCACCAGAGAATGTGCAAATGGTGAACATGACTTTTATTGGGCAAAGTGCCCTGGATATCAGAAGGAAACTCTGGTGTTTAGATGGGACATTGGGAAGAATCCCTCTCAGCTGGTAGACTTAGTTTTTAAAGTCTACAATGACTGGGAAGCAAGGAAGATAAAGCAGGGCATGATGTTCTTGGAAACAAGGTGGCGAGACCAGAGGAAGTGGTGGGACCCTAAAGACAAAAAGAGAGGCCCACTAGGTGCTAATCAATGTTCTTATTGCAAGGAGGCGAGCCATTGGAAAAAGGAGTGCTTGAAATTCAAAAGGGAAAGTAGGGATGAAAACCCTCTGGGTAATGCTAAAAAGGTGAGGGGAGTCTAATGATGAATGAGGATGAGTCCAGGGGCTCTTTTGGACATCTCCCAATATATTACTGTATAACCACAGAAGACCTGGGTACAGTTGATGGTGGGGGAACAAGCTAATTGATTTCTTTGTAGATATGGGAGCTACATACTCAGTGTTGAATACAAAAGTAACCAAGGAAAGTTCAGATACAGTAATGGTTACTGGAGTGACAGGACAATTACAAAATCAGGCATTCCTTCAATGCCTAGGATGACATCTTTGTGATTGAAAGATCATACATAGTTTTCTCAACATGCCAGACTGCCCTATTTAATTGCTGGGCTGTGATTTAATTTGCAAACTGCATGCATAAATAACTTTTTCTCCTGAAAAGCAGCAACTATGTATAGAGGTCCTACTGGAAGATGTCCTCCAGCTCCAGACACTTCTGACCTGTCTGGAAGGTCCTGGAGGTGAACTCTTCCCACCTGAGATCTATGAACGGGCGGATCAAACCATTTGGACTGATGGAACCCCAGGTAAAGTAGTTCACATTCAACCCATAAAAGTTAACCTAATAGAGCGGGCACAAATTCCCATGGAAGAAACAGTACCCCTCAAAAAGGAGGCTTTAGAGGGGATTCAGCCAGTATTTCAGAAATTCTTAAAATCGAGACTAATTTGGTCATACCAAGCTCCCTATAACACTCCCATTTTGCCAGTCAAAAAGCCTTACTTGGACAAATATCAATTTGTACAGGATCTTAGAGCCATTAATGACATTTTTCAGGACATTCATCCTACAGTGCCTAATCCCTATACTCTGTTGACCATGGTGCCTGGAAATAGTATATGGTTTTCAGTCCTACACTTGAAGGATGCCTTTTTCAGCATCCCAATAGACGAACAGGCTCAACTACTATTTGCCTTTGCATGACACGATCCAGAAACAAAAGCCACACTCCAGTACTGCTGGACTGTGCTGCTGCAAGGACTTAAGAACTCCCTGACTACATTTGGTGAAGAAAATGACGTAAGGGATATGCGACTGAAATCAAGAGTTCTTCTACTATATATAGATGGCATATTGTACCTAGTAGCACCTATGAGGACTGTTTACTCAAAACCACTACAGTCCTAAATCATTAGCAAAAGGGGGATATAAGGTATCACCTCACAAGGCCCAGATTTGCAAATAAGAGGTGGCATACCTAGGATTTCAACAGAAACAGGGCCCTAGGAGCTTGATAGCAGATAAAAAACAATCCATTGCTACATTAAAAAATCCAAGAAAACTGAAGACAACTTTGTGGGTTCTTAGGGATTACAGGGTTCTGCAAAATTTGGATTCCAAACTTTGGACTCATAGCAAAATCACTGTATGATTCCTTGGATGGACTGGACTCTGAACTTTTCAAATTGACAAGAGATTATCTGGTCACATTTGATACCCTGAAGGAAACACTAGTTTCAGCTTCTCTCCAATTTACAGAAGCCTTTCAAACTGTATGTTCATGAAAGGCAGGGAATCAAACTGGGTTTACTAACCCAGGCTCTGGGAATATTCCCCAATCCATAACCTATCTCTTACAGAAGCTGGATCACATGAAAAAGGGATGGCCCCATGTCTTCAAGCAGGGGCAACCTGTGACATTGTGGAGGAAGCCCAAAATTTCACTTTTGGGACAGCCTACTACTGGGACAGTACTACTACTACTTGGTGCCACGCCAAGTACTAACTCTATTGGGACAGAAAGGAGGGTGTTGGCTGACAGCAGGGCACATGGGGAAATACCAGGCCATTCTGTTGGACAATCCAAATCTAGCCTGCGGACTACCATAACTTTGATTTCGGCCACTCTGTTCCCAGACACAGGGAAACTCAGCCCTCCACCATGACTCCTTGGAATTATGACTCCTTGACCACGTTTATTCTAGTAAGCTTGATCTACTAGACAAGCCACTGGTGGCACCAGACTGGGAGATGTACACAGAAAAAAGAAGTTTCATGGACAACAGCCAATGGCAAGCTGGGTACACAGTAGTCAACTTAGACAAGGTGACAGAAGCCACCTTGCACCAGGAACTTCAGCACAAAAAGTGGAACTCATAACCCTCAGGAGAACCTTAGTACTGTCCTGGGAAAAGAAGATTAACATCTACACAGACTCCAAGTATACCTTTATGGTAGCCCATGCCCATGGAGCAATATGGAAGGAGAGAGGACTCTTAACCTTAGGGAACAAGGATGTTAAACATGCAGAGGAGATTTTACAATTGATAGGGACAATGAATACACCAGACCAGGTTGCTATAATGCACTTCACAGGATACAAAAAAAAATGGCTCCCAAACAAGCCAGGGAAACCAAACTGCTTAAAGCAGCAAGACAAGCAGCTATAGGGCTGCCACACTTAGGGGTTTTGATCACCTACTTGGACTTGGCAAAATTTAAACCTCATTACATGGAACAATATGAGGAACAAGTCCATAAATGAGGGTTCATTAACACTGGTCCCAATTCTATGTGGAAGATCAACACCCCTGTATGATCTTATCGCCCAAATCTGTAGTGTATCCCATCCTCAAACACCTACACAAAGGGACCCATTATGGAAGGGATGCTTTGATGGGCCTCATTAGTCCACTTTTAAAGGGCCCCCATTTACAAAGGACCACTCAGATGTTTACCCAAGGCTGACAGATAAGTGCTAAAAACAATCCTAAGATGGAACACACTGCAGCTAAAAAATGAGTGTAATATAAAGCATTACACCCATCTGAGGACTGGCAAGTAGACTATGCAAATGCCTAAAACCAGAGGGAATTTCAAATTTTTACTAGTTTTTGTAGACATTTTTCCAGATGGATAGAAGCATACCCCACTAGAACTGAGAAGACGACTGAGGAAGTGAAATGTAAAGAAATAATTCCCAGGTTTGGACTTCCACACAGCATCCAGAATGACAATGGACCATCATTCACCTCCAAGATTTCCCAGAATGTTGAATAGGCACTGCAGATAAGATTGAAAACACATGCATCCTGGAGACCTCAATCTACAGGAAAGACCGAGAAAATGAATCACACAGTAAAGAAGACCCTGGCAAAAATATGCAAGGAAACACATTTGAAATGAGACCAGGCACTTCTCATTGCTTTGCTCTGGATTAAGGTAGCACCCAGAAGTGGGCTTAAATTAAGCTCTTTCGAAACAGTTTATGGGAGACACATTTGCAAGGAAACACATTTGAAATGAGACCAGGCATTTCTCATTGCTTTGCTCTGGATTAAGGTAGCACCCAGAAGTGGGCTTAAATTAAGCTCTTTCGAAACAGTTTATGGGAGACCCTTCCAATCTTGGTTCTGGGAATGTTCCCCACCCCCAGATTTGGAGCACGAGTGGAAAGTTAAGCAATATGCACAACATTTAGGGCAAACACTAATCAATCTGCACAAGTTCGCTCATTGCAGGTCTGCCTACCCATCTGACCAGCCCTTCTCACACTTTTTTCCAACCGGAGGACCAAGTCATAGTAAAGACCTGGAAGACTCAAGGACTTGAACAGCAGTTAGCCAAGCAATAGACTGGTCCCTATGATGCCCTACTGTCAGAGTGGGCACAGGTAACCAGGTTCTTGGTGATTGGGACAAAAAATTAAACCAAACACCCAGAGTTTATAACCAAGAACATGGGAGCAGGCCAACTCCAAGCAGAGATTGACCTCATGGGCTGGAGGGACTCTATTCTTATAGGGAAGATCCTTCCTGGCTAGTTTTGGCAGGCTTTTACTGTGACAAATAGTTGTAAAGCTACTGCACATGTGGTCTCCCATGGTTTTCCTGAATTGGCCACCAGGGAAGCGGGCCCCACAATGTTACCTAGTTGACCCTACCTTCTCCTGGGGTCCCCCTGTACTAGGTTCACCTTTCCCTTCACCCGAGAATTATAGCTCTCCATGTTAAGAGATTGGTGAAAAGGAAAGGAATTACTTATTCAAGTTATACAGACTTAAGAGTAAGGACTTAATGTCTTCATCAAAATCCTGAAGTCCCTTAAAACATCCACAAACACACACAGCCCTTTGCCCAGTCCAAGGTACTGTATCTCAGGAAAAGAAATAGAAAGCCGTGTGGTGATTCTCTACTAAAGCTGCGTGATGGTTCTCTGCTAAAGTCGAGTGATAGTTTTTTGCTAAAGCCACATGGTGGTTCTCTACTAAAGCTGCATGATTCTTCTCATAGCTGCAGAGATTGGGGTGGGGGAGGGCCACTCTGGCCAAAGCTGTGTGGTTCTCTTTGCTAAACCTACATGGTGATTCTCTCTCACATGGATCCAGGACTCCCCATTCTGACCAAAAGCACGTGGTTCTCCTTCCAATGGCTGCGCATCTGCATTTAAATCCCTGTGCCAATCTTTCTCTGCAGCTCCATTTCCGGCTCCTCCCACAATCGGCTCCACTTGCCAGGACTCCCATATCCTTCCAGCTTTACTTTGCTGCCATAGTGAGTCTGGGCAGGCATGGCCCCATGGCGTGGAGCCAATCATCTCCAAGCTCTCATGCAGGTGCTGTAACAGGGGCTGGGAGTTGCCTCCCAGTTACATTTTGGGTGGAAGTCATTCCCTTCTCCCTGGCTTAAATCATGGCTGCAGCTATTTAACATATCTGTGAAACCAGTTAAAGGTTATAGGTATGTTAAATGACCGTTCTAGAGGTTATCTGTGAAACTGTTGCTATGCAAAACAACTCAGTGGCCCTGCTTCATGTATCCCATCCCCCAAGCTCAGACTTGTGGGGGTGAGGACATCCCATATTTTTAATATTTCCTGGACACCCTGAGTTCTGGACCCCATTATAAATCCTTCTTTTGGGGGCCCCCTGGCTGCACCCTCCTACACTACTGACAACACGTTCTTCTCTGAAGCTCATGGGAATTAAGCCTTGGATCCACCACACACAAATAAAATGGGCACCACCTGAGCAAGGTGTGAACCCAGCTGCTGTGGTTGATGCTGAAAAGGAAAGCTGGACCTGAACTGGAAGGAGATTTGAAATTTCTATTTTAGAAGAAAACAGAAGGCCCCAGTGCAGAATGACAATGTTCTTTTACTTTATTAATGTGTTTGCATATTTAGGGACTTTTAGTTTGCAAATACTGAGTTTGAGTGTGGTCCATCCCATCATTAAACAGAACAAGGATTGAAAGTGAGTTATAGTTATCCCAAAGTGATTAAGAAGGTCTGTGAAGGTTGCAGAAGGTGTGTAGAAAGTTGTAAGGCATATAGAAAGCTTTAAAAAAAGAGGTGGGGGTGATAGTTGTAGAGGCCATAGAAAGGTGTGAAATGTTTTTTTAAAGAAAAGAAACATCAGTGCTCGGGTTAAGTTATTCATTGCTTTAAGTTTTGTTTTGTTTCTTGCTTTCTGATCTTTTGGGGACTTGGGGAACTTAACAGTTTTGTTTATACTGAGAATCCTGTCTCTGCAGTTTGTATCCTCATGTCATTTGGACCTCATAAAGGTCATTTGCAGTACTGGCTAGCATGAGTACATGCCTTTGCCATTTGGGGCTTTGTGCCATTTGAGTCTAACAAAAGTTAGACTAAAGGCATCTTGTGCCAGTTACAGCAGGCTGGGGCAAGAGATCATGTCTCTGCCATGAGACTGGTTGGTGAGAGCTTATGTCTCTGCCAGTGTACCAGTGGACACACTGGTAGATGGGAGAATACCTCTACTACTGGGGCTTTCATGCCATTGGTGCTGGGTAGAATCAAGCTCGCGTGAGAACATATCCTTGTCATTTGGGGCTTTATGTCATTTGGGACCTAGAAAAGGTCATCCGGTGCCAGATAAAGCCATCTGGGGCAAAAGAATGTCTCCATCATCACAACTTTGTGCTATTTGGGATCTGAAACAGGGTGTCTGCGTGACCAGCTAGTGGGACCATTTGGTGGGAGATAAAATTCTAAGTTCCCTCTTATTTCCTATTCTTTGTAATTTTTTTAAAGGTTTTATTCATTTATTTGTAGAGAGAGGAAAAGGGAGGGAGAGAGAGAGAGAAACATCAATGTATGGTTGGCATTCACGCTCCCCCTACTGGAGACCTAGCCTGAAATTCAGGCGTGTGCCCTGACTAGAAATTGAACCAGTGACCCTTTGGTTCGCAGGCCGGTGCTCAATCCCCTGAGCCACACCTGGCAGGGCTGTAATTCAGTTTTTTGTTTTGGATTTTTTTGGTTTATATTTTGAAATAAAATTCAGGTTCCTAAGGCTTAAAACTTTACAATAAGTTAGGAAGTAAAGCAATGAAAGATGTAAGGCATGGAACTGCAATTTTGGCAGATATTGGAAGGACAAGGATTTTCCTTTTTGCCTTGTATTTTTTTTTCTCCCTACCTGATCTATCTAGAACTTGGCATTCTTAATGAGTAATGTTATAAAATTTTCTTTGCATGAAACCAATAAGATGGGTTTCAAATTATGGTTTGTAATAACCAAGACTTTGACTGGAATGTCATTCCTGAAGAGGGCATGCCTGGGCTCTAGTTGTTACCAGAAAGCCTTGAGGAACTAAGATCGACTTTGGAAGCTAAGAAAAGCCCACTGGATAAATGGCCTGGTACCTCATTTGGTCATGTGGCTAACTGCCCTGTGAAGCTGGGAGTTCCTCCAGCCACTGCAACCCCCACAGGTTTTTTCAGTCAGAGGTTTTGAGGCTTTATTTCCTTCACACTGGAACCCTGGCTACACAGTTTGTCTCACACCCTAATTGCTCCTCCCTGTTTATCCGCATGCAAATGCGGGGCCACCCATTCTGCCATCCACCATTCTCACCAGCTCTGGTCCTCCATCCGCCACCTTGCCATGGGTCCTCTCGCCCTGGCTGCCTGTGTCCAATCCTCCTATTAGTGTGCATGAATGTTTCTTCTTTAACTCCTTGGTTGTCAGACTTCCATACACTTCAATTTCCTGGCACTTCTGGTTAATTTTTGTTTCTACATTTGTTGTTGTCCTTCTTTTGGTGTTGTGAGGAGGCAAAGTGTACCTGCCTATGCCTCCATCTTGGCTGGAAGTCTTCTAGAGAACATTTTAATGGTTGCCTGATGGGAAAGGGGCATGAGAGTTGGGCAAAAATGTGAAGAGATTAAGTAGTACAAATTGGTAGTTGCAGAATAGTCATGGGACTGTAAAGTACAGCACAGGAAATAAAGTAGCCAAAGAATATATATGTATGACCCATGGACATAGACAATGGTGTGGGAATTGCCAGAGGGAATGGCAGTGGGGATGGGTGCAGGGAAGCAAAGGGGGAAAATTGGGACAACTGTAATAACATAATAATAAAATATAACTTTAAAAAAGAATGAAGATGCCCTAGCTGGTGTAGCTCAGTGGATTGAGTGCGGGCCTGTGAACCAAAGGACTGAGGTTTGATCCCAGTCAGGGCACATGCTTGGGTTGCAGGCCAGTTCCCAGCAGGGGACGCACAAGAAGCAACCATACATTGATATTTCTCTCCCTCTCTCCTTCCCTTCCCCTCTAAAGATAAACAAATAAAATCTAAAAAAAAAGAATGAGGAAAAATTATACAGTCATTTTAATTGATGCACAAAAAGCATTTCACTAAATTCAAAACTTTTTCATGATGAAAACAGTGAAGTGGAAACAGAAGAAAACCTCCTCAACATGACAGAAGCCATATATGAGAAACCCGTAGCTGACATCGTACTCAATGCTGATAGAGTGAAAGCTTCTCTCCTGAGAGCAACAAGACAACAATACCTGCTTTTACTATCTCAATCACCAGAGTACTGAAGCTCTAGCCAGAGCAATTAGGCACAAAAAAGAAAGAAAGGTATCCACATAGAAAAGGAGAAAATAAAATGATCT
Organism: Artibeus jamaicensis; assembly: GCF_021234435.1. Taxonomy (NCBI): domain Eukaryota; kingdom Metazoa; phylum Chordata; class Mammalia; order Chiroptera; family Phyllostomidae; genus Artibeus; species Artibeus jamaicensis. The sequence goes on from NW_026521824.1 coordinate 709,423, forward strand.
CTGTTTACAGATAACATAATCTTATATGTAAAAATCTCTAAAAATAACACACAAAAATAGCCATTAGACCTAATGAAAGAATTTAGTAAGCTGCAGGCTACAAAAGCAATACACAAAAATAAGTTCCATCCTGATTTCAAAACTTACTGCAAGCTAAAGTAGTATTACTGTATAATGTGATACTGGAATTAAGACAGAAACACAGATTGGTACAATAAAACAGAACCCAGAAATAAACTCTCACATATATGGTCAACTGATTTTCAGTGGGGTTGCCAAAACCTTTCAAAAGGGAAAAGACTATCTTTTCAACAAATAGTGCTAACAAAACTAGGTATGCACATGCAAAATGGTGAAGTTGGACTCTTACCTTACAACATATACAAAAGTTAGCTTAAAATACATAAAAGACATAAACTTATGAGTTAAAACGATAAAACTTTTAAGAAAAAGTAGGGGAAAATGTTCATGCATTGAATTTGGCAATGACACTTTGGATATGACACCTAGATAAATTGGACTTCATCTAAGTTAACTTTTGTGCACCAAAATATACTATCAGGAGAGTGAAAAGACAACTCACAAAATGGGAGCAAATATTTACAAATCATGTCTCCGTTAAGGGATTAATATCCAGAATATATCAAGAAGAACTCTTAAAACTCAATGACAAACAAACAAACAAACAAACCTCAAGTCAAAATTTCTGAAAAGATTCCATTCAACATTTCTCCAAAAGAATATATATATATATATATAATGGTCAATAAGTTCACAAAAAATGTTCAACCTCACCAGTCATGAAGAAAATGTAAATCAAAACCACAATGAGATACCACTTTATCACCATCAGGACAACTATTATGAAAAAAGGGAACGTGGAGGCTGGTCTAGCAGCTCCCAGGGCTCCCAGGGACAGAGCCCCGCAGGCAGGCACCAGGCGACTCTGCTGACTGAGAAAAGTGACTCAACCAGGGCAGAAGAGACCATCAGTGGCTGAGAGACGTGATGTCATCTGTGCCCCCCTTTTGAGGGGCTGCTGGAGAAGCACAGGAGAGCGCCCTCAGAGGCTTCCAGTGACCTCTCCGAGGCGGAGCCTGCCGGCTGAAGTGCCAGGGACGCAGGAAGACAGCAGAGGGAGCGAGGCCCTTCAGAGAGAACAAAAAACTAGGTTGCCCCAGAAGGGGAAACAAATAACAAGTTCAGAAACCCCAGTGCACCCAAGAGGCCTCCTTCGGCCTTTATCTTGTTTTGTTCTGGGTATCAGTGCATCCCCGCCGACCTGAGCGAGGGAGAGCTGCAAAGCCGCGGGGGGGGGGGGGGGGGGGGGTAGTGATGCGCCACAGCCGAGACCGCGAGGCGGCTCCGCCCAAAGAGACGCAGGGGTGGGGTCCTTGCGGCTCAAGCTAAAGGCAAGCCCCGGGAGGAAGAGAGGTAGTCTCAAGGCTGACAATGGTGAGAAAAAGAGGAAAGATGAACAGGAGGATGAAGATGCTGATAAGGAGGAATAAGGTGATTGCGCAGTTTTTTCTTGTCTATAAAGCATTAACCACCCTATACACAACTCAGTGTTTTTAAAGGAAAAAAATTGAAATGTAAGCCTGTGTAGGGGTTGTTTTTAAACTGCACGGTGTCTTTTTCCACATAGTAAATACCCTACCAAATGTGTCCTTCACACGGCGCGCTGCCCTGGCCACATCCTAGCTGCTTGCTGCAATCCACTAGGGCTGCTCCGGCTGTTGGCCTGGAGTTGGGAGTAGGTGCCCACGGGCGTGGCGCCTGTCCGGCTTCAGTGGGCGTGGCAGTTTGTCCTGCCTCGGTTTCGTTGATGCAGCTTCTACAAAATTGTTCTGTGCACTGAATATGACTTGGTAATTGAAAAAACAAAACAAAACTGTTTTGTTGACATTCTGAATGCTTCTAAGTTAATACAGTTTTCTTACTTTTTTAAAAAAGGGAAAATAGCAAGTGTTGGAGAAGATGTACAAAATTGGAAACCTCATGAGAATGTGAAATGGTGCAGCCACTATAGAAGACAGTTTAGCAGTTCCTCAAAATATGAAATGGAACTGTGACCTGCCAATTCCACTTCTAGGTCTACATCCAAACAGATGCCTGTGCACCCATGTTTATAGCAATATGATTTACAATAGCCAAAAAGTACAAAACTGAAGTATTCATCAACCTGAAAGCAAAAATAAAATGTTATATATACACGTATGTTAGAATATTATTCAATTATTAAAATGAAGTACTGACACATGCTACAACTTGGATGAACCTTGAAGACATCGTGCCAAGTAATATAACCCAGACACATGGGGACAAATATCGTATAATTCCACTTATATATGGCAACTAGAATCAAATCCATAGAGTTAGAAAGTAGATTAGAGGTCACCAGAAGCAAGAGGGAGAAGGGAATTTGGCATTACTGTTTAATGGATACAGAATTTATGTTTGAGATGATGAGAAAGTTTTGGGTATAGACAGTGGTGGTGGTAGTACAATAGTATGCCATTTAATGTCACTAAATTGCACACTTAAAAACGATTAAGTGGTAAATTTTGTTATATATATTTTACCACAAAAAAGTAAACCAAGAAGGAAGAAGAAAGTGGCAATGCTGCAAATTCGTGATAGAAAACTGCTTTCAGTATAGAACAATACATATTATCAATCAAGTATGGGGTCAAATAAAGATGTTATGAGGAATACAAGATCTCAAAAATGTTATCTTCCACCCACACACCATTCCTTAGTAAGCTACTGGAGTACATGTTTCATCAAATCTAGGGAGTAAATAAAAAAATGAGGAGAGGGGAAAAAAACAGGACCCATCTTGGCCAAGAGGTGAGTGTAGAAATCCTCAGAATGATGGAGAAGGAAGTCTCCAGGGACAGCTGCTTGCGGGTGTGGAGGCAATCTTATCCCAGCCAAAATAAAAGAAAAGAGGAGGAATTTCTCCAATGAAAACCTGGGAACAATAGATAAGTGAGGATGTTTGACCAATTGACAGGCTGGATCTGTCACAGAGCTGATATATGCAGAGAAAACTGAGGAGTTACCAACTCCTGAGAAATTATAGTAAATGTGAACAAAATTTACATGATCATAAATATGTAAACAACTATCAATGAGTAATTCAAAGGCTTTGAATTATGTCTACTAAAGCATAGTTTTCTCATTTGTGTGAGGACAGATAGACCATTGTCAAGGACCAAAGGCAATAACGCGGCTTCTAAGAGATGGTGGTGACAGAAAACTACAGGACCTTTTACATTCTGAAGTAAACTGATTAGCTGGCAGCAAAAGAAGCAGTCTATAAGCCCCCTGGTTGGCTAGGGGGATCCAAGACACTTTTGGCTGTTTACAGATTCTCTGGAAAACCCTGAGGGTGTTAATATGAGCAGATGTGTCAGGCTGTCTGGCTGTAATGTCTGCTGGTCCTCCCACCTCCACCTGGGGTCACTATGTCCACCATAGGGTCAGCCTCACTCCCTGCAGCAGAGTTGCTCACAAGTCTCCATGGATCTAACTCAACACTGTGCCGTGAGACACTTAGTGGAGGGGAGGTAATGTGTATGCATATGGTGATATAAGAGTTAAACAAGGCGCTTCTAGCCAAGATGGAGGCATAGGTAGACACACTCTGCCTCCTCTCACAACCAAAAGAAGGACAACAACAATTTAAAAAACAAAAAAACAACCCCAACTGAGAGAAAATCAAACTGTATGGAAGTCTGACAACCAAGGAATTAGAGAAGACACATTCATCCAGTCCGGTAAAAGAGGTAGAGACAGAGAGCCAGGTGGAGAGAACTCACAGCAAGGCAGCTGGAAGACCCAGGGAGGCGGAGGCTGGAGGAGCAGGCGGTCCCACATTGGCATGCACATAAACCAGGAGGAACAACAGGGGAGCGAGACAGACTGCACAACCCGGAATTCCAGCCCGGGGAAATAAAGCCTCAAACCATTGATTGAAAACACCTGTGGGGGTTGAGGTGGCAGTGGGAGAAACTCCCAACCTCACAGGAGACTTCACTGGAGAAATCCACGGGGTCCTAGAATGTACACAAGCCCACCCACCTGGGAATCAGCACCAGAAGGGCCCATTTTGCTTGTGGGTAGCAGGGGAAGTGACTATATCCAGCAGAGAGCAGAGCAAGCACCTTTGTTCCCTCTCAGACCCCTTCCCCACAAACAGCATCACAACACAGTGATGAGGTTGCCCCGCCCTGATGAATACCTAAGGCTCCGCCCCTTACTACACAACAGGCACATGGAGACAAAAAAAAAAAAAGCCCCAAATGAAAGAACAGATCAAAGCTCCGGAAAAAATACAACTAAGCGACAAAGAGATAGCCAGCCTATCAGATGCAGAATTCAAAACACTGGTAATCAGGATGCTCACAGAATTGGTTGAATTTGGTCTCAAATTAGATGAAAAAATGAAGGCTATGCTAAGTGAAATGAAGAAAAATGTACAGGGAACCAATAGTGATGGAAAGAAAACTGGGACTCAAATCAATGGAGTGGACCAAAATAAAGAAAGAAACATCCAACCAGAAAAGAATAAAGAAACAAGAATTCAAAAAAAAATGAGGAGAGGCTTAGGAACCTCCAAGACATCTTTAAACATTCCATCATCTGAAATATAGTGGTACTAGAAGGAGAAGAGGAAGAGCAACAAAACTTATGAAGAAATAATGAAAGAGAACTCCCCCAATCTGGCAAAGGAAATAAACTTCCAGGAATTCCAGGAAGCTCAGAGAGTCCCAAAGAAGTTGACCCCAAGGAAGAACACACCAAGGTACATCATAATTACATTAGCCAAGATTAAAATGAGAGAGAGAGATGCCCTGGCTGGTATAGCTCAGTGAATTGAGCACAGGCCTGTGAACCAGAGTATCGCGGTTAGATTTCCAGTCAGGGCACATGCCTGGGTTGCAGGCCAGTTCCCAGCAGGGGATGCATGAAAGGCAACCATACATTGATATTTCTCTCCCTCTCTCCTTCCCTTCCCCTCTAAAGATAAATAAATAAAATATTTTTTAAAAAGTTAAAAACAAATAAAATAAAATGAAGGAGAGAATCTTAGAAGCAGCAAGAGAAAAGGAGACAGTTACCTACAAAGGACTTCCCATCAGACTGTCAGCTGATTTCTCAGAAGAGACCTTACAGGCAAGAAGGGGCTGGAAAAAAGTATTCCAAGTCATGAAATCCAAAGACCTACAACCAAGATTGCTCTATCCAGCAAAGCTTTCATTTAGAATGGAAGGGCAGATAAAGTGCTTCTCAGATAAGGTCAAGTTGAAGGAATTCATCATCACCAAGCCCTTATTATATGCAATGTTAAAGGGACTTATCTAAGAAAAAGAAGATAAAAAAGATGAACAGTAAAATGACAGCAAACTCACAGTTATTAACAACCACACCTAAAACAAAAACAAAGGCAAACTAAGCAAACAACTAGGACAGGAACAGAAGAAGCACAGAAATGGAGATCACATTAGAGGGTTATCAGCAGGGGAGTGGGAGGGGCAGAGAGGGGGAAAAGGTAGAGAGAATAAGTAGCATACATGGTAGGTAGAAGATAGACAAGGGGAGGGGGTAAGAATAGTATAAGAAATGTAGAAGCCAAAGAACTTATATATATGACCCATGGACATGAACTATAGTTGGGGGGGAGGGGGAATGTGGAAGGGAGGGGCAGAGGAGAGTGAAAGGGGGAAAGTGAGACAACTGTAATTGCATAATCAATAAAATATATTTAAAAAGAGTTAAACAAGAAATCAATTTGTAATGTCTAATATTGAAAACTCAAGAACTAGCAGTGTAAGCATATATTCTGAGACTTTATGAGAGTGAACCCAGTAAAGCCACCAGGAACAATGGTTTGGAACTGCTGACTATATATCCCAGGTCGAGCACTCCCTAGCTATGTGGACTTGGGCAGAATTTCATCTCTCTGGAACTTGATGTCCCTGTCCATAAAGTGGGACTGCCATTCTGAGCATTATATGAGTGGCTCACTACCTTGCATTGTAGTGAGTGCACACCAGTAAAGTCATAGCCCCCTGAACTCTTGAATTCATTGACATTACCCTCCTTGAAATATGATGTGCCATGTTTGCCAAAGCCTGGGTCTGGGCCAGGAAAAAAATAAGAGGGCCACAAGGGCCTAACACAATTCCATCTCTTTCTCCACAGTGGTCTGAGAGGTATTGTCGCCATGAGAAGGAGCAGATGGATGACAGTGTTGGCTCCTCACTCTTTTTTAAATTTTTATAATATTTTTTATTGATTATGCTGTTACAGTTCTATTCCCCCCTTCATCCCCTCCACCCTACCCCCCTGTCCCCACCATTACCCCCCTTTAGTTTATGACCACGTGTCTCAAGTTCTTTGGATTCTATATTTCCCCTACTATTCTTGCCCTCCCTCTATCTATTTTCTACCTACCATCTATGCTACTTATTTTCTGTACCTTCTCCCCCCTTCTCCTTCTCCCACTCCCCTGTTGATAACCCTCCATGTGATCTTCGTTTCTATGGTTCTGCTCCTGATCTAGCTATCCTCTTACTTTGCTTTTGTTTTAGATGTGGTTGTTAATAACTGTGAGTTTGCTGTCCTTTCACTGTTCATGTTTTTTTAACTTCTTTTTCTTAGGTAAGTCCCTTTAACATTGCATATAATAAGGGCTTGGTGATGATGAACTCCTTGAATTTGATCTTATCTGAGAAGCACTTTATCTGTCCTTCCATTCTAAATGAAAGTTTTGCTGGATAGAGCAATCTTGGTTGTAGGTCTTTGGATTTCATGACTTGGAATACTTCTTTCCAGCCCCTTCTTGCCTGTAAGGTCTCTTTTGAGAAATCAGCTGACAGTCTGATGGGGACTCCTTTGTACATGACTGTCCCCTTAGCTCTTGCTGCTTCTAGGATTCTCTCCTTCATTTTCATCTTGGCTAATGTAATGATGATGTGCCTTGGTGTGTTTCTTCTTGGGTCCAACTTCTTTGGGACTCTCTGAGCTTCCTGGATTTCCTGGAAGTCTATTTCCTTTGCCAGATTGGGGAAATTCTCCTTTATTATTTGTTCAAATAAGTTTTCCACTGGTGGCTGTGCCTTTCCCCCTTCTGGTACCCCTATAATTCGGATGTTGGAGCCTTTAAAGATGTCCTGGAGGTTCCTAAGACTCTCCTCATTTTTTTGAATTCTTGCTTCTTCACTCTTTTCTGTTTGGCCATTATTTGCTTTCTTCTGGTCCACTCCATCAATTTGAGTCCCAGTTTCCTTTTCATCGCTATTGGTTTCCTGTGTAATTCCATTCTTTTCAATTAGTTTCGCCTTCATATGTTTGTCTAATTTGTGGCTATAATCAACCAGTTCTGTGAGGATCCTGATCACCAGTGTTTTAAACTGTGCGTCTGAGAGTTTTGCTATTTTTTCATCGCTTAGATTTATAGGCTCTGGGGCTTTGAGATCTTCTTGAGCCATTTTTGGTCTGTTTGTGCCCGTTAAGTCTGAGGAGCGGAGCCTTGGACTCCCAGGTCGCTGGGTTGTGACTCTGTATGTGGAGGCAGGGTCAGAGTGGGGAAATGGCGGCCCCCTCTGCTGTTTCTCGCAGCTGGGTGAAGAGCAGAGCCTTAGGTTGTTCACTGGGGCAGGACCACTTAGGTGGCTGGATTATGATGCTGTATGTGGAGGCCAGGTTAGAGTGGGAAATGGCAGCACCCTCTGCTGCGGATTGCCACTGGGGCTGCTGGCTCTCATCCAATCACCCACTCCCTCACTTGTCTATCCACACACGAATGTGCGACCACAGTCAACCCGCAGCCCTGCTCCCTCGCTGTTTCCCCGAGATTGCTAGCTGAGTTGCCCACCAGGTCCAACCCTGCGCCTGGATCCCGTGCCTGAGTCCGTCTGACGGAGTTTTCCTGTGCTACCCCGCTCTGCCAGCTGCTGATTTCGCCCCTCTTACTGGTCAGGCTGAAGAATTTGTTGTTATCAGACTTCCGAAAAGTTCAATTTTCTGTGTACTGGCTGTGTTTTCTGTTGCTATTATTTAGTTGTCTCTAAACTTGGTTGTGTGAGGAAGCACAGCGTCTCCACCTATGCTTCCATCTTGGCAGAAGTCCTCACTCTTTTTTAAAAAATATATTTTATTAATTATGCCATTACAGTTGTTCTATTTCCCCCTTCATTCTCCTCTACCCTGTACACCCTCCCCCACCATCCCCCCCTTTAGTTTATGACCATGTGTCTCAAGTTCTTTAGATTCTATATTTCCCATCCTATTCTTGCCCTCCCCCTATCTATTTTCTACCTACCATCCATACTACTCATTTTCTGTACCTTCTCCCCCCTTCTCCTTCTCCCACTCCCCTGTTGCTAACCCTCCATGTGATCTTCATGTCTATGGTTCTACTCCTGATTTAGCTGTCCTCTTAGTTTGCTTTTGTTTTAGGTGTGGTTTTTAATAACAAGTGTGAGTTTACTGTCCTTTCACTGTTCATATTTTTATCTTCTTTTTCTTAGATAAGTCCCTTTAACATTGCATATAATAAGGGCTTGGTGATGATGAACTTCTTGAATTTGATCTTATCTGAGAAGCACTTTATCTGTCCTTCCATTCTAAATGAAAGCTTTGCTGGATAGCGCAATCTTGGTTGTAGGTCTTTGGATTTCATGACTTGGAATACTTCTTTCCAGCCCCTTCTTGCCTGTAAGGTCTCTTTTGAGAAATCAGCTGACAGTCTGATGGGAAGTCCTTTGTAGGTAACTGTCTTCTTATCTCTTGTTGCTTCTCCTCATTCTTGATCTTCAAAATTTTTCCAAGAAATTCTGTCAGTGGGACTTGAAAAGAGAATATAGTAAAAAGCTCCAAGACAGGAGGAATTTCTCATTCACTCTTTGAGCAAACACAGCGTGAGCTATGTTGTCACTGGTGAAATGTAGGCAGGAGGGGATCCCAGTGGAGAGATGGGATATGGGCCCTAAAACCTGGGTGACACAGGAGGATTGACAATGACCATTTACAACCTCACTTTTATAAATTATGAAGAAGGGGGAGGAGGTAAAGAAGAAGTGGCAGTGGGGTGGGGGGGGCAAGAAGGAAAGGAAGGGAGGGGAGGAGAAGAAGAAGGAAGAGGAAAAGGTGAATTTTTATTTCAGTTAGTTGTATATGTTTTCTCATCAGGCTTCGTTGAAATACTGAAAATAGCTTTTAGACCTGCCCTTGACAGCCTCTACTTCCACCCAACATTAACTCCAGAGATTGTTAGAATGTAAGTCTTCCCATGGAAGACTAAAGTCAGAACTAAATTATTGAATAGGTCCAGTGAAGGCACTCTCTCAGTTTTCTTCCTGTTGTAATTTTTACCTCTTGTTAGCTGATTTTGACCATGAATTTGCCACAGTTCAGTGACAGATGTGTATGAAAGTGACAGAACCTGTGTGATGACAACACAGCTGAGTCACAGCCAGGTCACCCTCAGAAAGGGCCTGCAAAATGCAGAGTGCAGGCTGGCCTTTGCTGAGAAAACTTTCTCAAGCACACATACATGATAAACATGTGCCTGGACAAAGACATGATTGCCAAATGATAGTTAATATTCTGATGTAAGTGGTATAAAAGATAATTGATTACTTATAGTCAATTATATTGCCTCGAACTAGTACTCCAGACCTGGGACCTGCTCCTAGAATCTCAACTTGTAGCCCAAGCATAAAAAATTTCCCCAGAGCTGCTTTGTTACTTTGCCTCTCTTCTGAGCTATATCACAGGTACCTTCCTGGATGATCATGTGGCCTGAGCACCCTCAACCTAATCATGTGTCTAGTTTTGTAATTTGACAGTTGAGGGTGTAGCTCCTTTGGCTCCGTATGCTATGTCATTCCTCTCTGCATCTGGTGCCTTCCATAGTACCAGGCACAGTGTAGGTCCTTGATAAATGCCCAGAAATGACCAACTACCTCACACATAGTTGTCCTCAGTAAAGACTTGTGAAATCAAAAGCCATTCTGGTTCTGGCACCGTGTTACAGACAGCTGGACTGGGATAATATTTGAGTTCCATTCGGTTCCCTCCTTGCTTGATTTCTCTATTCACATAAAACTTAGGGGAACTCTGGCTGGTGTGGCTCAGTGGTTGAGTGCCAGCCTGTGAATCAAAGAGTAGCTGGTTCAACTCCCAGTCAGGGCACATGCCTGGGTTGTGGGCTAGGTCCCCAGTAGGGGGCATGCAAGAGGCAACCACACATTGATATTTCTCTACCTCTCTTTCTTCCTCTCTTCCCCCTCTCTAAAAAAATAAATAAATAAATATTCAAAATAAATAACAAAATAAAACTTAGGGGAAACGATCCTTGATACAGATGAAGTGACTGGGCTAGAAACCAGCACAGAAAATAATTTCTCCTAGATTAAAAAGGAACGGCCCAGTGATTTCAATGTGTAAATAGAATATAATTATTTTTGAAAGGGCTTTCTAATTATGACCCAAAATCCAAAATCTATAAAAGAAAACATTGTTGAAATAGACTACACAAAACAAACAGCCCAACAAAAACTTCTGCATGGCAAAACAAACAAACAAACGAGAACAAAAAACACCTTAAGGAAAGTCCGAAGACAAGCAAAAAACAGGAACAAAACATTTACAACTCATATCTAAAGACTAAACAAAAATGAAAAGACCAGCTACCCAACAGAAAATCAGGCAAAGGCAATGAACAGATAACTCACAGACAAGGAAAAACAGCATAAAGATGCCTGGTCTAGAGATAAACAAATTCAGACTACATGGATACTACCTTCCACCTAGTAAATTATTAAAAATTTAGATGCTTAAAAACACCTGTGGCAAGGTCACAAGGAATATGGCAGTCTCATTATTATGGAAGAATAGGAAATAGGAGTGACCTCATGAAGGGCAATTTGGCAACATTTGTCAAAATTACTGATGTATTTACCCATTAATACAGTGATTAAACTCCGGGATTTGTCCCAAAGTGCAAAATGATAAATGCATTGCAGAAATATTTGTAATGACAGAATATCGAAAATAACCTAAATGTCCACTAATGGGGGATTGACTGAGTAAATTATAGGAAGTTTATAACTGGACTACCAGACAGGTATAAAAAAGGAATAAGAAGGCTCTCTATATATTGCTAGAGAAAACACTCCAAGATATATTAAGTGGAAAAACAAAAATAAAAACAAAACAAAGTACTGTTATAATGACATGGCTTATAAGCTCCCTTCCTGCTTTCCTTCTTTCTTTCTGCAAAAAGGAGGAAAATTGTAATCTGTAAATTGGTATTTTGTTATGTACATAGAGAAACACTGTAAGAAATCAAAACCAATGTTTTGAATAAAATATTTAGGAATAAATTTAACAAAAAATGCAAACGTGGTACATTGAAAACTATAAAACATTGTTGAAAGACATTAAAGAAGACCTAAATAAATGAAGCAACATTCCATATTCATTGATTAAAAACTTAACATTGTTAAGATGGCAGCCCTCCCCCAACTTTTCTACAGATTTAATGCAAACCCAATAAAAATCCCAGATGGCTTTTCTGCAGAATTTGACAAGCTAATCCTAAAATCATACAGAAGTTCAAGAGACCTAGAAGAGCCAAAACAACCTTGAAAAAGAAAAACAAAGTTGGAGGACTCACACTTGCCAATTTCAAAACTAACTACAAAACAAGAATAAAATAAGACATTGTGGTACTGGAATTATTGATAGACTGATCAATTAAATAGAATTGAAAGTCCCAAAATAAAGCCTAACATTTATGCTCAATTTATTGTCAGCAACGGTACCAAGACAATTCTCTGGGAGAAAAGAGCTTCTCAACAAACAGTGCTGAGACACATCCAAGAGAATGAATTTGATCTCTACCTCAAACCATACACAAAAGTTAACTGACAATGGATCATAGATCTAAATGTAAGACGTAAAACCAGACAAATTTAAAAGAAAACAGGAGTAAACTTGTGGGTTAGGCAATTATACCAAATGCACAAATGATTAAAGAGAAGACTGCAAGATTGAACTTCATCAAAATTAAAAACTTTTGTTTCACAGAACACCATCAAGAAAATAAAAAGACAATCCACAGACTTGGAATATATACTTGTAAAATGCTTATCTGATAAGAGATTTGTATTTAGAATATATAAAGAACTCTTATAACTAATAGAAAGGAAAAATTGTTAGATAGGACAAGAATCTTAAGGTCTGGGCCATTCTTACTAAACACTATTCTCACCGACTGTTAAAATGTAGCACAGTATTTTACAGACCACCTGTAACTGGATGAACTTGACAGCAACCCAACCCAGTAAGTGTAGTCAATGGAAATCAATGTGTAATCGCCCAAATAGTACTTATGAGCAATGGCTAAGCCTCCTTTCCGGATGCAGAGCTTTGGATATGAATACATGTTCTCCTTTACTTGCTGAAAGTAAATAAAACCACCTTGCAACAAGCATGTCTCTTTTCTGAATAGAGCATCCCGGGTGGTGAACCCCTTGAGTTCAGTACCAGATTTGATGACAGTGGATGGGACTCTTAAAAGAACTACCCTCTGGGCCTGGTGGGGGCACTTGGAGGAGCAGTCGGCAGTGAGCTCATCCAGGGCTTACTCACCTGCGTCTCCACTGGACGGGGGGTCTGTTCTATGGGAGACTCCCCCTCAGCACTGAGCATGGGAACTTCAACAGCGAAGCAGAGTGGCCACCCGAACCTCTTCCGCGCAGTGCTTCAGCAGGGGAGAGGGTAGTCACTTTAATTAGCGTTTCTATTCCTGTTAGTGTTGTCAGAAAGGTAGTTTCAGTTCTGGTGCGCGCTTGTTTCCGGTTGGTCAGGTAGAAACTGTGTCCAGGATGCCAGATTCAGGGCCTGACCTGAGGGTTGAGGGATGCCTGCAGGGCAATCCAAGACATTTGCAGTGACAAAATCTCTGGTCTGGTTGTCTGGTTGTCTGTCCTGCAGGAGATGGATTTTGTCCTTTGTGTGGATATTTGTGTTTGCCTTGTCTAATATGTAAATGTGCTGGCTATGGGAAAATTAAATTTAATAACTGATTGCAGCCCCTGGGGTGTACTCATTCTTCAGAATTTGATAAAAAGAAGTCTGTTTATTTGACTTAAAGACATTAAGCTCTGCATAAATTAAGAAATATGACAAACGGATCAATGGTAGGAAACCATCCTGTCAAGGTGGCCCTGCTCCAGGCTTGGAGTCGGCTGTGCATTAGGGAGGCACTATTTCCCAAGTGCAGTGTTGCAGGCTGACCAGGCACTGGCCCTGCCAGGAAGCCCAGGGTGGGGCAGCCCCATGCTTTGTCCCAGCAGGGGCAGCCATGGGGGCTAGGAACAGAACTCCTCTCTGCCACACGTGGGCTGGGACAGAGACAGCTGCAGGGAGGCCACACCACCCAGAGCTGTCCTTTCAGCAGACTGGGTCTGCCCTGTGGTAGGTGAGCCAACCAGCCTGGCCTGCCCTCTGCCTCCCACAGGCCCACATGTCTGGGACCTGGGGCTGCAGTAGCAGGTGAGTGCTGTGTGGGTGTCTGCAGCTGAACCGAAGTGAGGCAGCGCAGTGCCTCCTGTGAACAGCCCCTGCCACATGGCTGACTCTCCTTACTTTTCTGTCTCATGACAACCTGTGCCCTCACCTCCTTCCTGACTTCACTGTCAGTCCTGAGCTCTTATTGTTTCCAAAATGGGGACAAGGGGTGACAGAGCCACAGTCTGTAATAGGTGGGAACTGTGGCCTGTACATACCTCAGGTGACCTGCTCTTCTCAAGGCTCATCCCAGTGCCTGCTATGCAGTCAGTTTTGGGAACAAAGAGGTTGCCAGTGAGTGATGCTTTCTCCCCAAATCCTGATTTTCAGAGGGGCATTTGCCTCTGAGCTGCAGCTGTGTAGCTGGCTAACTGAGGGCGGTGTCTAACAGGATGTCTAATCACAGAGGGCCCGGTGCTGTGTGGGCCAGGAGAGGGTGGCCTCATGTGTGTGGCCTTATTCTCCTCCCGTGCGTGTGATTGTATGTACACACATAGAGCTTATGTCCCCTGTGAGCCTGCTGCCTCACAGGGGGCTTTTCTGTGGTGCACTGTCCCAGGGGAGTGGATGCAGAAGGCCGTGTCCAGCTTCCCTCTCCCAGGCCCAGATGCCTTACCAGGTGCAGCTCTTTACTTGGCAACAAGGGTCAGTGTGGCTGAGAAACCATGGAATGCTGACTGCATGTTGTATAGACCTGTCACATCTGGTATCCTTTCCTCCTCTGGGGCCGCTGGGCTTCATCCACTGGGCTTGCCCTCTGCACAGGGTCACTTCCTGCCCAGCTTCTACCTGTCCTAGCAGCTCGATAGGTGACCCCTGAATAAAAACCATGGCTGGGTGTCCTGAATTTTATGGGAAGAGATTCAACTATGATAGCACCTCCCCTTTGCCCCCTTGCTGGCTCCTTTGTCCTCAGGGAGGCTAACAGCCTGGTCCATCTTGCTCACTGGAGCCCCACCAGAGTGTGAGTTCGTGGGTGGCAGGGCCTCCATCTCCATGGTTCTTCCCACTGCTGCCTCACCCCTTGTGACACATGCCTCCTGTTAGAGTAGAGCTCTCTTCAAGCCCTTCTGTCCTCAGGACCCCCAGAACCTAGGGGGCCCCAAGGCTTTCATAAGATAGGCAGCCAGACTTTCACTGCTCCATGTCCAAACACACACTCCATCCATGTTCAACAGGAACCAGTTAGAGAAAGATGGCCCTTGTCCCTATTCCCTTAAGAAAGAGATGTGAAGTTGCAATTTCAAGATGGCGGTGGAGATTTCGGTGGAAGCTACACTTACCTCCTCCCAGGACCAAACTGGAATTACAACTAAAAGAATGGTCATCCTGAATAACCAACTGAAAACTAGCTAAAGAGGAGTCTTTTTTTAAAATAATTTTTAAAAAGAATTTATTTATTTATCTTTAGAGAGGAGGGGAAGGAGAGAGGGAGAGAAATATCAATGTATGGTTGCCTCTCGTGCATCCCCTGCTGGGAACTGGCCTGTAACCCAGGCATGTGCCCTGACTGGGAATCGAACCGCAATCCCACAGTTCGATTGAGTGTGGTTTGCAGGCCCACGCTCAATCCACTGAGCTATACCAGCCAGGGCTAAAGAGGAGTCTTATTACTAAAAATTTATGGAAGAAGTCACATTGAAACTGGTGGGAAGGGCAGAGATGCAAAAGGCCTGGCCCCACTCCCAGGGGCAGTGGCTGAGGTTCCAGAGGGATATCTCCACTGTGGGGGTTTCTCCATGAGAAGTGTGGGGTCTAAACCCAAAGCAGGGCTCTACAGCCAGGCTCTGAGCCAGGAAGGTGCCCACATAACATCTGTCTGTGAAAATCAGCACAGATTCTTTCTACCAGGGAGAAATAGAGTCTGTTGAAGCCACAGACACCCACTTAAAGGTCCGATGCACAAAACCTGGGCTCCAGTGGAGGGAGAGCAGAGCAGACTAAAATCGTGTGAGGAGAGACTGGGGTTTGTGTCTCTGGGGAGAAAGGGAACAGCCACCAGGCTCCCTGTGCTGAGTCACTCTCCCATACTGCAGATACCGTCTTTCCTGGCTGGAATACTTGCCTCTGTGTGGTATCAGCCTGGGAGAAAGAAATAGCCCTACCCTTGGGGCTCTATCTTGCCCCACTCTACAGAGCTTGGACCCTGCTGAGGAGTCAGCTGCCCTGGCCAGGGTGTAGAGGTCTGGGCAGACTCACGAGGTATTAGTGACTGACTTGTCCAGCTTTTGGGTGCAGTCATTCCCCTCACTTTTCCTTGAACCTGACTGGCACATTCACCACATTGGTGATTCAAAAGAACCACCTCCCAGCTCCCAGCAGACCCAATGTCAGGGCTCTGGAGGCCCTACCCACCTGACTCTTAGTGTCTGTGCTCTGCTGAGGCAGGGGAAAATCTGGGACTGACTGAGTTCTGTGGCATGAGGCCAGAGACTATACCAACCATCTTTTCTGAAGCCTGAATGGCACCTTCTTCTTACAGAAGATCCACAAGTCCCATCCTCCCACTGGATGCTCCGTCAGTGACTGAGCCTAACAGACAGCCAGCAGGTAGAGCTAGGTGTAGACAGATCTTGAGGTGCCTTGGGACTTTGCTGACCTGCTCCAGGGCCCACTGCTGGTAAAACCCAGCTTTGATGTGCAGCTTGGTCCTTCTCACAAGCATCCAAGCCCAGCAGATGCAGTCACAAAATGTGCATAACTCTTAACTCCAAACAGGTTGCCAAGGCCCAGACACACACAGCATCTGGCACTGGCCTACACCAAAGTACCTCCCAAGAGGCCCAGAACCAACATACCCCAGTGGCCAGCTTCAGAAAACATTAAAGCAGGATCCAATAAGCTTCACAAAGAGCATATCCAAAGGGAGAACTCGGCAGGCACTAAACCCGACTGAGGTGAATTCGTGTATAATGGTCAGCACCTGTACAATATCTCACACACTAGATCAGGGTTGTGCCTCACAGTCAGCAAGCCTGAGGGTTGATTCCACACACAAATGATCCAACAGCAATAAAGACTCAATTACAACAGGAGGGTACACATAACTCACAGAAGGGATATTCCAAGAGCACTCAGGTCAAGTGATCAAGGAGATCTGTGTCCTGTGGGACTGCACTACTGGGTCCCACAGGACACCTATTATATAAAGCCACTCTGCATAGACTGGGAGTCATAGCAGATCTACCTAATGCATAGAAACAAACACAAGAGGCAGCCAAAATTGGAAGACAAAGAAGAAGGCACCAAATGAAAGAACAGGAGAAATCTTCAGAAAAAGAGCTAAATGAAATGCAGGCAAGCAATTTATCAGATACAGAGTTCAAAGTAATGGTTATAAAAATATTCAAGGAACTTAGTGAGAACTACAACATGTGAAAAAGGACATAAAAGCCATGAAAAAGAACCAGCGGAAATGAAGAATACCATATCTGACATCAAGACTACACTGGAAGGAATAAAAAGGAGGCTAGATGAAGCAGAGAATAAAACGAGAGACTTGGAAGACAAGGTAGAAAACAACACACAATAAAAACATCAAAAAGTCTAAAGAACTAAAAAGAAAGAGGGTAGTTTAAGGGACCTTTGAGACATCATGAAGCATAGCAACCTCCACATCATAGGGGTGTACCAGAAGAAGAGAGAGAGCAAGGGATTGAGAACATATTTGAAAAAATAATCACCAAAAACTTTCCTAACCTGTTGAAGAAAAAAGACACACAAGTCCAGCAAGCACAGAGAGTCCCAAACTAGATGAGCCAGAGAGATCCACACCAAGACACATCATAATTAAAATGGCAACCATTAAAGAGAATCTAAAAAGCATCAAGAGAAAAGCAGTTAGTTACCTACAAAAAAATCTGCCCTAAGACTCTCAGCTCATTTCACAAGAGAAACATTTCAGACCATAAGGGATTGGAATAAAATATCCAAAATAATGAAAAGCAAGGACCTACAACCAGGAGTACTTTACACAGTATCATTTAAAATTGAAGGAGAAATAATGAACTTTCCAGGAAAAAAAGACCTAAGACTTTATTACCACCAAACCAGTATTACAAGAAATGTTAAAGGGCTTGGTTGAAGAAGAAGGAGAACAGGAGGAATAGAAAGGGACAGAGAAAGGGAAGGAGAAGGAGAAAGAAGAACAAGATGAAGAAGATAAAGACAAGAAGAAGGAGGAGGTGAGGAAGAAGAGAAGAAGGGAAAAATAGGAAGAAGAAGGAGGAAGAGAAGAAAGAGGAGGAGGGGGAGGAAAAGCAGGTGGAGGAAGAGGGAAAAGAAGAAGGAGAACAAGCAGAGGTAGATAGATAGTTGAAAAAATAAAATGGTAATAAATACATACCTATCAATAATCACTTTAAATTTGTATGTCTTATATGCTCTACCCAAAAGACATAAAGTAGCTGATTGGATAAGAAAAGAAAACCCATTATTCATTTTTCCTTCTATGAGAAACCCACCTCAGAACAAGATACACAAAGACTAAAAGAAATAGAAAATATATTTCATGCAAATGAAAAGAAAACCTGGGAGATATATATATATATATATATATATATATATATATATATATATATATGACAAGACAGACTTTAAAACAAAGGCTACAGTATGAGATGAACAAAGACACTACATAGTGATAACGGGAGCAATCCAACAATAGGATATAAACCTTGTAAACTTTTATGCACCCAACTTAGGAGCACATAAATATGTAAAGCAAATCTTGATCCATCAGTAATACAGTCATAGTAAGAGATATTAACACCCCATTGACATCATTGGATAGATCTTCTAGACAGAAAATTAGCAAGGAAGCAGCAGCCTTAAATGACACACTAGATCAGATGGATTTAATTAATATCTTCAGAGCATTACAACCAAAAGCAGAGGAGTATACATTCTTTTCAGATGCACATGGAACATTCTCTAAGATAGACCACATGTGTGAAAGCAAAACAAGTCTCAATAAATTTCAAAAGATTGAAGTCATATCAAGCATCTTTTCTGACTTTAATGGTATGAAACTAGGTATTAGTCACAAGAAAAAACCTGAAAAACACACAACGTCATGAAGGTTAAATAATATGTTACTAAACAGTGAATGCATTAACAATGGGATCAAGGAAGAAATCAAAGGATACCCAAAAGGACCCAAATAAATGAAAACGAGAACCCAACAACCCAAAATCTATGGGACACAGAGAAAGAAGTCCTAAGAAGAAAATTCACAGCATATTAGGCCTATTTCATGAAACAAGAGAAAGCTCAAACAAACAACCTAACTTTAGACTTAAAAGAAGTGAACAAAAATTATATACAAAGCCCAAAGTGAGTAGAAGGGAGGAAATAATAAAGATCAAAGCAGAAATAAACAAAATGGAGTCTAAAAACTACAAAAGATCAATGAAGTTAGGAGCTGGTTTTTTTGAAAGATAAATAGATTGACAAACTTTTAACCAGGCTCATCAAGAAAAAAAGAGAGAGAACACAAATGAATGAAATCAGAAATGAAAAAGGAGAAATAACAACTTACACCAAAGAAATACAAAGGATTGTAAGAAAATATTATAAACAACTGTATGCCAACAACCTGGAAAAGATGGATAAATTTCAAGCAACATACAATCTGAATATACAAATTACTCCTAGTGAAATTGAAGCAGTAATTCAAAAACTTCCAATAAACCAAAGTCCTGGACTAAATGGCTTCACATGTGAATTTTATTAACTATTCAAAGAAGAACTAACACCTCTCCCTCTCAAACTATTGCAAAAATTTCAAGAGTAGAAAGACTACCAAGCTCATTTTATGATGCCAACATTATTGTAATTCTAACACCAGATAGAGACACAACAAAGAAAGAAAAATATAGGCTGATGAACATAGATGCTAAAATCCTCCACAAAATGTTAGCAAAACAGATCCAGTAATACATTAGAAAGATCATAAATTATAAGCAAGTGGGATTTATTCCTGGGATGCAAGGTTACTACAATATCCACAAATCAATAAATGTGATAGACCTCATAAACAATACCTGCAGAAAAAGCATTTGATAAAATCTAGCACCCATTTATGATAAAAACTCAGCAAAGTGAGAATAGAGGGAACATACTTCAACATAATAAAGGCCATATATGACAAACCCACAGCCAACATCGTACTCAATGGGCACAAACTAAAAGTCTCTTTTTAAAAATGAAAAAAATAAAAAGCTTTTCTTTCAAGATCAGGAACAAGACAGGGATGTCCTTTTTATTACTCTTATTAACAAGTCCTAGCCACAGCATTAAGACAAGAAGAAGAGGCATTCAAATTGGAAAGGAAGAAGAAAATCTGTCATTATTCTTAGATTGCATGATACTGTATATAAAGAACCCTAAACATTCCATCTAAAAACTATTAGAACTGATCAATGAATTCAGTAAAATAGTAGGATACGAAGTAAATATCCAGAAATCAGTTGCAGTTTTATACATCAGTAATGAAGTATCAGAAAGGGAAACTAAGAAAACAATCCCATTTACAATTGCTTCAAAAAATATAATACCTAGGAATAAATTTAACAAGGATGTAAAAGACTTGTACTTGAAAAATTATAAGACACTGAAGAAAGAAACTGAAGAAGATACAAATAAGTGGAAGTATACACCACGTTCATAAATAGAAAATAATTAATATCATTATAATGTCCATACCTTTAGATTCAACATATGTTTAGATTCAATGCAATTCCTCTCAAGATTCCAATGGTATATTTCACAGAATAAGAACAAATATCTCAAAATTTTATGGGAAACTCTGAAAGAGCTTCAGCAATCTTGAGAAAAAAGAATAAAGTTGGAAGAATCATGCTAACTAATATCAAACTATACTACAAGGCCATAGTAATCAAAAACAGACTATAGATCAGTGGAACAGAATAGAAAGACCAGAAATAAATACATGCCTCTAGTTAATTACTTGACAAGGCAGGTGAAAACCTGCAATGGGGTAAAGGTAGTGTACTCAATAAATGGTGCTGGGAAAAGTGGACAGATGCATGTAAAAATATGAAACTAGATCACCTTCTTACACCATACACAAGAATAAACTCAAAATGGATAAAAAACTTAAATGTTACACTTGAAATCATAAAATTCCAAACAAAAACATAGGCAGGAAAATCTCAGACATTTCTCATAGCAATATTTTTATATCTCCTCAGGCAAAGAAAGCAAAAGAAAAAAATAAATGGGACTTCATCAAACTAAAAAGGTGTTTCACAGCAAAGGAAACCATCAACAAAATGAAAAGACAACCCACAGAATGAGAAAACATAGTTGCCAATACATCTGATAAGGGCTTAATATTCAAAATTTATTAGGAGCTTATAAAACTCAACACACACACACACACACACACACACACACACACACACACACAAACAATTCAGTTAAGAAATGGGCAAAGGACCTGAACGTACAGGTCTCCAAAGATGACACACAGATGGCCAATAGACATATGAAAGGATGTTTGATGTCACTAATCATCATAGAAATGCAAATTCAATCCCAATGAGACTCATCTCACACTTGTAGGAATGACTATCATCAATAAATCAACAAAAAACAAGTGCTTCTGAGAATGTGAAGGGGAACCCTTTTGCACTGTTGGTGGGAAGCTAGACTGGTGCAACCACTGTGGAAAGCATTTAGTCAATGCAAAAAAATTAAAAATGAAACTGCCTATGACTTAGCAATTCCACTTCTTTTTTAAAAATATTTTATTCATTATGCCATTACAGTTGTCCTACTTCCTCCCTTCATTCCCCTCCATCCTGCACATCCCTTCCCCCACCATTCCCCCCTTCAGTTTATGACCATGTGTCACGAGTTCTTTAGATTCTATATTTCTTATACTATTCTTGCCCTCCCCCCTGTCTATTTTCTACCTACCATCTATGCTATTTATTCTCTGTACCTTCTCCCCCCTTCTCCTCCTCCCACTCCCCTGTTGCTAACACTCCATGTGATCTCCATTTCTATGGTTCTGTTCCTGATCTAGCTGTCCTCTTAGTTTGCTTTTGTTTTTGTTGTGGTTCTTAATAACTGTGAGTTTGCTGTCCTTTCACTATTCATATTTTTTATCTTCTTTTTCTTAGATAAGTCCCTTTAACATTTCATATAATAAGGGCTTGGTGATGATGAACTCCTTGAATTTGGACTTATCTGAGAAGCCCACTCTATCTGCCCTTCTATTCTAAATGAAAGCTTTGCTGGATAGAGCAATCTTGGTTGTAGGTCTTTGGATTTCATGACTTGGAATACTTCTTTCCAGCCACTTCTTGCCTGTAAGGTCTCTTTTGAGAAATCGGCTGACAGTCTGATGGGAACTCCTTTGTGGGTGACTGTCCCCTTATCTCTTGCTGCTTCTAGGATTCTCTCCATTTTAATCTTGGCTAATATAATTATGATGCGCCTTGGTGTGTTCCTTCTTGGGTCTATCTTCTTTGGGATTGTCTGAGCTTCATGGATTTCCTGGAAGTCTATTTCCTTTGTCAGATTGGGGAAGTTCTCCCCTATTATTTGTTCAGATAAGTTTTCCACTTGTTGCTCTTCCTCTTCCCCTATGGTACCCCTATAATTTAGATGCTGGAACATTTAAAGATGTCCTGGAGGTTCCCAAGCCTCTCCTCATTTTTTTGAATTCTTGTTTCTTTATTCTTTTCTGTTTAGTCATTTTTTTCTTCCTTCTGGTCCACTCCCTTGATTTGAGTCCCAGTTTCCTTTCCATCACCATTGGTTTCCTGTGCATTTCCCTTCATTTCAATTAGTTTATCCTTCATTTGTTCCTCTAATTTGTGACTAAAATCAACCAGTTCTGTGAGCATCCTGATGACCAGTGTTTTGAACTGTGCATCTGATAGGTTGGCTATCTCTTGGTCACTTAGAAGTATTGGCTCTGGGGCTTCGAGCTGTTCTTGAGCCATAATGTCTTGGTCTGTTCGAGCCTGTTATGTATGAGGAGAGGAGCCTTAAGTGTTCACCAGGGTGGGGCGAACTAGTTGCTGGGTTGTAATGCTCTATGTGGGGGCGGGGTCAGAGAGGGGCAATAACATTTGTTCTGTTCTCTCTTGGATTTCAGTCCCCTCTGCTGCTTCCCTCAAGCAAACTGAGCCCCCCCTGGTGCTGGCTCCCGGGTGTGTGAGCCTGTGCACCCTCCAGGACCCTGTGGGTCTCTCCAACAAACTCTCTGTGAGCCTGGGAGCTTCTCCCGGCACCTCGACCCCAAAAGGTTTTCCAACTGGTGCTTCTAGGCTTCAATTCCTGTCGCTGGGGCCCTAGCCTGCGTAGTCTGTCTCACTGCTCACTCCTCTGCCTGCTTTATCTGTGTGTGAATGTGTGACCGCCATCAGCCAGCTGCCTTGTGCCCCCACTGGGTCTGCCCATTGCCACTCCACACCTGGGATCTGCCAACCCTGGCTGCGCACCTGGGTTGGTCTGGCCACTTTTCCCTGCACAACCCCGCTCCGCCAGCTGCGGACTCCGTCCCTCTTACTGGTCTGGCTGAACGGTTCGTTGTTGTCGGACTTCCGTACAGTTCAATTTTCTGTATTTTGTTTGCGTTTTTATTACTAAAACTTTGTTGTCTTTAAACTTGGTTGTGCGAGGAGGCACAATGTTTCCATCTACTTCTCCATGTTGGCTGGAAGTAGCAATTCCACTTCTGAGAATATATCTGAACAAACCTGAAACACTAATTCAAAATAATATATGCACCCCTATGTTCACTGCAGCATTGTTTACGATAGCTAAGCTTTAGAAGCAGCCCAAGTGCCCATCAATGGTACATTTATAATATGGAATACTACTCAGGAGTAAAAAAGAAGAAAATCTTACCTCTTGTGACAGCATGGATGAACCTGGAGAACATAATGTTAGGTGAAATAACCCAGTCAGAGGAAGATAAATACTATATGATCTCAGTCATGTGTGGAATCTAATGAACAAACTGAACTAATACGTGAAATGAAGACAGACTCATAGGTACAGAGAACAGACTGACAGCTGTCAGAAGGGAAAGAGTTAGGGGCTGGGTGAGAAGGCTGAAGGAATTAAGCAAACAAACAAAGAAAGACTCATAACTTGAATGACAGTATAGGGACTGACAGAAAGAAAG
This sequence comes from Artibeus jamaicensis, assembly GCF_021234435.1. Lineage (NCBI taxonomy): Eukaryota > Metazoa > Chordata > Mammalia > Chiroptera > Phyllostomidae > Artibeus > Artibeus jamaicensis. The sequence goes on from NW_026521824.1 coordinate 733,184, forward strand.
GGGTCGAGGGCAGGTAAAATAAGATAAAGGAGTGATGGAAAGAGACTTGACTTAAGGTGGTGAACATATAATATACAAATGGTGTATTATAGAATTGTACACCCGAAACCTGTACAATTTTATTAACCCATTACCCCCCAAAATCAATAATAAATAAATAAATACATAAATATATAAATAAATTCAATTAAAAAAGAATGAGGAGTGAAAAATCTCAGGGGGGATTTTTAGGTAAGACAAGGATCTCTCAAGCTTGGTCTGGGCCTTTCTTACTAACTGTCATTCTTGCTAGCTGTTAAAATGTAGCACAGTACTTTACAGACCAGCTGTGACAGGATGAACTTGACAGCAATCCACCACAATAAGTGTAGCCAGCGGAAATCAATGTGTAATTGACCAAATAGTGTATGTAAGCCATGGCTAAGCTTTCCTTCAGGGAGGCAGAGCTTTGAATATAAATCCTGCCTCCTTTACTTGCTGCAAGTGTATAAGACTACCTTGTCTTGTTTTTGAATGACTTTCTAGACCTGTCCTCTTACATTTCTTAGCATTTTCTGTGAAGAAGAGCTTTTAAATTTTCTGTTATTGAAATATATACAGAAAATAACCATGAATAATATAACAAAACCCCCATTCGCATCACTAAGAATTATATGTTATTAAGTTTGGCATACTCCCTTTCAATTTTTTCTTTAAAGAAAGAAAACAATAAAATAAAAGTTCTGAAATTCCCTGCCCTCTCCTCGCCTCACCAGGTGGAACCACCATCATCAACACATCTCTGTCTTCCAGGTTTACTTTTATACCTTTATAAATATGTGTTTATTTATGAATAATACAGTAATTACCACTATTTTGCCTGAGTTATTTTGAGGTTTTGACAAAAATAGTGTTGCAAAACACTATTCAGTCTAGATCATTATGCATCTTCCTATTTTCAACCAACATTGTTGAGATCAACTCATATTAATTCATAGACAGCTGGTTTGTTCCTTTTTGACTGCTGTATGGCATTCCATACCTATTCTTCCCTCTACTGAGGAACATTGTGTCTGATACCTTGCTGTTGTGAGCAATGCTATTCTGGCCAGAGCAGTGCAGGCCTCTTTGTGCAAATGTCTCAGAATATCTCTTGGGTGGATGTTCTCAGACAGGACTTCCGAACTGTGGGATGTGCACTTTCCCAGTTTCACTAGGTATTGCCAAACTGGTCGTGCTAATACTCACTTCCACAGGCAGCATGGGACTATCTGCATACCCACATGTCTTTATCTGCATGGGATAACATCAGACTGTTGCATGTAGAGTCAGACTTGTGAAGATCTAACAGATGAGAAATGATAACTGGTAGCTTTAACCTGCCTTTTTCACTCTTGCTATTGAGGCGGTGCACAGACATTCAATTGGCCTTCAGGAGGAGGAGGTGCTTCCCAGAGGCCAACAGGCATGCACTGGGAAGGAATGGGTGTGACAGCAGGGCATATGGTGGTGGAAAGGTGCATGGTGTGAGCATCTGAGCTGCTGGCGAATGCACACTTTTCTCTGCAGATGGCTGGTGGCCTTGTGCTGCATCAGCTAACTTCAGGTAGCTCTCCTGGGGGGAATGTCATTCTTTTCAATCCACAATGTTCCTACGTTTCTACTAATGATAATACTTGCCACCTATTACTGGCTTACTGTGTGCCAGGCACTTTACAGACCTTACTTAATCTTCTCAGGGATTTGTTTATTAGTATTTCTAGTTCATTGAAGAGGAGTCTGAGGGTCAGAGAGGCACACTGACTTGCTTAAGGTCATAGAACTGCTGTATGATCCACCTCCAGTGCCCAAACACTTCCCTTTGTGCAACATTGCCCCCATGCACTCCTCCCACTGCCCAGGTAATTCCCAGAGAATAAAAGAAGGGCTCTGAGGGAAAGAAGAGGTTCTGGTGGTCCTGCCCCACCCCTTGACTGTGAGCAGAGAAATTATTAACCAAGAATGCAGCCCAGCAGATCGCTAACAGCTCTCTGGCCCAGATTTCTGGGTGGGGAGATAGAGGCTGTTGAGAGCACTTTTCTCTCACTGCAGCTCAGGAAGGAAGAGTGGATTTCTGATCTAATAGCTTGTAGTTTGGGGATTGACTGTAGCCAGGGTGGGTAGGTGGGCAATAGAAAGCCAAGACTCAACAACTTGTTGTATCTTATATTTAGGTCCCAAAAGAATCCTCCTTCTCTCTACCTTTCTGTCTCTCTCTCTCTCTCCCTCTGCCCTGCTCCCAAGCCCTCTGTTATAACTGTGATGTTGGGCAGACATATTCCCTTCTCCATCAGCATACAACTCTAAAAGAGAAGTATTACCTTATGGATGTCAACTCTAGCCTGCCCATTGTGTAGGTAGGAAAGCTGAGGCACTGAATCCTCCAGGCTCTGGGCTGCCAGAAGGCATCAGTGTCTTATTTCTCCACAGAGTCCAGTAACCTATTCAGTGACAATATACATTTTACAAATATTTGTTGAATGAATAAATGAATGACTGAGAAGCCTGGAAATTAAAAACAAGCAAAACCCTCAATCTTGTAGCTCCTTTGGATTCTGCTGGGTAGAGGTGACCTATTCAAGGAAGGAGAACCAGTTGTAGCGGCCTGCCCAGGAGGGGGGCTAGCCACTGAATCAATAGGATGAATGTAGTAGCCTGCCTAGGAGGGGGGCTTGTAGCTGAGTCAATAAGATCAGGAAGAGCAGGTAACTAAGTAATAACTGGGAAGTAAGAACAAAAGAATTTTGTATTAACTCCTATCAGCAGTTCTGCTTTCTTGGTTCTGTAAACTGCTTCTTGCTTTCGCACCAAAGGTACTTGTCTGAGAGACAGACTGCCCCCTCACCCTATATAAGCAATTGCTCCCCACTGATCGGGGCCCAGAATTTGGAGACTGTCTCCTCTGGATCCGCATGCATAAATAAAGTTCCAATCTGTACGCCCGAAAGTGGCTGAGTTGTTTTCTGTAACATTTTGGTTTCCTGACTGGGAAATGACTCACGCGAGCAGGGCTTTTTTGCTTCCGGTGAAGGCAGCAGGGGAGTGATGGAGAGGGAGCCTGGTGGCTGAAGGGAAGTGCACACCCCAGTGATTTTGGGTCCCCGACACCCCGGGCTCCATGTAAGTCATCCTCCAGACTGCTCTTCAACCCAGGCAGACGGGGTGCAGACTGGAACTATCCAGACCTGAGAAGGTGCTGATTGGTAAGTGCCCCGGGAACCAGAGCCCGAGACCAGAACCACCCTTGTGGTGGAAGGAGAGACTGATCATCTTTCAGGCAGGCTGTAAGTCCTCTGGAGGCCAATTGGCCATCTGGAAGGGGAAACGTATCCCCACTAGGTTAGGGCAGTCCTACTCGGGCGGGACTGTATAAACTCTTGGATGTTTGTTGGTATGTTTGTATGAGTGACTGTGTTTGTGGCTCCACAGGTGAAAAACCTACAGAGCAAGAGTGGGCCTCAACCTGCGGTTCCTCGGTCTGTCATATGGCATAATGGCTGGGAGTTTAACCCGGATTCTATGCAGGCAGCCTTAGCCAAGACAGACCCAAGCACCTCGAGAGAGGGGAGGCCAGGCAGGCAAAACAAAAAACCCCTTTCCTTTGTTTGTCTCCATCGTTCTGGGAGGATCACCATGGGTGGAGGACCTTCCACTGAGTTAGACTGCATGCCGCAAAACTCTGACTGATTCCGGTGCCAGGAACCTAGTATGGATGCCAGTCAGTTAGAGGTCTTCTGCAACTCTGAGTGTCCAACATTTGGAGTAGGCTGGCCCCCTGAAGGAACACTGAACTTAGGTATAATTAGGGCAGTTCACTTCATAGTAACAGGCAAGCCAGGACACCCCGATCAGTATGTTTATATAGACTGCTGGCAGGAATTAGTGCAGGACATGCCATCATAGCCCTGACAGTGTGAAGGTCAGAAGCCTAAGACAGTAAGAAAGGCTGGTGGTAGGCGAAAAGTGGTGCAATCCAGTGTTTTAGTTGCCTGGTCAAGAGAAACACGCCACTCACCCCTCATTTTCGAAGGAGAGCCAGAGGAAGAGCCACCTATCAGTCTGCCTACCCTAACTATATTCTCTGGAAACTCTCTGCCAGACCCGGGGAAGCAAAGACCCTTGTCTGTGACCTAGATTCTGGCTCCTGCCGGTCTCTGGTAGCAGAGTAGAGACCCTGTTCAAAGGGGTCGGCCTCTCTAAAATATGCCCCAGTATGACAGAGCAGTCGCCCAGCGAGGCAGCAGGCAGTGACCCCCTGTCCCCCACCACTGGAGGGATGGGAGGCAGCTGAGGCCCCCATGGCCCCCTGCACCTGGTCCTGCTAAACGGGTCACCAAGGAGACGAGCAGCGCTGCCCCAGCCGAGGCCCTGTGATTGAGCCAGGAGCGAGCTGTGAAGGCCTCCTGGGCCCACCATGGCGGCCCCGGCAGTGGGTCCTTTGGGAAACCAGATACCTCCCAGGAGCAGGGAGCCACCAGATTGCCTACGAAAGGAAATAGACCAGCACACCGGAGCATGGAACGAGACCGGTGCACCTACTGCAGAGAGAAGGGGTACTAGAAAAGAGAGTGCCCCAAAAGGAAAAAGAAAACGCCCATGGGCAGGCGACAAAGACCAGGGTTACGGGTGCCTACAGTCCTCAGGTTAGCTGGCTTAGATCCAGACCAGACTGCCCCAGGGCTTCAGAGGCTCTCCCACTCCCCTCGGTGAGGCCTTGGCCAGAGATCTAAAATCATTCACCGAGAAGGAAACTGACCCAGTGTTTCTGCGGTGTGTAGATGACATCCTTTCAGCCACACCAACCCGAGACCAGTGCTGGGAGGTGCCTTGCCAGCTGTTTGAACTGCTAACCAAGACAGGGTACCGGGTGTCATTAAATAAGGGGCACAAATCGAAACAGAGTGGGCACAGCAAGCTGGAGACAGGAAACTGCTGAGGAGAATTGGAAGTTGCCAGATGGGAAAATATATGTCCCCCAGGGGCAAGCCAGCAATCTAGTGAGGCAGTGCCACAGCCTCACTCATATGGGCAAGACGTCCCTAGGAAAACTGTTAAAAACGTACCTTTGCTTCCCTAACCTGGCTGCGTTCTGCGCCTCTGCAGCGACACAGTGTGTTATATGTGCCTGGAACAATGCAGCAGGGCACCCAGGGATAAAGCCAGGAGTACAGCACTCAGGGAGGCAGCCGTTCGAGGACTTGCAAGTGGACTTTACCGAAGTCAGACCCAGCCGAGGGTATAAGTACCTCTTAGTCTTCGTCTGCACCTTTTCTGGGTGGGTAGAAGCCTTCCCCACCAGAACTGAGAAAAGCCGAGGAGTCACCTGGCCCTGATGAGGGAAATCATCCCAAGGTAATGATTGCCCTGACTTTGGGAGTGACAACAGTCCGGCTTTCATCTCAAACATAATACAGGAGGTAACAAGGCTCCTCCATATCACATGGAAATTGCACACTGCATACTGACCCCAGAGCTCAGGAAAAGTAGAGCGCATGAACCGGACTCTCGAGGAAACTCTAGCTAAGTTCCACCAGGAGACTGGACTACCTTAGACTGATTTGCTGCCACTGGCACTACTTAGGGTTAAGAATGCCCCTAACCCTTCAGGTCATACCCTGTGTGAGTTAGTCTTTGGGAGACCTCCTCCCATCCTCAGAATGGATAAAGGGGGGCCTCAGATCTCCCATGGTGATGCTGCCTTCTGGGGAGGTAAGGCCCACTACAGCTTCTCCCACCCTGCAAGTGGAAGAAGTCTCCACCACAAATTCGCAGCCTCTGCAAATGGGCTCTGCTCACCTGCCACATCAGGGGTTGGCAGGGGCCTCTTTGGCTCCCAAAAACGGAGCCGCAGGGCCCCCACCTTCACAGGTGGGCAGAGCCTGCTCTCCACCTGCATTGGTGACTGCAGCCTCAGCACACCACCCCTAATGGGTGGAGGATGGCTCTGAGGTGCCCCCATGCCCACAGGTGGAAGGGGCCTTGGGGGCCTTGGGGGCCTCCTTAGCTCTGGAGACTGAAGCCAGAGCCTCGGGGCTGCCAACACAGGTGGGCGGAACAAGAGGCGGGGTGCTGCCATTTTGGGTAAAATGGATGAGCCACGTGAGTGCTCCACCATGGAAGACAGAGCATTCATGGGCATTGCCATCTTGAACAACCCTGCATGCATGGGTGCCACCATCTTAGAACTGGCTAAGGCTTCTTTTCAGATTATGAGCTGTATGCTGCTGCTGTGTGGACACTGCAGCAGTCAGGTTCTCTGTGTAACTAGTTCTGATAAGAATAGCTTTAGTTTTGAAGGTCATGGACTGAGGTCCAAGGCTGACCATCTGATTTATAGGGTGTTTGCAAGGTCTAAGCTTCAGAAAGGTGCAAAATGTCCCTGCGAATCTAGGGACTTTTAGTATAAGATGCCTATAGTGCTAGGGACTTTTAGCTGCCACATACTGAGTTCAAGTGCAGTCCTTCCCAGTGTGGTAAAGGAACAGGGATTAAAAGTGAATTATGGATAAGTCTGGACAGATAAAAAGGCTACAGAAGGTTTGTGAATATTGCAGAAAGTCTGTGGGAAGCTATAAAAATAAATGAAAATGTGAAAATTTTGGAAAGAAATTATGTGGTGTTAGTAATAGAAGGTATAAGGCATGGAGATGCATCTTGATGGGTATTAGAAGGAAAAAGATTCTCCTTCAAGCTTTGTGTTTTTCTCCATACCTGATCCCTCCAGAATTTGGCATTCTGAAAGAATAAATGAGGACATAAGGTTTCTTTGCATAAAACCAATAAGACCAATCATTAATAGTGGTTTTGTTAACCAGGACTTTGACTGGAATGTCATGCCTGAAGGAGGCATGTATGGGTTCTGGTCATTACCAGAGAGCTCAGAGGAACTGGGATTGACCTGTGAAGCTAGCAAAAGTCCACGAGAAAAGCCTAGTACTTTGGTTGGTTGTGCAGTTCGAGCCAGTCTTTCCATGGAAGAAATGAAGGTTGCTTTCCTGAAAGATGGCTAAGAAGGAGCCTATAGGCACAATGGAGGCTCAAGGATTTGCGTGAAACAACTGGTACAGGCAAAGCCAGATGGCAGATGTGTGGCTATGCTTCTGTGCCCCAAGGGGCGGACTGAGAAGTCAATCTAAGGGTTCCTTGTGTGAGTTCCAGCAAAGCGAACTTAAGGATAATAAGTGATCCAGGCTGCTCTTGGCATGTATATGCAAATAAACAGTCAAAATCAAAAGCGAGACCCAAAGTAGTGCCTGTAATAACAGTGAGGGTGATCTTAAGGAGAAAAACTGTGGTTCAAGGAAAATCACTATGCTCAGTATTGGATATCAGAATGGTGCAGCTAACTGTTTTGAAAGTTTGTTTTCATTTAAGAGTTGAAACCAGCCCTGGCTGGTGTAGCTCAGTGGATTGAGCACGGGCCTGCGAACCAGACAATCGCGGTTCGATTCCCAGTCAGGGCACATACCTGGGTTGCAGGCCGGTTCCCTGCAGGCCAGTTCCCAGCAGGGGATGCATGAAAGGCAACCATACATTGATGTTTCTCTCCCTCTCTCCTTCCCTTCCCCTCTAAAAATAAATAAATAAAATCTTAAAAAAAAAAGAGTTGAAACCCAGTTTGTGATGTCACCAGAGATGTATAATTTACAGATGCAAAGGACCTGTCAAATTGCCACTGTTAAATGTCATTGCAGGAAGGACCTTGCAATGGAATGTCTTCCCAAAAGACAGTCTCACAGGCTCAGAGACTGAGGATTATAGGGGATTATTGTGTGAATTAACCTGTGTGTTTTTCTGTTTTCATAGGGCGTATGCCTATGACCTGCCTATAGCCATGAGTGATTGGTTGCAATATAGGCCTCACTTAAGGAGCCCATCTTCGTCATCACCCCCCTAACCCCCAAGACTCAACAATTTGATTGAACTAAGTAGTTAGGTTGATAAAGGGTTGGGGTAGTCTATGGGCTTCACTTTAGAACTGATTTTCCCTTTTCTGTCTTGATAGCTTGGACAGAGAGGGCTCAGAAATCTGAAAGGAGGGAAATCCTAATGTATTCCCCTCGGCCAGAGTTCGGTATAGTGGGCCACAAGAGTCTTGGATAAGTGTAGCATGCCTGTACACCTTCCTCCAGATAAACCATTCTTTACTGAAGTCCCTGACTTTGTCATTTAATAGTTATGATTTAATTGTGCTTCCAACTTCTTGCCTAGTCTGTCACCCCCAGAATATGACCTGACCAGAAGGCCAATGGTCCAGTAATGCCAGCCTTTGGACACCAAGCCCGCAACTTTCTAGTGACATCCAACTGACCAGGATCCTGTAAGGTCCTTCCCTTTGCAGGAAGGACTCCCTGCGTGCCGCACCCCCCCGCCCTTTCAGGGTACCCCTGACCCAAGGGTAGGTAGGACGACGTCCATGTCCAGCTGGAAGTAGTTATAAGATGAGACCTTCATCCATTTTCTTGTATATGATTCCAGAAGGAGAAAGGAATCTCAGAACCCCTCCCTAATAGTAAATCACAGGAGGAGAAAAATGATGAGGAAAGAAATCTCATTAATGCTCTGAATCCAGGGAAAGGGGGGACCTGTATGTTCCTAGGAGAAAAATGTTGCTACTATGTAAATCAGTCAGAGATCATAGCAAAGAAAGTTAAAGAAGAGAATATAAACCGCTGCACCAAAGAAACAGAAAGTTACAATTAGAGAAATTAGGGACTAAATCCCCAGGCCTGGCTCCAGTAGATACTACCCTTCCTTGGGCTGCTAATCATACTTTTCTCAGGTTTAAGCTTCGGCCCCTGTATCCTACAGACCATAGTTCAGAACTTAGAAACAACAGTTACCCACAGGGCAACTGCCAGGATCCTGTCCCTCAAGCAATACCATTATCAGAAATTACAACAGCCCCCTGATGCACAAGAAAAACCGTAAAGTGATGCTAGAGCAGTCAACAGCACTGTCAAGCATCAAAAGGGGGGAATATAGTGGCCTGCCCAGGAGGGGGGCTCACAGCCGAGTCAATAAGATCAGGAAGAGCAAGTAACTAAGTAATAACTGGGAAATAAGAACAAAAGAATTTTGTATTAACTCCTATCAGCAGTTCCACTTTCTTGCTTCTGTAAACTGCTTCTTGCTTGTGCACCAAAAGTACTGGTTGGGGTGACTTTTGCTCCCCACTGATCAGGGCAATTGCTCCCCACTGATGGGGGCCCAGAATTTGGAGACCGTCTCCTCTGGGTCCGAGTGCATAAATAAAGTTCCACTCTGTACACCTGAAAGTGGCTGAGTTGTTTTCTGTAACACAGTGAACCAGGTCCTTCATGAGAAGATGGGGCTGGGCCCCACAATGCAGTTTGGCAAGCTCTCACATGCACAGTTCACTGACTTACAGGTGTCTTGAGCAGGGAGAAGTGCAAAGCCAGGAGCAAAGCCCCACATAGGCTGGCCCCACTGCCACCCTGCTCTCCTCTCCCACCTCTCTCTCCACTCCTCTTGGAGGTGTGCTGGACATCTTCTCACCTGAGGGCCTTTTCTGCTCTCCTTGTCAGGACCACTCAGCTGCTGGCTCTTTGCATGACCCAGTCTTATCTGTAGCAGCCCCTCCTCAGTAGGGGGGCCTTCCCAACCACCTTGGCCAGAGGCCCAATCCCAGTCACTCCCTACCATTTTGACCTGGTGTATTTCCTCTAAGAACTACTGCTTAGAAGGAGCTGCTCTGTCTACCTACTTACAGGCAGATCATCTTCTCCAGGTAAGCTCTAGGAGCCAAGGGGCTTCATCTTGATGTCATTGTCCTGGTGCCTGGAGCTGTGCCAGAGCTGAAAGGCATGACACACACAATTGCTGCATGAATGAGAGAAGGAAGTGGGCAAGGGTCTGGTTTCTGTGTAAAGGCCTCTGGCATCCCTGTCTGCAAGCAGTCAGAGCCCCAGGGGAGGAGGGGACTAGGCTCCACAGTGAAAGTGATGGTGTGTGTGTGTGTGTGTGTGTGTGTGTGCGCGCGCGCGCGCACGCCTGCAGGCTGGGGGAGCAATGGGTGAATAATAAGGGACCACAAAGTATTGAACACCTACTATGTGCCAGGCATAAATTTTATTTTACAATGCTTCAACCTCAGAAAAAGGTAGATGCTGTCATGGCCCCCTTGTTACAGACAAGGGAGTCAAAGCTTAGAGAAACTGAGCATTTGCCCATAGTTTAGGACACAGTAGAACAGAGATTTTCTTTCATGGGGTCTGACTCCGGCGCCTGTGCTCTCCTAGAGGGGCTGTTACAAAGTCTCATTGAGCCTCAAAAGGAGCCTGAGTTCCTGTGTGGCTCTGAGCTCTCCTGCCCAGGAACCCCAGCCCTCTCAGAGAGGACACACAGACTTGGAAGCAGAGTTTTTACTTGCTTCATCCACAAACATTAATTAAGTACCTACTGTGCACAAGGGTGCTGGCATAAATCAAAGTTCCTGTGCTCACAGAGCTCACGGTCCAGGTTTGGGGGAGGGGAAAGGACATCAATATAAGTGGCTGGTGGAAGGGCAGACACTGGTCTGAGCTGGTGTGAAATGCAGTGACAGGACCAGGGGGGTGTGTGTGGGGTGGGGGAGGGTAAATAAGAAAGACCCGGGACCCTTGGAATGGCTACAGGTAGGAGAGGTGTGTGACTTCAGACCAGACATGCAACCTCCTGGTCTTCAGTTTCTCTTTTTGTCAAAATCCGGGAGAGTGGATGTTGTCCAACAAACAGTCCCAACTTACACCTTGAGCATCTATAAACACAGTGTGCACAGTGCTTATCTGATAGGGAAACTGCCAAAGCCACCTTGACCTTCCAGAGTGGGTTTCATTGAGACCATAACTGCTGCACCTGGGCCTGTTGCACCCCAGGCCAAAGGCAAGGTCAACTGGGCCCCCCTCACCACCCCCACTCTTTCCTCTAGGGAGAGACCAGGTTTTCACACAGAGCAGCCAAGGCCCATAAATAGCTGCCATCCACCGGGAGGCCAGCACTCTCAGGCTCAAAAGAGGAAGTGAGAAAAAGGCGGGCATTTGTGTTCTCTCTGCAGAAGAGAACTCTTTCTGCAGTTCCTCTGCCAGGTGCTCCCCAGGGCCCAGGCAGCCCTGGCCCCCGCACCCCACTGCTCCTCTGTGTGGTAGGTGGGCCAGGCCTGGTGGGTGGGGAGAGAAGTACAGACCTCTAACAAGGAATGCACTGAAGATGTGCTCAGGGACCTCTGTCCTGCATTTTCCTATGAATTGCACCTTGTTCAATAGGGTCTCATTGACAAGACTGCAGAGATGGCACTGTGTAAAGAAAGCCCCTGTGGAAAGTCCTCTGAGGTGACTCTCCAGGAAGTGACTCGGGGTAAATTCTTTTGTGAGGTACATTCACTTGCAGATCTAAATAATCATACCCTCCTTCTCAGGTAAAACTCTCTGTTTGAGAACAGCCTGACCAGCCAGGCCCCATGTTGCACTTAGCAGGAAAGATCTGCATGTTGCTTTGCAGAAAGATCTGGCCCTGTTCACTCCTTTCTAAAGAGTTCGTTCCATCAGTTCCTTTTTGTTTTGAGCTTCGTCTGTTCCTGCCCAGATCCTGCTTGATACATCAATAGGGAAATGGATGAATAAAATGTGATATGATCTTACAGTGGAACATTGCACAGCAATAAAAGGAATCAGCCAGGTCTGTGTGTGCCTCTATTACAGACTCTCAAAAACATGACACGAGTGAAGAAAAACAGGTCACAGTGTGGCTTCACGGGTGTGAGTGCACACTCTGACCCCATGCAGCATGGGTGTGATCCATTCATACTCATGTATGTAAAATGGATTGGAAACACACCAACCACACTCACAAGAATTGTTACTTTGCAGGAAGGGAAAGGTGCTGCTGGTGCACTTGTCAGGGAAGGGACTTGTGCACCAAGCTCCAACCGTTACAAATGAGGCCCGCTCACTGGATGTTTGGTAAATTATTTCTTGCACTGTTCTAAATGTTAAAATCTTTTATGCATTTTTCAACAGCTGAATCCTGACACAGAATTTGCTGAGAGCCCTGCTATCTGCCAGGAGGTGGGCATATAGCATGGATGGAACAGACCAAGGATCACCACTCTCTCCAAGTGTGTTGTCTACTCAGGACAGACATGCAATAAACAAGATGAGTGAGTAAAATATACAGCCTGTCAGATGCTAATTAGGGCCCTGAGAGATAACAGAAAAAAGTGTATACGCTGGGCTCTGCTCCTACAACCCCTGTGACTTCCTGAGTGACAAGAGCACAAGTGTAGGAGGGTGCAGCCAGGGGGCCCTCAAAAGAAGGATTTGTAACGGGGTCCAGAATTCAGAGTGTCCAGGAAATATTAAAAATATGGGATGTCCTCACCCCTACAAGTCTGAGCTGGGGGTATGGGACACATGGAGCAGGGCCATTGAGTTGTTTTGCATAGCAACAGTTTTGCAGATAACCTCTAGAACAGTCATTTAACATACCTATAACCTTTAACTGGTTTCATAGATATGTTAAATAGCTGTGGCCATGATTTGAGCCAGGAAGAAGGGAGTGACTTCCACCCAAATTGTAACTGGGAGGCAGCTCCCAGCCTCTGTTACAGAACCTGTGTGAGAGCTTGGAGATGATTGGCTCGATGCCATGGGGCCATGCCTGCCCAGACTCACTCTGGCAGCCCAGTAAAGCTGGAAGGATATGGGAGTCCTGGCAAGTGGGATATGGGAGTGCAGCCGATTGTGGGAGGAGTCGGAAATGGGGCTGTGGAGGAAGATAGGCGTGAGGATTTAAACGCAGATGTGGCAGCTGTTGAAGAGAGAACCACATGCTTTTGGCCAGCCATGGGGACTCCCTCAGCCACGTGAGAGAGAATCACCATGTAGCATTAGCAGAGAGAACCACGTGGCTTTGGCCAGAGTGGGGGGACAAACCCCACCCCCCGCAGCCATGAGAAGAATCATCACGCAGCTTTGGTGGAGAATCACCACACGGCTTTCTATTTCTTTTCCTGAGATACAGTACCTTGGACTGGGCAAAGGGGGAAAGAAGGACTGTGTGTGTTCGTGGATGTTTTAAGGGACTTTGGGATTTTGATGAAGACATTAAGTCTTTACTCTTTAGTCTGTATAACTTGAATAAATAATTCCTTTCCTTTTCACCAATCTCTAACATGGAGAGCTATAATTCTCTGGTGAAGGGAAAGGTGAACCTAGTACAGGGAGACCCCAGGAGAAGGGGGGGTCAACTAGGTAACATTGTGGGACCCCTTCCCTGGTGGCCAATTTGGGAAAACCATGGGAGACCACATTGCAGTAGCTTTACAACCACATGTCACAGTAAAAGCCTGCCAAAACTAGCCAGGAAGGATCCGCCCTATAAGAATAGAGTCCCTCCAGCCCATGAGATCAATCTCTGCTTGGAGTTGGCCTGCTCCCATGTTCTTGGCTATAAACTCTGGGTGTTCGGTTTAATTCTTTGTCCCAATCACCGAGAACCTGGTTACCTGTGCCCACTGTGACACAAGGAGCATCTCTTGTTCTAATGGGATGACTCTGGGTGGCTCCAGGGCAGGGTTAGTCACCAGAGAGACCAAGCCTGGATCAGAAACTGTGGATTCTCAGCCTCATCCCCACATCTCCCTAGAGGGGAGAGGGGCTGGAAATGAAATAATCATCAGTTGTGCCCATGTGAGGAAGCTCCATGAAATTCCACCAGTAAAGGGTCACTGGGCTTCTGGGTCAGTGAACACAACCACACACCAGAAGGGTGACACACCCCAACTCCATGGGGACAGAAGCTCCTATGCTCAGGACTCTCCCAGACCTCATCCTGCATCTCGTCATCTGGCCAGTCATCTGTGTCCTTATCATAGCTTTTGATAAACTGGTAAATGTGAGTAAACATTTTTCTGAGTCCAGTGAGCCACTTGAGCAAGTTAATTGAACCCAAGGAGGGGTCGCTGGAACCCCTGACCAGTCAGTTGGTCAGAAGCCCAGGTGACAACTTTGACTTGGGACTGGCATCTGAAGTGTGTGTATGTGCTGGCAGGGAGGGGCAGCCTTAGGGAACTGAGCCCTCACCCTGTGGGATCTGACATGGTTTCTGGGTGCATAGTGTCAGAATTGAGTTAAAGTGCAGGACATCCAGCTGGCACTGCAGAGAACGGTTTGGTGTGGAGGGAAAACCTTCACATATTTGGTGACCATAAGTATCAGAAGTAAAGTGTTGAGTGTGAGTGAGACTCATGAGAAAGGAAGACATATTAGGGTGTTTCCTTACACAGGATGAAAACTGAGTTTTTCCTTTACAGGCTCTGAGGGAGACTGAGGCAGGGAAAGAAGGCAGAAATTCCAGGTGTGGGAACTGCAGTTTTAATGTTTGGCTTATTAATATCTTGTGGCTGCCATAGTAAACAAGCAAACAAAAGCTTTGTGGCTTCAAACAATGCCCATTTATTTCCTCATAGTTTTAAGTTCATAAGTCCCAACCTCCGTTGCTGGGCTGCCATCAAGGTGCCACAGCACTGGCCCTTCTGGAGCTTCCAGGGAGGCTGTCCTGCCTCTCCCAGTTCCCTTGGCTCTTTCTCCAGCTTCACTGCCCACAGTATGGCAGCTGATCCTTCTGTCACCACTCTCCCTCTGCCTCCCATTCCTGCGGACATAGCAAAGGACTTTCAGGGCCCTGCTGGATAATCCAGATCATCTCCCCATCTCAAGATCCTTTAACCACGTCTGCTAAGTCCTTTTGTCATCAGAGGAAATACCCACAGACCCCAAGGATTAGGACCTGGACATCTTTGTGGTCAGTGTTTAGTCTGCCGTAGGTAGCAAAGGAGATCTCATGTCAAAGTGAAGTTTGAATAAAGACCTGATGCAGAAAGAAAGAGACCAGTGTGGTTCTCTGTGGAAGAACATTCCAGAACAGCACATGCAAAGGGAACAGGCCCTGCAAGTTTGAGGAGCAACAGAGAGGCCTGCAATGTCCAGGCCAAGTGAGTCAGGGGCGAGTTGGGGGAGGGCTGCTACAGAGCAACGTCCAAGCAGGGGGCCTCTGGCTTGGAGGTCAGGTTTTGCTGAGTGAGGGGAACCCATGGAAAGCCTTGGGGAGTCTGGCTGTGCCTTAAGCCCCTGGCCCCACGCTGTCAAGGACCTGCCTCCTCTAGGACACGCCATTCTTTCTCACTGCTGAGTAGCACTCTGTTGCTTCACTTACCAATTCATCTGTTGATGGACATTTTGGTTCATTACAGTTTGGGGTAATTACCAATAAAGGTGTTATAAACCTTCATGTACATGTTTGTATGGACACATTTTTTCATTTCTTTTGTGTAAATATCTAGAAGTAGAACTGCTGAGGGTATATGTTTAAAATTTTGTACATGTATGTTTAAAATTTTGAGAACCTACCTCATAACTTTTCAATACAGTCATACAGTCTATATTCTGACCAGCAGGCAACAAGAGTTCCAATCGTTCCACATTCTCAACAAGACACGCAATGGTCATCCTTTTTTTTTTTAAAGATTTTATTTATTTATTTTAAAGAGATGGGTAGGGTGAGAAAAAGAGAGGGAGAAAAACATCGGTGTCTGAGACATACATCAGTTGCCTGTCACATGCCCTAGGAACTGAACCAGTGGCCTTTTTGCTTGCAGGCTGGCACTCAGTCCACTGAGCCACAAGCAAACCACTTAAAATGGCTTTAAATTTTAAACATTCTAATAGCGGTGCAGTGATATATCACTATAGTTTTAGTTTTCATTCCCTAATGATTAATGATGTTGAACATCTCATGTGCTTATTAGTTATTCACATATCTTCCTTGATGAAGTGTCTGTTCAAATCTTTTGCCCATTTTGAAAAATTAGGTTGTTTTCTTATTACTGGGCCTTGAGAGCTATCTATATATTCTGAATACAAGTATTTTACCAGATATATAATTTGAAAGTATTTTCTCCCAGCCTGTGGCTTGTCTTCTCATTCTCTTAACAGCATTGACTAAACAGCAGAATGAAGTCAATTTATCAATTTTTTTTAATGGATTGTGCCTTTGGTGTTGTATCTAAGAAATCTTTGCCTAACCAAGGGTTTACAAAATTTTTTATAGTTTTGTACTTTTAGGTTTTGCTTTTAGGTCTATAATCCCTTTGGGGTTAAATTTTGTATATAGCATATTAACTCTATTTTATATTAATTTTTAAATTTTATTTATGTATTTATCTTTAGAAGGGAAAGGAAAGAGAGAGGGAGAGAAATATCAATGTACGGTTGCTTCTTGTGCATCCCCTGCTGGGAACTGGCCCCCGCTGGGAACTGGCCTGCAACCCAGGCATGTGCCCTGACTGGGAATCAAACCTTGATCTTTTGGTTCTCAGGCCCATGCTCAACCCACTGAGCTAGACCAGCCAGGGCTTTATTTTATATTAATTTTTGTAAGTGGGTCCAAGTTCACTTTTTTGCATATGGATTTCAAATTGTTCCAGATTCTCTATTCTGTTCATTGATCTATTTGTCTATGGCTACACACTCTTGATTACAGTCTCCACCGTGGTCCTTTTTCAAAGTTGTTTGGGTATGCTAGGTTCTCTGGAGAATTTTGACTTTTACACTTAGTGCTTAAACAGTGTCTGACACATAGTAGGCAGTAAATACTTGTTGAAAAAATTATTAAGCTTATGTTTATTTGTCAGCACACCCTCAGCACCTGGCACTCAGAACAATAAATGTGTAAGAAGCAATGAGGGCAGAGCACTTGCATGAGTCTTTCACAAATGTAATCTTTTCGTTTAAGGCCTGAAAACCCACCAGAATTCTGTCTAATGAAATGTTCACCTTGTGGGGGTCCAGAGTCCTTGAACTTTTGTCCCTAAGATGGGTGACTTCAGAGGCCTTAGACACACCCCTCCTCTTCTCGCCCAGGTTTTGTCTCCACGAGGGTGTTGTCAGCCAAGGCCAGTCTGCTCCCCAGGCAACCAGAGGACAAGCATAGAGACCCTACTGATTGCCTCCAGGGCAGAGTGAGCAGGAGAGAAGGTTTAGGAGATGGTGGCTACTGGCTTCTAGTGGTATGAGGCCAGGGGTGTTGACAAACATCCTACTATGTACAGGACAGCCCCACAGCAAAGAATTATTTGGCCCAAAGTGCCAATAGTGCTAAGGGTGAGAAGCTCTGATCTACAATAGTCACTGATCCAAATGTTCCATGTCTGATTCCCATCCACAAGGCTTTCTGTATGCCTTCCTTCAGAATTGTGCAGCTCTCCCTGGCCAGTATGGCTCAGTGGATTGACTGTAGGCCTGCAAACCAAAGAGTCGTCGGTTTGATTCCCAGTCAGGGCATATGCCTGTGTTGCAGATCAAGGCCCGTAGTAGAGGGTGCACGAGAGGTAACCATACACTGATGTCTCTTTCCCTTTCTTTCTCCCTCCCTTCCCCGCTGTCTAAAAAGAAATAAATACAATCTTTGAAAAAACAAAAAAATTGCACAGCTCTTGCGTGGGAGGTTGTGAAACTAGGTAAAACCACAGCAAAATTTATTTGTTTGACAGGGAACGTAATGGATACCACAGCCATTCTAAGAAGTTTGCATACAGGAGTATTTTGTTTTTGAAAACTGAAATTACAGAGCAAGCACCCAAAGAGGAAAGAGAGAAAGAGCTTCACTACATATTGGGGATCAAATTAGCAACCAAAGTATTCTTGGCTCCTGGAAGAAAGGTGGGCATTACTTTCGGACAGGCACAACTGTAGAGGCCATGGGGTTTTGTTTTGACCAGATCCTCCCCACTGCTGGCACAAGAACAGCAGATGTTTGGGAGACCAGATGACTAACTGGGCAGGCAAAGAACAAGATTCATGTGCAAATAAAATAGTTTTTAATAGAATAAACAGATCTACTTATTGCTAACTCGGAATAAGCTGAGCTGATGAGCTGACCTTGAGATTTGCAGTGTGGCCCGACCAAACAGCTGGCCAGAGCACAGGGAGGACATGAACAAGGCAAGGTCCCACTGGCATTAGCACCCATCTAATTCTACTTGATTATGGCTGTGGAAGGGGTCCCTGGGGAAGTAGCTTCACACTGTTCACCTATATTCTTACTCTCCAATGTGCTAGCTACTAGTCTTTGGTTGCCACTTAAATTTAACTTTAAAGCAAACTGTAAAATTCAGTTTATCAGTCCCACTAGGCACATTTCAGGTGCTTAGTAGCCACAGTGGCTAGTGGCCACAGCTCTGCATCTTGGCTTATTCACACAAGCCACTATGGACAGGACCCCAGATCCAGGCCACCTCTGAGAATGCTGCTTCACTCCTCCTGACAGCTCTGTCCTTTCTTCACTCGGCCGCTGCTGTCGCCGGCACGCCCCAAGCCAGAAGCTATCTTTCCTTCTTCAAAACTCCCATAATCTCTTACATAAGCTTGTGACTTATTATTTTGAAATGTGTGTGTACTTGTCAGAATAAAAGCTAATAGTCCTATGTTGGCATCAAAGCCCTACTTCATCTACCCCAACTGCATGTTTGAGCACATCTCCTGCCTCCCACCCTCACTCTCTCCACCCCAGCCCACACCTGTTTACAGTTCCTTGATTGCTTCAGGCAGATCTTCCTTCAGGGACTTTGCAATTGCTGTTTCAACTGCTCAGAATGCTCTTCCTCCCATTCTCTTACTTCTATGTTGGTTTGTTTAACTTTATTTATATTGTTGAGACTATTACCAATGTCCCCCTTCCCCCCCCTTTGCCCACCTCCACCCAGCACCCCCTTTCCTCTGGCCAACACCACACAGATGTCTGTGTCCATGGGTCATGCATATATGATCTTTTTGACTAATCCCTTTGACAGACCTAGGCAGGCCTAGGAGGAATGGAAAATCACCAGGCAGGAGAACTGCACCGTGGGAAACTACCGTGGGAAACTGCCTGCCTGGGAAACTGCTGACCCTATCCAGGACAAACAGACACTCAGCTAAGATTGGGGTCTTGGGTCGGCCTATCCAGCATAACAAGATGCAGCTTTAACGTGAGGCTGACAAGATGTGTCAAGAACTATGGTCAGCAGATAGGCACCCAGCAACCAGCTCTAGCCAATCAGACTCTGACTCCCCAACCAGTTACCCTTTGCAGGTTTTTGCACTTAACAACACTGCCCTAAAAACAACAGAGCCAGTCTTAATTTCCCTTGGTTGGCTCCACTTTTCTCTCTTATTCCCAGCTAATAAACCCTGCTCCTTGGCTTGCTGCATCCATCCAGTTTCTTGAGCAACTCCGACCTAACACCTTTTACCTACTTTCATCCAGTTCCCGCACCCCCCTACCCCACACCTCTCCCCCCTGCCCCCACTGCCCCCACTGCCCTCTCCACCCTGACAGCTTCCAGGTCTCTGGTCACATTTCCCATTCTCAGGAATATCTTCCTGACTATCCTGTCTAGTATAGTTCACTTGCACATGCGCCTACAACTCCTGAGGCTTATCAGTGAGTTCTGAGACTTGGTGCCCCTCTCCTGCCAGCTTCCTTCGGTGCCCCAGAGGGTGGATCTTCAGCAAGTCCTGCAGGCACACGCTCTGCAGCGATTCCCCTTCCATGCAGCTCGACAGTCATGCCCACTCCAGTTAGGTCTGGGCTGGTGTGGCCTGCTCCATCTCATCCTAGGGGTAGCAGCTGCTCCCTATTCTGTTATTCTTGTGCTCTTTTTTATCTTTTAAAAACAGCTTTATTGAGATACAACTTATATACCACATAATTCATCCATTACTGTGTGCAATTCACTTTTTTAGCATATTACAAATATGTGCATCCATCGCAATAGTTTTAAAATATTTTCACCATCTTTTGTTCTTTTATTTTTAAATTACAGTTGACATACAATATTATATTAGTTTTAGGAATACAACAATGACTCAACATTTGTATACCTTACAAAGTGATCCCTCCAATAAGTCTAGTTCCCATCCGACTCCACACATAGTTATTACAATGTTACTGACTGTATCCCCTATGCTGTGCTTTACATCCCTGTGACTTTTTATAACTGGCAAATTACATATATTAATTCCTTTCACCTTTTCCACCCATCTCCCCAACAACCTTTCAGTCTGGCAACCCTCAGTCTGTTCTCTGGAACTATGAGTCTGTTTCTGTTTTATTTGTTCATTTATTTTGTTTTTTAGATCCTACATATAAGTGAAATCATACAGAATTTTTCTTTCTCTGTCTTGACTTATTTTGCTGAGCATAATACCTTTTAGGTCTGTCCCTGTTGTCACAATTGGCAAGATTTTATTTTTCATTTATCTTTTACTCAGGATAATTTACTCAGTCATAAAACTGAGTAAGATTTCATTGTATATCTGTACCAGTTTTTTATCCATTAATCTTTCAGTGGACCCTTGGGTTGCTTCCATATCTTGGCTATTGTAAATTATCCTACAGTGAACATATAGCTGCACATATCGTTTCAAATTAGTGTTTTGAATTTCTTCAGATAAATACCCAGAGGCAGATTTGCTGGGTCACATAATAGTCTATTTTTAATTTTTTCAGGAACCTCCATACTGCTTTCCACAGTGGCTGCACCAGTCTGCATTCCCATCAACAGTGCGAAAGGGTTCCCTTTTCCCCACATTCTCACCAGCACTTGCTGTTTGTTGATTTGTTTATGATGGCCAGTCTGACTGGTATGAGGTGATACCTCATTGTGGTTTTAATTTGCATTTCTCTGGTGATTAGTGATGTTGAGCATCTTTTCATCAGTCTATTGGCCATCTGTATGTCCTCTTTGGAGAAGTTTCTATTCAGGTCCTTTGGAATTGTTTTCTTCTTTTTTTAAAAAAAATATATGTTATTGATTATGCCACTACAGTTATCCCCTTCACTCCCCTCCACCCTGCACACCCTCTCTCACCCACATTCTCCACCCTTTAGTTCATGTCCATGTATCATACTTATAAGTTCTTTGGCTTCTACATTTCCCATTATATTCTTACCCTCCCCCATCTATCTTCTACCTACCATCTATGGTACTTATTCTCTGTACCTTTTCCCCCTCTCTCCTCCTCCCACTCCCATTGCTAACCCTCCATATTGATCTTCATTTCTGTACTTCTGTTCCTATTCTAGTTGTTTGCTTAGTTTGCTTTTGTTTATGTTTTAGGTGTGGTTGTTAATGTGAGTTTGCTGTCATTTTACTGTACATGTTTTTTATCTTCTTTTTCTTAGATAAATCCCTTTAACATTTCATATAATAAGGGCTTGGTGATGATGAACTCCTCAAACTTGACCTTATCTGAGAAGCACTTTATCTGCCCTTCCATTCTAAATGAAAGCTTTGCTGGATAGAGCTATCTTGGATGTATGTCTTTCCAGCCCCTTCTTGCCTGTAAGGTCTCTTTTGAGAAATCAGCTGACAGTCTGATGGGGACTCCTTTGTAGGTGACTGTCTCCTTTTCTCTTGCTGCTTCTAGGATTCTCTCCATTTTAATCTTGGCTAATATAATTATGATGTGCCTTGGAGTGTTCCTTCTTGGGTCCAACTTCTTTGGGATTGTCTGAGCTTCCTGGATTTCCTGGAAGTTTATTTCCTTTGCCAGATTGGGGAAGTTCTCCCCTATTATTTGTTCAAATAAGTTTTCCACTTGTTGCTCTTCCTCTTCCCCTCTGGTACCCCTGTAATTTAGATGCTGGAACATTTAAAGATGTCCTGGAGGTTCCCAAGCCTCTCCTCATTTCTTTGAATTCTTGTTTCTTCATTCTTTTCTGATTGGATGTTTCTTTCTTCCTTCTGGTCCACTCCATTGATTTGAGTCTCAGTTTCCTTCCCATCACTATTGGTTCCCTGTGCATCTTCCTTTATTTCACTTAGCATAGCCTTCATTTTTTCATCTAATTTGAGACCAAATTCAACCAATTCTGTGAGCATCCTGATTACCAGTTCTTTGAACTGTGCATCTGATAGGTTGGCTAGCTCTTCGTCACTTAGTTGTATTTGTTCTGCAGCTTTGATCTGTTCTTTCATTTGGGCCATTTTTTTTTTCTTGATGCTCCTGTTATATAGTGAGGGGCAGAGCCTTAGGTGTTTGACTGGGCAGGGTAACCCCATGTCACTGTGTTGTGATGCTGTATGTGGGGGGTGGGGTCTAAGAGGGAACAATAAGAGGGAACAATGGCACTTGCTCCAGTCTCTGCCAGATTTCAGTCCCTTCCACCACTTCCCCCAAACAAACTGGGCCCTTCTGGTACTGATTCCTGTATGGGTGGATTTGTGTATGTTCTGGGACCCTGTGGGTCTGTCCAACGAACTCTTCTGTGAGGCTGGGAATCTCTCCTGGCACCTCAACCCCCACAAGTGTTTTTAATCAGTGTTTTGAGGCTTTATTTCCCCATGCTGGAACCCTGGGTTTTGTGGTCTCGGTCCCCAGTTTCACCTGGTTTATCTGTACATGAATGTGGAACCACCTGGTTCTGAAAGCCACCTTGGGCACCAAGCCCCTCCACAGTCTGCTGCCATACTGGGTCTGGGTCTGCCCACTGCCACCTTCCATGCCTGTCTGGTCCACCAACCACCACTTTTTTTTTTTTGCTGTGACCCCTCTCTGCCCGGCCGCCCAACTCCTCCCCTTCTACCAGCCTGGATGAATGTATCTACTTAAACTCCTTGGTTGTCGGACTTCTGTACAGTTCAATTTTCTGTCCATACTGGTTGTTATTTTGTTTCTCAATTTTTGTTGTCCTTATTTTGGTTGTGCAAGGAGGCACAGTGTGTCTACCTGCACCTCCATCTTGGCCTCCAAAGTCTACACTCTGTGTCTGGAATTGTTTTCTTAATTTCTTTCTCATAGTTCATTATTGGTGTATAAAATTGCAAGCAACTTCTGAATATTAATTTTGTATCCTGCCACTTTGCTGAATTTGTTTCTTAGTTCTAATAGTTTTTAGTGAAATCTTTTAGGGTTCTCTATACAGGTTATATAGCTTCATGTCATCTGCAAACAATGACTGTTTTACTTCTTTACAATTAAGATGAATTTTGTGGGTTTTTTTCTAGTCTTATTGCTGTGGCTGGGACTTCCAATACTATATTGAATAAAAGTGGTGAAAGTGTACATGTCTTGTTCCTGATCTTAAGAGAAACACTTCCAGCTATGAGTTCTGGCTTTGTCATATGTGGCCTTTATTATGTTGAGGTATGTTCCCTCTCTTTTCACTTTGCTGAGAATTTTTATAATATATGAATGCTGGATTTTGTAAGTTACTTTTACTGCATCCACTAATATGATCATAATAATTGTTATCCTTCATTTTTATGTGGTATATCATGATAATTGGTTTGCAGATATTGAATGAAATTTACATCCCAGGAAGAAATTCCACTCGATCATGCTGTATGAACTTTTTTATGTATTGCTGGATCCAATTTGCTAATATTTTGTTGAGGATTTTTGCATCTATGTTCATCAGGAATATTGGCCGATAATACTTTCTTTCTTTCTTTCTTTCTTTCTTTCTTTCTTTCTTTCTTTCTTTCTTTCTTTCTTTCTTTCTTTCTTTCTTTCTTTCTTTCCTTCTGCAGTGTCTTTGACTGCTTTAATATCAGGGTAATGCTGGCCTAGTAAAATGAGTTTAGGAGCCTTCTCTTTTCAATTTTTTTGAATAGTTTGAGAGGGATGAGTGTTATTCTTATTCAAGTGTTTGGTTACATTTACCTGTGAAGCCATCTAATCTAGGACTTGTTTGTTGGGAGTTTTTTTAATGGCTGTTTAATTTTGTTAGTAGTTATTGGTTTCTTCACATTTTCATTTGTTTCTTTCTGATTCAGTCTTAGAAGATTGTATAGTTCTAGGAATTCATTCATTTCTTCCAGGTTGTCCAATTTGTTGTCATATAATTTCCTTACAGCCCTTAGTATTTCTGTGATACCAGTTGTCACTCCTTTTTCATTTCTGATTTTATTTGGACCCTCTCTTCTTTTTTTCTTGATGGGTCTGGCTAAAAGTTTATACATTTTATTTATCTTTTTTTATAGTTTTTTATAAGATTTTATTTATTTATCTTTAGAGGGGAAGGGAAGGAGAGAGGGAGAGAAACATCAGTGTATGGTTGCCTTTCGTGCATCCCCTGCTGGGAACTGGCCTGCAGGGAACTGGCCTGCAACCCAGGCATGTGCCCTGACTGAGAATCGAACCACAATTGTCTGGTTCACAGGCCCGCACTCAATCCACTGAGCTACACCAGCCAGGGCCTATTTATCTTTTTAAAGAACCAGCATTTGGTTTCATTGAGTTTTTCTATTGTTTTTAGACTCTATTTTTTTATTTCCTCTCTAATCTTTATTACTTCCTTAGTCTTGCTCATGTTGAACTTTGTATTTTTCTTTTTCTAGTATCTTCAGGTATAAGGCTACATTGTTTGAGATTTTTCTTGTTTATTTTTAAATATATTTTATTGATTACGCTATTAATGTTGTCCCATTTCCCCCTTTTTATTCCCCTCTGTACTGCACCCCTCCTCCCACCAGCATTCCCCCATCCCTGCCCTTAGTTTGTGTACATGGGTCGTACATATAAGTTCTTTGGCTTCGCCATTTCTCATACTGTTTTTAACCTCCCACTGTCTATTTTGTACCTACTAGTTCTGCTTCTTTTTCCCTGTACCTTTTCCCCATTCTCCTCCTGCCCCCTCCCCGCCAATAACCCTCCATGTGATCTCTATGTCTGTGGTTCTGTTCCTGTTCTAGTTGTTTGCTTAGTTTGTGTTTATTTTTAGGGTTTTTTTTTTAGGTTCAGTTGTTGATAGTCTTGAGTTTGTTGTCATTTTACTGTTTATATTTTTCATCATCTTGTTTTTCTTAGATAAGTCTCTTTAACATTTCATATAATAAGGGCTTGGTGATGATGAACTCCTTTAACTTGATCTTATCTGGGAAGCACTTTATCTGCTCTTCCATTCTAAGTGATAGATTTGCTGGTTAGAGTACTCTTGGATTTAGGTCCTTAATTTCATGACTTTGAATACTTCTTTACAGCCCCTTCTTGCCTGCAAGATTTCTTTTGAGGAATCAGCTAATATGAGAACTCCTTTGTAGGTAACTGTCTCCTTTTCTCTGGCTGCTTTTAAGATTTTCTCCTTCTCTTTGATCTTGGGTAATGTAATTATGATGTGCCTTGGTGTGTGCTTCCTTGGGTCCAACTTCTCTGGGACACTCTGAGCTTCCTGGACTTCCTGGAAGTCTATTTCCTTTGCCAGATTGGGGAAGTTCTTCAAATGTGTTTTCAATTTCTTGCTCTTCGTCTTCTCCTTCTGGTATTCCTATGATTTGGATGTTGGGATGTTTAAAGTTCTCCCAGAGGTTCCTAAGCCTCTCCTCTTTTCTTTGAACTCTTGTTTCTTCATTCTGTTCTGATCGAATGTTTATTTCTTCTGTCTGGTCCAAACCATTGATTTGAGTCTGGGTTTTATTCTCTTCACTGTTGGTTCCCTGTACATTTTCCTTTATTTTACTTTGCATAGCCTTCACTTCTTCCTCTATTTTGCAACCATACTCTACCATTTCTGTGAGCATCCTAATTATCAGTGTTTTGACCTGTGCATCTGGATAGGTTGGCTATCTCTTCATTGCTTAGTTGTATTTTTTCTGGAGCTTTGATCTGTTCTATAATTTGGGCCATATTTTTTTTTAATCTCAGTGTGCCTGTTACATTATAAGGGTCAGAGTCTTAGGTATTCACCAGGGCGGGGCAACCCACATCGCTGGGTCGTGGTGCTGTGTGGGGGGGAGGGGTCAGAGAAGGAACAATACTGCTTGCTTGTCTCTCAGCTGGCTTTCAATCACTTCCCCTGCTACCCACAAGTAAATTGGGCCCTTCTGTGCTGATTCCCAGGTGGGTGGATTTGTGTACGTTCCAGGACCCTCTGAGTCTCTCCAATGAACTTTCCTGTGAGGCTAGGAGTTTCTCCTGCTGCCACAACTCCCACAGGAGTGGGGATTCCCAGGAGTTTTGTTGTTTTTACGGTCAGAGGTTTTGAGGCTTGATTTCCCGGTGCTGGAACCCTATGTCTCGCTCCCCACTTTTTCTTCCCGGTTATCCACAAACCAATGTGAGAATTCCTGGCCTGCCAGCCACCAACCCCCTACCCCCGCCCATTCCTCCAGCTGCTACCTTGCCACGCATCCTCTCCATCCCAGCTACCCCTCTCTGCCTCTCCTACCATTCTGGATGAATGTTTCTTCTTTAACTCCTTGGATGTTGGACTTCCATGCAGTTCAATTTTCTGGCAGTTCTGGTTATTTTTTGTTTTGAAATTTGTTGTTGTCCTTCTTTTGGTTGTACAAGGAGGCAAAGTGTATCAACCTACACCTCCATATTGGCCAGAAGTTTTTTCTTATTGTTTGACAAAAGCCTATATTCCTGAGACTTTTCCTTTTAGAATTGCTTTGGCTGTGTCCCATAGATATTGATTGGGTCATTGAATTTTCAATTTTATTTGTACCAAGGTATCTTTTTAATTTCTTCCTTGAGCTCACTGTTAACCCATGCATTGTTAATAGCATGTTATTTAGCCTCCACATGTTTTGGTGTTTTTTTAGTTTTCTTCTTGTAATTGATTTCTAGCTTCATTCCATTGTGATCAGAGAAGATGCTTGATATGATTTCAATCTTAAATTTATTAAGACTCATTTTGTGACTTAACATGAGACCTATCCTAGGAAATGTTTTACAAGATCAGGGTCCCTCAAAAAACTGCAAGTGTATTCTTTCATGTGGGTTCCTTGTAGTACCTGCTTAACCTACTAGGTGAGTGTTTAGAAGCCCATCTCTATCAGTGTACCAGTTGGTGGTGTTGTGACAGGCTGCATTTGGCTTCAGTAAATTTTCTGAAGACTCTTTCAACACATTTGTTCATTTCCTGATGGGTTATTTAGAGAGCACTTGCCCACATGTCAATGAGTGTTCAGCAGTTTTTAGCCAAAAATGGCATGACCCATCTGCCCCACCAGCTCTGTGGATGGTTCCTTTAAGAGAAGTGCCTCTCTCTAGCAGCCCTGTGTCTTTGTCTTTCTTAGATGCAATCCCAGCTGGTTTTCATAGTCAGATGTTACAGGAACTCCTCTTCCTGGCACTGATGCTCCAGGCTGGGGGTCTGGTGTTGGGCTGTGACCCCTCATTCTTCAGGGAGACCTCTGCAGCTCAGACACCCCTCCCAATTCACAACTGCCACATCGTGCATGTGGGACTGTGCATGTGCCTGTTCTTCACCTCTGTCCCTCCTACTAGTTTCAACATGGTTTCTTTATGCCATTAGTTTATAAGAGTTCTGTTCAGCTAGTCTTCAGGCAGTTCTCAGTAATGTATTGCTATGTTCTTTAGAATTATCTTTACCTCTCTTTAGTGAACCTTTGTTACACTAATCCTTTATTAGTGATTCTTTATATTAAACATTCCCTATTTTCATGATGGTGTGGTTTCTGTCTCCTAATTGGACACTAATGAATGCAGAGTGACATTGTTCCAGCTCTGTATCTGCCCACGGAGCCTAGTATGTTCTGCATGTTTGGTAAATGTTGGGTGAATTGATGAGTAAATGATAGCTCTCTTTTCTGATTCATGCCATATAGTGGTTTCTGGTTTTCATCCACCTATGGAAGGGAGCAACAAGATCTAAATAGTAGAAATGAATGAACCTATACCAAGCACCTGTGGTGTAAGGTATTTTCTAGGTGCTGTGGGAGAGCCAAATAGAGTTCTCTCCAAAGAGAATAGGCAAGCTGCTTACATTTACTCAAGTTTACGGAAATGCTACTGGCAAAGCCTGCCATGATTTTTATAAGCAAAAGCATATGGTAGACCTCACTCTACAGGGTGTTGAAGGAAGATGGTCCCTAGTAAATGTGACTGACATCAGCTCTCAGACATGGGGCCTCAGCAGTCTTTGTCTCCCAACTGCTGGGGATTCATCCCTGCTGGGGCCGCCATCAGCATCTGGGAGCTTGGAAGCCCTGCCCTGGGTTTCTAGGCTGTCCTTACTGGCTGTGTGTCATTGAACAAGTCACCTGACATCTCTGAACCTCAATTTTCTCCTCATTGAAGTGAGAGAGTTGAAGTTCTGATCAGGTTGGGTGAAAACAGCTCTCCCCTAGATACTGAGTGGTGGTATAAATGGATTAAATTTTTTCTGAAAGGAAATCTGATAATATAAATTGAGACTAGAGGTTCACCTTGAAGAGTGCCCCGGAGCCAGGTGAAAAAGAGTGAGCTCCTTTCATACACTGGCAGCTCTGGTCTTTTAAAAAAAACTTAATTGAGGTAAAATTGACCATTTAAAATATGCAATTTGGTGGCTTTTAGTACACTGACAGTGTTGTGCTTCCATCACCACCGTGTAGTTCCAGAACATTTTCATCCTCAGAAGGAGACCTCATCCCCATCAGCAGTCATTTCCCATGCCCCTGCCTTCAGCCCTTGGCAACCACTAATCTGCTTTCTGTGTCTATCACCTATTCTGTACATTTAATAAAATTGAATCATACAACATATGAGCTTTTCTGTCTACCTTTTTTCTTTGGTGTAATATTTTAAAGGTTCATCCGCATTGTAGCATGTATCAGCATTTTGTTCCTTTTTGTGGCAATAATATTTCAGCATATGGATACACCACATTTTGTTTTTCTGTTCATCTGTCAGTACATTTAGGTTGTCTTTACCTCTTGGCCATATAAATAATGCTGCTATTAACATTTGTGTACAAGTATTTGTTTTTAATTCTTTTGGATATATTCCTAGCAGTGGAAATGTGGGGTTTATATGGCGACTCTATGTTTAATTTCCAGGAAACCATGCAACTGTTCTTAGCAGCAGCTGCACCATTCTACATCCCCACCAGCAGTGTAGGAGGGTTCTGGTTCCTCCACATCTTTGCTGACACTTGTGGCTTTACTTTTTAAAAAAATTATAGTCATCCCAGTGAGTGTGAAGTGGTATCTCATTGTGGTTTTGATTTGCATTTCTCTAATGAGATTACACATTATTTCATGTACTTGCTGACCATGTGTATGTCCTCTTTGGGAAAAGGCTATTCAAGCCTTTTGCCCATTTTATTTTACTTTTTTAAAGGTTTTGTTTATTTATATTTTTAGAGAGGGGGAAAGAAGGGAAAAAGAGAGGGAGAGAAACATCAATGTGTGGTTGTCTCTCATGTGCTCCGCACTGGGGACCTGTCCATCAACCCATCTTTGCCCGTTTTAAAATTGGGTTGTTTGCCATTTTTGTTGTTGAGTTATATGTTCTTTATGTATTCTGGACACTGGGCCTTTATTAACTATATGCTTTGCAAATATTTTGTCCCATTCTCTGGGTTACCTATCTTTTGATAGCACCCTTCACTGCATGAATGGTATTAATTTTGATGAAATCCAATTTATCTATTTTCTCTTTTGTTGCCTGTGCTTTTGGTGTCAAGTCCAATAAATCTTCACCAAATCCAAGGTAGGAAGATTTTCCCCTTGGTCTTCTTCTAAGAGTTTAATAGTTTTCACTCCACAGTTAGGTGCTTAATCTATTTTAGTTAATTTCCATACTTGGTCAGAGGTAGGAGTCCAGCTTTACTCTTTTGTGTAGATGTTTAACTGTCCTAGCACTGTCTGGTGAAGAGCCTGTTCTTTCCATATTGAATAGTCTTGACATCCTATCAAAATAAAATGACCACTGAGCGCGGGCCTGCAAACCACACGATTGTGATTCGATTCCCAGTCAGGGCACATGCCTCGGTTGCAGGCCAGTTCCCAGCAGGGGACTCATGAGAGGCAACCACACATTGATATTTCTCTCCTTCTTTCCTTCCCTTCCTCTCTAAAGATAAATAAATAAAATCTTTTTTAAAAAAAGAAAAAAGAAAGTGACCATGTATGTTTGGGTTGACTGTGGACTCTTACTCCAATTCGTTAATTTATATATTTATCCACATGCCAGCACCACACTGTTTTTACTGTAGCTTTGTGCTTAGTTTGAAATCAGGAAGTGTGAGTTCTCCAACTTTGTTCTTCTTTCTCAAAATTATCTTGGATATTCATGATCCCTTACAATTCCATATGAATTATAGAATTAGCTTTTCCATTTCTAAAAAAAAAAGCAATTGTGATTTTTATAAGGATTGCAGTTATGTGCACATGGCTTTAGGTAGCACTGCATCTTAACAACGTTAAGTCTTCCAATTCATGACTTCCTTAGCTGTAAGTCTTTTACAGTTTTCAGTTTACAAATTTTTCACCTTCTTGGTTAAATTTATTTCCATGTATTTCATTCTTCTGGATACTATTGAAGGTGAAATTATTTTCTCAATACTCCTTTTTGAATTGTTCAGTGCTAGTGTATAGAAATAAAAATGACTTTTGCATATTGATCTTGTACCTGGAAACTTTGTTAAATTGGTTTGATAAAGGGACTTATCTAAGAAATAGAAGAATATCAAAAACTATGAACAGTAAAATGACAACAAGCTCACAACTATCACAACCTAACCTAAAAGAAACTAAAACAAGAACTAAGCAAAGAACTAGAACAGAAACAGACTCAGAGAAGTGGACATCACATGGAGGGTTTTCAGTGAGGAGGGAGAGGGGAGGAATAGTGGGGGAATGGTAGTGGAATAAGAAGCTTAATAAGTAGGCATTAAATAGACAGGGGGAGGTTAAGAATAGTATGGGAAATGGAGATGCCAAAGAACTTATATGTATAACCCGTGGACATGAACTAAGGTGGAGGAGAATGCTGGAGGGTTGAGGGGTGCAGGGTTGAGGGGGGATAAAGAAGAGGAAAAAATGCAATAACTGTAATAGCAAAATCAATAAAATATACTTAAAAAACTAATAGTCATTCAGTGGATTCTTTGAATTATCAACCTAAAAGATCATGCCTCTTTGTGAATAGAGATAGTTTTACTTCTTCCTTTTCAATTTCTTTCTTTATTTTTCTTCTCTTTTTGCCTAAATAACTCCAGCAATATGTTGAATAAAAGTGGCAAAATGGGCATTTTTGTTATTTCTATCCTAGGGGAAAATGTTCTGACTTTCACCAATGTAGTCTATTACATTGATTGAGCAGCTCTGATTTTCCAAGGAAGCTGGAAGTCTGAATTTTAATAAGAAATCTTAACTTTAAATCTTGAGGTGCGTTTAAAAAATTGAGAGCCAAATTGGCTTAGGGCCACTAGTTTAAAATATTTGATCAAGAAAAAATTATTCTTCCCTTTCATTTATGAATTTCACTTCTAGGAATCTATCCAGAAGAAATGATCTAAACTGTGGTAGAAGTTTTAACCCTACATTTGAGTATTTTTTTTCAAACCCAAACTTGGAAAGCCCCAGACAACCCCAAAGTGAAGGGCACTTAAGGGCCGTGTTTGCCCCAGTGGAACCAAAATTTTGCAGCCACTTAGGATGGTTTCTTTTTTTTTAATTTTTAATTTTTTAAAAATATTTTATTGATTATGCCATTACAATTGTGCCATTTCCCCCCTTCATTCCCCTCTACCCTGTATTCCCCCTCCCCCCCATTCCCCCTTTCTAGTTCATGTCCATGTGTCACAAGTTCTTTAGCTTCTACGTTTCCCACACTACTCTTGCCCTCCCCCTGTCTATTTTCTCCCCACCGTCTATGCTACTTATTCTCTGTACCTTCTCCCCCCTTCTCCTCCCACTCCCCTGTTGCTAACCCTCCATGTGATCTTCATTTCCATGGTTCTGCTCCTGATCTAGCTGTCCTCTTAGTTTGCTTTTGTTTTAGGTGTGGTTGTTAATAACTGTGAGTTTGCTGTCCTTTCCCTGTTCATCTTTTTTTATCTTCTTTTTCTTAGATAAGTCCCTTTAACATTTCATATAATAAGGGCTTGGTGATGATGAACTCCTTGAATTTGACCTTATCTGAGAAGCACTTTATCTGCCCTTCCATTCTAAATGAAAGCTTTGCTGAATAGAGCAATGTTGGATGTAGGTCTTTGAATTTAATGACTTGGAATACTTCTTTCCAGCCACTTCTTGCCTGTAAGGTCTCTTTTGAGAAATCCACTGACAGTCTGATGGGAACTCCTTTGTAGGTGACTGTCCCCTTATCTCTTGCTGCTTCTAGAATTCTCTCCTTCATTTTAATCTTGGCTAATATAATTATGATGTGCATTGGTGTGTTCTTCCTTGGGTCCAACTTCTTTGGGACTCTCTGAGCTTCCTGGACTTCCTGGAAGTCTATTTCCTTTGCCAGATTGGGGAAGTTCTCCCCTATTATTTGTTCCAATAAGTTTTCCACTGGTGGCTGTTCCTCTTCCCCTTCTGGTACCCCTATAATTCAGATGTTGGAGCGTTTAAAGATGTCCTGGAGGTTCCTAAGCCTCTCCTCATTTTTTTCAGTTCTTGTTTCTTCATTCTTTTCTGTTTGGTTGTTCTTTTCTTCCCTCTGGTCCACTCCCTTGATTTGAGTCCCAGTTTTCTTCCCATCACTATTGGTTCCCTGTGCATTTTGCTTCATTTCAATTAGTGTAGCCCTCATTTTTTCATCTAATTTGCAACTAAAATCAACCAGTTCTGTGAGTATCCTGATCACCAGTCTTTTGAACTGTGCATCCAATAGGTTGGCTATCTCTTGGTCCCATAGAAGTATTGGCTCTGAGGCTTTGAGCTCTTCTTCTGCTTGAGCCATAATGTTTTGGTCTGTTCGAGTCTGTTACGTATGAGGGGCGAAAACTTAAGTGTTCACCAGGGAGGAGGGTCAATCCAGTCACTGGGTTGTGACTGGGGGTGGGGTCATAGAGGGAGCAATGGCGTTTGTTCCTCTCTCTCTCAGATTTCGGTCCCCTCTGCTGCTCCCCACAAGCAAACTGGGCCCTTCTGGTGCTGGTTCCTGGGTGGGAGGGCTTATGTACTTTCTAGGACCCTGTGGGTCTCTCCAACAAACTATCCCGTGAAGCTGGGAGCTTCTACCCGCTCCCCAACACCCAAAAGTTTTTTCAGTTGGTGCTTTTAGGCTTTATTTCCCAGCACTAGAGCCCTGGGTTGTGCCATCTGTCTCACTGCTCATTTTTTTTCGCCTGGTTTATTGGTCTGGATGAATGGTTTGTTGTTGTCAGACTTCAGTACAGTTCAATTTTGTGTCTGTTTTGGTTGTTTTTGTTTCTAAATTTTTGTTGTCCTTAAATTTGGTTGTGGGAGGAGGTACAGTATTTCCACCTACACCTTCATCTTGGCCAGAGGTCCATTTAGGATAGTTTTAATGGACATTGTGGAATGTCACCAACAGAGGTAAGTGATTTAATATTAACAATTGCCATTTAATATAATTATAACTGTTGTCTACTACAAATATACTCCTTTTTTTCTCCCCTCACAACAAGAAGCAGAGGGACTCCCTAAGACCTCCCTCGTGACTGGTTGACCCTGGTTGGGTCAACACCAGCCCATTTCCCTACCCATCCCCTACCTCCCCTCTCTTTTCCAAATGTGGCACAATATGTTGACATACCTTTTCTTTTTCCTTTTTGTCACTTTCCACATTTGATTCACAGGCCAGTTTAATCACAGAACCAC
Organism: Artibeus jamaicensis; assembly: GCF_021234435.1. Classification (NCBI taxonomy): domain Eukaryota; kingdom Metazoa; phylum Chordata; class Mammalia; order Chiroptera; family Phyllostomidae; genus Artibeus; species Artibeus jamaicensis. Next base: position 766,770 of record NW_026521824.1, read on the forward strand.
AATTCCACATACCAATTTCCTTTTTGTGCTTCCATGTTCCACACATGGGTGCCCTGCCTGTCAGAGACAGGAAATGCTTTGGGCAGACATCCATTCCCCTGCCTAGACTATCCCCATTTTCTGTAAGCACTTCAATCAAAACAGTCTTGACCATCATTTCTGGCGTTGCTGGCTGGCAGGGCCCACACTTCTTCAAGAATTAAACACCAGTATTTACTATGCTGCTGCTTTAAACTATTCAATATTTATTTATGTGTTTTTTTTTAATCTGAGAGAGAAACAACAATTTGTTGCTCCACTTCTTCATGTACTTATTGATTGATTCTTGCATGCATCCTGACTAGGGATTGAACCTGCAACCTTGACATATTGGGATGACAGTCTAACCAACTGATACCCAGCCAGTGCTGCTTCAAACTATTTAAACTGTAGCCTTTTCACTAAGCAACTTAGAGAAGTGGGTCTTTTTGAGATGCATTTTGCGACTGAAGGCACACCGCAGAAACCCGACCATTCCTTCCATGGGTTCATTCTGAGGAGCCTGCATTCCAGTGTGAGTTCTCCAGGTCTAGGTGTCCACGACAGCACCTTGATGGGATGGAAAAAATACTGGTGCAGTTTGAGCACTGACTTGGGCACTGTCCCCTTGTACCCTGTAATAGGGGGAGAACAGGGGCTGGGGCTCAGGCTGGGTTTCCCAGAGGAGGTGATGCCTCAGTTGGGGGCCAAGAGGCAGATTCACTCAGGAGAACAAGCTACACAACCACTGTGTCCGGTGCAGTCATAAATGTGATACAGGCCCTACTCGAGCCCTGCTGAGGCTCAGAGGACAGCGAGTGTTCTCCAGGGACCAGGGAAAGCTGCCCGGAGGAGGTAGCATTTGAACCCTTTGTGCTGGGCTTAAGAGTGAGCCCACAGAATTCATGTCCATTTGGATCATTGAATATGACCTTATTTGGAACTATGGTCTTTGCAAATGTAATCAAGTTAAGATGAGGTCATAACGCATCAGGGTGGGCCCTGATCCAGGAAAGTCTGGACTCACGTGCACTGGGAGGGAGGCCACGGCGAACACAAGACAACACAAGACGAAGCGACTGGAGTGTGCATCTGCACTGCCCGCCACCAGAAGCTGGGGCAGAGTCAATAAAGGCTTCTCCCCTCAGCTTCCAGGTCGGGCGGGGCCCGGCTGACACCTTGAAAGACTCTGGCTTCCAGAACTGCAAGAGAATTCTATTGCTTTAAGTCCCCAGGTTGTTCTATTTTTTAATGTAGATCTAGCAAACTACTGCAGCTTTGAAGGACACCTTGTCAGGGACGCACCTCGGTGCCATCCCCATGGTTCCATGGGCCACGCGCTTGGGTAAAGTCCCTAGCGGCCCACTTCCCATAGAACACAGGCTCTCCCAACTGTGGCCAGCAGGGGTCGCCCCTGGCTTACGCTTCAGCCCCTTTCTCTATAGGTTTGGTTCTCGCCCTGGGTTTGCTGCCTCCTGGGGGCCAAGGCCGAAGGTGGGCGTTGGGGGGTGTGCACTAGTAAGCTGTGTTGCCTCCTTATGCAGGGGACTCGTCCTCAGAGGCAGACGCGGTGGGATGAGTTCGTGCTGTATGATGCATGGAGTACGTTGACCAGGAATACCAGGGATGCAGGGATCCAACCAGGAAAAGGAGAGCCCCTGGCACAGAAGAGCAGTGGACCCTCCCCCACACACACTGGCATGGGAGAGCAGTGGGCCCTCCCCCACACACACTGGCATGGGAGAGCAGTGGGCCCTCCCCCACACACACTGGCATGGGAGAGCAGTGGACCCGCCGCTCACCTGTCAGTGGTCTGCTGACCAAACGATCCCCAATGGGTGTCCATTGTGTGCCAGTAGGTAGGAGGTGCTGGGTACTGCCTACAGGCCCAGTTAGGGGCACCCCTCACCAAGAAAATGATGCTCTCCAGGCTGCTTGTGAAAGATGGGAGCCACCAGGGGCTTTCAAAACTATCATTTCTCGCCCTGGACAGCAGCAACACAAATACAAATAGTAACACTAGCAGCCTCCCTTCCTGGTGCCAGGCTTCATGGGAAGGCTGCACCCTTCGCAGACTCTCAACAGGAGGGATCTGGAGATCCGTGTTTAAGAACGTGGATTCTAGAACTCCACTGTCTGGATCCAGCACCTGACCTGCGAGTGGGGTGGTCTCAGAGTCAGAATCTGGGGTAAGGATTCAAGGGTAAGTACTTGATTCAGGATGTACTGTCAGGGGAGTGGGCAATGGGGCAGGAAAAGGAAGGGACCTGTAAAGGGGTTGTTATCAAGGATGTTACCACTGGGGCGCTGGGGCTCAGCCCACCGGGAGAGCAGGGAAGAGAACATGCAGCCTGTCCTGGAGTCTGCCCGTCCAGGGCCATTGGTGCCAACCAATGAGCTGAGAACTTCTGCAGCAGTAACTCCCAGACCCCAGCTGTTTCAACTCACCTGCTCTAACAACTGGATAGAGCCCTGAGGTCAGTCACAGGCGTCCCCAGACTTTGGCATAATGGGTTCTGGGGGTGGCCTCAACGCAGGTCAGGGACAGTGTCCGCTTAGTGGCTGGGCATCCTCAGGCAGTCCCTCCTCCTCTCTGTGTCTGTATCCTCACCTGTTAAGGGGCCAACCCTTCCGTAAATGTAGAGGGTGTATTGTAGAGTGGGGAATTGAGGAGTACAGGGGGTGGAGGGGGTATCCCGTTTGGTCTCTTCCACAGAAGAGGGAGGCAAGGTAGAGAGTGGCAAGCCTCAGGTGCACCACTGCACAGCATGAGGGGCAGAGACACACTCACAGAACTTCCTGTCTAGGGCCCTCCTGGGCCTCCAGGAGTGTCTCGCTCTCCCATTGAGCAGCTGTCTCCCAGGAGTGACTATAGCACTGACCCTTGTCCTCAGCAGGGCCTTCTGAATCCCTCCAGAAAGCCTCTGGTCTGCCTCTTGAGGATGGGGCAGGGTGCATGCCTGCAGTGTTCAGCAGGCAGGAAGCCAGAAGAGGAAGGGAACTCCAGGGCACACCCCCCCCCCTGCCCTCACAGGAAGCCTCTGTGAGTTGTCTCACTCAGTGGAACCACCCAGCCCACCTCAGCATGTGACAGTCATCTGCAGACCCCTCAAGCTCCTGGTCCCCTACCCCCACCCCATGGCAGCACCAGGATGTTACCCAGAATCTTTGGAAGCAACCTCTGTGAGCAGTTTGGCTTGGCCTCCTACAGGACAGAATATTTACTTACACATTTTCTCATTCATTCATTCCTTTGCTCACCCATCTTTCTCAGCCTGGCCAGGGCTGGGCCCTTTCCTAAGCCTCCCACCAATGTGCAGCACGAGTTGCACTAGCTGTGTGGCCAAGTCAGGGGAGGCTCTGCAACTTGCTTGGGGTGGGGATGAATGAGAAAATGCTCATCCTAAGCACTCAAGAAAAGTTACCTGACGGTATTACTCTCTTTATAGATATGTAGGAGGGCCAAAGCCCCTGCCCTATACTCATTGGAATGGAAGGATGTGCAGGTGAGGCTGGAGAGTTGAGCTCCAAGGAGATAGGACTCAGGGTAAGGGAGGCAACAGTGAGCCTTACACCAGGGCCAGGGAGGGAGGGCCTTCCGGATAGTTTTATCAACCACTTGAATCACCATTGTCAGCTCTGTGGAGTATGCATGCAATGTACACTCCAGGTACAATTTCAGTAACTCCCTGATCCTCCTATCCTCCCAAGCCTTCTGTGAGGCCTCCTCTCATTTCAAAGGTGAGGAAATGGAGGCCCAGAGAGGTTCATTAACTTACCCAAGGTCACACAGCCAGTGAGTGGTCAAATCCCAGTAAAGTTCTGTGTGCCTGCACACAAGCCAACTGCCCCCTTGAACCCCTTCCTCCACTGTGATGCCCAGGCTCCAGGATGCCCAGGCTGTCCAAGTCCTCTCCCAGTGGCACCTTCTTGAATTGCAGGATTTATTGGTGGATGGGTCATCTTCACTCCAAGGAGAAGCATGTCCCAGCCACCTAATGTTGATGTCAAATCACAGATCTCTCTGGCCCATCTTTCCTGGATCTCCCCCACAGGCCTCTTCACCTGCCTTCCCATGAGCTCACTCTGCAGAAGGCCCGGTATTTATGTGCCTAGCCACCGTGATGACATCTGAGATGGCTTGTTTCCTGATGACATTACAAGGGAAAGTGAGACTGAGGCTCAGCCTGGGAGAGGAGGACACCCAGGAGCAGCTGGACAGGCAGCCTCCCTGCTGGAGGGCCTGGGCCGGGGCCCCGTAGACAGCAGGCATTCAGCAAACACCCGCCAGTATCTGAATAAATGAGAGAGAAGGGTAAGCATGGACCTTAGCCTAGGGTCTTTGGTGACATTCAGATCTGGGTTAGAATCCCAGCTCTTACAGTTGAACAGGTCACTCTTCTTCTTTAAGCCTCAGTTTCCCAACCTGACCTCTCAGAGGGGTTGTGGGTGTGAAGGAGGTAAGTAATGTTAGCCCACATCTGCCTGGGTCCCTTCATTCAGACCTGTGCTCCCACCCCAGCTCTGGGTGCTGGCTCCCGCCCTTCCCCAGACAAGTCCCCAGGGCTGCTGGGACAGAGTCTGGAGAAAGTGCTCTCCTCCCTCTCTGCTCTGCGGCCCTCAGCTAATGACCAACAAGTGCCGATGTCTGGAAGCCCCCTGCTTCCATCTCAACTTTCTCTGAGAAGGAATTTATACCCCTGAGCTCCTTGCAGAGTCAGGCTGAGGCCAGACTTTTCTGGAATAAACCACCAACTTCCAGATTCAGCCTAATAATCCTGCATAAATTCCCCCACCCCCACCAAAGAGCAGGAGCCAGCCTGGCATTGTCATGTAATACAGTCTTTCCTTATCTTGAAAAGCATCTACAGTTACTAGGTTCTAATGTTTAAAGGTTGTTCTTAAGGTAAGGACAGTGCTTCCTTCCCAAGGGTGCATTGCAGGCCCACAAGGAAGGAGAACCAGCGGCATCAGCACAGCCCACTTAGGCATTAGGTTTCAAAAATCAAGCTCACTTGCTTTAAGCAATCGCTAGCACTAGAGAGTTCCTTGTTCTTCAGTATCCCAAATCAGGTAAAAGAAGCTGGACTGGATGTTGTCCAGGAGCCTACTCATGGCTTGTCCAGTACACCTTCTCCCCATCTTCCTAGGTAACCAGGTGAGCAGCTAAAAGTCTACATTTCCCACTCCCTGTGCAAATAAGGACAGCTACTGAGATCTGAGCAGAAGCTGTTAGGCAGCACTTCCAAAAAGCTCCAGCAAAAAAACACCATCCAGTGGCCATTTCATGACTTGGAGGATGGAGCGATACTAAGCACTGCAGGGCAGAAGGACAGGGCATGTGTAGGTTCCTGATGATGTTCTAGAAGTCCATCTATGCCTTTGACTTGTGAGAATAAACCTCTATCTTATACCACTACCTTCTGGGTTTCTGGTACTTGCAACTGGATACAATTCCTAACTAATATAGATGTTGTCACACACAGGTCTACAGTTTTGGTCCAAAGTGAAGTAGTAGGATTCTCTCTTCCTGGCCCCTGCCACCACAGGCCACCTGGTCCTGCTCACAGAGACCTGACTACAGGAGCAGGGGATCCTTTTACATCACTGAGAAGGCCCCACCAGCTCTGGTGCCTAGGCCTGCTTAAGATCATGGGAGAATTTCACCCTCTGGAATAGGGCCATACAGGTATCAGGTAACCCCCCCGATACTGCACAGAATGGAGAGAAGCAAGAGCAGAACACTCCCTCCCCTGGGGTCCTGCGATCTCCATCTAGTTACAATAAGAAAGAAAGCACCAAAGCAGCACGATCTGTAATGATGGGGAGGGAGAGACCCGGAAACAACCCAACGTCCATATACAGTGAAATGGGCAAATAAACTGAGCTGAGTCCAGCCCATGGAATACCACACAGAAATGCAGATGAGCCTTTGCAATTTGTTCAGGCCAACACATGTTTGTTGAGTCTCTCTTATATTTTCTTGGTTCACTTGGGAGAGGTTAAGTGTCTGCTATATGCCAGGCTCTCTTCTATGTGCCAGGGGGTGCAGCCCACAGCAATGGTGTCAGTTTGGGCCCTCTGGCATCAAGATGGAGTGAGAAAGAAAAGCAAGCATGGTGTTGGAGGACACCTGTAGTCACCAATGTTCACTGCTCGCACACAAACATAGATCTCGCTTGCAGGCATCCTGTCCAACAGAAGTCAGACACAGGGCTGTACGCTGAATGACTTCATTGTAAACATAAAGTTCAAGACCTGGCAACACTGGTGGGAAGTCAAGGTAGGTGTCGCCCTCAGGACAGTGCCCACTTCTCATCTGGACTGCAGTCACACAGGCATGTTCACTTTTCAAGGTTTGTCAAGCTCTTTAATTAGAATTTGTGCACGTTTCTGTGTGTGTGTGTGTGTGTGTGTGTGTGTGTGTGTGTGTGTGTCAAACTCAAGGAAGCTCGATGGTGACAGCAGCAGAGGAAGAAAGCACCCGCACTTCAGCTGGTCTGAGAGCAGGCACCGGCAGCACTCATGGCACGATGGGGTCTCGGACGGGTGCTATGAGCCATGTGGACTGGCCGATAGAAAGGGCTGGGTGCTTCTCGGTGTTTGGATCAACTTTAAAAGGGACTTAATTAGCCTTGGCTGGGTGGCTCAGTTGGTTGGACCTTTGTCCTGAACAGCAAAAGGTGGCAAGTTTGATACCTGGTCAGGGCATATTCCTAGGTTGTGGGATCAATCCCAGGTCTGGGAGTGTGTGGGCAGCAACCGGTCTATGTTTCTCTCTCACATCGATGTTTCTCTTTCTCTCCGTCTCTCCTTCTCTCTTTCCCCCTTCCCCTCCCTCTAAAAAGCAATAAACATATCCTTGGGAAAGGATTTAAAAAAAATAATAAAATAAATAAATAAAGGAGGACTTAAACGAATGACAACTGCTATGGGCACTTGACATGCTATGGAGGGTGGAGGGTGGAGTGTGGAGGTGGTTATGGCGAGTATCTAGCTAGACTGCCTGAACCCACCCTCAAAGCCATACCAAGACACCCTTCCCAGTCACACTGAGAGGCTTGGCCTGTTTCTGGGTCACAGGGCCAGGGGCAGCAGCAGGGAAATGCATCTATTATGCACAAGGCTCACAGTCCATACCCCAGACACCCTAGGCTGTCTTTGCAATAATTCTGTAAGCTACTTGTTGTCATCACAGTCAGAGTCAAGCAGGTTCCTCTGGTTGCAAATAAAGAAAATCAATTCAAACTGGCTCAATGAGAAAGACAGCAAGAAAGGGAGAGAGGGACGGAAAGAGGGGTTGATCCATTGCTTCAGCACCTTAGTTTGGGGTCTTCCCAAAGTCATGTGTTTGGGGGTGGCCCCAAAAAGCACTGTGTGGGTGTTGGGAAGCAAGAGAAGGACAGGAGGGGCCAATGCAGGTGTGTTAATGGGCTGGTGACTTCTGGGAATCTTCCCAGCGCCCCTTAGAACACATCTCAGGGTCATACAGGACACCAAGGAAGTTGGGCAGTTACCACTCACCTCTTGTCCCCAGTGCTTGAGGTCACTTTGAGGCACGAACTCTGTGGCCCTTCTGGCCTGCTTCACCGATGTTCAAGTTCCACCAGAGGGTACAGCAGGGTACCTCCATGAAGGCCAAGGGGACACGGGCAAGAACCAGGTCACAGAAAAGCAAGTGACTAGATGTGGGCCTTGGGTGATATCACTGGCAATGCCCTCTCTCTGTGCCCTGGCTCCCCTTCCCCACATGCTCTGCATCTCCACACAATGTTCTTACCCAGCCCCAAGCTTCCACAACTCCAAGGCAAAGGAGCTGCCCCTGCTGTTCCAGTGAGTCACAGCAGGGGCACTTCTGACTCCCAACGTGGCCACAGGTCCTTCCTTAAACCACCTGCTGAGGCCCTGGGAGTGTTACCTGCTCAGCGAGGCCCCTGGCCATGCACTCAGCTGAAGGGGGTGGATCTGGGACTCCTCATACAACACAGCCCAATGCTGCAGGTACAGCAGCTTTCCAGAGAAAACTGAGCTCTGTAAGTCAAGTGGGCAAAAACGCAAATGCCCAGTCTGCCCCATGTAACATGAGAAATTGGACGCTCACCATTAGACCATGACTTGCTCCCAGTCACACAGCTAGTAAATGATGGAGCTGTGGCTCAAACTCACATCTGACTCCAAAGCTCCCACTTAAAGTGTTTGAGGTATCGAGGGGGAAGAGTATAAAAGTGCTTCATAAATATTTTTCTAATAAAAAAATTTTACTGAACATCCCTTAGCTCAGCATCCAGGATCATCAGCATGCACAGATTGATACAGTGATTAGTAAATGTTTAGAAAAAGGTGTGCAAAGATGCATGCTAAAATGATAATGGTTGTCACTGCTGGTGAGGGGAGCAGAGGCAGGGCCTGCATGTGCAGGTCAGGCTGTGCCCTGCACAAAGTTGTCCAACCAAGGGGGCAGGTGGTGTCTGTCTAGCCTGTGTTGCATTCTCCAAGTCAGGTGTCTTTGGTGCAGAAGGAGCCTTTTTCTGATTCTCCCAAAGGTGCTACATGGAGAGCTATAAGTCCTGGGGAGAGGACCAAGTCTTGCAGGTCAGACTCCTTCTTGGAGGGGACTCAACCCCTAGGGTTCAGGAAAACCCCAACCTGCAGGCAGCCCCTGTGGCTGGAGCCAGTCTGTTTTCATTGGCAAAGGGGTTCTGTGGCAGGGGAATCCCACACCCAGGTGAACTGGTGGATGGCTGGTTCCCCACTGCTTTGCAATCTGCTCAGGCCAACACATGTTTGTTGAGTCTCTCTTATATTTTCTTGGTTCACTTGGGAGAGGTTAAGTGTCTGCTATATGCCAGGCTCTCTTCTATGTGCCAGGGGGTGCAGCCCACAGCAATGGTGTCAGTTTGGGCCCTCTGGCATCAAGATGGAGTGAGAAAGAAAAGCAAGCAGGGTGTTGGAGGACACCTGTAGGCAGTAAAGAGGCAGCATGACAGAATCAAAGGTATGGGGTCATTTGGAGGGTTACCAGTTGGGAGGGAGGTGGAGAAGGGGGGAAAAGGTGCCCAGATTAAGTAGTACAAATTGGACTTCCACCATGATGGGGCATAGGTGGAAATATTGTGCCTTCTTGCACAACCAAGTTTAAAGACAACAAAGTTTTAGTAACAAAAAACGTAGTCAAAACACAGAAAATTTAACTATACAGAAGTCCGACAACAACAAACCATTGAGCCAGGCCTGTAGGCAGAGTGGAGCCAGCAGTGAAGCAGGGTCGGGCAGGAAAGATCCCCCAACACAGGCACGCGGGCAGCCGTGGGCGGATCCCAGGTGTGGGGTAGCGACAGGGGGACCCAGAGAGGGTACAAAGCTGCAGGCTGACTGAGGACACACATTCGCGCACAGATAAACCAGCAAAGGAGCTAGCAGTGAGACAGACTGCACAGGCCCTAGCGATGGGAAGCAGTGGCAGGAAGCAGCAGAGGGGACCCATATTGCTCCTCTCTGACCCCGCCCCCACATATAGCGTCACAACCCAGCAACCTGGGTGGCCCACCCTGGTGAACACCGAAGGCTCCCCTCCTCATATGTAACAGACAAGAACAGATCAAAACATGGCTCAAGAAGAACTCAAAGCCCCAGGGCCCATAACTCTAAGTGACCAAGAAATAGCCAGACTTTCATATGCACAGTTCAAAACACTGGTGATCAGGATGCTCACAGAACTGGTTGATTTTAGTCACAAATTAGAGGAACACATGAAGTCTAAACTAATTGAAATGAAGGGAAATGCACAGGAAACCAATAGTGATGGAAAGGAAACTAGGACTCAAATCAAGGGAGTGGACCAGAAGGAAGAAAAAAAATGACCAAACAGAAAAATACGAAGAAACAAGAATTCAGAAAAATGAGGAGAGGCTTAGGAACCTCCAGGACATCTTTAAATGTTCCAACATCTGAATTATAGGGGTACCAGAAGGGGAAGAGGAACAGCCACCAGTGGAAAACTTATTGGAACAAATAATAGGGGAGAACTTCCCCAATCTGGCAAAGGAAATAGACTTCCAGGAAATACAGGAAACTCAGACAATCCCAAAGAAGATAGACCCAAGAAGGAACACACCAAGGCACATCATAATTACATTAGCCAAGATTCAAATGAAGGAGAGAATCCTAGAAGCAGCAAGAGATAAGGGGACAGTCACCCACAAAGGAGTTCCCATCAGACTGTCAGCAGATTTCTCAAAAGAGACCTTACAGGCAAGAAGCGGCTGGAAAGAAGTATTCCAAGTCATGAAAGGCAAAGACCTACATCCAAGATTGCTCTATCCAGCAAAGCTTTCATTTAGAATGGAAGGGCAGATAAAGTGCTTCTCAGATAAGGTGAAGTTGAAGGAGTCCATCATCACCAAGCCCTTATTATATGAAATGTTAAAGGGACTTATCTAAGAAAAAGAAGATCAAAAATATGAACAGTGAAAGGACAGCAAACTCACACTTATTAACAACCACACCTGAAACAAAAGCAAACTAAGAGGACAGCTAGATCAGGAGCAGACCCATAGAAATGAAGATCACATGGAGGGTTAGCAACAGGGGAGTAGGAGAAGGAGAAGGGGGGAGAAGGTACAGAAAATAAGTAGCATAGACGGTAGGTAGAAAATAGGGGGGAGGGCAAGAATAGTAGGGGAAATACAGAATCTAAAGAACTTGAGATACGTGGTCATAACCTAAAAGGGGGGAATGGTGGGGGAGGGGTGTACAGGGTGGAGGGGAATGAAGTGGGGGAAATAGAACAACTGTAATGGCATAATCAATAAAATTAAATTAAAAAAAGAAGTACAGATTGGTAGTTACAGAAGAGTCATGGGGATGTAAAATACATATAGAGAGTAGAGTAGCCAAAGAACATATATTTATGACCCACAGACATGGAGAACAGTGCAGGGACTGCCTGAGGGAGTGGGGGAGGCTGGGTGGAGGGGGGCAAGGGGAAGACATCTGGGACAACTGTAATAGGATAAACATTAAAATATAATTGTAAAAAATAAAAGTGTTATTGCTGAAACCTGCAAAAAAAAAGTACAAATTGGTAGGTATAGAATAGACAGGGGGAGACTAAGAACAGTAGAGAAAATGGAGAAGCCAAAGAACTTATATGCATGACCCATGAACTAAGGGGGGGTTGCCAGATAAAATGTGGGTACAAGGAAGAGGGGGCAAAGGGGGGAAACTGGGACAACTACAATAGCATAATCAATTTTGTATATGTAACTATACATATATACATATATGTGTGTATACATGCATATGCATGCATATATGTATACACACATATGTTTGCATACATAAAAGAGGGAGCATGAGCATGTGGGGAGGCTCCATCCCACAGCAGAGGAAGCAGGAGAGTGACAGAGTAACTCGGTCTGCCCACTCAGTGCTCCAGAGCAGAGCCTGCCCTGACAGAGGCTGTCAGCTGACTTTATGTCTTGTGGCAGCTTCTCTCTCGAGGGGTAATCCAGGAGGCACCTCCATGGAATGCAACTGATGTCCCGTGGAGCGTGCAGGGGCAGACAGTGCACCACACAGCAACAACATTTCCCACCTAGGACAGAGATCCAGTGGCAATGTCTTAAAGGGGGAAAGCATGCCCCTTTTTCCTTTCTTCCCCCTGCTACTAAGGATATAGACATGGTGGTAAATGAGCCACATGGACCAGAGAAACAACCGAGGGATGCCCAGAGGTGCCTGGGTCCCCAGGTAACTGCATGGAGCAGAGTCCCCATGCCGTCCCTACACAGCCTGCTTCCAGACCCGACACAGGAGAAACGGATCTCCATCTGCTCAAGCCACATGCAGCTGAACCTGTATTCTAAGTACGGGAACCTCATTCCTTCTCCACACTGGAGTCTGTCCCACAAATAGTGGTTTGGAAAAGATTTCATCAGCTCACAAGCCCAGCCCTCAGCCTAGGAACTTGGTTGGGGGTGAGGCGCAGCAGAGGGAGAACTACTTTTGGGTACATAATGACACTTTCTGTTGGTAAAATATGTATAATGTAAAATTTATCATTTTAATCATTTTAAATGTACACTACAGGGTCATTGAGCATATTCACATTATTGTGCTACCATCACCACCATCCACCTCCAGAATCTTTTTATCTTCCCAAAGTGAAACTCTGCCCATTCCACACTAATTCTTTAGACTCCTTCCCCTAGTGCCTGCCAACCACAATTCTACTCTTTTTCTCTATGATTCTGACAACTCTGGGTGTTTCTCGTAAGTGGGATCATACAGTATCTGCCTCCTGTTTCTGGCTCACTTCACTGAGTACAGCATCTTCAAGGTTGATCCATGTGATAGCAGGTGTCAGAATTTCCTTCCTTTTTAGGCTGGATAATATTTCATTGTATGTATGGGTCATATTTTTGTCTATCATCGATTACACTTGTGTTGTTCATATCTTTTGACTACTGTGAATGATGCTGTTATGAACATGATGTACAAATATCTATCTGAGCCCCTGCTTTCAATTCTTTTGGGGGTATATATATATATCTCCAGAAGTGGAATGACTAAATAACTGAACCAAAAAACAACAGTGGCAGAGAAGTCCTGTGGCCATTAGACCTGCAGGGAAGGTAGTCAAGGATGGCTCCTTTGGGACCAGCTTATCCTCTCATCTACCAGCAGGGCAGGCTCTCCCTACCATGACACCCTCCCACATCTGTATTGCTCCCCACATTCACCCCAGCTGCCCTTTGCCTCAGCTACCACCCACGGGTTACCGGACAGGGCTAGGGGCCTCTGCATCCAGCCTGACCACTCGGTGTACCCAGCTGACTTCATCTGGTGCCCAGCCAGTGAAGTCATACCTGCTGTTAGTGAGATGGCTCCCCTCTGCCCTTTAGGGGACATTTCTGGGATTGTCAGAGGTAAATGACCACAGATAACTTGCTTTACCTCCCAACTTTGGACCATAATCTCCCTGTGGGAGGGCATGTTTTTCAATAGAACTCATAACCTTCCTCCTATTTGCAAGCTTTATCACTCAAAAGAACCCCCCATCCCTACCCAGCAAAGCCAAAGGTCCCATCCCTTACCTTGGCCACAGACACTGAATGCCAGCCACCTTACTGGCTTCCTCCTTGCTGTTTTCCCTCTGATTTCCCTCCATGGAACCCCTAGCTCTTGCTTATTTAGCTTTTCTGATAGTGTCACTCCGTCAGTGTGCCTCTGAATGTGCCTGCATGCTCCTGAGCTTGGAGGAGCCCCTGCCCTGGCTGTGGCATGTACCTATCTACCTTGTATTCAAGTGCACAGGCCAGCAGTTCTCAGAGTGCCTGCCTGCACCAGGAGCCTCAGGAGTGCCTGTGGATGGAGGGCTGAAAGCATTGGAAATGCAAATTTCTGGGCCGTCACAGGCCTCCTGCTTCAAAGACTGGGGAAGAAGGCCAGCAATGTTCTCCTGGCAAAAGCAAGTCCAGCTCCCAGCTCACAGAACTACGGAGTGAGGGTGGTGGTGGACTAAAGGAGCTGACTCTCAAGGGGCCGCAGCGACGGACTGTAACAGGCCCCCATCTTCTTCCTGTTTCTACTCTTTAAAATTGAGGTATAATTGACAGTGAAGTGCACCAACTTAGGCCTGCACCATGTTGCCTTCTTACAGGTGTGCAGACTGCTATAGCCAGATGTGGAGGCTTCCTTGTGTCTCCTCCAGTCCCCCTCCCCCGCTCCAGGAAACCACTGCCCTGATTCCATCACCACTGATGAGCTTTGCCTGTTTCTGAATTACATCTAATGGAATCATTCTGTCTGTGCTCTTGTTCTGTCTGCATTCTCCTGTCTCCGTGGGTGTCATCTGAGTTGCTGCATGGGAGAAGACTTGATTCTTCTTCTTTGCTGTGTAGGGACCCATGGCAGGAACATACCACACTTTATCCAGCATGCTATTGGTGAGTATTTGTTTCCAGTTTTTGTAGAAGACAACAGTCTTTGGGGAGCGGGTATAAGCCCTTATTTCTCATAAGTGCCTGACCCTTCTGTGCTTTTTGACCCCTATTCTTAAGTTCTTTAAGAATAAGGCATTTCCTCTCTCCAGCTCTGGGCCCGCTGGGTAGCACTTGCCTGAAGTCCAAGCCCCAACAGCGCTGCTTTGCTCCCAGCTAACGGAGCTGTTCTGTCTTAGCCAGGAGTCAGCCAGTCCTGTCCACCGGGGCCAAGCCAGGCCAGAGCTCCAGGTGCTGTGGCCTGCACATCTGAGGTGTGTGGTGTTACTGGGCTGGGTGCTACAGCCGATGGCACTCTGTTACCGTTGTCTGTGGGGACTCAGAGTCGGGACCCTGCTCTGTGTGTGGCAGCGAGGTAAGATAGGCTTCTTCTCCTGGCAAGTGTGGCGCTGGGTGCAGTATCCTCCCAGCATGGTTTTCAGTGGATTCTAAGTATCACATAGCTGGCTGATTTTCAAGAAGTGGTGGCAGAGGTTTGTGTGAAGAGTGGGTGGAGCTGTCTATGTGCCAACAGAAATGTCACTCTGAGGTCAGGTGAGAGGAGACAGGGTTGGACTGAGAAGCCCCTACAAGCTCCGGGCCACTCCCCAGAGGCCAGGATGTGGACAGCTACGGCCAGGCTGTCAGGGTGCATGTGACCTCTTCGGGCCACCCCAGTGTGGATGCCGACTTGTAGCTCAAGTTGCCCAGCCTCCTCCACACAGACCAGAGGGATCCTGGGGAATCTGGAAGTGAGGGGCGGGCTGGGAAACGGGGTAAGTGGCCCCAGGCCCTTCCCCTGCTGAGCCATGGGAGGGGTGGAAACGGCATGGGCTGAACCCGAGAGGGTCCAGTCTTGCCCTCTCAGGGCCTCGCCTGGCTCTGAGGTGAGTCTCACCTGCCAAACTGTGGTAGGACCCTCTTTGGGGTCAGGGCCCTGCGCCTCCACGGAAGGCAAGCAGGGAGGGGAGGCTCTGGGGGAGCAGGAGTGGCTGGGTTAGCCTTTCAGGGGGATGCCCCACCCAGGCCTGGGCTGCTGGAGGCATCTCTTAAAGGAAGTTGTGAAATCTACCTCAGGACTAAGTTGGGTTTTGATCTGGAGCCAAGAGGCCTAACGCTGTGGCTCTGAGAATGTTTTTAAGTGGTAGGCGTTCCTCCAAACCTTTGCTCAGGGAACAGTGGACTCTGGCTCTTCCACCAACTCCTGTGGTGGAGGCCACCCCACTCACTGAATGCAAAGCCTCCACATGTGGGGAGGGGACAACTCGCAACAGTAGGACTGAGGGCAGATTTCCTTAATGTGCAAATAGTGGCACCATTTTTCTTAGTTCATGGTGTGTGTGGTTCATGGGTCTGAGCACTGCATGTGGATTACCTCCCTTACCCTCATCAGTCCCTTCTACAGAAGGGGAAGCAGAAGCACTTGGAGGGTGACAGCCCAGCTGGGTGGCACCACCAGCAAGCAACAGAACCAGAATGCAATCCGGGCAGTGGCCTGGAAGCCTTCCATGTGCTGCTGTAGCTCCTCACAAGAATCACTGCACATCAGTCCTCACAGCCACTACCCATCAGTAAGAAAAACACAGTGACAAGCCAAGAAAAACGGACTAAGGACCATTAACAGACAATGCACAGAAGGACAACAGAAATGGATGTACCTGTAATCAAGGAAAACAACTAGATCCAGTGGGGACACCTTGGACTGGCAAATGATTTAATGATTTGTAATAATGCCAAGCTTGTCAGGGAGTGGGGGCGCAGGCCCACTGGGTGTTCCCTGGTCTGGCTGGTCTGGAATGCTGCTCAGCAGGACCGGCCCAGTGCCTCCAACAGCCTGGAGTCCCCTCCTCCCAGCACTCCATCTTCAGAATCCTCCTGAGGATACTGTCACCTCGAGGGGCAGCAGAGATGAACATGGATAGTTCATCGAGGCATCATTTACAGGGGTGAAAAAGCAGAAAAGTACACAAATTCCAAAAAACAGGACTAGCTAAAGAAATCATGGACATAATACTAAGGGACCATTCAAAGTGATATTTCCTGAGAAAATTTGGTAACACAGAAAAATGCTCATGTAATCACATTACATGAAAAGAGCAGAACATGAGACTGCATGGAGTGTGGGAACGACGGCGGTGTGGTTGCTCACAAGCCACTCGCCAAGGCCGGGTCCTGAGAGCTGCGTGTGGAGGCCCAGGTGCCAGCAGAGCCCTGACTCCCTGCACATGCCTGTGTGTGGCTAGACTCTGTGTGCAGGTATTATTTTAAAATGTTCTATTCTGAAATCATTTCAAATCTACAGAAAATTTACCTGGGTTTAAAAAAGAACTTCTATGTAGACTTTACCTGGAGTCACGCATTAGCATTTTATCACATTTCTTTTTTCTTTCACCATTTGTGATAATACATTATACATTATATTATACATTATATATGATATGTTATATATAATGTTATAATTACATATCATTATACACACACACATATATATGTATATATGAAGATAAAGTTGTTTTTCTGAGCTGCTTGTGAGTGGACCACAGACCCCAGGCCCTTCACCCCAGTTAGTCAATGTGACTTCCTAAGATTCTAAGATGAAGGGCATGATCTTAACCACAGCACAGCAGATTAAATTCAGAAATCTATTGTAAATCTATCAAGTATACAGTTTCTGTCCAAATTTTGCCACATGTCCCAGTAACATCCTTTATAGCATTTTCCCTCAACCCATCCTCCAAACCCTGCCTTTGGTTGTCACACCTCCTCCATTGCCTTTAATCCTGGGCTAGTTCCTCAGCTTTCTTTATCTTTCATGATCTTTATTTTTCACAAGCATAGACACTTGCTTTGTGTTATAATGCCCTACTTTGTGTTGGTCTGATGTTTCCTGGGGATTCAACCCACACTGGTGTTTCTGGAGCATCACAGTGGGAGTTCCACCAAGTTGGCCTGGCTCACCCCTGGTGATGTGAATGTGGACCATTTGGTTAAGGGGTTGCCCACCAGTGTCTCCAGGGGAAGCTCAGCACTCCCTTTGTAATGAGTAAGTAATTTCTGAGTGACAGTTCTCTGCGAATATACTGTTCCCCACCAAATTTTTATTCATAACTTAGCATCCATCAAATGCCTGAGTCAACTATTATTATGATGGGTGCAAGTATGTAATACTTTCCGTTTTTAAGATTTTATTGATTTATTTTTAGAGAGAGGGGAAGAGAGGAAGAAAGAGAGGGAGAGAAATAGCCATTGACTCTCTCATGCTCCCCAACCAGAGACATGACCCGTGATCCAGGCACATGCCCTGAGCAAGAATCAAACTGGTGACCTTTCACTTTGCAAAATGATGCCCAGACAACTGGGCCATACCAGTCAGGGCTCAAGTAGGTATTACTTTTGTAAGTTAAAGTAAAACTTACTTTTAAAAAATCAGGGGAGATTGGTGCAAGGGTAAATGCAAACAACTGTATTTGAACAAAAAAAAATCAAAAATTTTAAAAATTGGTGATTTTTCACTTCTAAAAACTGTGGGAGATAGATGAAACAAGACTGAAGAAAATGCTGATGACTGGTGAGCCCGGGGGTTGGGTGTTCCAATAGATTATACTATTCTTTCCACTTCTGTGCATCTGAATATTTTCATAAGAAAAGTTTTTTTATTTTACTCTGATTAATGATATTCGTGTTAAAGTATTTTGGGAGCCCTGGCTGGTGTAGCTCAGTGGACCGAGCACAGGCCTGTGAACCAAAGGGTGGCAGGTCCCATTCCCAGTCAGGGCACATGTCTGTGTTGTGGGCCAGGCCCCCAGTGCAGGGCATGTGAAAGGCAACAGCACATTGATGTTTCTCTCTCTCTCTTTCTGCCTTGCCTCCCCTCTCTCTAAAAATAAATAAATAAATAAAATCTTAAAAAAAATTCTTTTAAAAAGTGTTTTGGGAAAGCATACTATTGTCTTCAACTTAATTTGAAATGTATCAGAAAAAAAGATAAATGGACGGATAAGTCCAGGCCTGGATAACGGCTAGAGCTGTGAGCCAGAAACAGAAGTGTGAGTTGCAGAATCTAAGTGGTGAGTGGGTGGGAGCTCTTCATACAGTTCTTCCAACTACTCTGAATGTGTGAATGTGTCACCACAGTGTTGGAAGGAAAGTGGTTATTTCCAAGTGGCAAATAATTTTATCTTTCTACTGTACTTTTCTGTGTTTTAAAACCTCTGTAAAAAACACAAGCCACTTTGTTTTTTATATTTATTTTCAATTCTCAGGAACTTAGTAGCTTTAACAGGTGATGCCCAGGAGGTTGCTCCCACAGCAGGAGACAGGTGGGCCCTGGGCTGGCATGTGTGGGGTGGTCCTCCACAGACAGAAACGCCAAGTGTTCCTCAGGATCTGAGGGCAGGAAGCCCTTTGAAGAGGAATGGCTCCTTCCTCCCTCCTCATCCCTTTCCTGGATGCCAGAGTCACTTCCTCACCAAGCAGACATTCACCTTGCAGGGAGATGCTGTCCACACAGGCACAGGTTTGGGGCCCTGTGCACTCCGTTCCCTCCAAGGTGCTTTTCTCACATATTCCTCTTCTATTCTCCCTCCGTAAGAGCAGGGCTTGTGGAGAAGGAAAGAACAGACAAGAAGAAAAGAGCCATGTGTACCCTCAAAGCATGGGGTGGGGGGCCAGGGAATATGGTTCCACCCTGCTCCAGCTCTCCCTACTTCCTTCAGAATCAGGTTGCTTCCTTTTCCTATCTTATCAATGAGGCACTGAGTCTAACAGGTTCATATCCCAGCCTCACCACTTCCTAGACAAGCATGTTCTCCTTTCTGAGCCTTCCTTTATCTGGACAGTGGAGCTGCCCTGAGAATGAAGGAGATAATCCATACCAGCAGTGTGCCTATTCATTCTGCAAAGGGGCCCGACCAACGGTCATTGTCCTTTATCCACCTGAAGCCTTGTATGTGGCCATCACTCTTCCAGACAAAGAAGCAGCAGGAACAACATGCAGTTCTTGCTCCTTTGCAGGTGAGGCTCAAGCTACAAAATTATTATCAGTCAATGTAGTCCAATAAAAAATATTATCAAGGACTTCCGCCAAGATGGAGGCATAGGTGGATGTGCCGTGCCTTCTCACACAACCAAGTTTAGAGACAACTAAATATTAGCAACAGAAAACACAGCCAGAACACGGAAAATTGAACTTTTCGGAAGTCCATTAACAACAAATTCTTCAGTCTGACCGGTAAGGGGTGAAACCAGCGGCTGGTGAAGCGGGATTGCACAGGTCTCGGTCAGCCGGACTCAGGCGCGGAATCCAGATGCGCAGAATCCAGGTGCAGGGTTGGACCTAGTGAGCGACCGAGCGAGCCACCAGGCCAGCGACCTCGGGGGAGACAGCGGGGGAGCGATGCTGCGTGTTGACTGTGGTCGTGCATTTGTGTGTGGGCGGACAGGAGAGGGAGTGGGCCGTTGGACTGGGGGCGGGCCGTCCCCGCGGCAAGCGGCAGGGAGAGCGCCGCCATTTCCCTGCTCTGACCCCACCTCCACATACAGCGTCATAACCCAGCGACTCTGAGTGGCCCGGCCCAGGTAAACCACCTAATACCTCGCCCAGCTGTGAGAAACAGCAGAGGGGGTCGCCATTTCCCCGCTCTGACCACGCCCCCACATACAGCGTCACAACCCAGCGACCTGGGAGTCCAAGGCACCGCTTCTCACACTTAAAGGGCCAGAACAGACCAAAAATGATGCAAGAATATCTCAAAGCCCCAGAGCCCATAGATCTAAGCGATGAAGAAATAGCAAAACTCTCAGATGCACAGTTTAAAACACTGGTCATCAGGATCCTCACAGAACTGGTTGATTATACCAACAAATTAGACAAACATATGAAGGCGAAACTAATTGAAATGAATGGAATTGCACAGGACACCAATAGCAATGAAAAGGAAACTGGGACTCAAATCAATGGAGTGGACCAGAAGAAAGCAAATAATGGCCAAACAGAAAAGAGTCAAGAAGCAAGAATTCAAAGAAATGAGGAGAGGCTTAGGAACCTCCAGGACATCTTTAAACGCTCCAACATCCGAATTATAGGGGCACCAGAAGGGGGAAAGGCACAGCCACCAGTGGAAAACTTATTTGAACAAATAATAAAGGAGAATTTCCCCCAATCTGGCAAAGGCAATAGACTTCCAGGAAATCCAGGAAGCTCAGAGAGTCCCAAAGAAGGTGGACCCAAGAAGGAACACACCAAGGCACATCATAATTACATTAGCCAAAATTAAAATGAAGGAGAGAATCCTAGAAGCAGCAAGAGCTAAGGGGACAGTCACCTACAAAGGAGTCCCCATCAGACTGTCAGCAGATTTCTCAAAAGAGACCTTACAGGCAAGAAGGGGCTGGAAAGAGGTATTCCAAGTCATGAAATCCAAAGACCTACAACCAAGATTGCTCTATCCAGCAAAACTTTCATTTAGAATGGAAGGACAGATAAGGTGCTTCTCAGATAAGATCAAATTCAAGGAGTTCATCATCACCAAGCCCTTATTATATGAAATGTTAAAGGGACTTATCTAAGAAAAAGAAGATAAAGAAACATGAACAGTGAAAGGACAACAAACTCACAGTTATTAACAACCACACCTAAAACAAAAGCAAACTAAAAGGACAGCTAGATCAGGAGTGGAAACATAGAAATGAAGATCTCAAGGAGGGTTAGCAACAGGGGAGTGGGAGGAGGAGAAGGGGGGAGAAGGTACAGAAAATAAGTAGCATAGACAGTAGATAGAAAATAGATGGGGGGCAAGAATAGCATGGGAAATATAGAATCTAAAGGAATTGAGACACATGGTCATAAACTAAAGGGGGGATAACGGTGGGGATGGGGGGGTAGGGTGGAGGGGAATGAAGGGGGGAATAGAACAACTGTAACAGCATAATCAATAAAAAATTTAAAATTAAAAAAATAAAATGCAAAAAAAATATTATCAATAAATATTATCAATTATCAGTACACCAATAAAAATATTTTCTGCCAATGTGGTCAAAAGCCCCTGACTTACTCATAGGTTCAAGGGTAGAACCCAAGACCCTGGATTAGAAAAGCAGTGAAGTGGAAAGTGCAAGGGACATCTGTTTAGATCCTGTGTGGATACCAGTGCCATCTGGTTGTAAGTGGTGACTCAGGTGAGCTCAGGTGCTTTATCACAGGGATGCCTAGGGCAGGAGGAACCCAGATTCCTCCTAGGAGCCACATGACAGGGTCTCCAGGACAGGAGGAGGGTCAAGTTGAGGTCAACCCTATCTACTAGTCACCTTAGGAGCTGATGTCCCTGTACAGCTCCCACCAAAACACACTTACATTTTTCTTGATTTTTCAGCATCTCGTTGGGCTCTTGGCTTCCTGTGAGGTGGCCTTTATTTTTCCTGCCCCATCTTTGGTGGGGCCCCATCTTTGGTGAGCCCTACAGAGAAAAGGACTCCAATCAATCGCTTCTCCAATGTGGAGGGTTCTCCTGGGTAGGACTCTCAGGTCAGTGTTCCTGCTGGGATGTGGTGTCTCTGGCTGGTCTGCTGAGTGGACCCTGCCCCTGGCTTGAGCATATGCTGTGTGAAACTTTGTGCAAGTAAAGATAGTTCACCACAGTCTTTTAAGACCACTGTCTCTTTGCAGCCCATCTTGCCCTTCACCCTCCCACTGGCAGGAATGCTGTCGGAGTGGGCATGGAATTTCAGGGTGTTACAGGGAAGCGAACTGGAGCTAGGGTTTTGCTGGAACTAGGGTTTTGCGGGGGCTGCGTGGGTTTTACTTACATCCGCAGCACTTCCTTGTATAGTTAGTTTTTTACAGGCATCTCAGTGTGGGATTGGCTTCTAGGAATATTCCTTCCTCCTGGGGCTGACTCACTCACCTGGCGTCTGGACACAGAGCCTTCAGGGCCAGGGGTGGAGTTTTGCTGTTCAGGGCAGCACGTGGGCTGTGGAGGAGAAGCAGGATTGGAATGCAGGAAGTCTTGCTGGTAAATTATGCAAATGTTTCTCTCTAGTAAATTATGCAACAGTTCCTTTACTCTGTCTCATGGTACCCAGGAAACCAGAAGACCCTAGCTCACTGCATTGGGGACTGGGCACCTTTCCAGATCCCTCTCTCTTCCTACCCTGCAAGCATGGCTGCTGCCCAAATCCTGCCCACCCTGAATGTCCCATTTCTCATCTCAGAATTTGCTTCTGAGACAGGAGCTATGTGTTTATGAAAGGAAGACTGCAGAGTAGAGAAACTTTTTGGAAAAGCAAACCTTGCCCTATTTCTCCTTCTTTGAAAATGTAGATTTTCCTGGCACATGGAGCTTTCATGCTCACTACACTATGTTAGTTTCAATATAATAGTGGATATGAGTTGGACACTGGAGCCAGATTTCAAAACAAAAACTTCAAAACCCCTTGCAACTTCCCAGGGGAGCCTGAGACAAGTGGCTCAGCTCTAGGAGCCTCCCCAAGGTGCAAAATGGGAGCAATCGGAATACCTACATTATAAGGGCTGTGGTTGGGATGAGGTGTGGTGATGCAGATGCAAAGCCCCACCCAGGGTCTCACACAGAGACCCTGCTCAGTACATGGTAGATGTTTTGTTAATATTACTGTTTAGTATTTTTATTAATATTACCCACAACTCTACTGTGAGGAGGTATCTAGCATTGTAAGCCCTCCATGCATGTGGGAAGGCAGGGGAGAGGTAAGGAGCCAGCAAAGAGAGCAGGTGTGTGGGTCACAGACCCCAGAAGCAAACCGGGACTGATGCAGCAGTGGTATGCTAAGGAAGCACTCCTGAGGAGAGTGGGAAGGGAGCCAGAGAAGAGAAGAAATCAGGCAAGGCTGTGCACCCAGTAGAGACCTGCCAAGGGGGCTTCCCTTCCCCTTGCTTTCAGAACTGAGCTACATCCCAAATTTTCTAGCCTGAGCTAAAATGCTGGATGTTCATGCTCCCACACCTGTCAGTTCCCTTTTAAAGACCATCCTGGGGAGAGGGGGCACTTTCAGCTCTCTTCAAGGAGGCACGGTGACTCCAGTAGTCTGGGGACAGCCCACTCTGAAGAATCTCAGGTGAGAACAGTTGGAAGGCAAAGCACACTCAGGCAAAGGGGGGCCATATGGAAACACCCAGATCAGACCTGGGCAGAGCAGGAAGTGAGGCCCCAACGGGATAAAGGTGTACACCCTGGGTTAGGAGATGGGAAACTAAGGCTTTCACAATTGTTTGTACAAGTATAACACTTTTCCCTTGAACCTTGTTCTTTTCACTTAGTAGTTTATTTAGGTGATCATTCCAAATTTTGAACATAAAAAGTTGCCATATTCCTTTTTAACAGCTTTAGTGTTCATTGAGTGGATGTTTTTATGGAGCTTATCATCTTCTACTGACAGGTATTTAAGTTGTTTCCAGGCTTTTGCTGTTAAAAACATACTGCAGTGAGCATCCTGTACTGGTGTCATTTGTATACGTGCCGAAGTCCCTGCAGGGCAAATTCCTAGGGTGCATTGAGGTCAAAAGGCACAAACATTTAAACTTGCTTCTTGTTTAGATTTTATTTATTTATTTTTAGAGAGTGAGAGGAAGCGGAAGAGGGAGAGAAACATTAATGTGTGGTTGCCTCTCATATGCCCCGCAGTGGGGGACGTGGCTTGCAACCCAGGCATGTGCCCTGACTGGGAATCAAACCAGTGACCCTTTGGTTCAGAGGCCAACACTCAATACACTGAGCCACACCAGCCAGGGCCATTTAAACATTTTTGATAGCTCTGTCCCACTAGTAATATATGGTAGTACTGGTCTCCTACACCCCACCAACACAGTGTTATTGAAGTTTTGAATCATTGCCAATCTGAGAGGTGAAATATGGTATTAAAATGTAGTTTCAATTCACATTTCTATTTTGAGTAAGACTAAACATCTTTTTAAAAGTGTAAGAGTCATTTGTGTTTCCTGTTCTGTGGACAATCTGTTCATATTATTTATTGTTCATTTTTCTATTGCAATTTTATTTCTCTTATTGTTACATATTAAGAAAATTTGAGTCTTGAGCAAAAATGTCTCAAGGATGGAAGCAGAGGGAGCACATTCATCCCAAAGGCTGCCCATGAACTTTGTTACCTAAATCTTGTGACCAGATCACAAGATTTGCTTCCCAATGCTTGGTTCTTCACTCGCTGTTTGGCTTCCGTGAGCTCATCTATAACCTCCTGAGGGATGTTTTGTTTGGGCTCAGTTTTCCCGAGTGGTGTCAGTGGTTTCAGGAGCCACAGCCTGTGTACCTGCCTTCCCCAGCTTCAGGGTCCATGGAAAGCAGTTGAGTGTGGTGTCTCCCTCTTCCAGCAGGGACTCTGTTTTCTCCACAGTGTCTCCCATTTCAGATCCCAGGTGACTAGTGCCCTGTCTTCACAGTGGCCTGTGGGTCCCACACAGCAGCAGGAAGGTGAGGGCACTGACTGGCCTCAGAGCCTCTGTGCTTCTGGCTCTAGGAGTGTGGACAGTGAATCTCCCTCAATGGCTCTGTCCTGGACCCTTGAAGGGCAGAGCCAGCAGAGGTCGTGGGAAAGGTAGGGACCAGTCCTGCCATAGATGGAGGAGACATGGTGCAGGGGAGATGCTAACCCAGGTTGTGCACCTCATTAGGGACACCTGTGGGTCTGGGGCTCCTGTTCATTGGTTCCCCAGACATTCCTGAAAGGCTGGGCTCAGACAGGGCCACTAACAAGTGAATAGTAAACCTGGTCTGATGCATAGCCCTGACAGCTGCTGAGTAGGGACAAGGAGGCAACACGGAAAATGTCCTCAATGTGGAAGGCTGTCGGCCAGGAGACCATTCCTGACCAAGACCAGGTAAGAATAAAAACAACAGGGCAAAGTGCATACTAGGCCATGAGAACAGAGCAAGAAAGCCCTTAGCACTGGAAAGGGTAGACAAAGGTCAGGGAAAAGCTGGAGGTGAGCCAGGCTGGAGCACAGCACATGGCAGAGAGTCAGACAGGACAAGGCCACATGCTGGTGGGACCCAAGACACATCAGGTTCAGGCCATTGCTGTCTAGGCAACCAGAAAGACAAGCTTGTATCTCGAGTATCCTTAGGCGTAACTGGGCAACCCTCAAAAGTTTTACATGCTCATGCTGAGAGGGTGGCAGTGGGAGGAAAGAGTGGGACTCCCTGTGGAAACCACCCTTCCTTAGATGGCCTCACAAAGGTCCTGAAAGATTGCAGCTGAAGCGAGCACAGGGCTACCCTAGGCCACCCCTGGAAGGGCTTTATCCACGACTCTTTGAGTCCCAGGGGAAACGGCAGAATGAACCCTACCACCCTCAACCTTGAAGCAGCCCACAGCCAATGCGTGTGGGAGAACGAGGTACCAGCTGGCTGGTGGTGGGGTTGGGCTGGTTCTGGGGACAGTTCTGTGAGGGAGGCAGCCCTAGTCCCCACTCATGCAGCTCATCTGGGCTCCTTCACTTTCCTGTCTTGCTTTCCCACTCACTATGGTGTTTTTGGATCACTTCCACATAAGCCACCTGCACTCAGATCCTTGTCTCAGGCTGGGGGACGCTAGTGAAGGTGGAGTTCTTAGAAGAGACCCACACATTGCCCCACTTCCACACCCCAGCCACAAAAAACTGGGATCCCCATTCTTCCCACATAGCCTGCTGCTGACCCTAGAGCTCAGGCAGAGTGCCTGGGGATGTTGTCGAGTGTGGCTCCTACAGAGAAGGCCAAGAAGCTGGGGAGCCCCTGGGAGCAGGGAGAGGCTAGGCCACGTCTCCCGGCCCAAACTGCCGGGCCTTTTTCCAGGTGACCTGGCCATGGGTGCCAGCAAGGGCTGCTCTGGAGGACGTAGTGCCTGCTTCACCCCTTTGGCCTCCAGGCTCCTACAATGAAAAAAGATGGTACTTGGAGATCCTTCCAGGAAGTCTGGGGGAGCAGTGCTAAAGCCTAGCGTGTTGGCTCCTCACCCAACACTCTTCCAGCTGCTTCAGGTGCCTCTCCTGGTACCCCATCACCACTGGCCTCTGATGCTGGGACTAACCAGGGGCTGGGAGACTTGAGGGGACCCGAGTAGTCTGGTGCACACTGTCTCTTAGGGAGAGGCCGAGGGCAAGGGCTCCTTGCACTAACAAAACTGTCATACCCTCAGGCAACTGCCTGTCCCCTCTGGGTCTCAGCTCTCCCTTCAGTGAGGAAGTAGAGGAAGGTCCCTTCCAGCTGCAGATCTGCCGAGCTGGGGACAGGGAAATGGGGGGCAAAGACAATTCCCAGAATCCCAGGAGTCCTAAAATCACCCTTTGTCTAGCAATTCTGAGAAAGGCCGAGCGAACAACATTCTCGGGACTCAAATGAAGTGGGAGGGGGCCATCAGCTCAGCTGTCTGTGGTTCAGGGCAATGAGAACCAAGAACATTTGGGCCGCAGACAGCCAGGTGGCTGGCCTTCCCTGCATCATTGATGGCTTGCAGTGCCAGGCTACAGAGGGGAGGCTGCACAATCTTCCTCTGCAAGGTTTCAAGGAAAGAAAGCCAGACCTGTGGGAGGTCTGCCCTCCCTCCCAACCCCATCTTGGCTTCTTCTAAAGCTCATTCAGGAGAAACACTACCGTACCTACTCCCTGAAGGAGGGGACCAGCTGACGGCCTTTCTGGGCTCAGCCAGTCTGGGGCTGGGGCAGGGCCTGGTCTTTCATTAGACTTGGGCGAGCATACCCATCTGCTCCCTCCACCTGCAATCCACACAAGGGTCTGAGGTCCTCTCCTCCAGGCCTCAGGCTATATTTCCAACACCATGCATAAAATTTCACCATCATGGCATAATTCTTACCTGTTGAGGTATCATCTTGGGTGAAAAAAGTAGATTTCCCTGCTGTGAAATGCATTCATCATGAAATTTAAATGGACTGACAATAACACAGGCAGCTTTTTTCAATGCCTGGCCACAAATGCCCAGAAAAAGCTCCTGTAAACAAGTAGCATCTGGGAGACCCAGAGTGGCGTTGCCCCCTGATGCGCCTTTGTGGGCTGCTCCCATGCACTGAGAGAACTGAGACCCCATGGTTAGCTAAGCTGGGGAGCCTAGGGCCTTTGACCTGCTGCTGGTTCTGTGAGTTAACAAGCAGGGTGTGTAGTATAGAATAAGCTTGAGTCCCGACTGCCCCTCCCCAATCATGAGACCTTGGCCAGTGCTTTGCCCCTGAGCCCCATCTTTCACATAGGAGTCCTTAGGGTCCTCCTCTCAGAGGTGCTCAGAGGGTGAAACTCAACATGAAGCCCAGAGCTGATGCCTGGCACACATTGAGTATTCAATGAACAGTGGTGATGCATTAGGACAGGTGCGGCTCCCAAACATATTTGGCCTCTGAGACCTTTACACTGGGCCATGCCTAGTAGAAGGTGACCCTGGGGCTCCCGTCCCTGGTGGTTGTCAAAGTGAGGGTTGCTTTGTAAGGCAAGGAGCTCCCCATCAGTGTGTGAGGCAGGTTACCCAGGCCTGGCAGAAAGGAGCCTTCAAGGAGGGAGAGCAGACAGCTGCAGTGGCTGGGGATGCTGGCACCTGCAGGGCCAAAGTGAGCATGGATGGCTCCTTCCCACAGCAGCTGGGCCCACCACTCTCAGGAAACAGTCCACACTTCTCTGAGCACCAACTTCATTCCACTCTTCCTGAACCAGGCCTGCTCAGAGGCAGCCAGAAGAGAACATCGTGGGTATGATCCTGCTCTAGCAAGGCTTGTGTCCAAGGCAGCTAGGTGGCATCCTTGTCCTGTCACAGGTCACAGGGACACGGGAAATTGGGAAAGAAGGTTCTGGAATCCTTTTTCTTTTTCTTTAATATTAGACCCATTTTAACAGCCATTAATCTTCCTTCAGTGGCTGCAGACTCATTGTCTAGTATGTGTCTTTAAAATATGTTTATTAGCATTAAAAATGATGAAACCTTTCAAACATCCAGAAAAATACAAAGAAACATAACAAAGATCCATGTTCTCAGCATTCTAATAAGTGTGAACATTTTACTATATCTCAGATCCTCTTTCTAAAACAAAATGAAATTACACATCGACAAATGAATGGATATATAAAATGTGGCATATATCCATGCAATGGAGTATTATGCAGCCTCAAAAAGGAATGAAGTGCCAATATATGCTACAACAGGGATGAACTTTGAGCACATTATACTAAGTGGAAAAAAAGCCATTCACAAAAAACTACATATTATATAATGCCATATATATACATAGATGTGTGTGTGTATATATACATATATATGTATATATATATATATGTGTGTATGTGTGTGTGGCATCATACAATATGTGTTTTTTTTTGTGACCGGCTTTTTTCACTTAGTATAATGTGCTCAAAGTTCATCCATACTGTAACATATATTGGTGCTTCATTCCTCTTCGAGGCTGCATAATACTCCATTACATGGATATGTCACATTTTATATATCCATTCATTTGTTGATGTGTAATTTCATTTTGTTTTAGAAAGAGGATCTGAACTATGACAAAATGTTCACCTTTTTAAAGGGCTGAGAACATGGATATTTGTTAAGTTTCTTTATATTTTGACCCTTGAATAACACATGCATCAAATGCACCTTCCCCGACCCTGTACAGTCAAAAATGTGGGCATAATTTTGGACTTCCCAAAAATTTAACTACAAATAGCCTAATGTTGACTGAAAGGCTCCCCAGTAACATAAATAGCCAATTAACACATATTTTATATATTATATATATCGATATTATATGTTGTATTCTTACAGTAAAGTAAGCTACAGAGAAGAAAATATTGTTAAGAAAATCATAAGGAAGATAAAATACCTTTATAGTAGTATTCTATATTTATCAATACTATAAATCTATGTCATATATTTACAAGATGAATAGTTTCTGTCAGTACCTATGTCACTATAATGCTGTCTTACATGATTTAAAACACTGTAAATGTTCTACATATTACTAACACTAGACATCAAAAAATGAAAAGGTCCTGGCCAGATGGCTCAGTTTGTCAGAGAGCCACAGTTGTGGGTTCAGCCCTGGGTTAGGGTGCACACAGGAATCAACCAATGAATGTATCAATAAGTGGAACAACAAACTGATGTTTCTCTCTCTCTCTCATCAATAAAAAAAGAAAAAGATAAATGAAAACAAAATTCTATTTATTGACAGGCATTAACAATTCATGTATTGGTGACAAAGAAGCAGCAATATGATTGCTTTATGGTAGCCTAGTATAATTGATACAATTACTTCATGATAGCCTAGCCTATACAGTAATGAATGAATTGTTACAAAATTTTATGGTGTACAGTATTATAGCCATATTCATAATACAGTATTGAAAACATTTGGCTCTGGCTGGTGTAGCTCAGTTGATTGAGCATCGACCTGTGAACTAACTGAAAGGTTGCTAGTTTGATTCCCAGTCAGGGCACATGCCTGGGTTTTGGGTCAGGTCTCTAGTTGGGGCACATGCAAGTGGCAACTGATGTTTCTCTCCCTCTCTTTCTCCATTCCTTTCCCTCTCTCTAAAAGTAAATAAATAAAATCTTTTAAAAATAGGAAACATTGTTACATTTTTTGAAAACCATTTACCTGTGAAGGTAGGCCAATACACAGTTTCTCCAGTTACGAGAAAAAGAGAGAGAAAAGCACCCAATACAGTAATTTATTTCTTTGAGCATTTAAGTCATGAAACACTAAGAAAATTAACACATTGTTAATTCTATATTAAATATCACTCACCTCATATCTATGTAAAAATAGACCATCCACTTCCACGCAAGTCCTGCACACGATGTTCTACATGACCAACCCTCTGGCAATGATGATGATGACACAAAAACATCTCACACAATTCTTGCTGTGCAGCTAATAGATTTCCACACAAAGACACACATACACAACAAACAAGTATACTGACTGTATGGCCTGATGACTATTTGCTACTCATGAAGGAGAGGTGGTCTTCATCCTCATCACCTTCACCCGGAAAAGGCTGAGGAGGAGGAAGGGAAGGCAGGAGAGGCAGGCACACTCAGCATAACTTTATGGAAACACATCATAATTTCTGTCTGACTTCTTTGCTTTTTCATTTCTTTAAAAATGTGTCCATGCAGTCCCAATCCTCCTTCCACCATTTCCTTAGTTTTACTGCCCAAATCATAGAAGGGTCCATGCCATAAAAGAAGTCAAAGTAGTCTTGCATAATTAGAACCCTTCTGCCAGATTGTCTGATGTCCAATGTTTTCTGGTTTTAACAGAAGTTGTCTTCTGTTAATTCCTCTGGCATGATGCCTACTGGCTCTTGAATTTCTCCAAAACCCATACATCTTACGACACCCACCCCTGCCTTTGGGCCATATCTGAAATCTCTTTCATGATTTCCGTGACTGGCTCTGTTGTATGTCCTGTTAAGTCATGCACAGCACGTGGACACAAGGGTTCCTCAGCAGGAGTTTACTGTTTGCTGTGTGATGGCTTTCACAGCCTTTTCTATGACAATGATGGCATCTTCAATGCTGTGATTCTTCTAGACTCTCACGATGTTCTCTCCAGAGGGGCTCTGCCACAGTTTAACAACCCTACTGCTTTCCATAGAGTACCTTGTGTAATGAGCCTTAAAGTCTGTGCGACCCAAAGGCTGAATTAAACACGTTATGTTCGGGGGCAAGTAGGTCACTTCCATGCTGTCAGTGTTGAACTCATGGGTTTCTGGGCGGCCGGAGGCACAGTCCAATGCCAAAGTAACTTCAAAGGCAGTCTGTTACTAGCAAGGTATTGTACTTCCTGGCTTCAGAAACAAAGCATCAATGTAAACAATCCAGAAAAAGTGTTCTCCTTGTCTAGGCCTTCTTGTACAACCAAAAGCCTGGCAGCTGGTGTTGATCTTTTCCCTCCAGGCTCGGGTATGAGCAGCGTTATAGACAAGGGCGATCTGGATCATGCACAAAACATAGTTAGCATGTCCCTTCCTCCCTTCAACCAGGGACTCACTTTTCTGCCTCACTAATAAATGTCTAAGGTGCTTCCCCCCGCCCCCTGCCCCACCGTGGCCCAGAATAGGGCACTTTTATTAAAAACCTATTTCTTCTTTTTTTAAAAGATTTTATTTATTTATTTTTAGAGAGAAGGGAAGGGAGAGAGAATGAGAGGGAGAGAAACATCAGTGTGTGGTTGCCTCTCACATTCCCCAAACTGGGCACCTAGCCCACAACCCAGGCATGTGCCATGACTGGGAATCAAACCTGAGACCCTTTGGTTTTCAGGCCAGCACTCAATCCACTAAGCCACACCAGTCAGGGCCAAAACCTATTTTTTCTTAATGATTTTCTTAATGGCATCTGGGAACTCATCTGCTTCCTCTTGGTCAGCAGAAATGTCTTCTCCCACTATCTTGACATTTTTAAACTGAACCTCTTTCTAAAATTATTAAACCACCCATTATTGGCATTACCTTCTTCAGCTTCAGATCCTTCCCCTCCTTTTGTCATATAATTGCTTCACTTTTTCCAAAACCATATTAGTCTATAGGTATGCCTTTTTTATAGCAGTCCTGTACCCACATAAAAGCTATATGTTTAATACAATATTAAAACATACTTTGTAAAAAGTGTAAGGATTTTGGACCTGCTAATGGAACCACTACAAAGTCTTCATGAATTCCCTTTCCATTTTTTTTTTTTACAAAGGTCCTTAGGCTGAAGTCATTTATCTTGAAAAGGTGAGCAACCAGATCTGCAGACCTCAATCTATGGTACAAATCAAGCAGTTCAACCTTTCCTTGTAATGTAATGACTTTTCTTTATAAGAAAGTAAAGTTCTTGGTAGTACTTCCAGCATCAATGGTGCCAATTTATATGGGTCCCATGGTGTGATTCAAGGTTTGTGGCATTGCACAACATAATGAAAAATACACATTGACACAGATCATTTTTTTAAAATATTTTATTTATTTTCAGAGAGAGAGGAAGGGAAGGAGAAAGAGAAGGAGAGAAACATCAATGTATGGTTGCCTCTCATGTGTCCCCTACTGGGAACTGGCCCGCAACCCAGGTATGTGCCCTGACTGGGAATCAAACTGCGATCGCATGGTTCACAGGCCCGCGCTCAATCCACTGAGCCACGCCAGCCAGGGCTGACACAGATCATTTTTTATTGCAATATACAGTTTACTGAACAGACGAACTGCTCATGTGGAGATAATTAGCGTGATGTGGTGTTTTAAGCAGGTAATCTCAACACGAACTCCTAACAATAGCACCAGGAGGTGGCTATGAAATTATTGCAGTTGTACAGCATGTGCCATGGTTGATTTTATGCAGTTATAATTTAATGCTGTATCTTTATGTTTGTTTACCTTTCTCTTGACTGAATGGTGCCATGTGTGGTCTGTGTTTTTGTGTAAATTTTGGTAAATTTTAATTTTTATGGTAGATTTGTGTATATTTTATGGTAGTAAATAATAAAATAGACTAGTATCTATATATTTATATAGTTCCCCAAGTCTGGCATATGGAGAATTTAGTAAATACTTGTGGAATAAATATCTCACAACTTCTGGCATACGATTTTCATTAATGATGAAACCTACCCATTACTGAATACTTTCTCTGGACCAGGCACTGCCCTAAGTGCTTCACTCCCCACCTCGCCCCTGCAGAGCCTCTTGGTTACAGTAGTAGTGGTATCACAGCCTCACTGAGAGGTGATGGCCCTGCGAGGCAGGGAAGGTGCCTCACTAAGGTCACTCAGTGTGGAAATAGCAGCCAGATTTAATCCTAGCTCCTGTGTTTTCTTTTCAGATTATTCATTAAAAACAAAACAAAACGAAACAAAAAACTGTAACTTCTGT
This sequence comes from Artibeus jamaicensis, assembly GCF_021234435.1. Classification (NCBI taxonomy): domain Eukaryota; kingdom Metazoa; phylum Chordata; class Mammalia; order Chiroptera; family Phyllostomidae; genus Artibeus; species Artibeus jamaicensis. The sequence goes on from NW_026521824.1 coordinate 799,654, forward strand.
ACCATGAAATGCATGAATCTGAAGTGTATAGCCTGATGGACTCATGCATGTGTGTGTGACCACCTCTGGATCACCCCTGGAGCACATCCACAGCCAGGTGGGCTGCCCACACTGCATTCCATGCAACATTCTCCAGCACCAGAGGCAGCCGCTCATCTGACCTTTAGCACCATAGGTTCATTCATCTCTTGAAATTCTTGTTAACTGACTCACATAACATGTGTCTGGCTTTTGTGTCCAGATTCTTGCACTTAGCCTTATGTCTCTGAAGTTTGTCCATGTAGCTGCATTTATTGGCAATTTAGTTACTAATATTGAGTATGAATGTGGGTAAACATACTATGGTGAGAATATATCACATTCCCCTGTTTCCAGTTCTTGGGAATAAATAAAGCCATGATGAACATTTTTGTATGTCTCCCTTGGTGAACATAAGGATTCATTGCTTTTTTCTTTTTTCCCTGAATAAAGACTTTTATTACTTAGTTATTTACTTGGTTACTTTTATTTTTATTATTTTTTATTGTTGACACTATTACAGGTGGCTCCACTTCCCCCACTTTGCCCACCTCCAACCCGCCCTTGGCCCCTCCCCCAGCAAAATAAGCCAGAGAAAGACAAATACCGTATGATCTTACTTATATGTGGAATCTAATGAACAAAATAAACTGACGAACAAAATAGAACCAGAAATGTGGATACATGGAATAGACTGACAGATCTCAGAGGGGAAGGGAGTGGGGGGAATGGATAAAAAGGGTTTAGAGATCAGCCAAAGAGTGTATCTGTATAGCCTGTGGACACAGACAGTTAATTCTCACTCAAGGATATGTTTATGGGTAAGAGAAAGAGAGAGAGAGAAACACTGATGTGAGAAAGAAACATCAGTCGGTTACCTCCCATATAGGCCCTGACTGGGGATTAAACCTGCAACCTAGGTATGTGCCCTGACCAGAGACTGAACCCAAAACCTTTTAATGTGTGACATTCCAACCAACTGAACTGCCCTACCAGGGCATAAGCACCTATTGTTGTTGGGTTGATGCCCAGGAATGAAATGACTCAGTATTGGTGCACATCTGTTTAGTGTTAGCAGGTTCTACCAAATAGTTTTCCAAAGTGCTTGCTCCAGTCAAAGCATGCACTTTTAGCTGTCATGGCACATTGGTCATGTGGTCCATAAAGACTTTTTTGAGCAAATTCTGGACCAGGACCTGTGGAAGGGTAGGTGACTTTGATGTGGTCTCTTATGTGCAGGGAACATAATCGAGGTGAGGATCATGCACTAATAACCACCATATAAATCAGGACCTAAGAGCCAAAGGCCATCTTCACCTGTACGTGGCACCTTGCAGTTTGCACCCAGGACTTCATTTCACTTTCATAAGAAATGGCCTATGGGGACACTGGGGATGGGGGTTGTATCATGACCCCATCCCTTTATAGATGAGAAAACTGAGATTTGGTAAAAGGAGGTGGTTCACCCAAGGTCATGTGCAAGAATGGAACAAAGCTGGGATACAACCTTTGGGCCCTACCATGTGGCTCCAGAGCAATGTCTGGGGTCCACCATGGTGCTGAGAGCTAGCTATTCAATGCACTTGTTTAGAGTAGTGAGGATCAGGGTCGTGCTGGGTGTGAGTCCTGGCTCCCTACACATGAGCTCTGTGACCTTGGGTAAGTCACCCAGGCCTTGGGTCTTCATCTGCAAAATGGGGGTGATGATCACACTTCCTCTTCAGAGAGATGTTGCAAGGATTAAACAAGTTAGTGCCCAAAATCCTCATGGCATTGGGTAAGGGCTAAAGATGTTATTTTTATAACATTTTTTTTTCACTCTCTCATTTTGAAAGTTCTATGTCTACATGTTTGAAAGGTGATAGTGATGGGGACTCTGGTCCTCATTCCTGGAGCTGTTCAGACCGTTGCAGGGAAGTGAAGGCCGCCATCTTCCAGCACCTCCCCCAGTCACCACTCAACCTGGATGGGCACTCTCTGGGTGGGGTTGATCAGGAAAGAATCTTGACAGATTGCCAACAGTAGGCTGCATTCTTCAGAGAGGTGGCCCAGGTCCACTCAGCTGATGTAAGCCCAGGGCATGACCAAGTGCACCCAAGAGGGCAGGTCTGTCTGTCCCCTGGCCCATGGAGCCACCAAGTGCCCAGAGCTTGGTCCATTAGCAGGCCACAGTGGACATGATTTTCGACTGTGACTCTTCATTCACTATGTGACACTGGGCTTCAGGGCCTGCCACTGTGCACTGCGGGCAAGTGCTCTCAAGTAGCAGCCATACCTAAGGATTGCAGGTGGCTGGGAGTGTCTAGGTGGAGCTTGGTAGGAAGCAGAAGCCCAAGGGTAAATGCAGAGCTGTCATGTGGAAAGGCAGTGTGCTGGCAGCCTCACCCAACCTCTGACCCTCCTGCCTCCCCAGCAGGCCTCTCGAGGCTAGGCCTGCCACTCACTGCCCGTGCAACCTCGGGTGAGTGACCTTGCCTCCCCCAGCCTCAATTTCCAGATCCAATCCACAGAGTGTGAGCCCCTTCCTCCATGGGCTATTGGGAGGGCACAGTGAGATCATGCAGCAAGGTGTGGGGCTGCCCAATATGCTCACCTGGGCCACACATTTATTCCAGAAACCTCATGAAGACTCTCCCATGTGCCAAGCACTATTTCAGGCACAGGTGTGCAGAACGAAACAAGATAAACAACAGCTCTGTCTTCAGGGAGCTGACGTTCTAGCACAGAAGACAGACAAGACTTCAGAGTGAGAAGTGCCGACAGGATGGAGAAAGAGCCATCCTTGGAGTCCTGGGAGAAAAACATTCCAGGCAGAGAAGGACAAGTGCAAAGGTCCTGGGGGGAGATGAGATTTGGGCATTTGAGGAACAGATAGCAGGTCACTGCAGCCCCACTCCAGGGAGATGGGTCACCTGTCCTGTTCCTACGGCCTTTAAGGGTCCCCTCTATTGGTAATGCATGACTATGAATCAGCTTTTTTCAGAGAGGAAGTCCCTCCCAAGATCCAACCAAAGTCCCTAAGGTTGTTGCAGCTGGAGCCTGAGCTTTCTCTTCTATTGCCCCCTGGTCCCAATGAAAACTGGTTCTTCCTGTCTCCTCCTCACTAGCTCCAAGATAACCATCATCGTGGGGAAAGTTAATAAAACATCAAATGACTTAAGCATCTTCCCATGAACCCAAGACAACTAGACAGGCCTATCTTCTGAGTCCCAGGGATGCAGTGAAAGCAGCAAAGCCCTGAAAAAGAAACTGGACCAAGGGTACCTAGAGAAACCCAGGGAATGGGTCCAAGTGATCACTCAGGCAGTGTGTGGGGGAAACAGATGGGTTGTACTAGTGAAGGTATTCAAGTCAATGCCCAGAAACCAAGAGGAAAGGAGGGGGAAGCTTGGGGATCAAGTGAAACTTAGCTTCAGGTATGGCTTGACCCAGGACCCTAATGTTTGGGACATACCTTGTAGCTCTCTCCCTTCCCCATTTATCACCTGAATCACAGTCACCTTCCTCTCTGTGACACAGTGGCATTCTCACTAGGTCTCCCTCCTTCTACTTTTGCCTCCCATGAACCCATTTTGTATATGTTTTAAAAATGCTGTCATCACCTGCTTAGCCTGCCCCCCCATGGCTTGCTGATGCCCTTAAAACAAAGCAGAAACTCTTATCAAGACCCCAGAGGCCCCTGACTACCTCCCTTATCCCACCTTGCTCTCCTCACCCCTCACTCCTCTCTGGGCCTTGAACATACCACGTTCATTCCTACTCAACTGTGCATCTGCTGGTTGCTTTCTTCTGGCCCATCATCATGTAACTGGCTCCCTCGCTTCAGGGCAGTACAGATGTCACCAGCCTTGGCCATCCACCAACCCAACCCTTCTACTCACTCTCCAGACCAGCACTGTCCAGTGGGCCTTTTTGTGATAATGCAAATATCCTCCCACTGTGCTGCCCAGCACAGTAACTACCAGCACCATGTGAACCTAATAAGCACCAAAAATGCAGCTACTGAGACTGAGGAACTTTTCATTTTACTTAGTTGAAACTTAAATTGGCTACAGGCTACCATATTAGATAGCAAGTCTAACATATCACAGGGTGTACTTTTCCCCCCAAGCCCTTAATAGGACTTAACATTTGTTTATTGCCTGTCTCTCTGAATAGAGTATAAGCTCTATGAGGACAAGGGCTGTGTGTGTCTTGTCTACTGTTGTATCCCCCTGTGCTTAGAACTGGGCCTGGGATATAGTAGATACTCAATACATATTTGTTGAATGAATGAATGAATGACTCCTAAGGACCATGAATTCTGGAGCTACCCAGCTCTCTGAAGAGAATGCTAGTTTTTCCTGGGACTTGCTGTGTGACCTCAGGTCAGGATCTTGCTCTCTCTGGGCTTAGTGTCCTCATCTATAAAACAGGGGACTAGACCAGCAGTTGTCGTCCAAGGGCCCCTCTGGCCCTCAGTCTCTGAGGCTTCCCACTTCTTCACTCTGCCCAAGCCAGCTCCATTTACCTATCTCCTTGATTTCCCAATCTCCCCAGTGACATCATAGGAATGGCGATGAGATAGGCTCCCTGTACTCCAAGCCTGTGTTTGGGGATGGGACAAATCGGGCTGGGCTATGCTCATCTCCTATGAACAGGTGGACTTAACGTAGGTTTGTGAAAGTCAATGAAGTGGTGGCCTGCTATGGGGGCTGCGTCCTGGGTCAAAGTCTCTTTGGCCAGCTGGGGCAAGGGGCCCCCAGGATCTAGGCCAGCGCAGGCCAGCAGTTGCAGTGTGTGTGTGTGCACACTGGGAGTGGAGTCTAGGCTCTCTAAGCCCGGACCCTGCAGCCCTGTGGGTAAGGCTGGACCCTATGAGCTTCTTATGAGGACTTGCAGGAACCAAGCACAAGGAATCAAGAAACTGGTGCTAATTGTGAGTGACCTGAACCCTGACCTCCCGATCCCCACCATCCAACACTCACACACACATTCACACATACATACATTCAGCCAGACACACGCAGCTACAGACACCAACATACACTCACGGGGGTGGGGACACAGCTAAAATGTCCATGTGTACAACAGGCATGCAAACAAACATTATACAACAGATACACCGATGGACACATTTGTACAACTCACACATACATTCACCCCGTCACAGACCTATAGATAAACTTGCTAATACACATGTAGACACATAACACGGTCATGCCTATATATATTCTTTTTTTTAGATTTATTTATTTATCTTTAGAGGGAGAAGAGAAGGAGAGAGGGAGAGAAATATCAATGTATGGTTGCCTTTCGTGGATTCCCTGCTGGGAATTGGCCTGCAACCCAGGCATGTGCCCTGACTGGGAATTGAACTGCAATCCTTTGGTTTGAAAGCCCACGCTCAATCCACTGAGCTACGCTAGCCAGGACCCAGAACCGCCCTGCCCACACACACACACACGCACACATACAAAGTAATGGCCCTGCAGTGATCTGGTGAGCCAGAGGGTCAGAACCTGGGCATTCAGGCTCCAAGCAAACCCAACCTCCCAGCCTGGGAGCATGCAGGGATGCCCGCCAGAGCAGCTACCTCTCCCTGGCCCCTACCTGGCCAGCAGGCCATCCTTCCAGCCCTGATGCTGATGGTAGGACCAAGGTGGATGGAGTTCAGCTGGTGGTCTGTGTTGTCTGCTTCTTTTAGTTCAAGCCCCCTTCTCCTTGGCCATGTGACCCTGAAGGCCCTCCTCCTCTAGCTGAATGAGCCCTGGAAATTTATGTAACAACCAGGATTTGGGGGTTCTTTTGAAAAGAGAGATCTGTTAGGACTGCTTCCAAGGGCTACAGGTCAGCAACAGACTGGGGCCACAAAAGCTGCTGCCCATTTCAGAAGGATGATGAACATTCCAGCTCAGCAAAGTAACTGCATTTCTCACACACCTGGTCCCTGAAGGTTTCTGTCTGAAACCCCAGAAATACATGCTTCCAGACTTTTGCTTTCCTGCACATGTGTATATTTTCACATTTATCTATCTAGTCTTGTATACACACACACCTTGTTAGTAATTTTTTACAAAAAAATAGGTTCATTGGGCAAAAAACTGTATGAGACCATACACAGGTTTCCCCTTCATATAACATGAATACATTTAGTTTTTAAAAAGATTTTATTTACTTTTTTTTTAGGGACAAACAGAGGAAGAGAAACATCAATGTGTTGTTGCCTCTTGCATGCCCCTATCTGGGGACCTGGTATGTGTCCTGAGTGGTAATTGAATGGGTGACCTTTTAGTTCACAGGCCTGCACTCAGTCCACTGAACCATACCAGCCAGGTCACATTTCTAAGTTAATAAATATTGTCAATTAATAATCATTGGCAACAAGTCAATGACAATAGTAATCCCCATTTTGGGGTGCAGTGAAGAAGGGAACTTTACCCAGTGCAAAACAGCTCAACTGGGATACAGCAAGCCTATGAAAACAACACAATTGTGAGGCAGCTTTGGGGCTAGGCCCCTCTCCAGCTAGACAACTTGGCTGGACAGTTCCATTCTGCCCCTTGCTGCTCTGTTCTGAGACAGTCTGCCCTGCCCTGTGCAGGTCTGGTTTCCTCCCATGAAACATCTGTGTTTCAGCTCCCAGGGAAACAGCCTTCAATCTTCAGTGGAAAGGGAAAGTATGCTCTCAGAGCCAAAGGGGAGCTGGCTTAGACAAAAGTCCCCACTCCTGGTTCCTGATTGGTCTGTCCTTATGCAAATGATGACTCCAAGTCCTTGCAGATTGGTTGGTCCAAAAGGCACTTTGCTGATTGGTCAGTGAAAATGTTGATGGGAATGTAACTATGCAGCTCCCCCGTTGGATGTGGGGAAACCTCAGTCCTAAGGTTGATATAGGATTCCAGAAACTGCTTTATAAGGGCTGATTCAGATGGTAGGGACACACTGCAGGCAGACCGTCAGTGCAGAGGCAGGTAGTTTAATGCTGACTTCTCCATAAAGTGCAATTTGCATGAGAAGCCCCTGTGTAGAAATGGCTGCCAGACTGATTTTTAAAAGATTTGAGCCCAGTTAAGCACCAGGAGCCCTTTTTAGTAGGTATCTTCTTTCTCTGGGTCCACACTATCTCTCTGTATATTTTTAAATAATACTAATTTTTTTAGTAACCTTAGATTTAAAGCAAAGAGAGCACAAAGAGTTCCAGCATACTCTTCATCCAGCTTCCCCTAATGTTAACACCTCACATAATCATGGTACATTTGCCAAAACTAAAAAACTAACAGTAATAAAATGTTATTAACTAAACTACACTGTATTAGCACTTCGCCAGTTCTTCCACAAATTCTTTTTCTCTTTCAGGACTGCATCTTGGATCCCACATGCATTCAGTCTAACTTGTTTCCTTCAGCTCCTCTGGTCCATAATTTCTGAGTGTTTCCTTGTTTTTCATGACCTTGACAGTTTTGAAGAGCACTGCTCAGGTATTTTGTAGAATGTCTCTCAATTTGAGTTTGTCTGATGTTTTTCTCCTGATGAGACTATGGTTATAGTTTAGAAGAAGGAGCACTTTATATCAAGGGGTGCCTGATATTTACCTGATTTATCATTGTTGATGTTAAGGTAAGGGGCATCTGCTGGGTTTCACCCTTGTAAAAGTACTGTTTTCCTCCTTTCCATTCTATATTCTTTGGATGCCAATCGTGAAGTCCACACCACATTCAAGGGGAGGGAAATTAAGTCCCACTTCTCACAGGGAGAGTATCTACATGTGTTAGTACAACCAAATTTTAAATGACAGAACAATACTCCATTTTTTGGATCTGCCTTTATTTATGTAGCATCTTAATGTCATACATTTCTGTTGCTTTGGCTTTTCCTTTTACAAACAAAGCTGCAGAGAATCTCAACTTCAGATTCAACAAATATTTTTCAAGCAACTTCAAGGCACTGTTCACTCTGGGAAACAGCATCTGTATCCCTCTTTCACTTTGTTTTCTCAGAATAAGTTAATAGGTTGGGATTTCTGGGTCAAAAGATAATCACATTGTTAGGCCTTTCATAAGCATCGCTAAACAAACCTCCAGGAGAGTTGTACCGATCTACCCTCTGGGGTAATGCTCTTTCTTTTTCAACTATTTTTTCTTATTAATTAAAAATAATTCATGCTTTTATAAGATAACTGGAAATTACTTACTGGACATTTGGTACTATTAAAGAATTATTGTTGGGGTTTTTAACTGTGATTATGGTATTGTGGCTACTTTTTAAAAAATAGTTTTTATCTTTTAGAGACATATCCTGAAGAATTTATGAAAGAAATTATACAACTTGAAGATTTGCTTCAATATAGTATGGCAGGGGATGGGTGTAGGGATACGCTTGAAACAATGCTTGTCGTAAGTTGATTTTTTAAAAAATATATTTTATTGAGTATGCTATTACAGTTGTCCCATATTGCCCCCTTCACTCCCCTCCACCCTGCACATCCTCTCCCATCCACATCCCCCCCCCTTTAGTTCATGTCCATGTGTCATAAGTTCTTTAGCTTCTACATTTCCCATACTACTCTTGCCCTCCCCTTATTTTCTACCTACCATCTATGCTACTTATTCTCTGTACCTTTCCTCCCTCTCTCTTCCTCCCACTCCCCTGTTGCTAACCCTTCATGTGATCTCTTTTCTTTGGTTCTATTCCTGTTCTACTTGTTTGCTTAGTTAGTTTTTGTTTTAGGTGTGGTTGTTAATAATTATGAGTTTGCTGTCATTTTACTGTACATGTTTTTTATCTTCTTTTTCTTAGATAAATCCCTTTAACATTTCAAATAATAAGGGCTTGGTGATGATGAACTCCTTCAACTTCACCTTATCTGAGAAGCACTTTATCTGTCCTTCAATTCTAAATGAAAGCTTTGCTGGATAGAGCAATCTTGGATGTAGGTCTTTGGTTTTCATGACTTAGACTACCTCTTTCCAGCCCCTTCTTGCCTGTAAGGTCTCTTTTGAGAAATCTGCTGACAGTCTGATGGGAACTCCTTTATAGGTGACTGTCTCCTTTTCTCTTGCTGCTTCTAGGATTCTCTCCTTCATTTGAATCTTGGCTAATGTAATTATGATGTGCTTTGGTGTGTTCCTTCTTGGGTCCAACTTCTTTGGGACTCTCTGAGCTTCCTGGACTTCCTGGAAGTCTATTTCCTTTGCCAGATTGGGGAAGTTCTTCTCTATTATTTGTTCAGATAAGTTTTCCACTTGTTACTCTTCCTCTTCCCCTTCTGGTACCCCTATAATTCAGATGTTGGAACATTTAAAGATGTCCTGGAGGTTCCTAAGCCTCTCCTAATTTTTTTGAATTCTTGTTTCTTTTCTGATTGGATGTTTCTTTCTTCCTTCTGGTCCACTCCATTGATTTGAGTCTCAGTTTCCTTCCCATCACTATTGGTTCCCTGTGCATCTTTCTTTATTTCACTTAGTGTAGCCTTCATTTTTTCATCTAATTTGGGACCAAATTGAACCAATTCTGTGAGCATCCTGATCATCAGTGCTTTGAACTGTGCATCTGATAGGTTGGCTATCTCTTCGTCTCTGAACTATATTTGTTCTGGAGCTTTTATCTGTTCTTTTGTTTGGGCCATTTTTTCTTTGTCTGGATGCACCTGTTATGTAGTGAGGGGTGGAGCCTTAGGTGTTCAACAGGGTGGGGCAACCCAAGTCACTGGGTTGTGAGGCTGTTTGTGGGGGAGGGGTCCAAGGAGGCACAATGGCGCTTGCTCCACTCTGCCAGATTTCAGTCACTTCCCCTGCTACCCACAAGCAAATTGGACCCTTCTGGTGCTGATTCCCATGTGGGTGGGCTTATGTACGTCCTGGAACCCTGTGGGTCTGTCCAACCAACTCTCCTGTGAGTCTAGGAGTATCTCCTGGAACCTCAACCCCCACAAGTGTTTTCAATCGATGTTGTGAGGCTTTATTTCCCCACACTGGAGCCCTGGGTTGTGAGGTCTGTCTCCCCAGTTTTGCCTGGTTTACCTGCCTAGGGATATGAGACCATGTGGTCTGCCAGCTGCCTTGCGCACTGTGCCTGCCCACAATCTGCGGCCTCTCTGGGTTTGCCCACTGCCACCCTGTGTTCAGGGTCTGCCAGCCACTGCCTTTTTTTGCTGCGACCCCTCTCCACCTGGCTGCCGACTCCTCCCCTCCTACCAGTCTGGATGAATGTGTCTATTTTAACTCCTTGGTTGTTAGACTTCCATACAGTCCAATTTTCTGTCAGTACTGGTTGATTTTTTGTTTCTAAAATTTTGTTGTCCTTATTTTGGTTGTGTGAGGAGGCACAGTGTGTCTACCTACACCTCCATCTTGGCCAGAAGTCAGCTGATGATTATTAAAGCTGGGTAATGGGAACACCGACTTTCATCCTATGACTTCATATATTAATAAAAGAACAAATCTGTTAAAAAGTTTAAATACAATATAAATCTATAGCTTAGGTGAAAGTCCCCATTCTTTTACCTCCCAGGGTTAATTATAACAGTTGCATGTGACTCCAGTTCTTTTCTATTTAAAAGCTAACTATGTATATTGTAGATACATAAATACGTATGAGAAGAATGAGCTATATTGTACACACCATTTTCTCACTAGCTTTTTAACTTTTTTAGATGGTATTTTGCAGACAGTTGACTACTTCAACACTCTTTCATTCTTTAATAGCTTTGTGGCACTCCCCTGAATCAAGAAACCATACTTAATTTATCTGATCCTCTAATAGTGGACAGCTGGCATATCTCCAGGTTTTGCTGTTAAGAACAGTGATGCAGTGAACATCCTTGTACATGACATACTTTTGTGTATCCGAGTGAGCAATTCTATAACCTGTCTTTCTAGAGGTGCAATCACAAGTCTGAAGGTTATACACATTTAACACTTTCATAGAATGGCTACAATGTCCTTCTGGTGGGCTTTGGATGTCTAATGGTCTCCTGGTGTACATCTCAGGACTGTTGTTATTTGGTGCCTGAAGTAGAAAAACATCAGGCAGTCAGGGCTGGAAGGGGCCTCTGAGCTGTTCTGATGTTGTTTTCCAGTTCCAGAGCAGCCACCTTAGCCTTGGGGAAGGGCAGGGCCCAGGCTTCCTGTACTCCCCTCCTGGCAAGCAGCATCCTTGGCTGGAGGCTGCATAGGGGAGTGGTTACAAACATGCTGCCCATGTCTGAACCCAGGCTAATCATTTACTGGTTGTGTAAACTTGAATAAGGAACTTGTCCTCATCCGTAAAGTGAGAGTAATACTAATCCCAGACAGCACTCTGGAAAGGGGTAGGTATATTAATTAAGCATATATTAGTTAAACTATACACCATTTAACTTAAAGTAAATGTTCACTTGGGGTGGTTTTGAGGAGACTGACAGAAGATGGGGGGATGGTCCTAAGCACCCCTATCAGGCACCATTTGGCACTGACATAGGTGACTTCAAATGGTGATAGCTGGGTTTAGTGAGATTGTAGGTATCAGATACCCAGCACACTGTCAGTGCTCCAGGGCGATGGAATTCCCCAAGAGCTGACATCTGGCTGACAGGGGCTAGACCACAACCAGGGAGACCGACCTTTCTGAGAGACTGGCCAGGAAAGGAAGCCCCAAGCAACAGGCAAAGAGGGGACCCAAGAGAAATGGCCAAATCTGGACCACTGCCTGTTATTATAAATATGGTTTTATCAGAACACAGCCACACTCATTCATTTCCGTATTGTCTGAACATTTCCACATGACAATGGAGAGGTGAGTAGTTGCAACAGAGACCATCTAGCCTACAAAGGCTAAAATATTTACTCTCTGGCTCTTTACAGAAAAAAATTGCCAACCCCAAGATAAGGATTATAGGCATAATAATAAGTAGTTTTTGAGTACTTACTATATTTCAGGTATTATTATAAAAAGTCCTCATAATAACACTATGATGTAGACACTATTTGTGATAGCTAGTCTCAAAGATGGCCCCAGTGAACGACGTCTCCTGGGATTTAAACCCCATGTAGTCCACTCCTACCTGGAGTTGGAGACAGCACTGGTACCAGTCCTGGCCTCTATGACAACTGGTAGCTGCTGCTTCCCTCCTCTTGGAACACTTTGGGGAACCCTGATGTGGACCTTCAGAGACTTAGGGAGAGCCTTAACGGGGTAATTGGAACAACCTCCCATCCACCAAAAGGTTGTAGGTTCGACTCTCGGTCAGGGCACATACCTAGGTTGCAGGTTTGAACACAAGTTGGGTGTGTGTGGGGGGGGGGATGGGTGTGGCCAATTTCTTGGGGTGTGTGGCCAGATATTTCTTTCTTACATAGGTGTCTCACTCTTCTCTCTCTCTCCCCCACCTCCTTTTCTCTCTCAAATCAGTGAATGTACCCTGGGGTGAGAGTTAATTAATTAATTAAAGATACTTAAAGAAAGACACAGAGAGAAAGACTGACTCAGGGAGAGACCATGGAGAAAGGAGAAGCTTTGAGACTGTGAGGAGAAGGGAGAAGTTCAGCCTGGTCACCATCTGCTTGCCCTCACATGAAAGAACCCCAGCAAGAGCAGTAGAACTTCTCAGATGAGCCCAGTCAGCTCACAGACCCATGAGAGGCAATAAAACTGCAGGTCAGCCACTACTTGCAGTAGGAATGGGGGGTTTCATGCAGCAACAGCTACCTGAGATGATACCTCCACTGAGATTATCCCAGGTCTGTGGGACCACAAAGCCTTTTCCTCTCCATTCTCCCTTAATCACTGGACATTAGCATCTCCCAAGAGACTTTTCCAGATGTCAATTAAACCAGAAGTTCTGGGAATGGGGGCTGGGAGTAGGTATTTTTTAAATCCCCCAGGATCTGAAAACCATGGCTCCATTCATTGTTTCTAAAACTTACCTAAAGATAAGAAATCCCGCCTGGCACACATTTAAAAAAAGAAATTCCTGAGCTCCAAAAGCTATACTGATTCAGAATTTCCATGAGAGGGTGCTGATAATCTGTAGACTTTACTTGTCCCCCCAGGTGAATTTTATTATCAGTTATTAGAAAATAAAAGGTGAGAGGACAGCCAGCTCTCTGGTTGGCAGAACTGTTCAGCAGTTTCCTATTCAGTTAAACTTTCACTTATGTTGACCCTGAGAATCAGTGTACCGTTTAAGAAGGGCTCCTGGTGGCTGATTGGGTTCAAATTCTTAAAAAGAGCCTAGCAGCCATTGCTAAACAGGGGCTTCCCTTGCAAAACCACATTTCAGAGAGAAGACTGCACTGAACTGTCTGCCTGTACTGTGTCCCTGCCATCTGAGTCAGCCCATATAAAGGAGTTCCTGGAATCCTATTTCAACCAATAGGACTGAGACTTTCTCTGTCCAATTGGAACTGTGCTGCTGTAATAGCTTCACTAGCATCTTCATCAATCAATCAGAGTGGCTCCACTCTGACCAGACAGTAGTTTCTGGACCAAACTGTGAGGATTTGGAGTCCTCATTTGCATGAGGACAGGCCAATTGGGAACCAAGGATGAGGATTTCTCTATGAGTAAGCTTGCCTTTGCCTCAGGGAGCAAAATTTCAATTGCTATTGAAGACTGTGTTTTCCTGGCTCTTGCGTGGCCAGGAAGAGCCATGCTGTTCCACTATGGGGCTGTATCGCAGTTGTGCTTGCTATTCTACAGCCAAGGTATATTACAATTGAGCTGTTCTCACAAAGTCTCTCCCTCCCCCTTCACCAAATCCCAAATTGGAAATGCCTATTGTCATTGAATTGGCAACTATGATCTTTGGTTGACACCATACAACCCAGCAATCACCCTCTTGGTCTTTCCCAACAGAAATAAATATTTATGTCCACCAAAAGACATGCACAAGGAAGAATGATCTAAGATCTTTATTTATAATGGCCCAAACTGGGAACATCCCAAATGGCCAATCACAGGAGCATGGATAGATGAATTATTGTATGGTACTTCCACACAATGGACTACCTGGCAGCATGAAGTATCAACACATACAACACAGGTCAAGTGAATCTCACAGACCTGCTGAGTGAGAAAAGCCATATACAGAGATTGCAGATTCTACTTATATAAAGTTCAAGGACACAACAAACCAATCTGTGGTGATAGAGGTCAAATAGTGGCTACCTTTGTGGGTGTGTGCCTAAGTATGTGTGTGTAAGGTGTTCTATAGCTTTATTCAAGAGTGGGTACTTATGTGTGTGTGTGTGTGTGTGTGTGTGTGTGTGTGTGTGTGTAAGTTCTTCTCCCTCACAGGATGCAGGGACACTTCCCAGGGCAGTTGCACGGAGCAAAATTTAGCTGCATTTGGGGACCACTTGAGTGGTATGTGCATGTTTCTTTGCTTATTATTTCTTTCAGATGTACATTATACTGTACATTGAGATACATACAATAAAGTGAGCACATCTTTTTCTTAATGGAAAGTTTATTTTTTAAAGATTTTTTAAAATTTATTTTATTTTTAAAATATTTTATTGATTATGCCATTACAGTTCTATTTCCCCCCTTCATTCCCCTCCACCCTGCACACCCCTCCCCACCATCCCCCTTTAGTTTATGACCACGTGTCTCAAGTTCTTTAGATTCTATATTTCCCATACTATTCTTACCCTTCCCCCATCTATTTTCTATCTACCATCTATGCTACTTATTTTCTGTACCTTCTCCCCCCTTCTGCTTCTCCCACTCCCCTATTGCTAACCCTCCATGTGATCTTCATTTCTATGGGTCTGCTCCTGATCTAGCTGTCCTCTTAGTTTGCTTTTGTTTCAGGTGTGGTTGTTAATAACTGTGAGTTTGCTGTCCTGTCACTGTTCATCTTTTTTATCTTCTTTTTCTTAGATAAGTCCCTTTAACATTTCATATAATAAGGGCTTGGTGATGATGAACTCCTTCAACTTCACCTTATCTGAGAAGCACTTTATCTGTCCTTCCATTCTAAATGGAAGCTTTGCTGGATAGAGCAATCTTGGTTGTAGGTCTTTGCCTTTCATGATTTGGAATACTTCTTCCTAGCCCCTTCTTGCCTGTAAAGTCTCTTTTGAGAAATCCACTGACAGTCTGATGGGAACTCCTTTGTGGGTGACTGTCCCCTTATCTCTTGCTGCTTCTAGGATTCTCTCCTTCATTTGAATCTTGGCTAATGTAATGATGATGTGCCTTAGTGTGTTCCTTTTTGGGTCCAACTTCTTTGGAACTCTCTGAACTTCCTGAACTTCCTGGAAGTCTATTTCCTTTGCCAGAATGGGGAGGTTCTCCTTTATTATTTGTTCAAATAAGTTTTCCACTGGTGGCTGTTCCTCTTCCCCTTCTAGTACCCCTATAATTCAGATGTTGGAGCATTTAAAGATGTCCTGGAGGTTCCTTAGCCTCTCATTTTTTTGAATTCTTGTTTCTTCATATTTTTCTGTTTGGTCAATTTTTTCTTCCTTCTGGTCTGCTCCCTTGATTTGAGTCCCAGTTTCCTCTCCATCACTATTGGTTTCCTGTGCACTTCCCTTCATTTCAATTAGTTTAGACTTCATGTGTTCCTCTAATTTGTAGCTAAAATCAACTAGTTCTGTGAGCATCCTGATCACCAGTGTTTTGAACCGTGCCTCTGATAGGTTGGCAATTTCTTGTTGCTTAGATTTATGGGCTTTCGCGCTCTGAGTTCTTCTTGAGCCATGTTTTGGTCTGTTCGCACCTATTAATTATGAGAGGAGCCTTAGTTGTTCACCAGGGCGGGGCCACCCAGGTCGCTGGTTTGTGACCCTGTATGTGGGGTCAGAGAGGGAGCAATAGCGGTCCCCTCTGCTCCTTCCCGTCGCTGGGGCCTGCCCAGTCTATCTCACTGCTCACTCCTTTGCTGGTTTATCTGTGTGCAAATGTGTGACCGCGGTCAGCCAGCCACCTTGTGCCTTCGCTAGGTCCACCTGTCACTACCCCACACTGGGGATTCGCCCTTGGCTGCCTGGGTTGGGGGATCTTTTTTGCCTGACCTGCTCCGCTGCTCGCTCTGCCCCTCTTACTGGTCTAACTGAGTGGTTCATTGTTGTTGGACTCTGTATTGTTCAATTTTCTGTGGTTTGGCTGCATTTATTATTGCTAAAACTTTGTTGTTTTTAGACTTGGTTGTGTGAGAAGGCAAAGTGTTTCCACCTATGCCTCCATCTTGGTGGGAGTCTAAAGATTTTTTTTAAGACAGAGGGGAAGGGAGGAGAAGAGAAGGAGAGAAACATCAATGTGTGGTTGCCTTTCATGTGCCCCACCAGGAACCTGGCCCGTAACTTGACTGGGAATCAAACCAGCAACCCTTTGGTTCTCAGGCCAGTGTTCGAGCCACTGAGCCACACCAGCCAGGACTCAAATGAGCACATCTTAAGTGTTTAGCCCACGAATGCTTACATGTTCACATTATTTGCCCTTGTGCATAGTGCCGTTCTAGGTCCCTGGAAATGGAACCCAAGACTATAAAACACAGACTCTGTTTGCATGGATTTTATAATCTGGGATGGGTGATAAGACAATAAAAGGCAGAACAGAAAGTTTTCATTAACTTGTGTGCTTTTTGAGAACCTACCTACCTTGTGCCAGACACTGAGCTAGGCACTAGAACTGTAGCAGGAAAACAAATCCAGTCCTGCCCTCTTGGTGTTCAAAGTCTAGTCATGTTTGACAGAGTAGCACAGTGAAAGGTTATGTGTAGCTATTCCACCTCCTAAATATTTCCCACATTCATTCTCTTCTACTCCCATTGACCCTGTACTTAGTTCATGTCTCTACCTTCTTTACTCTCTGGGCTACTGTAGTAGTTTCCTGATTGATCATGTTTCCAGTCTTCTATCTCTGATTCATTCTCCAGACCTACAGCCCTTATTTTCATCTTTTAAAAAAATGAGTTAATGTTCTCCATTGCCCAGGCAATTCTGGTGTTGACCCTCACTTAAAGGGTCTATATTCCGACCACAGGTAAGTTCTTTAAATACCTCAAGCCTCATATGTGTTTTCTGTAAAATGGAGATAAAGTAATAATTATACAATAACAACACCCAACTCCCTAAAGAGGCTGAGCTCTAATCTGTCATAATAAGTATTCATATATATATATATATATGCTAAACCTCCACATACACCATCTATTTAATCCTCCCAATCATTCTCATTGCTTATTACTCTCATCTCTCTGCACTACCCAGTAATATCAAGGGTAGTGTCTCATTGCTTGAAAGCAATGGGTGTGTCCATATTTGGATTCACGGACACACCCATTGCTTTCAAGGCCCTGAGACTCTACCCTGTGAGCGCCTGTCTGGAATGCCTTCCTTCTCCCTCCTCCTAGCTGGGTCTTACTCAACCCAGGTACTTCTTCCTCTAAGGAGCTGTCCCTGGAGCTGTATATGCAGCTGTGTGCCCTAGTCTGGATTTCCACAGAATACTGGATTGAATTTGTCTATCTGCCTCCTGTTCCTCTACTTACTCAAGTGTAAGCTCCTTTCGGGCAGGCTTGAATCAAATGCTTCTGTATGGCCCCAGTTGTGGACTCGTCCTGTGCAAGGCAGGGGCTGGATGTGTCCACTGACTTGAGCAGAACATGCCAAGGATTTTCTTAAGGGAAATGGCCACTGAGTTGGCCTTGAGGCATGGGTATGACTTATAAAAATTGTTCTAAAACAAGCTGTACATTCACACAATACCAAATCCAAAGGGAACAAAAGGGCTTACAGTGAGAAGTAAAAACAGGTCACCTCTCAACCACCTAGCTCCCTCCCTAGAGGCCACCATTGGTATCAGTTTCTGAGTATGCTACACAAGCAAGAATTGTCTGTCTACCCCACCACACACACACACACACACACACACACACACACACACTTACTTGGCACAGATTTAAACCAACAGAAATTTGCAATAATAGTACAATATATACCCTTTGTTTAGATTCACAAATTAACAAGCATTAAATCATGCAATGCCCACAACCATGCAATCATGCCAATTGTGTAGATGAGGTAACTGAGGCAGCAGGCAGGTGAAGCGACTTACCCAAGGTCACAGAGTTAGTGATGGGTAGAGCTACTCTTTCTCCCTCAGGCTGCTCAAGACTTTGATCCACCTTCCCTTAGTTCCCTTTGGAGGAAAGTATCTTACCAAATTGAAATCTACCACCCTGAGACATTCACCAGATGATCGGTGGAAAAGTACACAGCTCTGGAAGCATTTGCTCATTTGCTGTTTCTCTTAGAACCTTCCCATTCCCTAAGCAACAGCTGCTGTCGCTGCCGCTGGCACATGCTTCAATGTCACCTCCTCTGTAAGGGCTGAGTGAGCTCACTCCCCCTGTTTAAAGACTTCAGTGGTTGACTCCTGGCTGCCAACAAGATGATAAGTATATGCCTGAAGTTGGAATTCAAAGCCCTGAATGATCTGGCATCAAGAAGTCTTTTAGCCTCATCAGTCCTACTCCTTCTTCCTCGACCTCTCACCATCTGTTTAAATTTCCCTACCCCCTTGAAGCGCCCTTATAGTCCCAAAGAGCGCATTTCCCCCTCTTTGTGCTCCTGAATATTCTGCCTGTGTCTCCTTTACGTTCTTCTCCAGGTCGTCTTTTGGCCAGAAGACTGCACAAGTTAATTCGGGAGTCTGAGCCTTTATTTCCCCAAGCACCTAAGTGGGTGAGAAGTCCTACTTCAGGGTCTGGCACAGAGTAAGGCCTCACTAATCTCCCACATTAGAACTGACAGCCCTTGGAGGCTAACGTCTTCTTTTAGTCATCCCTTGAAACCCTGCCTCCTATTTCTTACCTTTTCTGCTCCGCAATTTCCTCGTGTGTAAAATGCAGATGACAACGGAGAGACTGTGTAACTTTAATGGATATCGAGCACTTGAAATGCTGAGTATGATTTCTACGATGGAGGTGAGAGGGCGGGCGCATAGTAGGTGTTAAAGCAATCCGTTCCAGGCTGGGCTCGGATGTCCAGATGGGCACCGTAAGGCAATGTTGGAAGTAAGAGGTTTGTAGAGAGACTGCCGGGAGGTCGATTCTCTCCCTCAGGCTCCCGTCCCCGCCCTGCAGCTGTCAGGACCCTGCTGGCCGCGGCACCAGTCCACCAAACCTGAATGTCCGATCCTGGTGCCCCACCTTCCTCGCTGACACAAGTTACTGTAGGCCCAGCTGCCCTTTGTCCCCGCCCCTGGTTTCCATTGGCCAAGGGGTTTCTTTGTTAGCTGAAGCTCGGAGCTGCCATTGGTCGACAGGGCCACCATTCGCGTCCAGGCGCGGCCCCGCCCCGCGCGCTGCCCCTCTGGCTTCCTCCTCCCCTGCGCCCGCCCACCCGCCGGCCCCGCCCCGAGAGTGCGCGAGGCTCAGCTACCATTTGCTTCGGCCGCGGGGCGCCCGGGGCACTGGCGCTGGTACCAACTGCGGGGGCCCGCTGCGACCCAGTACCTGAGAGGCGGGCCCGAGCGCGGGGAGGCAGCGGGCCCAGAAGGCCGCGTCCATGGGCCTACAACGTCCGGGCTGTGGCTGTACAGGCGGGCGGCGGGGACCGCGCGCTCTGTGAGGGCCTGGGGTTCAGGGCCCGGCGAGGAGGTGTCCGGGCGCGCCGTGTATCGCAGCGCCGTCGTGCGAGGAGAGGCCCGGCCCGTATCTTGGCGCTAGCGAAGCCACCCTGACTGCTGGGGACGCGCTCCGGCCTGTGTCTGCGGCCCGGCAGTGAGGTGGCGGCCGGCACGGGCTTGCCGCGGCTCCCGCTCTGTGCACGGCCTCAGTCTCCCAAGCCCGCCGTGCATGGTGCCGCCGCCCCTCCAGCCTTCGTCCGCTGCGGAGCGCGCCGGACCAGGCGGTCGGGCCTCGCCGCGCCGCCGCGCCGACCATGTCGGCGGCCAAGGAGAACCCGTGCAGGAAATTCCAGGCCAACATCTTCAACAAGAGCAAGTGTCAGAACTGCTTCAAGCCTCGGGAGTCGCATCTGCTCAACGACGAGGACTTGACGCAGGTGAGCGGGCGGGGGTCCCAGGGCTCCCCCGGAGACGGAGACCGGTGCCCCACGCAGTGAGGCCGTCGTCCCCGGCGTCCCCATTGGGCTGGAAGTTACCAGGCACGTGAACGCCTCTCTGGGTGTTTCAAGGGGTCGGCAGAGGAGGGCGGGAGTGCCTCGCCCGGGGCGCCGGCGTCTTCCCACCCCCGGGACTTGACGGCTGTGAGACCACAGCCCTGCTACGGAAAAGAAAGCAGACGATTCCCTCTTCCCGAGGCGGGCGGGGGTGGGGGTGCATTCTAGACTCCTAGGGAAAATAAAAAAGGAACAGAAAAAATGTTCATGAGTCCTTGGGCGGGGGGAGAGGGTGAAGTTGGGGGGAGGTCGAGAAGTGTATTGATAGACTCGGGACAAAGGGAAAATCCTCAAGTATGCCGAAAAATAACATCCTTTCCCGTTCCCATAGCCCTGCGTGTGATTCATGCTTTTTGGGTGACTCAAAAACGCCTGGTTTTTCTTAGTAGGAACAAAACGCTTTAGGATGTTTTGCTGCTTTACCGGACCCCCGCAGAATCTGTTTTAGGACCGAACTTAGACTTGTCCGCCCAGAGGGGCCAAGTCACTGTGGCTTCCCCTTATCAGACCCGGGCTGCCCTCTTTCTTTGTCGTTGTCGCTGTCAGTGGTTCAAGAGGTGAGGAGTCGTGAAGTCTGCAGAGGAGGATGTTGCTCTTGAACTTAAACTGGAGGCCATAGGGCTGGGGCTCCCCCTCCCTGCCTCCACTGACCCAGCTCTCCAGTCTCTTTGCAAGGAATGAGGACACCTGTGGGTCCTGTGGAAAGTCGGTTGGCTTCTTGTTTTATCTGCCAAAGGAGGTCTTTAGGATAGTTCAGCAGCTCCCAAACTTGCCTCCGAGTCACAGTCTTTAAACGTACAGAGTCCTGCCCTCCCACCTTCCATCCCTGGAGTGATGTAGGAGGTGAGGGAATTTGTATTGGTAACAGCTCCCCAAGAAGTTGGACTGTTGCCCCCACCTGCGTTTGGGAGCCTTGCTACCTGAGCTGCCTGTGTTCCTGGGTTCTCTGGAACTCTGGCGGTCTTTGAGACTTCCAGATACCTTGGAAACCCACCTTGGATTTCCTGCGGCAAGCCTTGTCTGCATCCCCTTGGGATAAGTCTCTGTGCCTCCTTGCCCTCTCCACCAGTCTCCCTCCTTTGCAGAGCTTCTTTCCTGCTGCTGAATGAGGAGGCCAGGGGAGCCCCTTGTTCATTTCCTCCTGAGTTGGGGGGGCGGGCTAGTTTAAGCCCCTGCTCTTTCAGAAGAAAGGAGTTAATGCTTTGAAGTGCATCCGCCAGACTGTTTTTAATGCTACTTAAGTGCTCACAGGGTTTGACCTGTTTTACGTGGCTGAGGAGAGTGGAGAGTTGTGTGGCAGGGCAAGAGTTTTGTCCTGGGACTTAGTGCCTTCCTCCGAGTTCAGGTTCCCAATGGCCAGGAAGAGACTCCTTTCATCTTAAAAAAAAAAGCTTAACCCAATGGTGAAGGCTGCAAAGTCATAGGATTGTTAGGACAGAAGAGCCAGGTCAGCTTGGGAAGAGTAGAACTGCTTCCTGGTAAGGTGTTCTGGGCTGTGGGTAAGGTGTTATAAGGGAGATTACCTCTTCTTGACTGGATGCCTTTTTCTGAGAAGCAGTTAATGTGGTGATGAGGATCCTGGACCAAGAGTCAGGAGACCTTGCTTCCAGTCTTGGCTGTCACTTTCAGCTATGTGACCTTGACCAGTCCTTTTGTCTTTGTTCATTTCTTTTTATAAAAATTGGAAGTAGAGATCTCTGGCTTAGCTCCCTCACCAGGCTATTGTGAAAAGGAAGGACTTATATTAGGTTTTTTTTTTTTTTACAATTTAAAAAACAAACAAAACCCACCTATAGAATAGTAAACTTGGATTTAGGAAGTTCCTGACCTTGGCAAGCATTGTTTCTTTTTTTCTTTTCCTTTCTTTTTAGAGAGAGAGAGGATGAGAGAAAAACAGTTTGTTGTTCCACTTATTGATGCATTCATTGGTTGATTCTTGTGTCTGCCCTGACCAGAGATTGAACTCACAACCTTGGCCTATGGGGACAATGCTCTAACCAACTGAGCTACTCACCAGGGCAGCAAGGGTTATTCTGAGAGAGTTTACCGGTTATTTCAGGCAACTGCCAAAATTGGTAAATTGGATACTTATTTTCTGATCCTTAAGCTTAGATAAACTAGAATGGAATCTTCATATTTGGGTTGAATCTGTTAAGAATTTTTTAAAAACCTATTATTTTATTCAAAGAAGTGGGGTCACAAATTTAAAGTACTTTCCTTTCACTGTATTGGAAGTTGAATTGTGGGTTTTAAAACAGACCTGAGTTCCAGGGCATAATTGGAATGGTAGTTTCTGAAATAATAAGTGATGTTGTTTGTGCTGGGTGAGATTAGGTCAGCCTTCTACCTTCTGGGATCTTTCAGGAAGAAACTGCTCTTGAAAAGAGGAGGGAGGCTCAGGGCTGTTGCCAACAGCCTTAGCTGCTTGCTGCTCTCTGCATGCATTGTGCCCCCTCAACCCCCCTTATTACTCTCATCCTCATGGCTCCTTTAGAAAACCTCAGCCAGTTGATTCCCATCAGTCTCCTCCAAGTCCCTGCTTCCTGCTCCCTTCCTTGCCCTGAGTTTATTTTAGGCCATCAAGACTGGAAGATAGATCAGCAATAATTGAGGCTATCCCCTCTCTCAGAGGTGAGGGCACTGAGATCAGTGAGGCAGTGAGATGGGCTTTTGCCCTGGGATAGACATTTCTTTGAGACTTGAGCTTATTTCCACAGCTGTGGATTTTGTTTGCCTCCCCCCCCCCCCCCCGAAAAGTGCAAAAACCTCTTCCAGGCACAGCATCATAGAATCAGACCTGGAAGAGATTTAAGATCAGGTGAACTACTGTGTCCCAGTACAGGGACACAGTCAGGATTCTTCATCCACTGTTGTCCCCTACTCATTACAATGGCTATCCCATAAACACATGGTGAGGAGAATCATGTCAAGATGATTATGTTACAAAAGATGTCTTGGAGGTCAGGCCTTGGGTATCCCACCAGAGACCTTGAGATTACTGACTCGGAGCAGAGGAGTTCCTTACTCTTTCCTCCCCACTGGAATTCAGAGTGATCCAGGATGAGTAATGAGCAACAGTCTGTTATTACTTGTCCTGGCACCCTCCAGTCCCAGCCCTGTCCACAGGCTAGCATTCACCCTTCAGCTCCCCTAGGCACTTCTCTGCATACAGATGGATGCAAATACTCAGTTAAAGCCTTTTTTAACCGCACCTGTATGGACCTATTTGCAGCATTATTTTTTTCTGGTTGGTAACATGTCTCACAACTCTTTTTATGGTATTAAATAAAAATGTACTAAAGTCATTCTAGGTTTTGCTGTTATAAACATGCTTCAGCGAACAACTTTCCAAATGCTTTTGGGTGTATGGGAGCCTGCATGAATACAAATGTTTCTCTGAGGGCAAATGCTTAAAAAAAGAATGACTGGGTTGACATTAAGTACATTACATTTTTTTATAGATTTCACCAAACTGCCCTTCTAAAATGTCTGTGTCATACCATTGCCAGGTTTGGATATTATCAAATTATTTGTTTAGTAATTCCCTAATTACCAGTGAGGTTAAGCCTCTTTTTATAATATTTCTTGAATGCATTTTATTTCTTTTGTGCATTGCCAGTTCCTGTTGCTTGCCTGTTTTTTAAATTGGGTTAGTTCCTCCCCCCAACCCCCATGGTACCCCCAGTGATTTGTAGGAGCTTTCTGTATATACTCTAGGTCAGGGGTCCAGAAACTTCTGTATAAGGCTAGATAGTAAATATTTTAGCCTTTCAGGTCATATAGTCTTTGTGACAGCCGTGGAACTTTGCCATTATAGTGCAAAAGCTGCTGTGCAAAGTTGCTGTAGACAATACATAAATTAATGAAAAAATGGCTGTTTCCAGTAAAACTTTATTTACAAAGCCAGGCAGTTGGAATTGGCCTGGGAGCCATAGTTTGCTGACTCCTGCTGTAGCTGTTAAGGTGACACTTATCTTTTTTAATTTTTATGTATTGTTATTTCTCTTTATCATATGGTAGTTTTAAACATGAACACAGTTAAATTTTCATGTGTCCCTTTATAGTTAGTAGTTTTAATCTCATGCTTATGAAGTTCTTTCCAAGATTATAAAACAAATGCTTTATGCACATGCTCGTAACAGCACTATTCACAGTAGCGAAAACATAGCAATGGCCCAAATGTTTATTGATGGGTGAATGCATACACAAATTGTGGCATATCCATACATTGGAATGTTATTCGGTTTAAAGAGGCATGAAGTACTAAGACATGCTGCAACATGATTGAACCTCAAAAACATGATGTAAAGTGAATTGATTTAATTTATATGAGATATCCAGAATGTGTAAACCCAGAGAAACAAAGAGCATATTAGTGGCTGTCAAGGTTCTGGGGGAGGGTGGAACAAGGAATGTCTGCTAATGTGATCAGGGTTCTATTTCAGTGGTGATGAAATGTTCTAGAACTAGATAGAAGTGCTGGCTGCATAACATTGTGAATGTACTAAATGCTGCTGATTTGTTCACTTTAAAATGGCTACTTTTATGTTACATGAATTTTACCTAAATAAAAAAATGTACAAAAATCACAAGGGCACATGCGTACACACACACCCAAATCCCAAATCACCCATCTGCTTCTTGTACCATTTGGAGTGAATATCTGATGGTTGGTTTTCTGGAGTCTCTAGATCAGGGATTGACATTTTTTTTTTTAGGTGGCAGATAGTAGACACTATTTTAGGCCTGTGGTCCCCAACCTTTTTGGCACCAGGGACCACTTTCATGGAAGACAATTTTTCCACTGCGGGGGAGGCAGGGTTGGGGAGGTGGCAGAGTGGAAACAATAGTCACTTTCTCACTGCCACCAGCCCCCTGCCCCTCACCTCCTGTTCTGCAGCCGGTTCCTAATATGCCCCTGGCCCAGGGGTTGGCGACCCCTATTTCAGGCTTTGTAGACCAACAGGCTACATCAAAGAGTTGCCATAGGTACTTATATAGTATAATATAACCATTTAGAAATACAACAGCCATTCTTGGTTTAGGGTCTTAAAAAGCCAGTGGGCTAGATTTGGCCTGCTAAACTTAGCTTGCCAACCTCTGGGTTAGACCAGCCATATAATGTAATTTAAAATTTTCTAGTTGCCATATTCAAAAAGTAAAAAGAAATGGGTGAAGTTAATTATATTTTACTTAACATACCCAAAATATTATCATTTCAACAGGTAAAGAAGTTATGTGCAATTTTACCTTTATGGCACCTTTCAGTTCAGACGAGCCACTTTCCAAGGCTCCACAGCCATGAGCCACTGGTGCCTACAGTGTAAGACCAGGTAGCTACCACTGCAGCAGCCTGGCCCATGGCTGGGGTCTTCAGACCCCAGGGCAAAGCACAGGGTAGGCAGGCTGTGCTTGTGGGTTTCTTTCCTCCATGGGGTGTTATATATACACTGGGTTGTCTTGATACTCCTGTTTGTGTCCCTCACCCTTGTAGTGTTTTTTTTGCCAACTTTTAGGGGTTCTTTTCTTGAATGTAACATCATTTTTGGTGGTTCTTTTTAGTGTGGTTGAGAGCTTTGGGCCTCTGATATCTGCTCCCCAACCAGGGATGGAAGAGAGGAGGATGCTGGCCAGGGCCAAGCTGTCCTGTCCTGTGGACAGTGAGAACCTGGGGGGCAGGCTGGTATGCCGCTCTAGGCTCATTGCTGGATGTAGCCGACTGCATCTGACACAGCCCTTTGTCTTTGCTAAGTGTTTTGCAGCTGTATCCAACACCCCCCCATGTACGCTGCATTCTAGCCTGCTACTTGACCTTTGTCTTTGAATTCTTTTCCCCTTGCTACACAAAAGGACAACAATGGAAGACCTATGTTCTATTCTTGGCACAAACCGTGCAGAGTGGCCCAGGAAGGTCAATTATGTTCTCTGTGCCTTGGTTTCCTGCCCATAAAGTGGGTGCTCACACATATTCTGTGTACTAGAGTGATGTGCTGTGATGATGGAATGAAGGGAGAGTGCTTGGCCAGGTTGGTGGATGTTGCTGAGCCCCCTTTGTGGTAATATTCCAGGAAGCATCCTGAGGACCATACCCATGGGGATAGCCTTTCTTTGGGCTGTCTCCTGATTATTAGGACTCTGGTGTTGATTAATGGAAATAAAGAAATTTCACTTGGAATATTTATCTTTAAATTGTTCCCAGGCTGCCATTCAGCCTTGAAAGAGAGGAGAGCACATTGCAATCAAGGAAAGGAGACACAGGGAGGTAACTTACTGTAACCCCATAATGCTGTGTGGGGGGAGGGTGGGCAGGGAGAGGTATGAAGAGCACTGGATGCTAATTTGGAAGCATTCAACCCGAGAAAACAGGCTTTTCATTTATCCTTCGAAACTCACTCTCCAAGCCTCACTTTCCCATATTAAATGACTGAGTTCGACCATGTCAGTGGTCTTCAAACTTTTATTAAGTCTTGGAGTCTTTTACTCAAAGGAATTGCATGTGGAAATGCCTCGTATGAAACAAAGAAAAAAAAGCAACACAGTTCTGGGCACATGGGTTAGGAGCCTGGAGCTTGGCTTCTTGGTTGGCCACCTCTGTTTCTCATCCCTATGGCCTCCTGTCACTTTTCTGTATTTTGTGGTTCTTCCATTTTTAGCCTCTGAGGTTTTTGTGAAATCATCCAAGGTAGTTTCACAGATGCCCTGGGATGGAACCCCTCAATGCCCAGCCCCACTGTTCCCATCGTATTATCACTTTCTCTGGGAGTAAGAGAGCCAGTGTGTTGATTCATTGGCATTTTGTCCTGTAGACTGGAACTGGAATCTTCCAGGCTACTCACTGTTTTTTGTTTTTTGTTTTCAGTCAGGGTCATCCTAGTTCACACGAAACCACAGCCTGTTTCTTGCCTGGAACTTGTAAGCCTCTGGGTCCTTCCTCTCCTCAAGCTCAGTTTGGCGGTTGCATGTTGCTCTGGCTGGACAATGTCTGACCAGGTCACTGGGGGCTGCTGGCAGTGAGAGGGAGCACAGGGACCTGTCGAATCCTCCTGAGCCTCTGCTGCACTGAATCAAGTGTTATACACCATGAACTCATTCCGCCCGTTGACAGCTGGGGAGGAGAGTGGGGCTGGTGGTGGGATGGCCACCAGAGAGGTCAGGTGACCTGCTCAAGGGCACTGAGCTGCCTAGCTATGGGGCTGCAATACAGAACTAGGTCCCATGAGTCTTTAGGCTAGTGTTCCCGTGGCCAGGAGTCTGTCCTCCCTCTCCTTGGGAAGGCCACTTTGACTTGTAAACTTCTACTGTTTCTGTAGAAGGCTGGGTTGGGATATTGCAAAATAAATCAGAGCTATTTAATGGACTTGAATTTCTAGCCATGGGAGCAGGGACTTGCAGGGGCTGGGTGATCTCTCTCCCCAGTTAGCAGATAGAGCCGCTGAAGCTCAGAGAGATTGAGTGACCTGCCTAGGCCATTGTGGGTTTTTCCAAAGTCTTATTTGGTCTCCCTGTCTGATAACCTTTGCTGTAAAAAACAGGGCCTTACTCTGACTAGGTTTTCTTAGTTGCTAGGGTGTGTAGGGTTACCTGTCGGGAGTCTGGGAGTTCAGGACACTTTGCAAGTGTCCTGCACTTGCAGGATACCAGCACTTGTGCAGGTGCTGAAATCTCTTCACCCTTCAGGTATTCCCCAGATGGGCTTCTGGCCTGTGGTAGTGACCACAACTGTGGCATAGTCCCGAGCAGGAAGTACTGTTTTTCCCCCTGAAATAGGAATTTACAATCCGGAAATAGTTGTGTCCTTGATTTCTGTAGGTTCTAAAGTACAGGTTTTAATAGGCAGTCCTGCAAGGCTCCTTAACGTACCTTCAGACCTGTTCTCTTACCTCCTACTAGTCCTGGTCCATAGCTGAAGGGGCCTGGGCAGTGGCTGCTGGCCGTCTCATTCAAACTAGAGAAAGAGCCTGCGTCTCCAGGGTCTCTGGATGCCACACCCCTAGCCATGCTAGTGACCTGGGTGCAGGGAGCTTCAGGATCAGTAAGGTTGGGCTGTTATAGTTGTCTCCTGTCTGGGCACCCACTCTGACCTAGAAATGTGACACAGTTCCACTTTTCATTTAAATGTGCTCAAGTAAAATGGAATTGGGGTGGGGGAGACTTTCAGGACAGATTTGGGTTAACATTCTGGCTCCATTTTAATGCTGATTGAACAGGTTGCTCAGTCTGTGTCTATGTTCCTTTTCTGCAAACCATGTTTTGGGGTGTCTGTGAGGGTGGTAGACTGTACAAAAAATAGCAAGTACAGAACTTATAAGTGCTTGGATATATAGTGAACACTCAGTGAATGGGGTTTGTTTCGCAAGCACTGCTCCAGAGAGGGGACCTGCCTCTGTGATTTTGTGGGGCGGCTGACCCTCTGTTTCTGTCTACTTCCACATCCATGGAACAAAAGTCCAGGCTGCCTCCTCTCCCACTGTGCTGGTTGGCATCACCCTAGCAAGTTCCTTATGTTATCCCCCAGGGACTGGAAAAGTTGTAGTCATTTTGCTTGTTTAGGTTTGATTTTTCAGCCTTGTTTAAGTATTGGGCTGGCAAAAAAGTTTGTTTAATTTTTTCCATAGATGGCTCTACTAGTGCTTACTTGTCTAACTTCATTCCAAACAGTTTTGTTAGATTGTATTGTGACAGCTGTCGTATCAGTGTGCATTTAAAAAAAAACTTATCAAAATTGGTGAATTTTTGTGCAGCCATTTTAATACTGAAGATAGAAGAAAATATGACACACTTTTGATGTATTATGCTTTATTATTTCAAGAAAGGTAAAAATTCGCCTGAAACACACACACAAAAAAGATTTGTGCAGTGTGGAGAGAAGGTGCTGTGACTGATTGAATGTATCAAAAGTGGTTTGCTAAGTTTCATGCTGGAGATTTCTCGATGGATAAGGCTCCATGGTCATGTAGACCAGTTGAGATTGATAGCAATCAAATTGAGAACAATCAACGTTATACCACATGGGAGATAGCCAACATACTCAAAATATCCATATCAATAGTTATTTGTTGAAACTGAAAAATGAGTCTCATTTTATGCAAAAAACTAAATGGACTTTTTGGCCAACCCAATGTAAGATTGAACTGGTTTTAAGAATTTTTAATAGGCAGGAAATGAAGAGGACAGGTGCCATCCACCCAAGAGCCAACATTAGAGGGCGGTGCTGCTTCAGGGTACAGTGGCCAGCGGCCAGTGCAGCAGCCACCCTGGAGCCCCTGCCATGCCCACACAAATACACAGTACAGGTCCTGTGAATAGCAGAGGCAGATCCCGATGTCAGACGTCACTTCCATTGGAAGTATCTGAGTTGCCATCAGCAAGGGAAAGGGATTAAGAGAAGCTGCTTATCCCACTCTGGTGTCCCTGGGAGCAGTTGTCTGGGAATCAAAGTCCTTGTACCTTGGGGCCTGGGTGAAATGGCCAGATGAAGATAAAGAACAGCCAGGTCCAGCCCAAATCACTGGGCAGGTGGGCAGGAGGTCTGGCCAAGATATGCCCTGGTCCTTTCATATCCAGCATTGATTCTGCCAGCCAGGTTGGTCCTTTAGGCCTCCTTCCTGCTGCCCTTTTAGACTTTACAGAGGGAGTGCAGTGCAGCTTTCTGCCAAGGGGACCCTTCTTAGGATCAACAAGTAGAACTGGCTCCTTGTGAACAGGCTTTGAACAGGCTCTTCTAACAGGGAACTGCCATCTCAGCAAAGAGCCCATGACTCTAAGTCTCTACATCTCCATTCCTGCCTAGAAACCCTGTGAGCTTAAAAGTTCTTTTTGGGGAGCTGAGCCAGCTAGTCTGGCTATGCAGCCTTTTATGGTGCAGAGGTTTTCCTGTACTTAAATCAAAGGAGCAGTTGACATGCTGTGGGAATATTTATTGAGATGGTGGTGCCATTCATAGCAAACAGTAACTGCTGAGTGCCAGGACACTATTAACTCATTTATATTCACAGCAGCCTAATGAAGTGGAGGAATTACAAAACCTAGATGGAAAGAGGATATTGTAACTTGCCTAAGGGCAGTACAGTTAAGTGGCAGACCTGGGATGCAAACCCAGGCAGTCTGACTCAGGGCCTCCTCCTTCCACCATTTCCCATACTAACCCGAGGCAGATGAGGGGGGCCTTCTGGATTAGTGTGTGTATGGCCCTTGGTCCCTTGTGTCCAGGGGGGTAGGGGCTGTCCTGTTAGAAGGGTGTGGGTATGCTGGGAAGGGTGTGGTTGGAGGATGAGGCTTGGGCTGAACTTAGATTTCTCCTCTTTTTTTTTTTTTTTTTTTACCTGTTTTTAATGGAAGCAGTTTTTTGAGTGACAGGGTGTAACTTATTGATGCAAAGCTGTTGTCCCAGATATTTGTCCCCATGTCTTCTCCAGCATTCCTCTCTTTGCCACAAATGGTATCATGTCCAAAAATCCTATGGCTATGGGCTCCTTGTTAAGACCAAACAGGGAAGAAGAGGGTTTTTAAAATATCATTCCTCCCCTCTTTCTTTAGCTGCTGCAGTCCAGAGAGGAGGAGTCCTGAGCACGGGCTGGGCTTTCAGGGCATGTGTGTGGGCAGAGGGTTGAGCAGGCAGAGGGTTGAGTTGGGGAGTAAGAGGGAGAACGAAGAGTGGGCCATCAGCTGTGTGTCTGGGATCTAGTGAGCTCTGTGTGTGTATGTGGGGAGTGGGGTTAGGTGGAACTCATACAACAGAAGTTAACCATTTTAGGGAGTACAATTCATTTGTATTTCGCACATTCACAGTGTTGTGCAAACACCACCACTCTGTAATTTGAAACATTTCATCACCCCAAAAGAATATCAGTAACTATTAAGTGGCTATTCTCTCTGCTCCCCACTCCCAGTTTTCAGCAACCACCAATCTGCTTACTGTCTCTAGGGATTTACTTATTGCGGAAATTTCATCAAAATGGAATGATAGGATATGTGACCTTTTGCCTGGCTTCCTGCACAGCATGTTTTCCTAGTTCATCTATGTGGTAGCATGAGTCAGTACTCATTGCTTTTTTTTTTTTTTATGTTCAAGTACAGTAACCTGCATTCCCCCCCCCCCCCATTCCCCACATTGGTTTTTTCGGCTAACTAATATTTTGCTGTAAAAGTGCAGTACATTTTGTTTTTCTGTACATCTGTCAATGGACATTTGGGGTGTTTCCATCTTTTGACTGGTGTTAGTAGTGGTGCTATGAACATGTGTTTTGAACACCTACTGTCAGTTATTCTGGGTAGAGATATGAGGTGCAGTTCTTGGGTCCAGTGGTAATTCTGTTAACACTGTGTTTTGAATCAGTGCATCAAGTCAGACATCAGCACTACATCCTGTTGGGTGGGAGGACAGTGGAGAAGGCGCAGGAGGGATGGTAGAACCTGGACAATGCTGCACAGAGCTCAGTGCTCCTCATCTGAAGGTGTCCAAGATAGACTTGGGGCCCAGGGCCACCTTCAGGGTTGCGAGCACTGTCTATATGGCTTTGAGGTTGTGGCAGATGTGTCTGTGTGCAGGGGTGATGGAGCCACTTTAAGCTTCATTCACTCCTCTTTTTGTGTAACTTGAAGATCAGCTGAGCTGCCAAGAAGGAGCTAATTGGGGCTTTAATATTGTTGGAAAAGGGGCTGAGGAGTAAAGGACTTGAAGGCTAGACAACATGGGGAGACTTGGAGCACTGCAGAGTGTGGAGGTGCGAGGGGAGCTGCTAGTGAGAGGGCCAGTGGAGTCAGATAGAGGGAAAAGGCCTTATCTGGCCTGTTTGGCACTTTGTTACCAGTTTTCAAATTTTGTTTCTTTAGCTGTAGAACATGGAGCCCCTTGAAATGGAATGTGGAGCTCACTCCCCACATTGGTTTTCAAAGCAATGTATGAAAGCTGGGAGGAAAAATGGTACCCTTGTGAGACTACTTCACCCCACCCTCATGCCCCGCCCTACCCCATATTCTGCAGTGGCCTTTGAAGCACAGTCTCTGGGAATTTTCACTGTTTGAAAAACAATGATTTACTCTAACTCTTGCATTAATATTTTTTATGCAATGAAATATTTGATGTTTACAAAAGAACATGAGGTAGCATATATGTACAGTATATGTACAGTATTCAAAATGTCTGAGGTGTTCGGTGTTTCCTGTGTTTCAGCTTCAGTGGCTGGGATCCAGGGAAGAGGACCCACACGGGGATGTTCCAAGCATAGAGTTCAGCCCCCTGTTTTGCCATCTCTCAGTACCTTGTTGACTGAGACAAGTGGAGGAACCTGTTCATTTTTAGATGGACTGTGATACAGCTGCCCGGGGCAGAACTGGTGTGAGAGGCGGCCTTTTAAGGTAGTGCTGGTGAAAGGAAAGGACTCTTGAGTAGAGACCTGGAGACACACCTGAAGGATCATTTGTATTTGGTCTGACAGAGCCAGAGAGGTGCAGTCAGGTTGGAGCAACCTTGGTGGTAGAACAGCCAGAGAGGCAGGGGTGTTGTGGGGGCAGGACAGGATAGTTATGACCTGAGGGTGTGTTGCTGTGGGGGTGGGGCAGTTGGCTAGGTCACTGGGTCTTAAACATTTTGTTCTGCATACCCCTTTTAATTCTTGATTATTGAGGCCCTCAGAAGGCTTTTGTTTATGTAATATGGTATTTACTACATTGGAAATTAAAACTGAGAAATTAAAAAAATATTTATTTAAAAATAAACCTACTACATGTTCATATATATAACAGTTGTATTCAGAAAAGTAGCTTTTCCAAAACAAAAAAAATATCTTTGAGAAAAGTTATATATTTTACTTTTCTTGCAAATCTCTGTAACATCTGTCATACATCTCTATAACATCTTTCATACATCTCTGTAACATCTGTCATAAAGACAGCTGGATTCTCATATCATCTGCATTTAATCCATTGCATTATCAAGTCCTGTAAGCCTCTGCAAGCCCTATACTAAATTAGTGAAAGAATGAGAGTGAAAAAAGCAAATGATGACTTAGTACTTTTATAAAAATAGATTTGGCTCACAGACCCCAAAGTGTCTCTGGGACTTCGGCCATTTTCATGAAGGCCTGAATGCCTTCATAGGAGCCGAGGTGAATATGCCAGTTACAAAGTTGATGGAAGTGTAGAATCTGGGCTGATAACCGAGTTGGGGTGTCAGATGGGGACTGACCAGGGGGCCACTGCAGAGTAGTGCCTACTTCCTCTGGCAACCCACCCTTACTTCCTACCTCCTAGGCCTGTCTAAGGCCTAATGAAGTGCTAGTAAGGTACACAGCATGTGGTAGGGACTCCATTTGAAAACTGTGGGGTAGCTTTTATTCTTTTGACTGTAAGAGGAGTCTGAGACTAGGAAAAGAAATCACTTTGCATAAAAGTTGTTTTTACCACTGTGCTCTGTAGCTTTCCAAAGGGAGAAGTCAGAGGTGACTAGAATGTTTTAGGTTGGAGACAGGAGCAGTGCCTGCCAGGTCCCCCCTGTGTAAATCCTCCCAGCTGAGGATTTACAGCCTGGGTCAGGTCATCCTCCTGGCCCTGCCACTGATTTGCTTTGTGGCCAGAAGGCAAGATGACCCCAGTCTTTTCATCTGTTCACTTAATGGTGCTTGATAATTTCCAAACCCCATCTGACCTGGAGCTTGGTGTTCAGACACATGAGTAAGAGGTATGGAAGTGGCCAGATGGAGGGCCCCTCTCCCTGCAGATAGGGGGTTGGGACTAGGGTCGAAAATTAGGATGGAGAGGGAGATTAGGATTCTGTGGTCTAGGAGTGATGTTTGAGTCCTACTCCCTAAACATGTTGACACAAAGGGGATTCAAAGGAATCTTGGAGAGGTCTCAAGGAACACACTGGGATTTTTAATTTTATTTTTTGGGAAGCTTGATCAACCCTTACAATCTGCCTCAGGAAAATTGCCTCTTCTCTCTGGAATTAAAATGCTCCTCTAGTCCCAGCCCTTGGATTTGGTGACTAGACAGGAAATTTGATATCTTTAATGTTTTGTTTTGTTTTAAGATTTATTTATTTATTTTTAGAGAGGGGAGGGGATGAAGAAAGAGAAGGAGAGAAATATCAATGTGTGGTTTCCTCTTGAGCGCCCCTTACTGGGGACCTGGCCCACAACCTAGGCATGTGCCCTGTCTGGGACTCGAACTGGTGACCCTTTGGTTCACGGTCTAGGGCTCAATACACTGAGCCACATCAGCCAGGGCTGATGTCTTTAGTTACTATCCCCATGGACTAGGATCTGTTAGTTAGAGTACCATTGTTAAAGAAAACATGTTTCCTACCCCTTCTTCCTTTCCCGCTCTCTGCTCCTGCCTCTCCAGCCCTTCCATGCCCTTTTTGGTAGGCAAGTGTTTGTGGGAAAGCCTGTGTAGGTTTCTCTGTCAGGTTCTCAGCTTCAGGTCGGTCTGTGTAGCTGGAGCTGCACAACCCCTAGGCTACTTACAAGGAACCTTTCAGGACTCCCTCCCCACCTCTAAACCCTCTTCAACCCTTTTCCCCTTTTTTGGCTTTAAGGAGCTAATTGTCCAAGCTTCAGATTGATAGTGGTCTTTACCTCTTTGGTTTCTTAAACGAAGTTTCGAAACTGTCACCAAATGTACAAGGATGTTAACAGCCACCAAAAGGTGGAAACAGCCCAATGTCCAGCAAGTGAGAATGGATAGAAAACAAAAAAACAAAACAGTGGCACGTCTGTGCAATGGGATATTCTTTGGCCATAAAAATGAAATATTGATAGATGCTAAACCTTGAAAACATTATGCTAAGTGAAATAAGCCAGTTGCTTATTTCATATAAAACCATATAGTTTCTGATTCTATTCAGGAAATGTCCACAAGAGTCAACTCTAGAGACAGAAAGTAGATTAGTGGTTGCCAGGGGCTGAGGTGGGGGCTGAAGAGAGGGTTTGGGAAGTGACAGCTAAAGAATACAGGGTTCCTTTTTGAGGTGATGAAATATTCTAAAATTGATTGTTGTGATGGATGAACCACAAACTATTGAATTGTACATTTTAAATGGGTGTGTTGTATGGATGTGAATTATACCTCAAAAAATGTATGTCTCCAAACAGTTATTACCCCCACCTTGCTTTTGGTTTGTGGCCATAATTCACATTATGCTAGACTAATACAGGCATACCTCCTTTTATCACACTTCACTTTACTGTGCTTCCCAGAGACTGATTGTTTTTACAAATTAAGGTTGTAGCAAGCATGCAAAAAGCAGAAAGCAAGTCTATTCAGTACCATTTTTGTAATAGCATTTGATAATTTCATGTCTGCCACATTTTGGTAATTCTTACAATATTTCAAACTTTATTATTATATTTGTTATAATGATCTGTGATGTTACTATTGTAATTGCTTTTGGGTGCCAGGAACTGTGTCCATATAAGACAGCAAATTTAATTAACGAATACCATGTGTGTTTGATTGCTCTACTGACCCACCATTCATTCATCTCTCGTCTTTTTTATAGTCCTCCCTCAGTCTAGTAGTGATGGTTCAGTTGTGCTCCCTCTAAACATGGATAGGAAGGGGATTCAAGGGAATATTGGAGAGGTCTCAAGTGACATATTGGGATTCTTAATTTTATTTTTTGGGGGGAAACATCGCACAACAATATTGAAATTAGGTCAAATAATAACCCTACGGTTGCCTGTGAGTGTTCAAATAAAAGGCTGAGTTGCATGACTCTCACTTTCAGGGATGTCCAACCTTTTGGCGTCTCTGGGCCACACTGGAAGAAGAAGAGTTGTCTTGGGCCACATATTAAATACACAGGTACTAACGAAAACTGATGAGTGAAAAAAAGGTTTTAAGTAAATTTAAGATTTTGTGTTGGGCCACGTTCATAGCCATTCTGGGTTGCATGTAGCCTGTGGGCCATAGGTTGGACACCCTTTAAATCAAAAGCTAGAACTGATTAAGCTTAGTGAGGAAGGCATATTAAAAGCCAAGACAGACCAAAAGCTAGACCTCTTGTGCCAAACAGCCAAGTTGTGAATGCAAAGGAAGTTCTTGAAGGAAATTAAAAATACTACTCCAGGGAACACATGGATGATAAGAAATTGAAACAGCTTTATTTAAGAAAAATAGGAAGAAATTTTTGGTGGTCTGGATGGAAAAGTAAACCACCCCAGCATTTCCTTAAGTCAAAGCCTAATCCAGAGTGAGATTCTAACTCTTCAATTCTATGAACACTGAGAGAAGTGAGGAAACTGCAGAAGGAAAGTTGGAAGCTAGCAGAGGCTGGTTCGTGAGGTTTAAGGAAAGAAGCTGTTACAGAATGGACTAGGGACAAAATACTATTTCCTAACAGAACCCCCCTTCTCCTGGGGTCCCCCTATACTAGGTTCACCTTGCCCATTGCCATGGAATTATAGTTCTCAGTGCCAGAGATTGGTGAAAAGGAAAGGAATTATTTATTCAAAAGTTACACAGATTTAAGAGTAATGACTTAATGTCTTGATTGAGATCCCACAGTCCCTTAAAACACCCACAAACACACACAGTCCTTCCTCCCCCTCACCCCCTTTGCCCAGCCCAGGATACCATATCTCAGGAAAAGAAATAGAAGTGCATGGCTCAGGTAGTTCCTGGTTCTTCCCAGTAATCTGTACTCAGCTGGCAGGCCTCTCTGGGTTCCTAGCACCGTCAGCTATGTTGCTGGGATAATCCCAAAGCATGTGGCACCTTCTCATGGCCCACCAGCAAGAGTTCTTTCACCCCTTTTCTCCTCTGCAATTTCTCTCCTGCTTCCTAAGCCATGTGGCAAAAGGGAGCACCCAAAGCCTTGTGGGCCCTTTTTTTCCTCATGGCTGCCGCACCTGGGTTTTAAATCCCAGAGCCAATCTTCCTCTGCAGCTCCATTTCTGATTCCTCCCACAGTTGGTTACACCTGCCAGCATTCCCACATTCTTCCAGCTTTTCTAGGCTGCCATAGTAAGTCCAGGCAGGCATGGGCCCATGGCATGGAGCCAATCAATCATCTCCAAGTTCTTAAGCAGGCACTATAACAGTGGGAGTTGCCTGGTCATGGGTTGAAGTCACTTCTATCTCCCTGGCTCAAAGCAGGGCCACAGCTATTAAACATATCCATGAAACCAGTTAAAAGTTATAATGTGAAATGACTATGCCTGAGGCTATTTGCAAAACCGTTGCTATGCAAAATAACTCTCAATTGCCCATCCCCCAGTTCAGACTTGAGGAGGTGAGGACATCCTATATTTTTTTAATTTATTTTTTTATTGATTATGCTGTTACAGTTGTTCTATTCCCCCCTTCATTCCCCTCCACCCTACCCCCCGTCCCCACCATTACCCCCCCTTTAGTTTATGACCATGTGTCTCAAGTCCTTTAGATTCTATATTTCCCATACTATTCTTGCCCCCCCCCCCATCTATTTTCTATCTACCATCTATGCTACTTATTTTCTGTGCCTTCTCCCCCCTTCTCCTCCTCCCACTCCCCTGTTGCTAACCCTCCTTGAGATCTTCATTTCTATGTTTCCACTCCTGATCTAGCTGTCCTTTTAGTTTGCTTTTGTTTTAGGTGTGGTTGTTAATAACTGTGAGTTTGTTGTCCTTTCACTGTTCATGTTTTTTAAACTTCTTTTTCTTAGATAAGTCCCTTTAACATTTCATATAATAAGGGCTTGGTGATGATGAACTCCTTGAATTTGATCTTATCTGAGAAGCACTTTATCTGTCCTTCCATTCTAAATGAAAGTTTTGCTGGATAGAGCAATCTTGGTTGTAGGTCTTTGGATTTCATGACTTGGAATACCTCTTTCCAGCCCCTTCTTGCCTGTAAGGTCTCTTTTGAGAAATCTGCTGACAGTCTGATGGGGACTTCTTTGTAGATGACTGTCCCCTTATCTCTTGCTGCTTCTAGGATTCTCTCCTTCATTTTAATCTTGGCTAATGTAATGATGATGTGCCTTGGTGTGTTCCTGCTTGGGTCCAACTTCTTTGGGACTCTGAGCTTCCTGGATTTCCTGGAAGTCTATTTCCTTTGCCAGATTGGGGAAATTCTCCTTTATTATTTGTTCAAATAAGTTTTCCACTGGTGGCTGTTCCTTTCCCCCTTCTGGTACCCCTATAATTCGGATGTTAGAACGTTTAAAGATGTCCTGGAGGTTCCTAAGACTCTCCTCATTTTTTTTGAATTCTTGTTTCTTCATCCTCTTCTGTTTGGCCATTATTTGCTTTCTTCTGGTCCACTCCATTGATTTGAGTCCCAGTTTCCTTTTCATCGCTATTGGTTTCCTGTGCAATTCCATTCATTTCAATTAGTTTCGCCTTCATATGTTTGTCTAATTTGTGGCTATAATCAACCAGTTCTGTGAGGATCCTGATCACCAGTGTTTTAAACTGTGCATCTGAGAGTTTTGCTATTTCTTCATCGCTTAGATTTATAGGCTCTGGGGCTTTGAGATCTTCTTGAGCCATTTTTGGTCTGTTTGCGCCCGTTAAGTCTGAGGAGCGGAGCCTTGGACTCCCAGGTCGCTGGGTTGTGACTCTATATGTGGAGGCGGGGTCAGAGCGGGGAAATGGTAGCCCCCTCTGCTGTTTCTCGCAGCTGGGTGAAGAGCAAAGCCTTAGATTGTTCACAGGGGCAGGGCCACTTAGGTCGTTGGATTATGATGCTGTATGTGGAGGCGGGGTCGGAGCAGGGAAATGGCGGTGCCCTCAGCGGCTGGCTCTCGTCCAATTGCCCACTCCCTCGCTTGTCTGTCCACACACGAATGCGCGACCGCAGTCAACCCGCAGCCCTACTCCCTCGCTGTTTCCCTGGCGATTGCTTGCTGAGTTGCCCACCAGGTCCAACCCTACTGGATTCCGCACGCCTGAGTCCGTCTGACCGAGTTTTCCTGTGCTACCCCGCTCTGCCATCTGCTGGTTTCACCCCTCTTACTGGTCGGGCTGAAGAATTTGTTGTTATCAGACTTCCGAAAAGTTCAATTTTCTGTGTTCTGGCTGTGTTTTCTGTTGATATTATTTAGTTGTCTCTAAACTTGGTTGTGTGAGGAAGCACGGTGTCTCCAGCTATGCCTCCATCTTGGCGGAAAAGGACATCCTATATTTTTAATATTTCCTATCCACCCTGAGTTCTGGATGCCATTCCAAATCCCTCTTTGCTGGGGGGCCCTGGCTGTACCCTGTTACAAAGCCTTTTTTATAACATAAAAGTTCAAGGTGAAGCAGCAAATGCTGATGTGGGAGCTGCATCAAGGTAACCAAAAGATCTAGCTAAGATAATAAATGAAGGCTACACTAAACAACCTATTTTCATTGTAGACAAGCCTTATATTAGAAGAGGACACCATATAGGACTTTCATAGTCAGAGAGGAGAAGTCAGTGCCTGGCTTCAAACCTTCAAAGGACAGGCTGACTTTCTTGTTAGCTGCTAATGCAGCTGGTGACTTTAGGTTGAAGTCAGTGCTCATTTTCCATTCCAAACATCCTAAGGCCGTTAACAATTATGCTAAACTGCTCTGCCTGTGCTCTATAAATGGAACAACAAAACTTAGATGACTTTGTTGTAAGTACATGTGTCTACAACATAGTTCACTGAATCTTTTAAGTCCAACTGTTGAGACTGTGGTTAGAAGAAGAGACTCCTTCCAAGGTATTACTGCTCACTGACAATGCACCTGGTCACCCAAGAGCTCTGACGGAGGTAGGTGTACAATGAGGTTGGTGTCATTTTCATGCCTGCTAACATAGCATCCACACCGCAGCCCAGGGGTCAAGGAGTAATTTTGACTTTCAAGTCTTATTATTTAAGAAATATGTTTTGTAAGGCTGCAGCTGCCAAAGACAGTGATTACTCAGATGGTCTGAGCCAAGGTAGTTGAAAACCTTGGGAAGGGATTCACCATTCCAGATGGCATTAAGAACATTTATGGCCCTGGCTGGTGTGACTCAATTAACTGAGCTTCAGCCTGCGAACCAAAGGGTTGCTGGTTTGATTCCCAGTAATGGCACATGCCTGGGTTGTGGGCCAGGTCCCCAGTAGGGGACGCTGGAGAGGCAGCCACGCATTGATGTTTCTCTTCCTTTCTCCCTCCTTTCGCCTCTCTAAAAATAAATTTTAAAAAAATTTTTTTAAAGAACATCTGTGATTCATGGGAAGAAGTCAGAATATCAACATTAACAGAAGTTCAGAAGAAGTTGATGCCACTTTCGTGGATAACTTCAAGAGGTTCAAGACTTTAGTGGAGCAAGTAACTGCACACGTAGTGGAAATAGCAAGAGAATGAGAATTACAGGTAGGGTCTGAAGATGGGACTGAACTTTTGCAATCTCCTGATGGAACTTTAATGGGTGAGCAGTTGCTTCCTATGGATGAGCAAAGAAAATGGTTTCTTGAGATGAAATCTCCTGGTGAAGATTTTGTGGAGATTGTTGAAATAACAAAGGATTTGAGAGGATTGACTCTAGTTGTTAAAGAAGTTCTGCTGTGGGTAAAATGCCATCAAGATAGTACTTCATGCTATAGAGCTCACACTCCAATCAATTGTGGTTACCTCCCATGCACCCCCTACTGGGGACCTGGCCCACAACCCAGGCATGTGCTCTGACTGGGAATCAAACCCATGATTCTTTGATTCACAGGCTAGTGCGAATCCACTGAGCCACACCAGCCAGGGTAGGTGCACAGCACACTGTTTTTGACACATTTGATCAGTCACAGCACCTTCTCCATACACTGTACAAATCATTTTTGGTTTCAGTTGCATTTTTATTTTTCTTGAAATAATAAAGCATAGTATACCAAAAATGTGTATTTTCTCCCATCTTAAATATTAAAATGGCTATACAAAAATTTACCAATTTTGATAAGTTCCTTTAAAATATACATGGATATGACAGCTGTCACAACACAATCTAACAAAATTATTTCAAATAAAGTTAAAAGACAAAAGGCAACCAAGTACTACCAGAGCCATTGTATGGAAAAAAGGAAACAAACTTTTTGGCCAACCCAATACCTGGAGCCTCATAAGCCATGGGTGTCAGTTCTGATGACAGTGGGGAGTAGGGCAGATACGACTAAGAGAGGAAACCAATGGACATTTTAAAGACTTCCCAGTGTGCTCACTTAGATCACGTGTGTATTCTGTGGGTGTCATACCTCATGCTTTCTGCCAGCTGATGAACAGCAGCCTTTCTCACTCTGGAGACTGAACTTTTCACCCTGGTCACATTGGCCTTGGGTTCTAATCATATTGAGTCATTTGCATAGGCCGTGGCACAGTTATGAATATCTTTGTATTGGCCAATTATTCTCTATTGACTTTTGGAGGCAGATGACAGGCCCTGGAAGCCCATGTTAGCAGATGGTGCCTGCATTGAGGAATGTAGTTTGGGTACAGAACACAGTGGCCAACACGATGGTGTTATCCAGGGGTTTAGAGCCCCAGGGGAATCTTGAGACTGCACCAGCATGGTTTGGTTCATATCCCATTGTGGGGACAGGTTTGTGTGTGGCCTCTCAAAGGTCTGCAGTGATGACTAGTGCTTACTGGCCCACCAGGTGTGTTCTAAAAGAGAAGTCCCAGTTTCCTGGGGTTCATGATCCTACTGGGTATGGTCAAGGTGTGTGTTGACCCCTGGTGTGGGTCAGCAGGTGAGCACATGACTCTGCTGAAAAACTTCTTTCTTCAGTGTACTTGAGCTTAGAGCTGTCTAGTTCTCTTGCCATCCTTCTGGGTGGTCATAGGACACAGAGAGATCATGGCAGGGTTGCGACCTGAGACTGGAGTTTGACATGTTCAGATCTCATTTTACTGACTTACATCTAAATGCCCCAGAAAAGAAAGGTGATCTCGAAATCTTCTATTATTGTCTTTTTTTTTTTAAGTGAGGGAGAGAAACATCAGTGTGTGGTTGCCTCTCATGCACCCCCAGTGGGGACTTGGCCTGCAACGCAGGCATGTGCCCTGACCAGGAATTGAACCGGCGACACCTTGGTTTGCAGGCTGGCACTCAATCCACTGAGCCACACCAGCTAGGGCAAAACTCTTCCATGATTTACAAGCTTATAAAGATGGCCAGATGACAGCTACCCAGTCCTTGTCTCTCTTTTTTGAGTCAAAATATAGAAAATATTAAATAGGTTGCTTGCCGTGAGTGTGAAAGCATTTCCACAGAAACTCTTTTGGAAAAAAGAAAAGGGCAAGGAACCACCTCAAAACCATAGAAAATATATTAGCTGTGATTTATGCACATTCTTCCCATAGGTCATTCAGTGAACCCTCTACCAAAGGGTTTGTGCCTCCTAATGCTTGAGTGCAGCTGCCCAACCCCTTTGGCCCAGAGAAATACATATTTGTCCCGGGAATTTCCCTAGAGCTGGGATTCTGGTCCCTACTGGTATGGATCCTTCTTCAGGCCTGTGTGAGACTTTTCCTTTTGAAGAGCTTTCATTAGTATAGTTACTCTGCTTGGGATTCAGGCATTCATCCTGGTACTAGGCAGCTTATGTGGGCTTTGCATGCTCTGCTTTTGTCCTGAGAAGGACGGAGCCCTGGGGTCTGATGCCTCTGGGTTGGCCTCTGCAGTCCTGCCCATCACACTGTTCTGGAACCCCCACTCACCACTTCTACTGTGAGGCTCACTCCCCTGAACAGTGCCAACTCCCAGTCCCTGCCCTCAGATTGCTTTGAGCACTAGCATGGCCCCATGTAGGTGCTGGGATATATGTCTCTATGATTCCAAGGCATTGTTACCCAGTGTGTGTTCGTGCCTGGTGTATTTTAAAAAAGACAATAAGGAAAGGATATGTGTATTTTCGTATGTTGTAGATGATGAAGCTGAGGTTCACAGGGATAATGTCTTGCACTGAGCCATACAATGACTAAGTCATAGAATCAGGACTTGGACTTGGGCCTCCTGGTTCCTAGGCCAGGTCTTTACATTACTGAGCTGTTAGGTCAGGCCATTGGTGGAGACTAGAGTATAGGCTGCCATGTAGCAGCATTACTTTACAAAAATTGATAAAAATAAGCAACCCCCCCAAGACTTGTTCATGATCCTGACAATTAACACAATAGCTGTTTTCTTGTTGACTCCCAATCTTTCTCCATTTCTATGCTTTTTATAAACGGAGACCATGTTTTCACATCCCACCCTCCTGATTGCTTGTTCCCATGTCAGTCTTCATTAGACCTGGAGCCCCTTGGGGGAGTGGCTGTGTGCACTTCATGTTTTGATCTCTGACCCCTTGGATGAGTCCAGCTTCAGAGCAGCTCCTGAGGACATTCTGCAGAATACCTCCAGAAGGTACCTGTCACCCAAGAGAACAAAATCACCCAGCTCTGTGCAGGAAGCACTAGCCTGATGGAATCCTGTGGGTCATGCTCCCAAGGGTTTCTTGAATTCCTTAGTTATTTATAATTAATAGCTGTGTAATTTAGTGAGTTGATAAATTAGCATTCATTTAGCCATTTTTCCTTGTGGGGCATTGAGTTCTGCCTAAATCATAAGTGGAACTTTTTGCCTCTCTCTGTGTTACTTCTTTAGGCTCAATTTCTGGGCGTGGGGTTACTGGGGCAGGAACATGGAGATGTCAGTGTTTTTACCACACTGCTGTTCTCTAGGAGCTCCAGCTTTCCCACAGTGCCCCTGGTTTGGTCTTTGCCGGTGTAGCACACATGGTGGTGTGACTGGGGATTAGACTTAGAGAAGGGAGAAGTATAGTTGAAGTGCAGCTTGTCTTCTTGCTGG
The DNA here is from genome assembly GCF_021234435.1 of Artibeus jamaicensis. Taxonomy (NCBI): domain Eukaryota; kingdom Metazoa; phylum Chordata; class Mammalia; order Chiroptera; family Phyllostomidae; genus Artibeus; species Artibeus jamaicensis. The sequence continues at coordinate 843,525 of NW_026521824.1, forward strand.
TTGTCCCTTGGTGCTGACTAATATCTGCTAGGGAATGGGGAGCTCCACACGTGGAGTCAGATGTGTGGTTTAGGCTCACAGGCGTGGCTGGGAAGACCTTACCAACAGCACTTGGACAACAGTTAGGGAGCAGTTCAGTTCTCAGCTGTGTGGTGGTGACTAGTAAGTATGTCCATTGAGTCATTCATGTGTTTTCTCATTCAGTCACCAGAGCCCTGCTTGGGACTGGGCACTTCACTAAACGAACGTGAGAGTCTTGTCTACAGTGAGCTGAGGAGTTGTAAGAGAGAAGGAATATAGATGGCTTGGGGTTGGGAGCTGAGACATGGGAGGTTGGGCAGGGGACTGCCAGCAGGATGGGGTGAAGAGCCTACCACGCAGAAAACTCCTTGTTCAAGCTCAGAGGTCTGACACATATTTTTGTGCCCCTGGGAGGTGTAAGTGAAACAGAGCAGTTCAGAGAAGAGGGAGGCAGGAGTGTCCTACATTAATATTGGCAGCAGCCACGGTAAGCTCTCAGGAAACAACAGTTAGCTTTGGGTCAGTTACTGTATTTGAAGGGGGCATGGGATTTTTGAGGGGGCCTCCATAGGGGACAGTGAATTACCCTTTTCTAAGAAGAAGGCTCGATTTGTCTGTGGAGGTGAGTTTTGGATGGTGGGAGCGCTCCAGGTGATAGAGGGACTTCAGGATGATGGGATGGTTACCAAGGGGATGCAAAGGTGGGACCTACTTACATTGGTAGTTTTGGGTCTTTCCCCTTTAGTACCATATTGTGTGACATATCTGACTGCCTATCTCAATGCCACATGCTCCCTTGAGGGCGGGTGAGCATCAAGGGGACAGGAAAAAATGAAGTTAACCACCTATTAGAAATCCCTCACTGACTTCCCCCTGCTCATTGAGCCACAGACAGGCCACATGGAGCTGAGAGCTAAGCATGTGATGTTCTAGATACCTTGGAACTGGTTGTCATTGGGTGGCTGGGTCCAGAGGCCTGTGTGTTTCTGGGAAGCATCAGTGTGGCAGCTTGACAGTGCTGTAAGAAGCAGACCAGGACACCTGCTCCTTCCCCTGCCTTTGTCCTGCCCATTTGGCTTGAGTTGAGACAGTTGGGGTTTTCCTTGATGCAACCCAGATCTGCCTGAGAAAAGCAAGAACCTTGTTGTGGTCAGGTAGACAGGCCTGAGAGATGGTGTGTATGCAAGCTTGCGTGTAGCCTCCAGAGCTGTTGGAAAGGCTAGGGGAAGTGAGGCAGTACAGCTGAGGGTCATGTTAGGTAGCCCTGCCTGGGGAAGACCCCAGTGGATTTAAGTGGATGCTGAGACCTTTGCGTCTGGAACCTCTGGCTCTCAGGCTGTGGCAGGTCCCCCTACCAGTATTATCCCTGTGTGTTTGAAAAGGAAGTTTTCAGGAAGTAACAAGTTTGATTTTCTTTTTTTCTAAATTAAACTTTTTATTTTGAGATAATTGTAGCTTCCTTCTGCAGTTGTAAGAGATGCTACGTTGAGATCCCCTGTGTCCTTCTCCCAGGACCCTCCCAGCCACACCACCCGCCTCCCACCACTGCTGCCTCCTCAGGCCCTGGCAGCCTTGCATCTGTGCACCCTGTGAAGTCCACGTTTCAGGAATGTTGTGTTAATGGTACAACATGAAATCTTTGGGGATTCACTTGTTCGCTCATCATGGTTTGCTGGTGATTCATTCAGGTCGTGTGTATCAACAGTTTGTTCCTTTTATTGCTGACTAGTATTCCAGGGTGCCATGTACCACAGTTTGTTTAACTGTTTAATATTCACCTGTTGAAGGACATCTGCCCTGCTTTCAGTTTTTAGCTATTATAATAAAGCTGTTATAATTATTTGTGTACAGTTTTTGTGTGAGTGTAAGTTTTCATTTTTCTGGAATACTCAGCAGTGCAGTTGCTGTGTTGTATGGTAGATGCATATTTAGTTTTTTAAGAAACTGTACTTGTTCAGACTGGCTGTACCATTTTACATTCTTTCCAGCAGTGTATGAGTGATATATATAGTTGACCCATGAATAATGTGGGAGTTAGGGGTATTGCCCCCACCCCTGCAACCCTCCCATCTGCACATTCAAAAATCCACATATAACTTTGGTTTCCCCAAAACTTAGTTTTTCTTTAGTATCCTCAGAGGGTTGGTTCTAAGACTGCCCCCCACACATACACCAAATACTAAAATCTGAGAATGCTCAAGTCCCCTGTATAAAATGGCATAGGTCAGTGCATACAGTTGGCCCTCGACATCCACAGACTCCACATCCACAGACTGAAAACAGTACAGGTATTTATTGAAAAAAATCTTTGTGTAAGTGAACCTGTGCAGTTCAAACCTATGCTCAGAGGTCAGCTATACTTTCTTCATATCCTTGTCAGCATTTGCTGTTCTCACCGTTTTGTTTTGTTTTTTTAAATTTAAGCCATTTTAATAGGTGTGTAGTAATATCTCGTGTGGTTTTAATTTGTATTTTCTTAATGGGTAATGATATAGAACACCTTTTCATGTCTTCTGCCCAGTTCTAATTGGATTGTTTGTTTTTTTACTATTGAGTTTGAAAAAGTTTTTATGTATTTTATACACATATAGACACTAGTCCTTTATTAAATATTTGGTTTGCAAATTTTGTATCCCACTTGGTAGCTTACCTTTTCACCCTCCTAAGAGGGTCTTTTGTAGGGCAAAAGCTTTTAATTTCAATGAAGTCTAATTTGATAACTTAAATTTGTGTTCCATTTTGAATTAATTTTTGTATAAGGTTGAGGATTATTTGTTTTTTGCTTGTGGATGTCCACTTATTTATTTTTAAAATTTCTAGAGTGACGGGAAGGGAAGAGAGAGAGAAAGAGAGGGAGAGAAACACCAATGTGTGGTTGCCTCTCATGTGTCCCCCAGTGGGAACCTGGCCTGCAACCCAGGCATGTGCTCTGACTGGAAATTGAACCAGCGACCCTTTGGTTTGCAGGCCTGCACTCAACCCACTGAGCCACACCAGCCAGGCCATGGGTGTCCATTTTTTGCTATAGCACCATTTGTTGAAAGGTTGTGTCCTCTGTTGAAATGCTTTAGCGCCTTTGTCAAAAACTAAGTTGGGCATATTTGTGTGGGTCTATTTCTGGTTCTGTGTTTCATTGTGTCTAACCTTCCATTAAAACCACACAGTCTTGATTACTGTGGATAAATAATAAAACTTGTAATCAGTTATATGAATTCCTCCTTTATTCTTTGTAAATTTTTAAAAATGATTCTAGTTTCTTTGCCTTTCACAATGCATTTTAGAATAATCTTGTCTATGTCTACAAAGTCTTGCTGAGCTTTTGATAGTAATGGCATTAAACCTGTATATCAATGGGGAGAATTATCAATCTTTTAGTGTACGAACACAATATGTTTCTCCATTTATTTAGATCTTCTTTGATTTCTTTCACCAATGCTGTATAGTTTTCAACATGTCAGTCCTCTACATGCTTTGTTACATTAATAAGTATTTAATTTTTTAAAAGTGATTATAAGTAGTATTATATTTTTAATTTTGGTGTTTGCATATTTATTGCTAGTACAGAAATGCAGTTGATTTTTTATACCAATCTTATATTTATAGGTTCCTTGTGGTTTTCTACTTAGACAATTATGTCATCTGTAAATATTTTATTTCTTCTTTCTGATCTGTGTGCCTTCCATTTCCTTTCCTTGCCTCATTATACTGGCTAGAAATTCTACCCCCTTGTTGAATAAGAGGTCTGAGAGTGATGTCATCGCCTAGTTACTGATCTTAGAGGGGAAGCATTTAGTCTTTCACCATTCACCATTATGTACAATGTTAGCTCTCTAGTTCTTTGGAGATGCTCATTATCAGTTGAAGAAGCCCCCTTCTATTTTTATTTTCCAGGGTTGTTTTGTTTCTTTTCTAAATTATCTAAATCATGAATGTGTGTTGAACTTTGTCAAATGCTTTTTTTTGCGTTGAAGGGTAAGATCACAGAGGTTTTTTTCTGTAGCCTATTAATATGATAGATAACATTGAATTTTAAAAAATACTAAACCAGCCTTTCATTCCTGGAATAAACCCCATTTTTGTAGTATATAATTTTTAAATGTATTGCTGAATTCTATTTTGCTAATATTGTTGATTTTTGCATTTATATTTGTGAGGAATATTGGTCTGTAGTTCTTTTTCTTCCCCCTTTTTGGTACTGTGTCTGATTTTGATATCAGGTTAATAGTAGCTTCATAAAATGACTTGGAAAGTGTTTTTTATTCTTCTATTTTCTGGAAAAGACTGTAGAATTGGTATTAATTCTTTAAACATTTGGTAGAATTCTCTAATAAAACCCTTTGGGCCTGAGATTTATTTGGGGAGAGTTTTTGAAAATCAATTAAAAAAGATTTTATGTATTTACTTTTGAAGGGAGGAGAAAGGAGGGGGAGAGAAACATTGGACCTGGTTCACAACCCAGGCATGTGCCCTGACTGGGAATTGAACTGGTGACCTTTTGGTTTGCAGGCCTGCACTCAAATTCACTGAGCCACACCAGCCAGGGCCAGTTATGCTTATTAATCCCTGCACCTTTTACTCCCATTCTCCACTTCCCCCCTCTCAGCTGATAACCCTCCAAATGACTCCATATCTATGATTCTGTTCCTGTTCTAGTTGTTTCTCAGTTTGTTTTTTAGATTCAATTGCAGATAGTTGTGAATTTGTTGCCATTTTAATGTTCATAGTTTTGATCTTTTTCTTAAATAGGTCCCTTTGACATGTCATGTAGTACTGGCCTGGTGATCATGAACTTCTTTAACTTGACCTTATCTGGAAAGCACTTTATCTGCCCTTCCATTCTAAATGATAACTTTGCAGGGTATGGTAATCTAGGTTGCACATCCTTGCTATTCATCACTTTGAATACTTCTTGCCAATCCCTTCTTGCCAGTCCCTTCTTGCCTGAAAAGGTTGTTGTTGTTGTTTTTTTTGAGAAATTGGTTGATAGTCTTATTGGGAACTCCTTTGTAGGTAACTCTGCCTTTTTCTTGTTGCTTTTAAGATTCTCTGTTTATCTTTAACCTTTGGCATTTTAATTATGATGTGTCTTGGTGTGTTCCTCTTTGGGTCCAACTTGTTTGGCACTCTCTGTGCTTCCTGGATTTGTATGTCTGTATCCTTCGCCAAATTAGAGAAGTTTTCTTTTACTGTTTTTTCAAATAAGTTTTCAATTTCTTTCTCTTCCTCCTCTTCTGGTGTCTCTGTGATTCAGATGTTGGTACATTTGGTGATGTCTCAGAGGGTCCTTATACTCTCCTTGTTTTTTTAAATTTTTTTCTTCTTGCTATTCTGGTTGAATGTTTGTTCCTTATGTTCCAAATCATTGATTCGAGTCCTGGCCACCTTCACTTCATTGTTGGGTCCCTGGAGATTTTTCTTTATCTCACTTAGTGTAGCTTTCATTTCTTCCCGTATACATTTGCCATCCTCAATGAGTTCTTTGAGCCTCCGGATCACCAATGTTTTGAACTCTGAATCTGATAGATTAGCTATCTTTGTTTTGTTTAGTTCTTTTTCTGTGGTTTGGTTTTGTTCTGTTCTTTCATTTGGGCCATATTTCTTTGTCTCCTCAATTTGACAGACTCCCTGTGTATGTTTCTGTGTATTACGGAGAGGTGCTTTGACCCCCTGTCTTAGTAATGTGGCCTATTATAAAAAAGGCACCTGTAAATTGTGTGGGGTGGAGCCTGAGGTGATTACTGGGGCAGAGCAACCTGCTTCACTGCTTTGTGGCTCTGTGAGTGGGGAGGGCTTACAGAGCAGTCAGTGCTGCTGCCTGGCCTTGGGAGGTTTTCCCAGCACCTGTCCCATTTCAAGTCACTTCACTCACTTCCTGTATGTGACTGGTGCCCTTCCAGTTGTTGCTCTGGTGGTGAGTCCCAGAGTGGGTGGGTTTGCATATGCACTAAGTCTGTGTGGGCCCTATAATTGGAGTCTCCTGAAAATTTGGCAGTTTCTTCTACTGCCACAAACCCTACTGGTTTTTACAGCCAGAAGTTATGGGGATTTATCTTCCTGGAACCCTGGGCTGTGCAGTCTGGCCTGGGGCTAGGTTGGCTCTTTCCCAAGTTATCCCTCTAGATCTTTATCCACCATATGTGAATTTGGGACTGTCCATTTTGCCTCCGCTGATGCCTCTTCTTGTCACCTGGTATCTCCATGCCTTTCCACCCATCTCTGCTACTCCAGTTCTGCTACCCATCTGAATGAATGTGGCTTCTTTATGGTTCTCAGGCCGGTGCTCAATCCGCTGAATCACAACAGCTAGGGCTGAATGGGGCTCCTTTAAATCCTCGGTTGTCAGACTTCCATATGGCTCAATTTTCTGATGGCTCTGGGTGTTAATTGTTTTGAGATCTAGTTGTAATTCTTTCTATGGTTGCCTGAAGAAGTGAAGTGTGTCTACCTATACCTCCATCTTGATCAGACCATAATTTCTTGTTGAAGCATTTTAGCATGGCTGCTTTAATATTATCATCAGATAATTCTGACATGTCTACTTAGTGTTGGCCTCTGTTAAGTATCTTTGTTCATTCAGTATACAACCTTCATGGTTCTTGGTACAATACTGATTTTTTGACTGAAACATGAACATTTTTGTTAGGTGACTCTGGATTGTATTTGACCCATGTCTTTCAGTTGGATTTTTCTGACACTACTTCAGCAGGGGAAAGGGAGCTCCTGCCTTTTTTATTTTTAGATGGAAGCACAGGCCTCCCCATTCCCACTCTACCCCCAGCTTGGCTTACACTGACACCTCAGGTGGGGGTGGAGGGGGGGTTCAGCTCCCCAGATGTACTCCTCTGACATTATCCCAACAGGGAGAGGGAGGGTACCTTGTTGCTGCAGTGTGGGGATGGAAATACTAGCTCCCTACCGGGCCTCCTGACACTTCCCTGGCAGGGGTGCTGGGACTCCTCTCAGCCAGCAAGGTGGGAGTCTAGCCTTTGCTGTCATGGTGGGGGTCAGGCTGCATCTTTTCTTTGGTGTCTGGCTGGAGTAGGGTGGTTATTATCTTAAGAGTTTTCTGCCTTGCCAGGCTGTCTCTTCCCTGGCTCTTTGGCTGAGTAGAACAAGCTTTTATATTTTGTCTGTGCCTCTTGGCACTCCCAGGTTGCCTGCACCTCCAATCCTCCTTTTGGGACAGTGAGGCAAAAAGAAAACCCAAGGCCCTCACCTGCTTTTTGTTTCTTGGGTCCTAAAGTGTCTCCATCCTGCCTGCCTTTTCTCCACTTTGCAGGGTGTTCTCTTATTTGTCTCATATACAGTGTCCAGGGTTTTATTTATACATTGGAAGAATAGAGAAAATTATATCTACCCCATCTTCCAGGAAACAGAAGTTTCAGGGAACCCTATTTGGAGTGGCTTTGGGTTGGGGAGTCTGCTCAGACCACCAGCAGCCTCCTCACAGAGACCAGCCAGAAGGAAGAGCAGCCTCTGTGTTACTGGGCCTGTGAGGGAAGACTGGGGTGAATTTAAAGAGAAGCAGGTCAGGGGGTGCTTTCACATGGTGGGGTGTAGGTGCAGGCTATTGTGCTTTTGCCTGGATAGCCTACCTGAAACAACCCAGCCCCAGCCTTTAGGTCCTTACAGCCCAGCTTGGACCCTCAGGATTGACTGAACAGAGAGCTGCTTCTCCTGCAACCCCCCCAAAAAACAAACAAATAAACAAAAACAAGCCAGAAAATTTTAAAAAAACTAGGTAGCATACCACTGAGAGTATCTAGAGTATACTGCTGTGTGCCAGGTTCCTTGGGTTGTCTGTTTCAAAGTTGTGATTCAGGTTATTATGAGTTCTCAGGAAGAGAAGGCCTTCCAGCCTGTTGGAGAGGCATTGACCCAGGGAAGAAGATGAGGATTGAGAAGGGGGAACTACTGCCTCACAAAACCACTCGTGACAGTGACTCTGCTGGGTGCTTCTGGTTACTGACGTGACTGGGTCTGATGTTGGCATTTCAGATAGTCTGAGAAATATTAGGAGAAGCTGCAGTACTTCCTGGGCCAGGTAGCCAGGTCAGGATGGCAGATTATCTAAGGAAGAAGCATCTCTGAGTTGATTATGCTGGTGCTTGACTTCTCAGGCTTCTGGACTAGGTTACAGAGTCGGGATGTTCTCAGTAAGAGGTGCTGAGAAGTTTTAAGAAACAGCATGAGCTGATCTGCTCTGTTACCTTGGCTCCTTCCTTGCCGTCCCTATAACATAGCATTTCTGCCACTATGCCTGTGCCCAGAGAACCCTCTCTACCCCAGTCTGTCCTCCTGTGTGTGTGTGTGTGTGGTGGTGGGGCTCACCTCCTTCAGGGTCATTTCTGCTTCCCCATTTGCTCACTTTAGATGGTAGTGCAGGGTGGCAGGGTCTCCCAGTGGCCCTGGAGCTGCACAGTGGACACCTGGTGGTTCTCGTTCAGCTATAGGCACCAAGTCAACCCTGTAGGTGCTTCTTGCTCCACCCCTACTCTGTCAGGCCTGTGCCTGCTGCTTCTTGCTCCCCCTCTGCCTTCTGGCGCATTCCATCAACCTTCCTACAAACCAACAAACCGGGTTATTGACCTTTGAAACCTTTGTTCCTATCTCTTTGAATGAATTTTCCCAAATTTGGTGGGGAGAGGGGGAGTGAAGCAGTATCACTTGAAAGCTTTCAAAATGACCTGCTCACTGGCCCCTCCCCAGATATGTTCTACTTAGGTGTGGGAAGAGGCTTCATTAATTTACATTTCTTTTGGACTGTGAACCCAGGAGGATAGGAGCAGTTTCTTATGTATCTCTGCTTCTCCATTGCCTGACATGGGCCTTGGTAAATGATTTAGTTTAACAGCTTTATTAAGATAACATTCACATACCCTGCAATTGACCCAATTAAAGTGTATAATTTGATGATTTTCAGTATATTCCCAGAGGTGTACAGTTATTACTACAATCAATTTTAGAACATATTCATCATCCCAAAAGAACCCTTGTACCTCTTAGCTCTCATCCCCTAATCCTTCTCTCCCTTGGCCATAAGCAACCACTCACCTGCCTCTTGTTGCTATGAATTTGCCTTGGTAAATGTTCTTGATGGAATGTTACCTACTTCCCAGCCTGCTCCTCCTCCCAGGGCACTTGTTTCTTGCCCTGTGCCTTCCGTCGGCCCAGTGTTCCCATCTTTCAGGATAATCTGCTACTTGGAAGGTGTACCCTTTGGGGTGATGTGTAGAAGGAAGTCATGGCCAAGCAAGGTGGGTGCTGGCAGGCCACAGGGCCATGCACGCAGTAAGCCTAAGTAGACAATTGTTGAGTGAATGATACTGATGATAGGTTGGGGCGAGAGAGTGTCTGGTTCTGAGGAGACCTGTGCCAGTTTCTTGGGTCTCCCACTGTCCCATTAGGGACAGGTCAAGTAGATAGAGCCGATAGTGTGAAATTGCCCCAATGCGCTGAGTTCAGAGACTAGGAGGGTGCTATATAATAAAAGCTAGACAGAAATGGAGGGGACGTGACCATGGTCTAACCTCTCTGTTTTAGTTTGGGGTACTTTATGATGATAGGCAAAGTGGGGATTAACCTGGCCCAGGATACCTACCCCAGTGCCTCATGAGGGCTTTTGTGGGGTCTGCCAAGTATGCTTATCGCCGAGTGATGTGGGAGAGAGGCTGAGCGTGCTCGCTTGCTTGAGGATGGCTGTGCGCCACTGGTGCTTGCTGAAAAAATAGGCCTCTACTCTCTTCGCTCTGCTTTCCCAGGCAGAATTTTATTCCCACTCAGGTCATGGCCCTCCTGCATCGTGTCCCTCTAATCTATCCCTGGTTCACTGCTAGTACCCATGCCTGTGTTTCATCAAAGCTGCCCTCTCACCTCCTCCCTTCAGCCTACTCCATACCCCTCGTCCACAGCCCTTCTTACCTGCTCTGTTCACGTTCATGGGTAAATGCCAGTGTGCTTCCCCTGGGGTTCTTGAGGACCCTGCAGCAGCCAAGAAAAAAGAGTATTCTTGGCTCACCCAGATATTGTGTGAGCTCTCGCAAGTGACCTTCCCTCTCTGAGTTACAGATTCCACAGCTATTAAATGAAGTGATGTGTCAGGAGGACCCCTAAGGCTCACCCGGAGATCATTCCTTCTGTGTAAGGTGGGGTTTGGGCTTTAATTTGTGTTACTGCCCATCAAAAGTGTAGTGGACAGATAGGCCTGTTTAAGGCTTTTCCAGTCCCTTCTCACCAGTTGGATGTGGCTAAAAAGGGAAGCAGGCCAGAATATCTGTCTGAATCTTTTAGTTCATATTGAGCTCCTACTGCCAAGTTCTTGGATGAGGAGGACTCTTTGAATATAAAAGTGTAATAGTAGCTAACACATTTATTAAGTACTTACAGGCCAAATACTGTACTCAGTATTTTTTCTCAGTTCTTTTTGAGATGTAATTTATATGTCATAAAATTCATGCTCTTAAAGTGTTTTCAGTAGTTTTTAGCATATTCACAAGGTCATGCAACCATCTCCACTATCTTACTCCAGAACATTTTCATCACCGTAAAAAGAATCCCCATAACTGTTAGTGTTCACTCCCCATATTCTGTTCCCTCCATGTCCTGGCAACCACTAATCTGCTTTTTGTTTCTCTGGATTTACCTATTCATAAAAGTGGAATCATATTATGTGTGGTCTTTTGTGTCTATCTTCTCTCAACATCAAGCCTTCAAGGTTCATCCACATTGTAGTAGGTGTCAGTACTTACACCTTCTATTTGCTGAATGATATGCCACTGCATGGATGTACCACAATTTATCCATTCATCTATTAATGGTCATTAGCTTGTTTTACCTTTTGGTCATTGTCTGTACTGCTGCTGTGAACATCATGTCCAAGTTTTTATTTGAGCACTTGCTTTAAGTTTTCTTGGGTGTGTTTAGCTGGGGTGTATGGAATTCTACTTAACCTTTTGAGGAACTGCCGACCTGTTTTCCACAATGACTACACCATTTACATTCCTTTGCATTATCTTATCCATCCTCACATAAGTTTCATGAGGTGTAAATATAATTATTACCCATCCCCACTTTTAAATGGGAGAATTGAAACTCAAAGGGTTTTCAGCTCAAGGTCATACAACCAGTAATTTGGTGATTCTTTGGCCAGTGCTAGCTGTGAGCACTGAAGCAGTGTTTCTTCTTCCAGGCCCTGTTTCATACCATCAGGATGAGGGTGTTTGACTGTGTTGTTCATGTGATATACCTGGTACCTGGCACACCCCAGCACTCACATGGTTATTGAAGAAAATGCCATTTTTTTTCTGATCTTAGTGGCTTGATCAGGAACTTGAGAGAGGCATCTGTTCCTTAGGAGGTACTGTACTCTGCAGTTTCTCATCTTCCCACTGGGTTTTCTGTTTCACTTTCTGTACCAGGTGCTGCAGACCTCCCCTGAGCCTTTTGCTGTCACACATCATCCTTGGAGGCCCAGCCTGTGGCTGGGGAGTGAAATGTATAGAATGTGCTAGGCAGAGGTGACTTCTGTTTCTCGCAAGTGCTTGTCATTAATTTGACTGTTTAAACCTGTTCTTTCTCTCTGGTCCAAGGCCACTGACTACCTGCCCTTTTCTCCTCCAGGCAAAACCCATTTATGGTGGCTGGCTGCTTCTGGCTCCAGATGGGACTGACTTTGACAACCCAGTGCATCGGTCTCGGGTAAGGGAATCAGTGAACTCCTAGGGTGGGAGGGACCAGAGAGGGGCTCCCCTAAGGGTGAACTGACAGAAAGGAAGAAGGAGATGTGGAGTTGACAAATGGATTGCTAAATGATAGGATCAGCAGGGAACCCCATTGGAAAGCTCATAGAACCCATAGAAATAGTCTCACTTACACCTAGTTAAGTCTGGTGCTCCCTTCGAAGTAAGTTGTCACATGGTGCTGCCTGTTTCATGGGTCAGCTTGACTCTAGAAATAGTTAAATGGAATAGTTAATGGAAAAGGCAAAAGAGCAATTCAGCAAATGTTTGCAATTATGCTAGTTAAGCTCCCAGTGCCTTCAGTGTCAGGGCCCTGCCTCCTGCAGCTCCCTCCTTCCCTCTTCACTTTCCTCTCCTCTTGTCTTCCCCAGCCAGTGAGGGGGCTCAGCAAATGAGTGCTAGTGAAGGAACGAAGGTCTTGAGGACCAACTTTTGTTTTTGTTCCTGCTCTCCTAGGCACTCCAGCCCAATATGGGTTCCTGCTGTGCACAGGCTGCTGGTGCCTTTTTCCTGACCAGTGGTTTATTCCTCTGCCAGGGATCCCCTTTGGATTTGACTCCAATGAAAACGATATGTTTCCTTTTCTAAATGCTCTTTTCTAGGTGCTGCAACCTGTACCTCACCCATTGCTGCAGCTCTGCTCCCTTCTTCTCCCCCGATCCCCCAGAGAGCCTCTGACTGCCTCTTGATCTCTGCTGCTGCCAGCCCGAACACCACACTTGCGGGGGGCAGCGCAGTGCCCCACATGCCTTGTGTATGGTTCTTTGGGATTCCTTCTACAATGGGCTTTGTCCTTAAAGGCTACAAATTGGATATTTGGGAATGTTTCCTAGGCAGTTTCCCCTTGGACACCCAGCATGGAACCAGTCCTCTACTGGTCCTCTTTGTAAGGGGGATGAGTGTCCTATTTCTGCCACCCAGGCCAGAGGACTGTGTTTCAATACCCGCAGTAACCAGGAAGCAGCTCCTTTTCCCATTTATATTTAGGTCCTACAGAATTGCCATTTCCAGCTTCTTATGGGAAAATCATTATTATAAATGATGTAATTCTGGCCCAAAGAAAAGAGGCATGATATTTTAGATAGTTCTTATGGCCTTATTGCCCCATAAAAGTATGAATTATGTTGAACTTTTTGAAGTGGTGAAAACAGGTCATGAGACCCTCATGAGGAACGCACATACCCTCATGATCTTTTTCATTCTGCTCTCAGTGCCATTGGACCACCATTGGCCCCAGTACCTGGCCTTTGGAGAGCAGAGAGAAGGCACCCTGTCAGTCACACACTCCCTGGACATTGGAGTTGTCCCCACGGGTCTCATAGCTCCTCAGTTTTGACTTTAGTGAGCTCACTTCTCAGTGAGTACTAGAGCCTGGCTACCTTTTCCTCTGTCTCCCATTCCTTATGGGTCATGGAGACACCCTTTCATAGCAGTTTCCTAGATTTTTTCAGAAGTAGGGAATCAGTGCTTGCAATTCTCAGGTGGTTCCATATCATGTCACATAATTCATCAAATATTGATACATATTGTGTGATAAGCTCTGTGGTAGGTACATAAAGAATTCAAAAAGGTGACCAAGACATCACTGTTTCTGAGGAACTTGCAAATTAAAATAAACCAGGCACCTTGTTAAATCTCAATAACTTATGTGGAAACACACTATGTGGCTTGGGCCTCTCCTCTGGCCCAATCCTAGCTAATAAATCACCATTCTTCTGCCTTGGGTCCTTCTTTTCCTGACATCTGTCTCAGAAATGGAAGCTGTGGAACCAGTGTTCTTTAGATACAGGTTTGGCGTATTCAGGGACTTAGCACAGGAAGATCAGGGCCAGAACCCTCTTAAACACCCACTTTGGGTTCCTTTACAGAAGTGGCAGCGACGGTTCTTTATCCTGTACGAACACGGACTTCTACGCTATGCCCTGGATGAGATGGTGAGTGTTCTCCTCTACCCACTCCCCATTTCTGTCTTTTCCAGGCCACTGCTTTGGGGCTGCATTCACATCATCTGTGACCACAGCAGCTGTGTGCTCTCACTTAGACTTCTCTTTTGGGGTCTAGAATTTTTGAAGAACTTTTGACAATTGATAAAGATGACCCTTTAAAACCCAGACCTTTGATTTGAGATGTCTTCAGTGGTCATGGGTGAGAGTTAAGTAATGAGGGAGGAAGTCCTTCTGTCCAAGGCTAACAGGGGTTGGTCTTGGCAGTAGCATTCCTAATTAGAAGTGGAACAGGCTATGGACCAGCAGGAGCAGATCAGGGGCTGGCCCTGGGTGTGCATGTGGAAGTTGAGCACACATGCATCTGCTATAGTCCTAAGACTGCTCCTCGGTTCTGTTGCTATAATTGTTCTTACACATCCAATTGCTCTGCAGAGGCCTGCTGGTTGTCAGTGTTCTTTTGGTCTCTAAGCCAGGACGTGCAAGCTCCTTCCTGCCCTACCACCCACCTGGTTTGCTTCCCGCTTCCTGGGCTGGATGACTATTGCTCTTGGTCCAGAGGCAAACTTGAAAACCAATCAGGTAGAATGTTCTGACTTTTCTTTTTTCACCCATTTTTTATCTTGATTTTTTTTCTCTAAAGAAGATTGGTCTCCTAACTTTTCTAAGGTATGAGCAAATTCCAGGCTTTATAAAGGGTTGAAGGTGGATGATTTGAACACCTTTTCTGGTTCTACTTGAGTATGTGAGTGTGTGTGCATTCATTTGGACTACATTTTTAAATTGGGATTATCCTAGAAAATCTAGTCACATCATGTAAAATATGTTGGCCCCATTCCACCCAGAGTTAGTTTCTTTGCTTCATTTCAAGGGTGAAAGCATGTTCTGGAAGTGTGAGTAGAGATAATTGCCCCCCCCCCCATCCCCCAAGGACCTCAGAGACTGTGTGCTCTTGGACTTTAGGGTGGTTATTACAGCTCATAGGGGAATAGGCCACAGGTGGGTCCATTTCCACACATGCGTCCTGATTTTTGCAGTTTAAAAAAAAAGATTTCTAGAGATTCTAGAGAGAGGGGGATTTTATTTATTTATAGAAAGAGGGAGACATCAGTGTGTGGTTGCCTGTCACATGCCCCCAGCTGGGAACCTGGCCTGCACACTAGACATGTGCCCTGACTGGGAATCAAACCCGTGACCTTTTGGTTCACAGGCCAGCACTCAATCCATTAGCCACACCAGCCAGGGCTAGTTTTTGCATTTTGATGCTTTCTCTAATTTATTTCTGGGATAAATTAATGGGTGTGTTATCTATGTATGGAATTAATAAGTATGACACCTAGTCCTTCATTAACTATCATTGGTTTCTTCTTAAAAAGAATTTTCATCTTTCTCGTTCTTCTGTGAGTACATTTGTACAGTGTGGATGGGCCACAGAGGATTTTTGCCACAGAAACGTGTGGTCCAGAGTAGTTTGAGGTGACTGAATTGAAGGTGCATGCCAGTGGGGTGGTAGAACTTGCTGGCAGTGAGAACAGGGGGACTGATTTCACTTGGACCCTCATTTCCTTTGAGGAAAGGAAGCAGGCATGGAGGTAACCCAGAGTTGCTTCTGGGTGTTATACTTAGCTATTGTTTCTGCAGTAGCTCTGAGGTGGGAGCTGGGCTTCTAAGAGCCTTGAGGTTACTTGTCCTCCCTCTGCTTGGCTGGCCTAGTCTGAAGTTCTGCAAAGACTAATAATTCGCGAAGGAGCCTCAGATGTCACTGGATTATATTCAGGCTGGTTTGGACTTTCCTTGAAGACTAATTATTCTGGTCAGGAAATCTTTCTTTAGGCCTAACTGGAGTCCAGCACAATTCATTATTCCCTTCAGCTCAGTTACGCAAGCACAAAGAGGGTGACCACTGGGGGTGCCTTTGTGTGGGCACAAATGCACTGCACATGCTGCATCCCAAGAGCCATGGAGCCATGAGAACTGACACCTTGAAGGACAGTTTGGTCTCCCAGCAACCTGGATGTTGGTTGGGTATTATTTCATGCCCTGCTAGGGCAGAAGTGGAACTGTGCTAGTGACACAAGAAAAGAAAGAAGCTTCAAGAAAAACTTGGACTGCTGATAGGGCATTGGGGGAATGCCCAGAGCTGAGAGTTTTGGGCCATGGACCGCTTTTTGGCAGATGACCTTGGAGCTTAAGGTATTGATCCCATGATTTAGTCAGTGCTGCTCTGCTTAAACTGTGGGCGGTACAGATACACTGTACCTCCAGGGAACAAAGTGGCATTATTTCTATGATGGTGAAAAAAATCTGTGGTGATTGCTTTGAAATGAAATACCTTAAAAAAACATTTCAGGCAGGTAAGGATTTTCTCTTATGTATGGGAACAGTTGCAAGGAGGCATTAGGGTTGCACTTGGAAGAGGCTGGGTGAAGAGGGCAGTCAGATGCCAGCCACCCAGTGGTTAGCATCAGCGGCCGCTGTCATGTGGCTTATAGGAGGACTCCTGTTCCTCAGTGGTTTGCATGAAGACTTGTTCTTCACGGCCACTCACTGGATGAGCATCATCAGAATCCCAGAGCTCCGAACCAGGGTCAGCTTTCCTGAAGCCTGGACTCCTGCTTCCACCTGGCCAGCAAGGTCCTGAGACCTGGAGCTGGAGAATTTTTAGGCAGGCTGTGTGTAGACTGAATTCTAGCCATGCTGGTGTAGACTGAATTCTAGCCATGCTGGAAGTGTTCTGTTTGAGCACCTAAAGCTGTGGTCTTCATTTGGGGACCACAGTACCTCCAAGGCCTGGCATGGCCTGGAGTCATCTCAGATTCTCACAACTGTGTGGGCTGGAGGGGGTTGCTACTGGCCTCTAGTGGGTGGAGGCCAGGGATGCTGCTAAACATGCTATTTGCACAACAGAACAAGCCACTCCATCCACAAGAGAATGATTGGGCTGCAAATGTCAAGAATGCCAAGGCTTAGAAACCCTGTGAGATCTTGTCAGTGCCTTTTAAAATTTTTTCAAATATTTAAAAAATAAAATATGAGTTGTTATCATCCCTGTTCTTCAAAGGTACAGAAGGATTCAGTCGTCAGATTTTCTGGGAATGAAAGAAGCTGGCTGGTGTCGTAGGTGCCAGGCAGGGAACAGGGGTGGGCCTGTTTCTGGTATGGAGGGGTTTCCATGGAGTGTCCCTGCACATCAGGTGACCACGGGGCTAGCAGAACTGCTTTATGCATGGCTTTTACCTGGGGAGCACATGGGTACCATTTCCTGTGGCATGCTTGGACCATTCACACCTGTGTAATGGCCCCATCTTGGTGCTGGTCTCCAAGAGCAGCAGCTCTGAGCAGCTGGTAGCCACTACTGATTTTACCAGTGAGAGCTCCCGCCAAGCTGAACTCCAGCACTATCCTGTCCTCTAGACCTCCCTAGTTAACCTGCATGTAATAACTTTCATAGCGTTTGATGGCTGGATTTTGCCTTTAACATTTAGTTAAGAGCAATACCTTTCGAATTGTTACTTCACTTTTATATAATATTACCATTTGTTTTAATTTGTTTAAATGTTATCTTACCAACTAAATTGGGGGTCCCTCCCATTTGGGGGCCCCCTGATAATTTTTGGTATCTTTCTGCATTGTCTAGCTTGGGACTTAGATGGCAGAGACCCAGTCAATGTTCGTTCAGTTGAACTTGGCATCTTTGTAAATGCACTGCTGTAGAATTGCTGCTTTTAGCTTGAGAAGGTGGGAGCTGGGGTGCTTCTGGGAGAGGGATTAGGAGTGTTGTGAGCATGCAGCTTTAATGGTTCCTCACCAGAAAGGAGAATACCCTCCAGAGGGCCCCAGAGCACCAACTGGGGGGGAGTTGTGTGGGCCCCCTTCACTAGGACCAGGAGAGGCATAAAGCAGTCACTGTGGGTGTCAGGAGTCCCAGGAGGAGGACGGGCCTCAGTCCCTGGGCAAGTGCCTGTCTCAGGGGCTGCTTCTAGAGCCCTTTCTGCTTGGGGTCTTCTGCTAGGTTTGGACCTTCTGGGAACTACTTACTGTTTTTCTTTTCCACAAGGTTCTGGGTTGTGACTACCCTTTGGGAGTCACTTTTGCTTTTGGGGGAAGTTTTTTCTTGCTACACCAACCTACCCTGTAACTGGTGGGTGTGGAGGAGAGGCAGTTTTCCCAAAAAAGGAAGAGAAATTTCCCAAATGCAGGCTTAGGCGTGGTGGGCCCAGGGCAGCCTCACAGACAAGTGGGAGCCTGAGCAGCCTGGCTGTGCGTGTGGTGTTCCAGCCATGGGCAGAGTGAGGGATCTGGGAGCCCAGACTGCGGCCTTTCTCCTCTACTTTTGTTTTTCTTCCTGCAGTCCACCCATTATTGTGCCAAATCCTGCTACTTTTTGAGCTTTTGGGGACTGAGGTAGGGCTAATGCACTGGCATCTTCAGAACCCAAAGGTCACTTTAGGAGGCTTTCCCAGAGAAACACCAAGTCCTAAGGGGAAGCAGGACCCGAGATTTGGGCAGAGTACATTGCACAGTGAAGCTCTGGGGCCCTTGTTTTCATGTTCTCTTCCTTTTCCCTCCTGGAAGCTGGCAAAAAGATGGTCTAAGCCTCCTTTGTTTCTAATTACGGTAAAATATATGTAACAGAATTGACCATTTTAACCATTTTTAAGAGTACAGCTCTGTGGCATTAAGCCCATTCATGTTGTGCAACCATCACCCCATCCATTTGCAGAATTCCTTTCATCTTGCAAAACTGAAACATTGTTCCTATTAAACACTTACTCCCCAGTCCCCTTCCCTGCAGCCCCTGGCAGACCCAGTTCTACTTTCTGTCTAATTTTGACTTCTCTAGATTCCTCACATAAGTGGTATATGCTTTTCTTGGGGAGTAGCTGTGGGTTTGACGGTTCTAAAGGATGCTAAGGTCCAGCCAGAGAAGCTACTCTGGGATGTGTGTGCTCATGTGTAAAGCTGTGAGCTTGGTCTGAACATTTTAGAGGACAATGAGTGCAAACGGGTTAGTTTCTGGCTCCTTGACAGTTTGCTTCCTTTAGGACAGAGTCCCAGAAGTTTTGACCTCAGTGCCTTTGCCCACTTTATTTTTTAAAAAATTTAGGCCACAAAACCCTGAGTAGGACACAGATACCCACGGCTATAGAAGAGTGAGGAAGGGGAACCTCACAGCTCAGCCCTACTGCTTTTAGGACCCATCTTTGAGATTCTCTCATCACATTGTTGTGCAGACATTCCCCTGAAGGAGAATCTCCTGAGGGCAGGCCCAAGTATCCGCAGTTTAAGTAACCACTTCCTGTGGTTTTTTTAGCAACCACTAATATTTGAGAACCCCTGCTTTAAACTCTGGCTGTGTTTCCCTCCACTTGGAGCTTATCTAGACAGGCCAGTGTGTGTGATTCATTGGTAACCATGGTGGCTGTTGTGTCCATAGCTGCAGGGAAAGGGCTTGCGGTCAAAAGAAGACCCTTCTCATGGTGAAGCTCACAGCCTGTGGGGACCCATGTGACCATGTGAAGATGAAATACCAAAGCAAAACTGTGATGCACTTGTTAGTCAGGTAGTATGTGGTCTGGGGAGTCAGAGATGTCTTCTGGGAGGAAGGACAGGGTCTTGGCCTCCTTCCTACTTGTCATGAAGGTTGGGGAGGGGCAGGTGCTCTGCCCAGCACTCTGTGTTGGCTCTTCAGGCACAATCTTTACTGTGGTCCTCACCACAACATGTATTGCACAGATGGAGAAACGGAGGCCCTGGGGGTTCATGAGGTTGCTCAGCTTCTGGGTGACAGAACTGTGATTTGTAAACAGGTGAGAAGCCTTCTGGGAGAGTGATGGGGTCTTTTCCCAGTTGTCCTGTTGTTTGCTGTGTCTAGCAATGGCTGGCTCAGCCTACCTCTACTATTCAAATGTGGGGAGGGGGGGGCGGGGAATGGCCCAGTGGCAGTGACCAAGAGCCAGGCCCTGCTCTCAGCATCTTGCCCACCCCCTGGATGTATCAGTAGCCACAGACTAACTGGCAGTTCCAGTAATTTCCCTTGTGTCTTCTAGGTTGTTGAACTAAACTAATTTTAGGCCTGCTAGTCCCTGTGCCTGGTTGAAAGACAGAGAAGTTTCCTCAGGCATGGGGAATCCTCATGTTCGAAAGATGGGGCGAGATGGAGAATCAGAGAAGATATTTACAGATTAGTCTCCTGTTTTTAGATTTACTTTAAAATCTGTCATGTGTTAGGCCGTGCCTTGACCTTTGTACTTTTTTCCTCATGGTTTCAGCTTCCAGGGGATGGAAGCAGGCCTGTTATAGTAGGTGCTGGGAGCCCCAGGAGTGTAGGGAGAGTGTTGGTTTGGGAGTCCAGGAAATGTGGGTTTTCATCAAGTTCTGCTGTTTCTGGCTAAATGGCCTTGAGCCAGGCCCTCCTCCTTGCCTGTTTTCCCTGAATAGGAACGTCACAGCATTGCTGGGCCTGCAGTAAGCCTGGGACAACCTTCCTCTCCTCCTCTACTCTTCCCCAGTGCTTTGCTTGCCATGATAATAATGGTAGTTTTAAAAATTAACTTTGAACACAGAAGTGTTTGTTTTGATCCTTACACTAGCCCATGAGCAAGATGGGGGCTGCCAAAGAGGGAGAACAGCCCCCACATCCCTGCGGATGCACTGCATTCCATGAGGTCTCTAGGTGCTTTCATATACAGGCTGGGAGACTTCTGCTGAGTGGAATTCTGCACAGAGCCTTCATATGGTTTTATTTTTGTTTATTGACTTTTAGAGAGAAAGGGAGCAAGACAGAAACAGTGATTCGCAGTCCCACTTATTGATGTATTCTTTGATTGAATCTTGTTTGTGCCCGGACCAAGGATCGATCCTATAACCTTATTGCTTTGGGACAACCCTCTAACCAACTTAGCTACCTGGCCAGGTACTACTGATCTGGTGCTACTCTAGTTGCGGTTGTAGACTGTTTGCAATCCCTCCTTTCCCCAGCTCCTCCCCAGCCAGAGTGAAGGGTGTACCTGACAGATGTCCTCCTGGGGCAGGTTGTCCCTGTGCCTGCATGGACAAGGCACTTCTTCATGTGTTGACCATTTAACTAACTTATTTTTCCACAATACCTAACTTGTTTGTTAAACCTTTTAAAAGTAGTGAGTGCTTGCCACTGTTGGCTGATGCATGAACAACAGTCTTTATAGATAATCTTTGAGGTCAGTGTAGGGGCTGATGTTTAGGAGGAAAAGTGGAGAGTAGCTGGGAGATGGGCAGGGGGCTACTGGCTACTCAGTGGGCCAGGGCCCAGTGTGCTGGCTGTCCAGGTAGGCACATCCTGGGAGTGTTCAGGAGTTGTAGACCAACGGGGGTGTTTAGAAGGTGAGTCCAGTGTATTGAGGTGTTTGACCCCTGCCCACTTTAGTTTCCTTAGATCTGAGTCCCTCATCCCCTCTTTCCTTAATCATGGCAACTAAAAATATTTTTTGTCTCTTTGGGAGGGATGTTGTAATAACTCATTGCTTAATGACTTAAGTATGTTAAAGATAAACTAGGATCTGTAAGTATATATTATGCATGCAAAGCCATCCTTAGCTGGAAGGTGAGGTACTAGTGCAGTCCTTGTGGTGTTTGTGCGGTGGTCTCCTGGCAGCAGGGAGTAGATAGCTGGATGAGGGGTGATTGCTGGGAGTGTGAGCCCCCTGTACTCAGCCTGTGGGCTTCCTGCAGGCCACTTTGGGCCACCTTTAAGTGATTTTGAAATGTTAAAGTGGGTGAGGTATACCATAGATGAGCCCAAGGTGGGATGGGGAGTCTTCAGAGCCAACTGACAATGAATTCCTGTTGTCAGAAGATTGGGGGGTCAGTGGTGAAGCTTACAAGTGCCACGTGCCTGTTTCCCTTAATGTAATAGATGAGAGTTCAGCTGCTAGAATGAACCTAGCAGGTACAGGGGCATTCTCTATGTGTCTCTATGGGATCTTCAGTGCACGTGTTATTCTCTGCAACCTGGGAGCTGAACTTTTGCCTCCACTCCCTTACCTTTCACCTAAGTTGGGTAGGAACTTGGAGGCACAGGCTTGTTAAGGCGTTTGAACTTGGTATCTATTGGAAAGTGCACTGTTTTGCCTCTGGTAGCTTTTTCTGGTCATTTACAACTCTGCATGCTGAACCAAGTGATGTTTTCCACATAGGGAGCAGTTAGGGGACAGAAGCCACCAGTGGTTAATAATGGGAATGTTTGGGTGATGAACAGAGTAGACTTCTGGGGGTTAGATCAGAGAGGTTTCTAAAGGATCCTGATCTAGATCTTTGTTTTATGGGTAGGGAGACCCAGCACAGGAGGTCACACACTGGCCCATGGTGCCTCAACTGGTAAGTGAGGAGTGAGTAGCTAGGTTCCCTGCTTGCCTGGCCCCAATCTGGGTAGTGGTGGGAAGGGAAGGGGTCCCTGTTTTACATACTGGGGCTGGAGTCTGGGGCGGTACAGACATTTGTACTTAGGGTGTTAGGATCTTTGACATGGATCTTTTAACTTGTTCCCTTGGAGAGGGAAGAGTTAGAGGTGGGCATACAGGAACAAGTGGCTAAAGGGGGTCAGGTGGAAGGGAATAAGCAAACACCAGCCAGGTGGGGTGGGAAGGCTGGGCTGGAAGCCATGAATCATTCTCAAGGGCCAAGAGAAGACCAAGGTCAGACGTGATCTTCCTTCTTCTGCTCCTTGTCCCCTGGACACTTCTCTCCACGAGGGCCTCCCTCTGCAGGACAATGAGCACCTTGAGGCAGGGCCTGATATTTGCCTGCGTAGACAGGACATTGAGTAGTATGTCCAGGTATGGGAGAAGCTCAGCGCATGTTGGCTGATAGGTTGGTGAGTCAGTTGGTATGCCATTGTCCTTCTCTTTGGTGCTTGAGTCTGTCATAAACATTTTAAGGTCTCCCGAGAATCTGCCTTCTTTGACTTTTACATCACACCGACAGAACTTGGCAACTTTGGGTTGCTTGGTGAGTACCATTTTTTTCTCACTGGAACTGTCCAGTATGCTTACCTTTCTTCCCAGTTACATAAGTGGTGAGTCAAATACAGAAAAATAGTAATTACTTGCCTGCCTTTCTGTTCAGTGCCCATGAGCCATAATGAGATACCCCCACGTTCTTCTCTCTGTCTTCCCCAGTGTGCCTGCAGCTTCTGAGTGGGGAGACTTCTGGACACCCATGATTAATTAACAGAATAGTCTGGTGATGGTTTCACATCTTGTCCCTTTAGGTGCCATCTGTCCAGCTCTTGGAGTGTGCACAACTCTTTTAGTGATGGAAGGAGGTGATGGGGTGGTTGGAGGAGCAGTTGTTTTGGGCTGGTGAGGGACTTTTGTGGCCTTTGCTCTGCTCCTGGATAGCAGCAGAGGATGGGCCTCATTGGCATCCTTTTTGGAGATCATCAGAGCCATGAATGGACTTCTCTGTGACCCTCAGAATGAGTGTTTATGATAATGGACTGGGCGGTTCCCTCCTTGCAAAGAGAGAAATGACTTTGGGTATTAGGAAGGTAAACAGCTTGAAATAATGGGTTAGGAAATTAAGTAGCAGCAGAGAAAGAACTGTTGAAAAAGAGTCATTTGATGGAAGTTAGCAGCAGAAAACATTTGGGTTGAAAAACAGCCAGGTAACTAGTACTAGTGTGTTCATTGTGAGCATGCAGTCCTCACACACTCAAAAACACACATGTCTTGGCAACTCGAAGCCAGGGTGCAGAGCCTTCGAGGGGCAAAGTCCCTGGACCCTTACTTTTCACATCCCTCTTGCTCCACTCAGGACCCCACCCTATGTGCACCCAGCTCTTCCTTCCTGACCATGTCTTTTGCTTTGGACCTTCTTGGGAAGTAGGAAATACTGAGAGTCTGAAGAGCCAGTCCACTTAAGATGTTAATTATATGTAGGCAGCTTACTGTGTTGCTTTCAGTGTCTTCTGCCCTCCCTCTACTCCACAAACACTTTTTCAGAAGAATCTTTTCTTTGGAAGGGAAGGGAAGGGGAGGGGAGGGGAGGGGAGGGGAGGGGAGGGGAGGGGAGGGAGGGGAGGGGAGGGGGGAGGGAGGGGAGGGGAGGGGAAGGGAAGGGAAGGGAAGGGAAGGGAAGGGAAGGGGAGGAAATGTTCTTTATGGTGGGAAAGGTCTCCAAACCCAGGGAATGATTCCACTGGTGGAATCTCAGAGACAATGGTAAGCAGGTGGGGCTAATTATGTAGTAGGTGTGTTAGTTTCCTGTGGCCGCTATAACAAATTTCAACTAACCTGGAGGCTTAAATCAATACATTTGTTCTCTTATGGTTCTGGAGGTCAGGAGTTCAAAACCAGGATCTCTGGGTTAGGCTAAAGTCAAGGTGCCAGCAGGGCAGGTTCCTTCTGGAGGCTCCAGGGGAGAACCTGGGTCCTTGCCTTTCTCGGGTTCCAGGGGCCGCCTGCCTGCCTGCCTGCCTGCCTCAGCTCGTAGCCCCTTGTTCACGTCACGCAGCCTCTTTCTTCTGTTACTCCATGTCCTCCCTCCTCTTCCGTGTCACATCTCTCTCTGCCTCTCTCTTAGGAGAACACTTGGGATTACATTTTGGGCTCACCCAGATAAGCCAGGACAATCTCCCCATCTCGAGATCTTTACCTAATTAAGTCAGATCTGCAAAGTTCCGTTTACCAACTAAGGCAACATTCACGGGTTCTGCAAACTGGGAAATGGGGATCTTTGAGTGCCACTTCTTAGCTGACATAGAGGGTGTGACCAGGAGCTAATGTGAAGTGCTCTGGGAACAGAGTAGGGCTAGCAGACTCTGCCTGGACGTTTCCACAAAAGACATGATCTGAGCCAGATCTGAAGGGTAGAGTGGCATTGCCTTAGACCAGGCCAGGAGATCAGTGGGAAGGACCAGCCACCTTCTTGGGAGAAGCGTGACTTCCATGTGACCAGAAGGAGTGGGCTATCTCTTCTTTACATCATCGCCCTCTCTGGTACTTCCCTCATTCTCGTTTTGGGCAAGGTTCAATAGTGCTCCTGGCTACCACTACTGGGCCTGAGGTGTGGGCACCAGACACAGGAAAGGCATTACATAGATGAGGGAAAGGAAGAAACTAGAGCCACAAAAGATGGCCCCTGTTGGCATAGTCCCACCAGATGTCGCATGTCCCTCCTTCCACAGCTGTCTGTTTTCACAGTATAATCAGTCATGGAATGTCAACATAGGAAAGGACCTGAAAGGACTGGCTCCCTCATGCTGATTAGGGTGATAGAGAAGTGGTTTAGCTCCAGTCATGCGACATGGAGTCTGGCATCACAGAGTTCTGACATTGCTCCAAGTTGAGTCCGCTTGTTGAGACAAGTCCCACAATGTGAAATGTGCTGTCCTTGAGGAATCTGTGTTTACTTCTAAAAAGGGTGGTGTTGGTTAGCAAGCTGTGGGACACTTGGGTGCATGAATAGGACAGTGCAGGTGGAGGAGGACAGAGACTCCTTGAAAGCCGTAGAGGCTTTGAAGGACTTTGTGTAGTCCCAGGTATGACCCACCTCCAGCCACGTGGGAGCACCCTTGTCCTGGAGCAGAGGAGAAGGGTGTTTGAAGCATGATTCTGAGGCCAGATTCCAGGCCAGCTGTTGTGGCACCTGCTTTCTGTCCCTCCTCAGATAATTTTCCTTTTGGGCTTCCTAGATGGAGGGTAGTGGGCAGACTTTTCCTCAAAGTCTAATATTGGCGTAAGTAATTCATTATCCTTCCTCTCAACCCATTGATGAGAGTTGTACCTGTCTCCCTGTTAACCAGTGAGGTTATGGTGGCCTAACAGTGCTTTTAGGTGCCCATGCTTCAGCAAGAAGTCAGTATGTGAGGATGCTTATTAGTGACGTCAGGCTGTCTGTGTAAGGGTGTGGTGGCTGTATTCAGGGCAGAAGCCCGAGGGTCACTTCCTCAAGGCAGCCACGCACATTGTTTGGAACCAGCTTGCCTGTGTGGTAAATGTAGAGGTAAAAAGAAACCATGAGCCAATTACAAGTGCTAGCTGCTCTCACTAGGCTCACATTTAATCTTTGAAATGGCCTTGTGGGGAGAGCAGTAACTTGCCTAAGGATAAGGTTTTTTTCCTTGCAGAGCTGGGATACCTGCATGGAGTCATGGGTCAAAGACCTAGAGGGTGGAGCTGCTCTGGCTCAGTTCCCAGACATCCCTACTGGCTCAAGGATTCTGGAGCTTTGCATGGTTAATGTTTGAAGCGTTCTCGTATGGCAGGGTAAACCGTAGAAGTCTTTACCCCTTTGTGTTGTGATTTGTGGATTGTTGACACCTGTTGAGTGCCACAGCATACCTAGCTGGCACAGAGAAGTGACAAGGGGCAATTAAAGGCCTAGGCTGCCTCTTTTCCTCATTCCAGTAGGGTGGGGTGGGGTGAGGTTTCATTGACACCTGGGTGTGGAGGACATGCCTAGCCCAACATGCAGTGCATTCACAGGAGCAGGCTCAGCCAGCACCATCACACATCCTGGTCCCAGTGATGTAGGGGCTGTCCTGGATGTCTCATAAGGGACCAGGGGTACAATTAATACCGTGGTGTTGGCAAGGTCCTCGGAAGCATTCTTTAGTCTAGCCCTCACTTTTGACAGTTGAAACAGACCCAGTGGGGAGGAGGGGCCTCCACACGCACCTACCAGTAGCTTTCAGAGACACCTCTGTCCACTCCAGGCTGTGCTTCTCACTCCTTGGAGTGGGGTTGTGTGAATAGGGTAGTGTCCTTTCTTAATGAGCTGCGAGTGCCTGAAAAACAGACACACCTTCATGTTTTCTGTACCAGCAAACCCTCCTGTCTGTAGTAGGCACTTGTAACTGTAACTGTGGGTATCCAGGGTCACCCAGCATTGGCTGCGGCACCACACAGCTCGTCCTCATCCAGGGCCCTCTTCACTGTGCCACATTGCTCAGCCTTCCTCCCTGCCCCACCTGCCTTGAAAGGTGGAAGCTGCTGGGGCTCTCTTCACACCCTTGGGAGAGCTGAGGGTGTGAAGAGCGGGAGGAGAGTGGCCCAATGCAATGCATGATGTTGGCCATGGGCTGCGATAGGAGAGTGGTGGCATGTGTGTCAGGAGAATGCATCAGGTTTCTTACCTTTGGGGGCCTCCTTTCCAAGAGAAGAGGAGGACATAATTCATGCTGTATGAGAAAAAGTTAAGAAAACAGTCAGCCCCAACCTAGGAGTACCTGGGCATGGTTGCTACATAAACATTAACATTTGGGAGTGTGAAGTGCCGTCATAGTATCATTGTAAACAGGGTTATACTATTTCATGGCAGTGCCGTGGCAGCTTATACTGGAAGAGGGCAGGTACTGGGGGTGAGCTTTAGATGAGAGCCCTTAGTAGGAAACAACCCAAATACCTCACCAACCCTTAACCTCACTAGGTCATGTCTGGCACGTGCATCCCCTCTTTCTGACCATTCCCTCTCCTGTCTCGTGCACCTCTCCCTCTCCCCCTTTACCCACCCTCCCTGTTCCTCCCTCTCCCCCCTCCTCCTCCCTCTCCCCCCTCCTCCTCCCTCTCCCCCCTCCTCCTCCCTCTCCCCTCTCCTCCTCCCTCTCCCCCCTCCTCCTCCCTCTCCCCCTCCTCCTCCCTCTCCCCTCTCCTCCTCCCTCTCCCCTCTCCTCCTCCCTCTCCCCTCTCCTCCTCCCTCTCCCCCTCCTCCTCCCTCTCCCCCTCCTCCTCCCTCTCCCCCTCCTCCTCCCTCTCCCCTCTCCTCCTCCCTCTCCCCTCTCCTCCTCCCTCTCCCCTCTCCTCCTCCCTCTCCCCTCTCCTCCTCCTTCTCCCCTCTCTTCCTCCCTCTCCCCCTTATTTTGAATTGCCCATTTTATCTCACTGCTCACTTCTAACATATTCTCTAAGGCATTGTCTCTTCTTGCTCCAAACAAAGGCAGTGTTATATTACAAAGTGTAGCAAACACAGAGTCACTATTTTCAAATAAACTTACTTTGTCCATGTAGACACAGTCAACTTGCTCTGCTTCATATCCTGAGACTTGAAATAATAGTGTGGAAAGCTTGTATTACTTGATCAGGAAAACAGTAACTTCTGTGAGTCTGTGTCAGATACACACTGTTTGTTATTTATTCTACACAAACAACAACCCTGTCCTTGAGGTTTGGGTTTTAGAAAGGTGCACACCTGTAATTCTTTGTCTGCTCTTTCTTTTTGTGGTAGGAATAGGGATGGGGGAGGCCAGGACATGATTGATGGGACTTTTTGAAGGTGCTCCTTTCTTTCTCTTTATTTGCTTCCCTTGGCCCACTGGACCAGGCCGTGGCTGTTGCTGAAGTAAGCCCAAGTCCCACTTTTGTTAGGCAGGAAAAGAGGAGTGAAGGTTTCCTCTGAGGCTCACTCAGCATTTTTACTGGTGTTTTTTACCCTGCTAGGCCCTGTAGGGAAAGACACAAGCTCACATAGGTGATGGTGATGGACATCGAGATGTCTTCTTGTACGAGAACATCCTGTTCTGTGGAACCCTGTGCATGCACCGAGAGCAGTGTTTGGGGAGGGCTGTCACTGCTGCCCTGAGAAAAGGAAGGCCCAGATATCTGCAGAAAGGAATGGATGTGAAAACATGTATCTGTTCTGTTTGCTCATTCATTAACAGTTATTTGTGTGGTCACAGGTGTTTGTTCTTCAAGGATGCTGTGAGGGTAGCCTGTGCAGTGATTTGAAGGGGTAGAAGCGGGGAGAAGTCTGCTGTATAGACCCTCTGGTTTAGTAGTGTATGTGAACATCTGATAGCCTGGTAGCAGTTTTGGTCATGCTGGTTTCCTCCATATATTATTAGCCTTATCCTCTCTGGAAACAAACAAACAAACAAACAAACAAACAAACAAACAACAGTGTTTGCCTAATTTTAGAACGCATTCAGTTATTTGGTTTAAATTTTATAATAAACCCCCAAGTCAAGTATTCAAACTGTAACAACGCTAGAAATGATCTTTTCATAACTTCTTCGAGCAACACATAAACTTTCCTCCACCAGATGCCTTATTTGAGGTTGTTGAATTAGAGGAACAGTTCTTTCTTTCTAATGGTCTTGCCTAAGGAAGAAAATAATACATGAACACATCCTAAAGAGAAGTAGCACCCAGAGCTAACTGCTTACCTAAGGGCCCAGGAGGTCAGTCTCTGAGACCTATGGAAGTTATTTTATACTCTCATTGGTGTGACAGTTGGGCAGTATTTTGGAGGGTTATGTAATGTTATCCATTTCTCTTCCTGTACCTCAGTATTTACCTTGGGATCTTACTATGCTCCCCAACATAAACAAAGGTGGAAAATGGGCTCCATGGGAATTTTAAAAGCATTGTTGGGGCTTCCCCCCCCCGAGTAATATATGCATATATTTTACAGTCATATAGTGTAACCAGAGGCTTGTAATGCGAATCCACTATCCTGCCCCCTTCTTCACTACTCCTGAACCTGTTCCCAGAGGAAGTAGAGCTAGAGAATTCTAATACCTCTGTGTAAGTCACACATTTATATTGTTACTTCTTGAGTTTTTGAAGATAGGAATTAGTTCTTTCATCTGTGGGGGTTTGCCACACACAACACACACCTACATGTGTGCAGACACGTATGTATTGTTGCATCTTTCTTCAGCCTTTCTCTATCCTATCAATATACTTAATATTAGGGTTGAATCAATCTCTAAATGACTGTGTGTTTAAATTACTATGACTGTGTGGAAAGTGTACATTCAAGTCATGTAGGAAACTAGGATTGTAGTTCTTTTCACATTTAGTTTCTCTTGCAGTTAATAATCACCTCCCCCATCTTCATTGTTTGTCTGTTTAACCTTAGTTGAACTCTTAACTTTTTGACAGAACTATAAAAATCCTTAGTGTGGGCAAGTACCTACTACAATGATTCTTTTTTTTTTCCAAAGTAACATTCTCGCAGAGCCTTCAATCTTCTTGTTCCCTTTGGACTGACCCTTCTCCAGGCTTGCTGCAGAGCTCTTGACCTGGGTTTTGCTTCCCACCTGGAAGTTCCATTTCTTTCTCTCCTGGGTGTCTTAGATGAACCTCTTTGTTTGTTTGTTTACTTCTCCATTTGGTGAAGCCCCTTGACAAAAGCACATGGGAAAAAAAATTTTGGAGAGCTTGTATGTTGGAAAATGCCTTTCTTACCCACACTCTTGACTGGTAGCTGGACTGGTTATATAATGTTAGATAGGAAATAATTATCCTTGGAAATTTAAAGGCATTCTTCTTTGTCTTTAACTCCCACCATCACTGTTCAGAAGTTCATATACAAAGGCTCTGATTCCTGATATTTTGGTAAATAAATGGAATTTTCTCTCTGAAAACTTTAGGAACTTTTTGAATTGAGTTCTAAAGTTACATGAAGATATGCCTTGGCATGGGTATGCGTTTTTACATTGAGCTACAAGCCAGTGTATATGCTGGTGTGGAGAGTTCTGTCCTTGTGGTCCAGAAAGTTTTCTTGTATTTTTTCCTCTGTTAATTTCCTTTGCTTCATTTTCCTAGAATTCCTGTTATTTGTCTGTCTGTAATTTTATTATCTTTTTTGTATCACTTTATCATGCCTGAGATTTTGTTAATCTTGTGTTAAACCCTTTGTTTGTTTCTTATGCCAGTGATCATATTTTTAGAGCTCATATTTTGTCCTCTGTGCCCCTTTTTATCTTTTTATAGCATTTTATTCATGTTTCATGAATGCAATACTTTTTCTTTTAATTTCAGTTATTTTGAAGTTTTATTGTCTCTGGTCTGATTTGCTCTCTTCTTAGTTCCCTTTCTGCTTAATTTGGTCTTGGTCTTTTTAAAATGAGTGGTGACTCTTAGCTGAGTAGCTTGTATTTAAGAAGGAGATTGCAGGGTATATGTGGGTGTACTGACTGGTTGGGCTTTACTTTAGAATGACAGGCAGAGAACTAGTGACTTTGGGGAAACTTTCAAATGTGTCTAAATACAAAACCTCTTAGCTCTAGGCTATGGAGAAAGCCAGTTAGTGGTCTTTCTGTTGGGCTGCTTAGTTTCCCCAGACAAGGTCCTCTCACTCCAGTCCAGGGAGATGTATAGGCAACAGAAGGACTTAGAGTTTGGGGGGGGTGGACCTCAACTCTCAGGGTGCATACTTCTACTGAGCTTCCACCCTCTCTTCCCACAGCAGTGCCTGCTGCCACCTAGTCCAGAGCCTTTCCAGAGACCCACCCTCTGGTAGCTGTTGGTGGGAGCTGGGACCCTGGGATTTCGGGCTCCGTTCACAGGTGCTGACCTGTTCTTCTGCGGTCGGCCTCCCTGGTAGTCAGAGAGGTCTGGAGCCTCCAGGCCTTAATCTTTCTAGAGTTCTAGGACAGTGCTGGCCTATTTCCTCCTGGTTCCCTCCAGAGGCTTTCTCTGCTCTACTTAGTCACTTTCCATGCACACAGCTGCTTCCTACATTCCAAAATTTAAGTAATATTCCCATATCTGCTGCTGTCTCCTCTCTAGTTTCTTGTCCTTCAGAATTTATATCTTTTAAGAATTCCTTTGTGGTCATTTTTATTAGGATTTTAGCGGGGACTTGAACATGTTTAGCCATGTTTACCTGGCAGTCCCACTGCTGCATTTCATGGCTTGCTGTGCACAATGAGGGTGCATGCTGGTTGATGTTCAGGGTGGGTATCGCCTTCCTGCCTCCCCACCCCTTTTTCTGTGCTGTTGTTATTTTCTGTCCTGTGTGGGTCATGTTCCTCTGGGTCCCTATAGTTTCTTGTGTGTGTGTGGTGCTGGGGTGTGTGTATGTCTGAGAGTAAATGTATGTGTGCCTGCCAGGAGACATGTATGTTTTCAGCTTCTGAATTAACTGTACTGTCTATACCTTTTTTGAGGAAGAGATACTTTCATAAATAGTTGAAATTACGAGTCTTCTGGTTCAAACCAACGGGTTAATGATGACTGCTGTTCCAAAAAAGTTAGAGAGAGACCGTTTATCTAATCTCCTCTAGTGAATGAGGCCCTTTACTGATGGGGCCCAGCTACTTCTTACACCAACAATAAGACCCTTGTTGTCATGGACCAGTCAGGCTCTGCAACTGATATTCTGGCTGCCTTGAGAAATGCCATCAGGGAGATCTATGGCTTGGGCCTGTCCTTATCCCAGGGCCACATAGACAAGCCCACATAGTGCTGTTGTATTTTCCTTCTTCCCACATTAAATGTTTTCCCGATGACTCTCTTCTGGGGACCTTCGGAAACCATGCGAGAGGCTGAATTCATTCATTCACTTACTGTTTGGTTGTTTACTGGCTGTGTGCCATGGGCAGGCTGGTAGCTGGAAAAATAAAGACGAGAAAGGGTCCTTGCCCTCCAGTAGCTAACTTCTGTAGTCAGGAAAATGGAGGGGTCACCCATCATGGGTTACATAAGTGCTGAGGGGGGTGGAAGAGAGAGAAAGAAAGAAACACACACATACAACCCCTATTCAGCCACAGGAACCAGGCTGGTGAACTCTGGGGCTTCCTGGGAGAAGCAAACTGGGGATAATCTGGAGGTGGAGAGGGAGGTACTTCTTATTAGAGAGAGTGTCTGACACTGAGGTTGGGACCAGCCAAAGCTCCCAGGTGGTGGGAAAAGCTGGGGCTAAAGAAAAAGTGGTTTCTCACCCCTACTACCAGAAATAAAGTACGTATATTCATGGTGAAAACTTTGGGAAATGAAAAAGCATGCAGACAACAAAGTTGCCCATATATTACCCAAAGATAAAAATCTATTGATATTGTGGTTTTGTGTACTTATCTCTTGGGGTGTTGTATACTTATCTGAGGCCTAAAATTAAGAATTAAAAAAAAATCTGTCATCTTTAATAGAACTGTTCTAACAGTTCTCATGTCGCCATTGGAAGTATAGTCTTTACTAGCTACATACTCTTCCATCAGATGGATGTTTGTTCTGTTGTTTACTGTTGGATGTTTATGTTGGGTTCAAGTTTTTTCTTTTCTTTTTATATAATTCTTTAGCACAGACTCCCGGAGTGTGGTTCCGAGTGTGTACATTTTGGAGGCAGTTGATAGTTGTTGCCAGATTGTATTCCGGAAACACTGCACTTCATTGGCAGTGGAAAGCCGTCTAAGGTCACTCACTTACTCATCCATTTTCCTCATGTCCAGGTCCTACATCCTGTTTGTGTAGCTGTTGGGGAGATTTTAGAAAGGTGCTTCTTGAGTGAGGTACCCCACAGAGGTTTAAGAGTATATTTGTGGTCTTAAAGAACTGAGGTAGCCTTACTTATTGGAAGCTTGCAGATAATTGAAAATGTGTATTTTAGGTTGCATTTGATCCTTCCACTGTTGACCAGAATCTGCACAAAGGGAGCTGGAGTGACTGGCACCTCACCCCACCCACTGTGACCCCTTCTTCTGAAAGTCGGGCGGGCTGTTGAGGACACCCTATGCGGTGGGTGGGAGGTAGGGTGCTGCACCCAATGTCCTGCCCTAACCCAGTGCCACGCAATGCTGCTGTGAGGTGGTGACATTTGCGCAGCTTGTATAAATGCTGAAACTGACCAGACAGCAGTAGCAGAGTGGAGAGTAACCTGCAGGGATCTCAGCTCTCAGCTTCTCTCTCCTCTTCCTTAGAGTCCAGTCCTACCCATGCCACACTCCAGGCCCCTTGCTCTGAACCCCATCCATTTGGCCTTTCAGTATTGGGATTGAACCAGAGTCATTTCTGGCCCCAGAATGTCCCTGCTCACTTAATTCCCATGTCTCTAAAAATATCCGAACCACTTCCTGTACAGTCTCCTCCCTATAGAATCTGATTCTCCCCTTGCCCCTCAACTTAGGGGAAGAAATAAGATCTCCCTCTCATTGCTCTCTCCAGGCTCAGAATGGAATAAGAAATACTGAGTTTCCACAGTTAAAAGGGGGGAATTGCCTTTGTTCCATCTGGAGGACTGCCATTGCACCTAGGTCCAGGTCTACACTGGAAGGTCCTGCCTCCTGCTCCGATATGGGATTCAAGGAGGAAGAAAGAGGGGGGCAAGTGTGCAGACCCCTTTCATCCTTCTGTGTGTTGGGTGGCAGGGAGCCTGCAGTGAGTCTTGGCGTGGGAGTGAGGTTGGGCTCTTGGGTCCCTGGCTGTGAGCCTGCCTGTTCAGCACAGACCAAAAAGGAGACTGTGGGAAGTCTCCAGCCTCCAAGCAGCTTGAGGCTTCCAGAGCTTTCTCAGGCATTCCTGCATTGGGACAGAGCCTTAGATCCCTGCCCTGCCCCACTTGCAATTCTTGGATGCTTGCCTAATTGAGGCTTTATTTATTTCCACATTTTCCCAGCTCTGTATACAAAACACAAGCAAGTGGGTGAAGCCTACAGATACTCTGAGAGTATGGGGGTGGGGTAAATGGGTGGCTGGGAGGGGAGGAATACTCAAGGGTCTGCTCCCTTCTTTCAAGAGAGCTGTGGAAGGGAGGAGCAGGGAGAGGGAGCTAGGACAGAGCAGCTGCCAAGCAGAGTAGCTATGGGAAGAATTCTACCCCCCCAAACCCCAAAATAGCCATGTCAAAGGCATAAGCTTTGCAAATGGGGAACCAGCTGAAAACTGTTTGCTCCTCCTCTTCCCTCTTCCATCCAGGCCCCTTCTTTCTAACCTCTTGCCCAGTTACAGAAGGAATGGCTCACCCAGTACTGCGCCCTCCCTGGTTCCAGCAGAGAACTCCCAGTGTAACGGAATCCCATCTGAGTGCACTGACAGGCACCATGTCCTTATGGGAAAAGCCATCCCTTTATTTGCTCTTCTTGTAACTTTGAATTTTCCTACTTAGATTTGTTAAGGTGTTGCAAACCTTTAGCTAAAATGTAGACAATTAAAAAATACATAAAGAGTGGTTTGGATCTTGAAACTAAGGGTAGCACTTATATGCAAAAGAGCAGATGCCATGAAAACGGCTGCTTTTTCCAGTTATAAAATTAACATATTTATTCTACCAATTTTGTCAAATCAGGGAAGTACAAAGATGAAAAGGCAAACCAACTATCCACAGAAATCCTCTGATGTGAACATTGTGGAGTTTAAATGATGACAGGCCCTTTTTTGTTTTACTGGTTTAGAGTTAGTCCCAAAGGAGAACTCCTTCCAGGTGCCACACCTCTGATGTCAGCTTGTCACGTCAGTAATCAGCAGGGAGTGTTCAGGAATGGGCCAGCCTTCTGGAGGTGCCGTGTATCTGCTCCCCTGGGCATGGGGCTGACTCTTGGAAGCTGTCTTACTTCATTTGGGCCTGTATAAGTTCCATAGACTGAGTTTCTTATAAACAGTAGCAATTTATTTTCATAGCCCTGGAGTCTAGAAGTCCCAGATCAGATGTAACATGGTTAAGTTTTGGGGAGGGTCCTCTTCCAGGTTGCAGATGGCTGACTCCTATCCTCACAAAGCAGAAAGCAGAGGATACAAGCTCTCTCCTGGATTCTAGAAGGGCACTAATTCCGTTCATAAGGGCTACTCCCTCATGACCTCATCTAATCCCAGTCACCTTCTAGAGACCACACCTCCTAATACCAGAGTAGGGTTTCAAAATAGGAATTTGGGGGAAGGACAAACATTCAGAAAATGAGAGGCCTTTGGTGACTCTGGTCAGGTTTCACCTCTGCACAGCAGCAGTCCTGGGCAGAAGGTTGCATAAATGGACACAAGTGTGGGGTGGTAACGAGTCACTCCGGAACTCACAGCTCATTAGTCCAAAGGGATTCTGACTTGAGATCCAGGCTATTTAGAGTTCCTCCTGAATGCCCCAGGTAAATCTGGCCAGAATTGGAGTCCAGTGTGCACACATCGTCATTGGGAAGACAGCACAACCGCTTGGGCAGTCCAGATGCACAAGTCACTTCAAGCAAGGTTTTTCCCCACCATGGAACCAGCCAAAGTGGAACTGAATTGAATGAGTCTATCCTCAAGAAATCTGTAGGAAATAGTGCTGGGGAAGATGTAGCTGCCTCTTCTCTGAGCTACACCTTTGCCTCTGGACTTCTCTGGAGCCAACAGCCACCGATCCTAGGGCCCAGGGTGGCAGGCTTAGCCGACTACCATGGGCTCCAGCAGTTTGCAGGTCGCCTGCCAAGGCACTAGTAGCTGTGGCCTTGGTAGCAGAGGAGCTGCTGCTGCTGCTGCATGGTGCTGGCATCTGAAAGTGGTTCAATGTGGGCATGGGGTTTGGCTTCCTGTCCGTGACCACCCATGCAGGGGTCATGCTCGACCCACCAGTGGATGTCTTTGTGTACCAGAGTAAGCTGCACATGGAGTGATTCTGGAGCCTGAAGGAGGGTGAGGTGGTAGAGTTCACCCTTAAGTGGTCCACCAAGGGCCTAGAATCTATTCGAGTCACTGGCCCTGGTTGGGTGTTCTGTATTAAAAGTGAGAGATGAGCAAAAAGGAAGAATGTGCAGAAGTGCAAATCAAAAGGAGACAGGTGTTACAACTGTCGAGGTCTAGACTATCATGCCAAGGAATACAAGCTGCTACTCCAGCCCAAGAAGTACCACTTCTGCCAGAGCACCAGCCATATGGTAGCCTCATGTCCATTGAAGGCCCAATGGACCCCAGCTCACAGGGAAAGCCAGCCTACTTTTGGAATGAAGAAGAAGAGATCCATGGCCCTGCCCCACTCCCAGATGCCCAGAACTGAGCTACAGTGTGTTCAGAGCCTATCCTTTTGTGATCAGGAAGTTTCAAGGAGCAGGCATCAATCAGCAGAATGGAGAAAGTGGGGGCAGGGTGGGTAAAGGGCAGTTGGCACTGCCATGTATCTCAGGCTGGGTTCTACAGCCTCAACCCCTCTTTCTTGGTTGGGAGGAGAGGGGAGGCAAAGGAACTCCAACCACGTTCTATCCAAATGTATGTGCGGCCTTTGGGGGAAATCCCTCTGTGTGTGCTTTATTTGAGTCTCCAGCGTTTGAAAGTGATCTGGAGAAGGAAGTTGTTTTCTTTTTAAAGAAGGATATGTAATGATAATATTTCCCTTGTCAGAATGAAAGATTAACATGAAATCAGATTGATGAACCCAGCCCACAAACGATTACATTCTGTGGGAGGGAATCTCTCAGGGATACAGCAGGATTTTTCCTTATCCCCCACTCTTTGGATATGGTGCTGAGAATTGCCCCAAGCAATGGGTTGTGACTGTAGGCAAAGGGAATGGTTGGGGAACAGCTGTAGACCTGCTTGCCCCTAAGCTCACCCCCACCCCCTTTCTGGGCCAGTACAATTTTCTGTGGTATGTTGGATAACTGCACTTTGGGTCCTACTTTCTTCAGGATGCCAGCTGCACTAGTTGTGTGCAAATGATGTATCTTGTGCATTTTAACTTTTTTCTTTTTTTAAAGATTTTATTTATTCATTTTTAGAGAGGGGGGAAAGAAGGAGAGAAATATCAATATGTGGTGCTTCTCCCGTGCCCCATGTACTGGGGACCTGGCCCCCAACCCAGGCATGTGCACTGACTGGGAATTGAACTGGCAACCCTTTGGTTCGCAGCCTGTGCTCAATCCACTGAGCCACACCAGGCAGGGCTTAACTTTTTTTTTTTTGTAACATAAATATCCTGGTTTAGTATTTTTGTGTACTTTAATCTAAAGCCCTCATTTCTGCACACTGTGTTCTCAGGTACATGAGCAATCTCAAGGGTAAGTGGGCAGCAGTGCTGGGTCTGCACAGCAGGAATACTTGTTTTTATCATCAGGGAGAACAACTACTTGGAGAGTGTAGCCTATTGAACTACCTCCTTTTTGCCAATTAGAGCTGGGTTTTCTGCCATAGTGCCTTCTTGAAACCCTTCCATCTTCAGTGTCTTGTAGAAGACTAGATTTTAACTGGGTGGCCCCGTTACTTGATCTCCTTCTACTGGAAGATTGCAGATTGGTCTGAACAGGAATAAGTGGTTACTGCAGAGGTTAGGAGAGGTGGGGCTAGGTGAAAGGCACAGAAGGGAAGCTAAGATCAGGTGAGGGTTACCTGTGTATGTGCAACCAAAGATTCCTGTTCCAGACCTCTAGTTCCAGGGTTTGGGACTCATATTACACACCAGATCCGTCCCTTACTGGTTTGGGCTAGGCTTACCACGCACAACAAGGGATGTGTGTGTGCATGTTAAAAACAAAAACAGGTTAATAAAGATAGGTTTTAAAAACAGACAGTGACCAGAGGGGATAGGGGAGGGAATTTCAGGGGGAAAAGGGGAAGTATTTACAGGAACTAGTATAAAGGACACATGGACAACAACTAAGGGGATGGAAATCGGAGGGAGGTGGGGACCACTGGGGGGGGTGGGCTGAGATGGGAGTAAAAAACAAAACTGTACTTGAACAATAATGAAATAAATTAAAAAAAAATAAAACAGTACCTCTGTACCCACTTTGAACTGTCCAAGAATGGATGTATGAAGCAACGACTAAATTCCTCAACTTTTAAAAATTCTTTGCTTTTCCTCTTGGCCTCCATAAAGACCATAAGTGATGGCTTCTTTGTGATGCCCAGAGCCAGTGTCCTGCCCTGCTGCAGCAATAATTAGTGTCATAGTAGCTGAAGGAGAAAAGCGGGTTTCATGTACATATTGTGAGATCACCAAAAACCTACCTGACTGTGTTGAAACGGGGCAAATGTAATAGAATGCATTGGATTATGTGTGTCTGATTCTGGGTTCTTGTCTCCTGCAATTGCTCCCTCCTCTAGTTAATGTATTTGCCTAGGCTTTGTAGGACCATACAGTAGCTGATTTTGGTGATTGCAAAGTGGCCTAGTTTGTGTAAATGTGTTGGTCTTTCTCCATGTTCTTTTGAGGTTTTATCATTTACAGACTTCTTTTTGTATTGAGAAAAATAGCTAAAGGATCTTTGACAAAAGGTTCTGTACCAGGCAAAAAGGATCTAAAACGTAAGCTTGGGGCCCCTCTTGAAGTGGGGGTCTTGAATCATCCTTTCTTTTGTTTCCTCTTCCCCTCTTTTCTATTTTGGACCAGATCTTCTGCCATAAAAACTTGACTCCTACCCCATCTCCTCTTTTATCTGCACACCCCCACACACACACAAAAGCCCCCATACCCGCACACACATACATTAAATGTATGGGTGTCACCCCATCTCTTAAATGATTTGTGAAGACACTTCTCCAAGGAGGACATACAGAGGATCCAGAGACACATGAAAAGATGCTCAGTATCACTAGCTATCAGAGAGATGCAAATTAAAACCACAATGAGATACTACTTTACACCAGTTGGAATGGCCATCATAAACAAAGCAACAAACAACAAGTGTTGCAGAGGTTGTGGAGAAAAGGGAACCCTAGTTCATTGTTGGTGGGATTGCAGACTGGTACAGCCACTATGGAAAACAGTATGGGTTTTTCTAAGAAAACTAAAATAAAAATGAATCTGTCTTTTGACCCAGTAATTCCACTGCTAGGATTATATCCTAGGAACCCTGAAACAATAATCCAAAAGAACCTATGCACCCCAATGTTCATAGCAGCACAATTAACAATAGCCGAGAAGCAACCTAGGTGCCCATGAGTAAATGAATGGATCCAAAAACTATGGTACATTTACACAATGGAATTCTATGCAGCAGAAAGAAAGAAAGGAGCTCCTACCCTTTGCAACAGCATGGATGGAACTGGAAAGTATTATGCAGAGTGAAATAAGGCAGGCGGTGAAAGACAAATACCATATGATCTCACCTTTAACAGGAACCTAAACAGCAAAACAAACGAGCAAAAATAACCAAAGACGAGACTTCTGGCCAACATGGAGGTGTAGGTGGAAACACTGCCTCCTCGCACAACCAAATTTAAGGACAACAAAGATTTAGAAACAAAAAACACAACCAAAACAGACAGAAAATTGAACTCTGTGGAAGTTCAACAACAACGAACCATTCATCCAGATGGGTAAGAGGGGCAGAGTCAGCGACAGAGCGGGGTCAGGCAGGAAAGATCAGTGGACCGACCCAGGAGCACAAGCAGTGGTTGGCAGGTACCAGGGGCGGGGTGGCAATGGGAGGACCCAATGAGGGTACAGGGCGGCTGGCTGACCGAGGTCACACGCATTCGAGTGCAAATAAACCAAGCGAGGCAGCAAACAGTGAAAAAGACCACTCAGGCTAGGGCCCCAGCGATGGGAATTAGAGCCTGAAAATACCAATTGGAAACACTCTTGGGGTCGAGGTGCTGGGTGAGTTCATTGGAGAGACCCACAGGGTCCTGGAGGGTACACAAGCCTACATACCTGGGAACCAGCACCAGAAGGGCCCAATTTGCTTGTGGGAAGCAGCAGAGGGGACAGAGATCTGAGAGAGAGAGGAACAAACACCATTGCCCCTCTCTGACCCCGCCCCCACATATAGCATCACAAACCAGCAACTAGGTCACCCCACCCTGGTGAACACCTAAGGCTCGAACAGACCAAAATATTATGGCTCAAGAACAGCGCAAAGCCCCAGAGCCAATACTTCTAA
Organism: Artibeus jamaicensis; assembly: GCF_021234435.1. Classification (NCBI taxonomy): domain Eukaryota; kingdom Metazoa; phylum Chordata; class Mammalia; order Chiroptera; family Phyllostomidae; genus Artibeus; species Artibeus jamaicensis. The sequence goes on from NW_026521824.1 coordinate 883,709, forward strand.
GCGACCAAGAGATAGCCAGCCTATCAGATGCACAGTTCAAAACACTGGTGATCAGGATGCTCACAGAACTGGTTGATTTTAGTCACAAATTACAGGAACAAATGAAGGATAAACTAATTGAAATGAAGGGAAATGCACAGGAAACCAATAGTGATGGAAAGGAAACTGGGACTCAAATGAAAGGAGTGGATCAGAGGAGGAAAAAAATGACCAAACAGAAAAGAATGAAGAAACAAGAATTCAAAAAAATGAGGAGAGTCTTAGGAACCTCCAGGACATCTTTAAATGCTCCAACATTCAAATTTAGGGGTACCAGAAGGGGAAGAGGAAGAGCAACAAGTGGAAAACTTATTTGAACAAATAATAGAGGAGAACTTCTCAAATCTGGCAAAGGAAATAGACTTCCAGGAAATCCAGGAAGCTCAGAGAGTCCCAAAGAAGTTGGACCCAAGAAGAAACACACCAAGGCACATCATAATTATATTAGCCAAGATTCAAATGAAGGAGAGAATCCTAGAAGCAGCAAGAGATAAGGGGACAGTCACCTACAAAGGAGTTCCCATCAGACTGTCAGTGGATTTCTCAAAAGAGACCTTACAGGCAAGAAGGGGCTGGAAAGAAGTATTCCAAGTCATGAGAGGCAAGGACCTACATCCAAGATTGCTCTATTCAGCAAAGCTTTCATTTAGAGTGGGCAGATAAAGTGCTTCTCACATAAGGTGAAGTTGAAGGAGTTCATCATCACCAAGCCCTCATTATATGAAATGTTAAAGGGACTTATCTAAGAAAAAGAAGATAAAAAAGATGAACAGTGAAAGGAGCAAATAACTATGAGCAAACTCATAGTTATTAACAACCACACCTGAAACAAAAGCAAACTAAGAGGACAGCTAGATCAGGAACGGAACCATAGAAATGAAGATCTCATGGAGGGTTAGCAACAGGGGAGTGGGAGAAGGAGAAGGGGGGAGAAGGTACAGAGAATAAGTAGCATAGATGGTAGGTAGAAAATAGGGGAAGGGCAAAAATAGTGTGGGAAATGTAGAAGCTAAAGAACTGTGACACATGGACATAAACTAAAGGGGGGGATGGTGAGGGAGGGGTGTTCAGGATGGAGGGGAATGCAGCAGGGGAAATGGGACAACTGTAATGACATAATCAATAAAATATATTTGTAAATAAATAAATAATATAACCAAAGGCACTCAAATACAGAACAGGCTGACAGTGACCACAGGGGGAGAGGGGAGGGAATTTCAAGGGAAAAGGGGAAGAGTTTTACAGGAACAAGTATGAAGGACACATGGACAAAAACTAAGGAGGGTGGAAATGGAAGGGAGGTGGGGAGCACTGGCAGGGAGGGCTGGGATGGAAGTGAAAGACAAAAAACTGTACTTGAACAACAATTAAATAATTTATTTTAAAAATTCTGAAGAAGTGAAAAATACTCCATTCCTTTTTCGCAAACACCCTGAGTCCAGACCTTTCCTTGATAGGTGATTCAGGATAAACACTTAGATTGCTGTGTTTTAATCTCTAATCCTAGGGTAAAGTAGCAGTGAGGGTCCTTTCATGTGTAAAGTGGGGTTGAGAAACCAAGAAAGGGAAGATGAGTGTATATCCAAGTTACTCAGGAACTTTTATTCAGGTGCAAAAATCTTAGGTCAAAGCAGCCACAAGATTGTTTAATAGGAGATGGATGAATATAACTCAAGTTTACTGCTAGAAACCAAAGCTTTGTGTGAAATTTTGAATTTATGGGGCAGGAGGGAGGGAGGGTAGGAAAACATGCACCTGTCTGTTCTTTCCTCGATTCCTTCTCATTTTTTTTAAAATATATTTTATTGATTATGCCATTACAGTTCTATTTCCCCCCTTCATTTCCCTCCACCCTGCACACCCCCTCCCCCACCATTCCCCCCTTTAGTTTATGACCACGTGTCTCAAGTTCTTTAGATTCTATATTTCCCATACTATTCTTGCCCTCCCCCTATCTATTTTCTACCTACCATCTATGCTACTTATTTTCTGTACCTTCTGCCCCCTTCTTCTCCTCCCACTCCCCTGTTGCTAACCCTTCATGTGATCTTCATTTCTATGGTTCCGCTCCTGATCTAGTTGTCCTCTTAGTTCGCTTTTGTTTTAGGTGTGGTTAATAACTGTGAGTTTGCTGTCCTTTCACTGTTCATCTTTTTTATCTTCTTTTTCTTAGATAAGTCCCTTTAACATTTCATATAATAAGGGCTTGATGATGATGAACTCCTTGAATTTGACTGGGAGTGTGTCTGTGCCTGTGCGTTTGACTAGCAACATGTCTGTGCCTGGGAGTGTGTCCACCTCTAGGTATAGCCAGCCTCTCATGTTCAGTTTCCTACGGGCCATGATGTTCAGTTCTTTCTGTGGGGTGCCTCCCATCTCCTTGTCTTACCCATACTGTTTAATCTGTTCCCTCCAGACAAGACCCCCCTCCTGAGGTCTTGTCTCCTTTGAGGCAGGTGGTATGGTAGAGCAAATACTGGGCTGAGAATCAGAAATCCTGGTTATTCCAGGCAGCTACTGAGTTACTTCTGCTTCCTGACACTTTGGTGAAAGTCTACAGTAAAAGTTTTGGCAAAGTATGGAGCTAAGAAGTCCTCACTGCCTCCTTTGGTCCAGTCAGCTTCCCGTACAGAGGAACCTGGCACTGTGGCCTGGCCTCTTGGGAGCTCTGTGCTCTCCATCTCTGTTGCTGGAGGGAAGCTTAGATTGGGTGCATTCTTCTTACCCCAGGTGAATGCAGTGGTGTTATTGGTATCCAGTTGTCCTGGCTGTTTTGGAAGTGGTAGCGTCTGTGGTTAGTAAGCTGCCTAGTTAGAGGCCTTTCTGAAGCTTAACCAGCTCACCTTGTATTTTAATCCAACTGTCTATCCTTCCCTTTTTTCATGAGAAGAGTTGATGTTCATGACCCAAACAGAACAGTCTGTTTTTGCTGGAGACAAAGGCTCTCGCTGTTGAAACCCTGCCCCTTCCTGGCCCCTGCTTTGTTTCTTAAGTAATTTCCAGTGGGTTGTCAGCGTTGATGGTGGTTCCTTCCTGATACAATCCCTGTTGGTGAAGGAGTGTCTGCCTCGCCTGTCTTCTGTATTGGGATATCACGGAAGTGAAAAGGATATTGAAAAAGATGGAAGCATAATGTTCTGTGAGAAAACAGATTGATTTCAAATATGCTCTTCTTACATCCTGCCTCAGACAATGGTCCTTTGCATACCATTTCCTTCAGTTCTGATGCCCTCATTTTATTTTAAGCTGCAAGAATCAAATCTTTGAGTAAAGCTTCTTTGTTCCTTTTTAGCAATAGGACATCTCATAGGATATGAGGCAGGGTATTTTTTTGGGAACGTTCATCATTTAGCTTTTCCCCCAAATAAAGGAACTTTGTATGACTCTGGCAGCTGTGAGAATGTGGATTATATTCACAACCTGAGTAAAGGGTTTCATCCTGTAACCCCAACACCATCTGGAATTGTGGGCCAACATTTCGGAGACAATTGAGGTCATCCAGTAAATTCCCCTGGCCTCTCAGCTCATCCCAAGTACAGAATCCTGGGACTGAAGTTAACTCAAGGCATTTAATTAGCTTCTCAGGAGAGGTGCGTAGCACATGTATCGTGCTAGTGAGGGGTGCTTCTCATGTGTGCCTGGGAGGGTCATTAGCAGGCGAGAATTTAGGGGTAGTAAGATGGGAAAGGGTTTCCTCTGGACACCTCCAGGGATTCAGCCTATCCTGATTGCTTCTGGGAACAGCTGTTGCTGCGTGGGCATGGGGTGGAGAGTGAGACTGAAGCTTCTTGCCTCCTTCCCAACTTGCTTCTCAACAGGTCTGAGCTACCTCCTCTTTACCCTGACCAAGGAGTCATGCCCCCTGTGTATGGTTGTTATGAGGAGTGAACTGGAAAAGCTTCTAGGCATAGCTTCCTCACTTGGGTATGCTGGGGTGCATGCTCCATCACAGTGGTCAGGACCTGCTGTTTCTTGTGCCAGGGTATTGTGGAAGTTTGAAGAAACAAACGACTTATGTGAAGCATTGGGTGCAGCACACTGATCTGGGTGTCTTAGCTTTTGACCTCTTTCTAAGGGGCACTGTCTAGAAAGTGATGCTCTCTGGCTATTCCATTTGTTACCTGTTTTGACAACTGCCCTGACTAGCACTCAGGACAGTAATACACCCCTGAGCTGAGCCCTCACGACCTTTTCTTTTGGAAAGGAGGCACCTGCTGTTTGCTGGCTTGTTCCTTCATTTGGTGATCTGTAAGTGTCTATTCTGTTTCTGCCATTAATCTAGGAGACAGGAGGGGCCCTTTCTTCTCATCTCAGGCAGCTCAAGGCCTTGCTGGGGAACAGGTGCAGGGACATTTGTGGAGGGAAGTGCTGCAACCTGCTTGCAGATACCAGGTGGGGGGAGGTGGAGAGCTGGAAGCTACCTGCAGGGATCCCCAAGGAGCTGAAGTCAGAGAGGCAGAGAAGGAAAGGTGCTCAGGAGAGACAGGAGTTTCCTCATCTGCAGAGCAAATTCACTAGGCTGTCTAGGGGAGCCTTGGAGGTCACACTGTCCTTGTGAGGGAGGAAGGAGGTGAGGACGCCTTCCTGCCCATGTTGTCTACATCCCAGTTATTCCTGGCGTATCCCATTGTGGGGGAGTGTTTGTATATATGTGTTTCTTACCCCTTCCCTCCTCCTACCACCACATCCTAGATGAGAGCCTGGCTGTACTTGGATGGAGGGGATACTGGTCCAAGGTCTTGTATGCAGGGCGTGGCTCTGCTGAAGCCTCTAGGAGTGGGAATGAGGTTGGATGATCAGTTGAGGTCAGGATGGTATGTTTGGTTGTCAATTCAGTATCTTTCCATGGCAAACATAACATTGTTTGACTTTCTGTTTGGTATGGGCTGCATGAGTTCTTATAAATTCTAATACATGGAAACATCAGGAAAGCAAAGGCTAGTATGTCTGGAAAACCCAGAAATGGGGCCACAGACGGTAGGCTGGGGCTTGAGGGCTGAGAAGGACTCTGACTTCTAGCCCCTGGCTTGGCAACTTGCTAATTGTATAACTTGAAGTAAAAAACATTTTTTCGTAACACTTGTATTAAGATGTAATTCGCATACTATACCATTTACCTATCTAAAGCCAGCAAGTTAGTGGTTTTTATGCAGCATCATTGGTCAATTTTGGAACATTTTCATCACTCCAAAGAGAAAGACCATATCCTGTAGCAGTCACCCCTATTTTCCTTCAGTGACCCCAGCCTCAGGCAACTTTCTGCTCTATAGGTTTGCCTACTCTGGACATTTCATATCAGTGGAATCTTATAACATGTGACCTTTTGTGTCTGACTTCTCTCACTGAGTACAGTGTTTTCAAGGCTCTGCCACGTAGTAGCATGCATTAGAATTTCATTCGTTTTTAAGGCCGAATACTCTTGTCATAGGGATAGGCCACATTTTGTTTTTCCATTTACTTGTTGGTGGACGTTTGGGTGGTTTCCACTTTGGGGCTCTTATGAATAGTGCTGCTGTGCACTCTGTGCAAGTTTTGTGAGGACATTTGTGTTTGCAGTCTTCTTGGATATGTATCTGGAAGTGGAATTGCCAGGTCACATGGTAACTGTTTAACATTTTGAGGAACTGCCAGACTGTCTTCCAGAGTGACTGTAGCATTTTACATTCTTTCCAGCAATGGATGAAGGTTCTAATTTCCTCACATCCTCCCTAAAACCTGTCCCTGTCCATCTTTTTCATTAGATTCATCCCAGTGAGTATGAAGTGGTATCTCATGATTTTGATTTGCATCTTACTGATGACTTTAATCTCTCAGTATGTTTTATCGTAAGTAAAACTAGGATGATAATGAAGAACCTGTATTTTATTTATTTGTCAAAACATTCTTTTAAGCACTGTGTGTCAGCTGCTGTTCTTAACTGCTTTATAAACATTAGCTCATTTATTCTCTGTGACAGCCTTTATGGCGTAGGCACTATTTTTACCTCCATTTTGTAGATGAGAAAAGCTGAGGCCTAGAGAACCTAAGTAACTTGCCTAAGGTCACATTGTTAGGCCACTGTTATTCAAAGAATGACCAGACATGGTGCCTGGCATTTCCTTGGCTCATTAGCAGCAGTTTTTCCTGGATGCACATAGTGAAATAGGCCAGGTGTGACCTTGCTAGAGCTACATATTCATGAGTTTTGCTACTGTTTATGAGCCTTTGGCCATATGAACTAGTGATGGATTGCCAGAATGTATTTTCTCTTACCTGATAGAGAATTACTTATGTGTCTCCAGTAGAGGAGATATACCATGAAGGTTGTTTCCCATTGGCTGGTGGCTGTGCATGTCATCTTTCCTTTCTGTTAAACAGATAGACCAAGGCTATAGTCAGATCTGAGTGGGAAGCCACTAAGATTTCACCATCCTTTCTTTGTCCCCATCACACCTCCTTTATTTGCGCCACAAAGATAGAGACCCGATTATTTTCTTTCAGCCGCGTTTTCTCAGCTGAGCTTCTGCCAACCCATCGCCCAGGTGCTGGTGGGCCAGCCATCTTGCTGTGGGCCAGAAAGGAGCGTCCCCTCCTTTCTGAATGTGGGCCCTTCCAGTTTGGCCCTCCATCTTTCCCTCCAAAGAGTATCTAAGGCCCAGCAGTGTGGGCCACCTGCTGTATTCAAAAGCCTGCCTCTGTTATTTCCTGAGACACTCTGGGGCCCCAGTGTGGGGCACTTGATAAAAGTCTTCTGTCTCTAGAGAAGCTTGCTCTACTGGGGTTCTGACTGGTTTGGGGAGTGGTTGGCACATGGAGCTGAGAGGGGTCTTCCTTGTCGCTTTCAGGTACTTCTGTGGGACAGCCCCAAATTTCCACACTGTGTGTTCTGGTGTTTTCTTTTATATTTCATATTATATTGTGTTTTCCTCACTTTAGGGTTACTTAAACCTCACACACCAAGACCTAGAAATAGCCTTGAACTGTTCATCCTCCAGTAGATACCAGTCTCACTCTCTGTAACCTGAGAGAGGGGCATTATTTTCCTCCCAGTGTCTAGGAGCGCTGCCTTCTGTTCCATAGTGTGGGTTTAATGGCCCCATGGTGGGAGAAGGCCATGGCGGGGCCAGGGCAATGCTGCTAGGACATTTAACCTGCCAACTCCAGGCTAGCTTCCCAGTGGCCTCTGCTGCCATCTCCTGTTGGGGCTGCCCCTTGGAGTCTGTGGCAGACACAAGCAGGCAGAGTTGCTCTTAAAACTGTACAGGAGCTCCCTCCCCAGTGCTGCTCTTGCTGGGCAGGACTGCTCTGGCCCTCTGAGAGCAGATGCAGAAGGTCCCCATCCCAGGCAGAAAAAACTGTACCTCCAGGTGGGCTGGCAGACTGCCTCTTAAGTCACAGCCATCAAGGGGGGGGGGGGTTTACCAGCTGCCAGTGGTTCTGTTGAGGCCCTGACACAGAGATGCTGTTTCTTTCTGAAGTCCTATAAAGAAAAAGAGAGGCTTTCAAGCCAGGCGCTGTTCCCTGGGGTGTAGCCCCACAGAGGAAAAATGCTCTGCAACCTAGGCAGGGCCTTTTTAATACACTTGAGTTTCTTGATTTTTAAAATCATGATTCCTGCCCCATATAGAACATCTCCCACCCAAAAGGAGACTTAAAAGCCCTTTTTGTGAAGTAAACCACGCATGCAGAAAAGCACACACACCACACCACAAGGTACACCTTAATCAATTTTCAGGAAGCATAGCATCTTCAGGTGGGTTTGAGGTGCCAGGGGGCTTGTCTGGGGTAAATGTTGGTGGGATGTTGCAGTAAGGCAGGGTGCCGTCCTGGGCTGCCATGTGTCTTTCAACCCCTGCTAATGCCCAGCACAACAGAGGGGCCTGGTACTGTCTTCCTGTGTTTATGGGGGCTTGGTTTCAGGGCCCCTCACATACCAAAGTCCACAAGGCTCAAGTCCCTTACATAAAAAGTCATAGTATTTGCATATAACCCATGCACATCTTCCTGTATACTTTATACCATCTCTAGATTACTTATACTACCCAATACAATGTAAATAGTTGTACTGTATGTTTAGGGGAGACTGAGCAGACAAAATGTCTGTAAATCTACAGTATAGACACAATCATTGTAGGCCTAACTACATAGTACACACTAGCAACAATTTGACTTTTTCCCCCCACAAATACTTTCAGTGGTGGTTGAATGCATGCATGTGGAACTCATGGAAACAGGACCAACTCTACTTTATTAGTCCATTAATTGGCTGAATAAGTGAAAGGAAACTTGATTCTTACACTCTAGGATTTCCCAGTGAGCCTGTGATTGTTTCTAGGCGTTTCTGCTTCTTGCCCCTTTGTGATCAACTTGTAGGAGCACCTCTGCCCAGAGGACTTGATAGTGGCCAGCAGCAAAGAAAACACCAGTGTGAGCAAAGCCTGTGGTCTCAAAGAATTGAGATGTGATCATTTCTGAAAGGGAGTGCCAAGAACACTTCTGGAGGCTGCCTTCCCAAATATCCTCCTCCTGCCTGGGCCTGTTAGAAGCCCCACAGGTCCACCAGGGCTGGAAAAGGCTCTCCTTCCTGCCGCATGTGCAGCACATGGAGCTCTGAGGCCAACAAGGCCCACCACAGGATGGGTGCTAGTTCAGAGCTGAGTCTTCCTGAGCACTCAGTGTCTCTGACCAGTTGAAGGCTTTGGTCAGACCAGTGGGAGAGATTTGAGATGGAGGGCTCTTTCATGGAAGGCAAGTCAGCCTCTGTTGCGAGCAAGACCTCTGTCCATCTCAGAAGCTGAGTTTGCATCAAGGTGGAGAAGCTTCATGGGTAAAGCACCCCATGTGTGCGCAAAGATTGCTGCTAAGTCTTTGTAGCTGACCAATCTGTGTGTTTTCTCACGTGTGGAAGGACATGTCAGGAGTAGCAAATTATAAGGACGGGTCTTTTTAAAAAATATTTTATTAATTATGCCATTACAGTTGTTCTATTTCCCCCCTTCATTCCCCTCCACCCTGCACACCCCCCCTCCCACCATTCCCCTCCTTTAGTTTATGACCGCGTGTCTCAAGTTCTTTAGATTCTATGTTTCCCATACTATTCTTGCCCTCCCCCTATCTATTTTCTACCTACCATCTATGCTACTTATTTTCTGTACCTTCTGCCCCCTTCTTCTCCTCCCACTCCCCTGTTGCTAACCCTCCTTGAGATCTTCATTTCTATGGTTCACTCCTGATCTAGCTGTCCTCTTAGTTTGCTTTTATTTTAGGTGTGATTCTTAATAACTGAGTTTGCTGTCCTTTCACTGTTCATCTTTTTTTTAATCTTCTTTTTCTTAGATAAGTCCCTTTAACATTTCATATAATAAGGGCTTGGTGATAATGAACTTCTTGAATTTGATCTTATCTGAGAAGCACTTTATCTGCCCTTCGGTTCTAAATGAAAGCTTTGCTGGATAGATCAATCTTGGATGTAGGTCTTTGGATTTCAAGACTTAGAATACTTCTTTCCAGCCCCTTCCTGCCTGTAAGGTCTCTTTTGAGAAATCCACTGACTGTCTGATGGGAACTCCTTTGTAGGTGACTGTCCCCTTATCTCTTGCTGCTTCTAGGATTTTCTCCTTCATTTTAATCTTAGCTAATGTAATGATGATGTGCCTTGGTGTGTTCCTTCTTGGGTCCAACTTCTTTGGGACTCTCTGAGCTTCCTGGATTTCCTGGAAGTCTATTGCCTTTGCCAGATTGGGGAAGTTCCCCTTTATTATTTGTTCAGATAAGTTTTCCACTCGTGGCTGTTCCTCTTCCCCTTCTGGTACCCCTATAATTTGGATGTTGGAACGCAGCATCACAAACCAGCGACCTGGGTGTCTCCTCCCTGGTGAACAACTAAGGCTCCACTCCTCATACATAACAGGCACAAACAGATCAAAACATGGCTCAAGAACAACTCAGAGCCCCAGAGCCAATAAATCTAAGCAATGAAGAAAAAGCCAAACTTTCAGATGCACAGTTCAAAACACTGGTGATCAGGATGCTCACAGAACTGGTCGATTTTAGTCACAAATTAGAGGAACATTTGAAGGCTAAACTAATTGAAATGAATGGAAATACACAGGAAACCAATAGTAATGGAAAGGAAACTGGGACTCAAATCAAAGGAGTGGACCAGAAGGAGGAAAAAAATGACCAAACAGAAAAGAATGAAGAAACGAGAATTCAAAAAAATGAGGAGACGCTTAGGAACCTCCAGGACATCTTTAAATGTTCCAACATCCGAATTATGAGGATGGATCTTAAAACATCACTGTGTCAACGTTGAGCCCCAGGAAGTATAAATATGGGAATTTCCAATCGGAAAGAGATGAGTGAGAACAGCCAAGATAATGACTTCTTTCTCTTTTGCAGGCCTTTCTGTAACACTTGCAAGGCTCTTGGATCTTAACAATCATTTCACTGGAGTGTGAAGTCTTTGGAAGGAGTGAGACTTGACACCTTTTATATCTTCCACACATTTTGGTTATTTCTTGCTCCTGTTCCTGCCATTTGGAATTGTAAATGACAGGGCACTAGGCTTTGATGTACTTTAGGCTCCCTGCCCTGTGAGGGAGGGTGTTGGTGCTTTCTTTTTTGTCTCAGACACACTTGTGTCTGAGGAAAAAAAGGGTATTTCTAGGGTTTTAGACTTAACACTGGGTGGTAAGCCCCTCTCAATGAGAAACCCCAAGGGTCCTCAGAAAAGGGATGAGGAGACTGAGGGACGTCAGTTCTGATGCCAGGTTTGGGTTGCTCCTGTCTACCTGGCATTTGGGGACAGGCCCTCTACTTACAGGGATTTCGGGGTTCTTAGTCCCAGGCTAGTTTCCTTCTCCAGTTATGCAGTCAGAATGAGAACGTTGCTAGGTTCACACCTTGAGCTTAGCACCGCTGGTATGGGTAGATGCTCGGGTTCCACAGAGCTCACTTCTTTCTGCTCTTTGTCCTGGGTGCCCTAGTTTCCCTGGAGCCTGGTGTCTGTCTGCAGGGCAAAGGGAAGGGCTTGAGGTCCGCAACCCTGACCTGGCCTATATTCAGGGAAACTCAGTATGCAGGTCCCAGGTGCAGGTTCTCCTGAGGGTCCCCTGCCTTTTCTTATCCCCGCTGCCCCACTCAGTATTCAGAAACATGAACAACAGAGTGCAGAGAGGAGTGGGAAGCCCAGTGATTGTTGATATTTACAAACTCATTTTCAAGTTTCTTTGTCTCTAACTAGTTTGGGTTCTTGGAATAAATCTGACTTTCTCCCCCAAGGGTGATTTGAAGTCCTTTGGAATTCCAGCTTTTGTGGGACCTGCTAAGCCAAGATCTATGCTGGCCCCAGGTTGTGAGGCTTGGCATGCTTGCCTCTGGGTCTATTCATAGTTGTCAGGAAGGGGGCGCACATGTGTGTGGGACCCGCCAGGAAGCTCTGCCGTTCAGTACTGCCCCTAGGCTGGCAATAAGCACGGCACCTGCCTGCCCCCGCACCCTGCTTCCCTGCATATGCTGGTCTCCACCCAGATACTTACTCGGATCAGAAGCCAAAGGAGCTGGACCCAGAGCTCAGGGCAGGGGCTGCAAGTGTGGGAGTCTGCTTTCCTCATTTCTTGGGCTTTGCCCCTCCTTGTCACACAGAAATGTGGCAGCCTTGGCCACATTCCTCCTTTTCTCACACGTCTCTCGTAGGTGGCACAGTTGCGTGCATAGCCTCTGTCTTCCCACGTTCCCAAGGTTTTCGGTGTCACCAGAGGGGAGAGGATTGTCTTTCCTCCTCCCTTTCCCCTCAGGCTTCCCAATGGCCAGCTGGGGTGCTAACGTAAGCACTGGGTGCTAGGGCACCTTATGAAATCATATTCGAGATTATATCCACTATGCACCCCCTTGGCCTCCCACTGTCCACCTGTAACAACAACAAGCTCTTTACCAATGTGTTTTGTCCCTTACTTTCCCTCTCTGTCATTGCTTTCATTGGATCCTCTTTGGCCCAGCCAAAAACTGTCAGTGACTTAATACAGCTGGATGGCCAGCCAGCTGTCAGAGATGCCTGCGGTGGCATCAGAGATCAGGGTCTACCTTTGAGGTAGTTGTCCCCAACTTTGGCTGGACATTAGAAGCACTAGGAGACCTTTTAATACTTTTGATGCCCATGTCCCACCCTAGAAAATTTAAATCAAAGTCTCTGGGAATGGAACCTCTATTTAAAAATCTCCCCAGGTGATTCTGTTATTCAGCAAACCCTGAAGATCATTGCTTTAAGCTCTAAGCCTTCCAATTTAAGATCGCATGTCTTCTTTCAGTCTTAGTAGTGAGACTCTGGTCTCCCTCAAGCCTCTTCTTCCTGCTGCAGACCCCAATACTGGAGGGTGAACGGGGAGGTGCTGCAGATGGAACTTGATGGATGTTATGGCCCCTACCAGCTGTATTGCTTTCAGTCTCACTGAGGCAAACAGCAGCTTGTTTTTTCCACATCTACCTGGATGGCCTTTCGGCAAGAAAGCGGTTAAATCATGTGGAATGATAGCACTCTGTGTCTTCCAGGAGGGATAGCAGCAGCTGAAGGCCTTGTAAACTAGAATGTGGGAATCTCCATATGAGGCTGAGACTGCTTCAGCCGCCTGCATGCCACTCAGCTGCCTCCTCTCCACGGAGACCACCCAGACTAGGCTGGAAAGGCAGCGTTGGCCCAAAAGTACCTTTAGCCCCCTCTCTTTCCCTTCCCCATACCTTCCTTACTGTCTTCACTTTTCTCTCCTCCCTTCTTAACCAATGTGCCCTCAAAGAGAGGGTTCAAAAACTCATGCTGAAAGCCTGAAAATATAAAATACTTAATATCTGTCTACTCCATTCATTGCTGAGTAGTTGGGTGTATGGGGACTGTGACAGCTGCTTCTTCTGTAGCTCACTGGAAGGGCTTCCAGGCAGTGGTGTAAAAAGGAATTGTGTACCTTTGGAAATGAGTGGAATTTGCCAGGCTGAGGGCAAAAGGACTACATAAGCACTGTGTTCCAGTTCAGACAGTCCTTTCCCGCAGGGCACTGGTTAACAATTCTGAAACCACTATGTCCCTCTACTGGCATTGGTCGGTTAAGTGAATGGATAGCACTATTGGAATGTGAGGTTACAAGCAAGCAAGGGAGAGTACTGGGTTAGAGTTGAAGATATCAGTATGTTTAGCTTCATAGAGACAAAGAGATAGAGATCAAGGGAGATATGTATTATACAGGGTTATGTGCACCTGTATTTCCTCGTTCTGTCAGCTGAGGCCCAGAGATAGCAAAACCCCAACTGCAACAAGCACACCTAGCATCCAGGTTTTGGTTTCTACTTTCACTCTCCAGTAAAAAGAATGTGGGCTCTTTGGAGAAATGGCTGATTCTAGGACTGGGAAATGAAGTTGCTCTTGAAGGGTGGGAAGGACACTGTACCTAGCCAGGAAGCCCAGACTGGTGTCCAGCCATGGGACACAGGGAACTGGGATCATTGAAGTGAAGCTAAAAAGTATTTGGATTCTGGTCATGATCAGAACATTATCAAGGGATTTCCCTTTATCTCCCCAAGGCCCTGGGTACTCCACTGCTGTGACCTGTTGTCCTGGGAACTCCGACTCCTGCCTCTACTGTGGAACGAGGCCTGAGGGTGGGCAGCCAGTGAGTGAGTGAGCAGGAGAGTGACTGTTAAGGCTTAAACTCGCATTCTTCCCAGGACTAGTTGTACTTCAGTTACAAGGCTCTTTCAGACAGTTCTGTCTGATTAAACCAAGGCAGCAGACCTGATAGGAGAACTGAGGAATAACTCATTCATCAGCACTTCAAGGACTAGCAGCCTTCCACTCTCTCTTCCCCGTTGTATCCTGAGCTTTAATGTGAGGTCAGACCCTCACTTCAGCCTTCCTCAGAGTTGTCCTCCCCCTTACCTGTGCCTCACTCCCTTGCCTTCTGCTTACCTGGCCCTGGGGAAGCCTTTCCCTCCTGGCCTGTTCAAAATAACCTTACACCCCAAACTCCTTTTCTCATTGCTGTTTCATTTTTCACTGTGGCCCATAATCACAACCACCTAACAAGCATACTGTATTTATTTTGCTTTTCTGACTCTAGATAGTAGGGTAATCTTCATTAGGTTGGAGATTGTTGTGTTTTGTTCATTACTGTATTCCTAATACCTAGAATTGTGCCCAGTACATACATAGTAGGTGCTCAGTAAATGTCTACTAAATGGATAAGTGCTGTTGGTAGCAGTTGCTTTGCTTTCCTGAGTGTTTTTCATATATCTACAATGTAGATGATGCCAGCCTCAAATTTATGGGAACAAAATGTTTGTTTATAAAATAAAACCTTTAATAAATATGCTGTCTCATCTCCTGTGGAACTCAGTCTCTATCCAGACAGATGTGATCCTTGTGCCACGAGGAGTCTTTTAAGACACTTACTGTCTGTGTTTTCTGGCCTGTGCATGGCACTATCTATAGGCTGTATTCATACCTGTGTTTCAGTGCTGATCTCCCTGAGACACAAGCCATGTCTCACTCATCGCTGGGTCCCCAGAGGCTGGCTACCAGTACATATTTGTTGAATTAATGCTCTTTGGAGACAGTGGCCCTATGCCCAGTCCCTCCTCAGTCAACCCTCATTCTCTAAATTAAATAGCCTTGGCTCCTTCGGTCTACTCCCACAGGACATGATTTTGGGCCCTTTTCTCCACTGCTTGTTGTTCCTGTGAGCTAGGTTCTGTTTATTTCTGGCCTCTGTCTAGGGCTGACTTGTGTGAGTCCTGTCTCCGAGCCACCTTCTCTGTGTTCCTATGTAGGAAGCCCAGCTTTGCCCGGAGGAAGATGGCCTCCTTGGGCTGGGCTTGGGGCTTCCTAGAGAGGCATTTCAGAGCAGGAGAAAGAGAGTGGGAAGGGAACCAGGGAGGAGAAAGGCTGTCTCCAGGTTGTTTGTGAGCTGTCAATACCTGGCACCAGCACTGACCTTCCTACTCCCAACTCACCATGTCCTTGCTTCCCTGGCTCCAGGAAGCCACCTGGTGGTCCTGAGCCCCATGGATGCTGAAGTCGACCCTGCCTTGCTGCCTTTGTGCCTGTGGCCATCTGACTCCTCTAGGCTTTGCTTCCTTACCAGCTGGGTACTTAATAGTATCTCAGGCCCTCCTGAGATATGATTCTCTGCCAAAAGGAAGCTGTTTCTGTTGAGCAGCGACACAGGCTGTCAGCACAAACACACTGGTTTCATGCTCCTTTGCATCTGAGAATAAAGCTGAGTTCAAGTCCTTTTCAGCCTCCCTTATTTCTCAAGTTCTGCCCTGTGGGGCTGCTTCTATACTGCCCTGCTACCCTGGACTCCTGTTCCCTGGCCTGCCACATTCCTGCCCCAGTGAGCCCTTCCTCTCAGCCCCTAGCCATCTCCAGGAGGTCTTCTCAGCTTCACCAGTTGGATGGGTCTCAGGTCCTCTGTCTCTTTAGCTCCTGTGATTTGGGGGACACCCCAGTGTTGCTGCTAGAATGGGTTTGTGTCCCAGGGTTAGCTGCAGCAAAGGCTTGACGGGGACTGCTGGCTTCTTTCTCTCCCCTCTCCCTGCCTCTGCTGCTTCGCTCCTTGTCCTGCCTGTATGAGCCCCGTCGCTTGTGGTATCAGCCTAGAAGGATATGTTTTCCATAAAGGCAGAGGCATAGAGATGCCAGAGAAAGGTAGCTAGCTGGAGTATAGCCAAAGTACAGGGAAACAGAAAGGAAATTTAGTTTTTTAGTTTAGCCCCTGTTCTAACCCTGAGTCACTGAGGCCCAAACCCAAAAGCAGTTATCCCTGGCTGCTGTTTTTTTTTTCACCCACCACATACCTGAAGGTCATTTGGCTCTACCTTCAGTATATTCCATATCCAGCCACTATTCGCCCCAAGTGCTATTAGCATTCTCATCCAACTGTCTCTTCTGCCTGCCTCACTTGTCTGGGTCAGGCTGCTGCCCTCTCTCACCTCCATTGCAGATCACATCCCCTGGCCCAGCAAGCTGTGCCCACTGGGGATTCCCTTTGTCTTGCCTGCAGGCCTGCCTGCCAGCCTTTTCAGGCCACACCCAGCTCCTCCCTTTCCCAAGGCCTCAGAACTAACTTTTCTTCTCCATTGGGCTTCTGCTTGGACTGTGCATGGGTCCACCTCCTCAGGTATTTCCTAGTTCCCTGCCTGATTTCCTTTTTTTCCTATCACTTGTCACTACATGACATCGGATAACTCTTTGTTTTTCTCTTATTTTCCTTCATCACCATAAGTATAAAGTGAGTTTTTCTTAGAGTGGGCCTTTGGTCCTCTTGTCACCTCCATCCCCAGCACCAGCCAACAGCAGTGCCCCCTCCACAAGGTAGATGCTCAGTAGATGAGCTCTCAGTCAGCATGCACCTATAACTGAGTGAACCAGTCTGCCCCTAAACGTTTGTCTTGCTGATCCTGAGATGATTAGGTTGTCTTCTAAACAGAACCATGAAAATATCTTTTCTTGCTCTTCGTAGACATGATTATAAATGTAAAGGGGAAGGAGACAGGCTCAGGAGTCCTGACTTGAGTCAGGTGACAGCATCCATCCTCCTGGAGCCTCTTAAGTCAGCTCCCAAACCGACTCACCAGTAGCAGAGGCTGAGACAAGGGACATTTGTGCAGGCAGAACAGCCAAGGAAGAATAAAGGGCACAGGTGCCAGATGGAAACCAGGACAGGCAAAACCATGAAGGCAGAGTTTAGTGGTTTGGTTGATGGGGGAAAAAAAGATGGGTTTACTTAAAGGGCTGGAGCTAAGGAAATAGCAATTCTGGTTCTGGGGTAAACCAGGCCAGTGCACTAAAGTGTACTAGTCCTGTTTAAGGCAGAGGGCTCATACTTGTAACAGATGCTCATTTGTATGTTGCTTGTATCTGTGACATACAGCTTTCAGAAAAATAGTTATTTATTGTTCAGGTATGGCTATGGTGTGGGGTATTGATACCCTATAGCAGAGGAACACAACAGGATTCTGGAGAGGGACCCATGCCCCAGGCTCCCATGCTTTTTTGTGGGTTCCTACCTATATTGTTCCTACCTTTGAGCTAGGGTGGGAAATGGGGAGAGGTAGGAAGCTGGGTTGTGGGAGATCTGTGCCCACTGAGGACTCTGTTCTGTTCTCCCCACTGGGAAGGACCTCACACAAGGCCACTGTGAGTTGGGTCACAGTTGACCAGGCTCCATGTACAGAATGACCACTTCCACACAAGGAGCGTGTTGGCCTAAATGAGGCACTTCCTTCTGTCTGCAATCCCAAGTTGCCCTGTACACTTGTGTGAATGTGTCTGTGTGTTTTTAAATATATATAACATAAAATTTACCATCTTAACCATTTTTAAGCTTGTAGTTTGGTGGCATTAAACATATTCACATTGCTGTGGTGTCATCACCACGATCCATCTCCAGTCTTGTCACACTGATACTCAGACCTACTGAACAATCATATTTGTCCTCTTGTGTCTGGTGTATTTCACTTACACAGTCCATGTTGTATTGTAGCATATATCAGAATTTTACTTCTTTTTACACTGCAGTAATATTTCATTGTATGTATATTCCACATTTTTGTTTACTTGTTCATCTATCAGTGAACACTTGGGTATCTTCCACCTTTTGACTATTGTCAGTAGTGCTGCTATGAACATGGTGTAGAACTATCTGTTGAGATGCTGATTTCAGTTCTTCTGGGTATATACCTAGAAGTGGAGCTGCTGGATAATATGGTAATTGTTTAATTTTTTTCAGAAACTGCCATACTGTTCTGCATAGTGGCTGTACCGTTGTGTCTTCCCACCAGCAGCACACAAGGGCTTTGATTTCTTCATGTCCTGGTCAATACCTATTCTGAGCATTTTTATTATAACCAACTTAATAGGTGTGAAGTGGCATCTCATTGTGGTTTTAATTTGCGTTTGCCTAGTAACTAATTATTCTGAGCATCTTTTCATGTGTTTATTGGCCACCTGCATATATTCTTTGGAGAAATGTTTATTCAAGTCTTTTAAATTTTTTTCTTCTTTTCTTTTTGTGTTGAGTTATAGGACTTCTTTATATAGTGTGTATATTAATCCTTTATCACATATGTGAGTTGCAAATATTTTCTCCAATTCTGTGGATTGCCTTTTCACTCTCTTGATAATGTCCTTAAAGGCACAAAAGTTTGTAATTATGATAAAAGTCTTATTTATCCACTTTTTCTTGTTGCTTGTGCTTTCAGTGTCTTACGCAATCATAGTCCGATTGAATGTTATGAAGCTATTACCTTCAGTCTTCTAAGAGTGTTGTAGTTCTTGCTCTCAG
Source organism: Artibeus jamaicensis (assembly GCF_021234435.1). Taxonomy (NCBI): domain Eukaryota; kingdom Metazoa; phylum Chordata; class Mammalia; order Chiroptera; family Phyllostomidae; genus Artibeus; species Artibeus jamaicensis. The sequence goes on from NW_026521824.1 coordinate 902,059, forward strand.
ATTTGGGTCTTTGATCTAGTTTGAATTCATTGTTGTGTATGGTGTAATGGGTCCTCGGTTCTTGTTGGGTCAGCTGAGGAGGTGGAAAGTGATTCTTCCTGCATGACTCTGCCCCCAGTCTTAGGAGTTAGGTTGGCCTTGGCTGTGTGGTGAAAGTTTTCCTGGCAGAGGGCCCTTTGCTGCTTGGTGGGAGCCTAGGCACTTGCTGCCCAGCCAGCAGCCTGCACTAGCAGGCCAGTCTGGCATAGCAGGTACAACAAGGAACTTCCTGGCCTTGGCAATAAGCAAAAAGGGTCCTTGTTGTGTTCCTTTCTCCTTTGAAAAATAAATTTAGCATACCCTAATAGTGCTGCAGGAATGCAGAGTTTGACCAACTGACAAAGCCCTGAATGGGTCATTTCTGCAGCACCCCAGCCTCCCCAGAGCACTTTGTCATGTACAGTATTGTGCTCACTGGTCCCTCTTCCCACAGCTTCCTTAGGTACTTGGGATTAGCAAACACTCCTTGTGTTCCATTGAATCCATGGAAGCCCTGAATGCCTCCAAAAGCCCACACTGTGCCTGGATAAGGCCAGAATAGAATGTTCAAAGAGGAACCTGCTAGGGACAGGATTGTCATCTCCAGCAGGGCCACATCTCAGCAGAGTGCTCAGTTCTGTCTTATGTGGAGACAGAGTCGGAGCCTGATAGATCAAAAGGTAGCTCCTTGGGGATGGTTGGCCCCAGCTGCTGTGTTCTCTTCTTTTTCCTGTAGTAGAGGGCACATGCTCAGGTGGGTTAGGAGCTAGAAACCTGGCCTCTGGTCCTCATGTTTCTCTAGGCCTCAGTTTCCATGTCTGGAACATGGGGGCAAGGGGAGAAGGGGCATTAAGCACCTTTCAGCTCTGGGTCAGAGGGAGCAGCAGGGAGTGTTCTTCCCCACAGGAACCTGAGTGGAGCTGCACAGGCTTCTCGAAGGGCTGGCCTACTGGTTGCCGTACCCACCCTGGTTATTTTTTTTATTTTTTTTATTGATTATGCCATTACATTTGCTCTATTCCCCCCTCCATTCCCCTCCACCCTGCATACCCCTCCCCCCATTTCCCCCTTTAGTTCATGAACACGTGTCTCAAATTCTTTAGATTCTGTATTTCCCCTACTATTCTTACCCTCCCCCCTATCTATTTTCTATCTACTGTCTATGCTACTTATTTTCTGTACCCTCTCCCCCCTTCTCCTCCTCCCACTCCCCTGTTGCTAACCCTCCTTGAGATCTTCATTTCTATGGTTCTGCTCCAGATCTAGCTGTCCTCTTAGTTTGCTTTTGTTTTAGGTGTGGTTGTTAATAACTGTGAGTTTGCTATCCTTTCACTGTTCATCTTTTTTATCTTCTTTTTCTTAGGTAAGTTCCTTTAACATTTCATATAATAAGGGCTTGGTGATGATGAACTCCTTGAATTTGGTCTTATCTGAGAAGCACTTTATCTGTCCTTCCATTCTAAATGAAAACTTTGCTGGGTAGAGCAATCTTGGTTGTAGGTCTTTGGTTTTCATGACTTGGAATACCTCTTTCCAGCCCCTTCTTGCCTGTAAGGTCTCTTTTGAGAAATCAGCTGACAGTCTGATGGGAACTCCTTTGTAGGTGACTGTCCCCTTAGCTCTTGCTGCTTCTAGGATTCTCTCCTTCATTTTAATCTTGGCTAATGTAATGATGATGTGCCTTGGTGTGTTCCTTCTTGGGTCCAACTTCTTTGGGACTCTCTGAGCTTCCTGGATTTCCTGGAAGTCTATTTCCTTTGCCAGATTGGGGAAGTTCTCCTTTATTATTTGTGCAAATAAGTTTTCCACTGGTGGCTATGCCTTTCCCCCTTCTGGTACCCCTATAATTCGGATGTTGGAACGTTTAAAGATGTCCTGGAGGTTCCTAAGCTTCTCCTCATTTTTCTGAATTCTTATTTCTTCATTCTTTTCTGTTTGATCATTTTTTTCTTCCTTCTGGTTCACTCCCTTGATTTGAGCCCCAATTTCCTTTCCATTACTATTGGTTTCCTTTGTATTACCATTCATTTCAATTAGTTTAGCTTCCATATGTTTCTCTAATTTGTGGCTAAAATCAACCAGTTCTGTAAGGATCCTGATAACCAGTGTTTTGAACTGTGCATCTGAAAGACTGGCTATTTCTTCATCGCTTAGATCTATCGGTTCTGGGGCTCTGAGTTGTCCTAGAGCCATTTTTGGTCTATTCGTGCTGTTAAGTAAGCGGAGCCAAGCCTTAGTTGTTTACCAGGACGGGGCAACCCAGGTCGCTGGTTTGTGACGCTGTGTGTGGGGGCGTGGTCGGAGAAGGAGCAATGGGGGTCCTCTCCACTAGCCCAGCCTGTCCAGTCACAGCACTGGCCCTGGGCCTGTTCATCCGATCGGAATTGTGCGAGCCTGCTGCCCCGCGCAGGCTTCCCCTCTCACTGGTTTCTCCGCACACAGATGCACGACCCACCGACCAACCACAGACAGCCCTCCGCGCCTCCTCCCTGTGCGCTTCCATAGCTAGCTCGAGATCAGCGCCTTCGGCTGCTTGTGCTCCGCGCACCACCCGGGAATTTTTTTCTTGCTAACCTGCTCCGCTGCTGGTTTCGCTTCTCCCACTGGTTTAGCTGAGCATTTAGATGTCTTTGGACTCCATACTGTCGATTTTCCGTGTGGCTTGGTTGTGATTGTTGTTAAAAATAGTTGTTCTTAGATTTGGTTGTGCACAGAGGCAAGGTGGTTCCTCCACCTACTTCTCCATCTTGGCAGCCCACCCTGGTTATTTTCTGAATCTGCAACATTTTGTTTTTTAATGTACAAATCATTGTCTTTAAGTGTATTCACAGAGTTGTAGAATCATCACCACAATCTAATTTTAGAACATTTTCTTGCTCCCTCAATGAAATCCTGTATCCCTTAGTTATCACCCACAAATATTCCCTAGCCCCTGGCAACCACCAATCAATCCACTTTCTGTTTTTATTGATTTATCTCTTTTGGACATTTCACATAAGTGGAATTATGCAGTGTCAGTACACCCACCTCTTGTCTTTTACCTTTATTATCTCTACAATAATAAATACAACTATCTCTACAATAGTTGCTATAGTCCTGGCCCCAGGCCTGGTGGCTGCAGAGCAGAACCACAAGGCCCTGGAGGCGGATTTGCTTTCTGAGCCCTGACTCTCCTTCACATCATCTCATGCCCCTCAAATAGTGGAAGCCTTGTTATGGTCAGGCCTTTACACAAGTGTCATGTCGCTATTGCTTATAAACATGGAGTTTGGTGTGGTTGGGTATTCCTATTTTATAAATAAAGCATACTTATAAATAGAATATTTATTATGTATCACGTATTATTACATCTTTATTTAGAAATAAAGCATAAATATTTATGTATTATAAATGAATCTACAATATAATTTTAGAGGGCTGGTTTGTCCAGATTGCATTAAAAAACATGTGCTGAAGCTCATTTTGGTCAGTGCCAACATAGGAGTATAGAGGAAAATCAAATTAGTTTTATCAAGGACCTCACAGTCTAGCATGGAGAACAGATGGGTAGGCTCATCAGTGGACTAGGGTCTATACATACATAGAGTTGTTCCCTTCAGAGAGGACAGGGTGATTATTCAGGAGGTGAGGGATGTGAGGCAGGCATTTCCAGCATTGAAGGAGGCCAGCCTGTTTGGCAAGCAGCTGTGGGTTACCCAGTTCTGTGAGCAGGGGCAGGAGGTAAGGCCAGGATTGTTGAAGGCCTCAAACACAGGACAGAGAATTTAGGCTTGAGACTCTTGGAGCAGCTGAGGCAGAGAGTGGCCTGGCCTGGCCAGATCTATACTTGTGAAAGGTCTTTCTGAGGCCAGTACTGGTGACTACAGGGAGACCATCGTAACCAAGGCTGGCCTAACCCTGGGTTCTTCTTGTGGGAACAGTGCTGAGGATCCAAGCACCATGCCTGGGAGAATAGAAGCCACAGACCTCACCACTGTATGCCAGCTGTTTTTGCTGCATACCTCCCCACACCAGCAACACCCCCCCCCACACACACACACCCATTCTTTTTATAGTTGAGTAATATTGTACTATATGGCTAAACCACATTTGTTTATCCATGCATCTACTGATGGACATCTGCATTGTTTCAACCTTTTGGCTGTTTTCAGTAATGCTGCTATAAACACTTGTTTATAGATTTTTGTTTGAATACCTGTTGTCAGTTCTTTGGGGTGTATATACCTAGGAGTGGGATTGTTGGGTCATGTGGTTAACTCCATGTTTAATCTTTTGAGGAACTGCCCAACAGTTTCACACAGCTGCTCCATTTTACATTTGAAGTGAGAAATATTTCCCTCATTTAACACTTACAGAAGCAGGCTCACAGTTTGCAGCTCGCCCAGCATGACAGAGATGGTGAGTGGCAGAGCTAGGATTCTGTGCCAGGCTTGGGGCTCACCTGGGCTAGTGGATTATAGATACAGAAAGCCCAGAGTCTACATCTGGTCTTTAAACCTCTGTGGGGAGGAAGGCTCTGGGAGCATAGTTGTCTTTGGCTCCAACCCTCATTCCTGTCCTAGGGTGTCCTCACCTCCAGCCTGGCTGATGGAGCATCCTCCTGGGGACAATTGAATTGTAGCAGGTTGGTGTCACATTGGAGACAAAGGGGAGGGAGGGGTGCCCAATCACTGCTCCTTCCAGTGCAACCACGTGACATTGCAGAAACATACCAGGCACCCGAGGACTTGCAACAAGGCTATGGCGCATGTCAGCTTTGGGGCTGCTCTGCAGCCTGTGCTCCAATGAAGGGATGATTGTAAAATTGCCCTGTATACCATAAGGATGGAGAATTTCTGAGAGGCTGACAAAAGGCTGGACAAGGGGCTTGGATGGTCCTTTGCCATTCAAAGAATGTCACTCCTATGGCACTTGTCCATCTCAGCTGGCCTGGAGCTCCTGGGTGCCAGGACAGGGGCTTTGCTCACCCTAGGTCTGGGTGGGGTCATGACCTCATGGGTGAGTCTTAAGACTCCTTTTTCATGGGCCTTTCCAGTTTCCTCTAAGACCTTGGGCTTCAGGACTATCTGCCTGAAGAGTCCTGCTTGCTGGGAAGGACTGTGACCTTGGCTGGCTGGGAGTCAGGTGGCCCATTCTACACCTTGGTGTCTAGGGGATGGTCACTGGCACTGCCTCAAGAGAGAGGATCTGATGACTCATCAGACTTGGGCCCTGTGAGCAAGTGGGTAGTTCCAGGAAGAGCCGAATGGTTTCTGTGAGCCTGACTGGCGCCTGTTTGTGCCAGGATCTGGGATTTCTAGGGTGCCTATGAATTGGGTGCAGTACTCAGCAAGGGCTCCCTAAGTGCTGCCTTCCTTTCTAGAGAACTCAGGTCCAACTTCCTTCATTGCAAAGAAAGGACGTGACCTCTCCTTGGACCTGACATAAGTGGCCTAACGAAGCCTCCAGTACAGCTGCCCACCAGGCCTCTCTGGAAGGGAGCTCTTGGGCACCACCGTCATTGCTTTTGGGGAGCTGGGACCCTGTGTGATCCCATTGTAAGCACACCAAACTCCAAAAGCCCCTTACTGGATTAGGTCTGGTGGGCTGCCTACTGGTTCTGCCAGTAACCTTGAATGTGACCTTGTACAAAGTGGTTGCAAGGACCCGGGAGAAAAGGCACTGTGGAGGAGCCCGAGTAGTTTCTGGTGGCTCCAAGGGGCACCAAGTCCCCTCCTCACTGAGCCCCAACTTAGATGCCTATAAACTGGGCAGTGATGGTGCCTGCCTCCTGAGGCTGTCCTCAGGTGAATGGGTCACACATGTAACTGCTTATTTAGAGCCCTACCCAGCCCAGGAAGTGATTACTATGATTTTTGCTGCAGGGCTTTTACTGAAAGGTAGACTCTTCATGTCCTACCTGGTGTGTACTGAGCCCTAGCTCCTGGCCATGTCAGACATGCTGGCTGACTGCTGTCACCAGTGTTTTTCCTACTTAAGTCACTTGTGGCTGACGAAAGATAATACAGAATGCATACATACAGGGAGAATATTTTCCCATAGTTTTCGTGTCACATGTGTATGCAGATGAGTGCGTTTCATCCTATATGAAATTCGAAGTTCTCTGTCATGGTCAGAGGACTTCGAGAAATATGTGAACTATTGCAGGAACTCAGTGGATGGGGTTGGGCTTCACCTTGAAAGGTTCTTTCTGATACTGAGATTTTATGAGTACCTCTTTGCCAAGGGACAAAGCCTTTGTTTTTGTGGGACTCTTGTTTTCCCATCCAAATGAGGGAGTAGAGAGGAGGCCACAAAACGGACAGTTCCCATTCCACCCAGGTCTTTCATATGAGCTGCCTCTAGTTCCAGAAGCACAGCTGCCTAATCAGAGCCCTCCACTCCTCACCCCCTCTATGGGTGAATGGCCCCTCTCTGTGTTTCTGTCCTACATTCCTCTTCTTTCCCTCTGGCTCTGGGAAACTTGCCTTCCTACATTCCCAGAATCCAACAAGAAATTAAGGATGCGTGTTTTCCCTAAAATGCACCCCCTTGGTCCACGGTTGGGTATGGAGGTTCCCAATGTGGTAAAGCCACTGTCACAGGATTTTCCTAAGTGGGCCTGTGAGAGGTGCCTCACCTGCAGTGGGCAGAGGTTCCCTTGGCCTCTTGTGGGCCAGCAGGCAAATGATAAGTAGAAAGGCTGGGTTTTCAGAAGAATATGGTCATATCCCTGGAAAGAGACCCATGTCTCTTGTCCTCCTGCTTGGTCACCTCATGCTTAAATAATTATTAGCCATTTAGCAGCTCTGCCATGTAGGCTGGTGCAATATGGAGGCCAGAAGAGGTCCAGAGTTCCCCTGATGGCTAGAGGGCTATTGGTGACATTGCTAGGTGAGAACCGAACCCATAACTTGGCAACATAGCAGAGCTAGATGGCCTGCAAACAGCCATCAATTTTTCAGAAAATGAAATGAGCAAAAGTAGGTAATGTTCAGCCTTGTGGAAGGCCTGGATTCCTACCCTCTGGAGATGCAGAATTAGGGCAGGGACGTTGTTGGGCAGAGCTGGCTTCTCTGCTGACAACACTGGGGGTGAGGAGTTTCCGTGCTGGATTTGGGCTACAGCCTAGATACTTGCCCTTGCTCTCCTAGCACAAGGCCCAGGCAGGCACAGCTGGGACATGGATTGTTAAGGAGCAGCTCTCGGTGCTGAGAATGGAGATGGATATGGCTTGCTCTGGCATGGTGGGGGAGGCCTGATTCAGGCCTGGGGGCTATCTGGATACCCCTGCTTGAATCTGCTGAGCTCTGGGAGATTCAAGCTGAGGAGACACAGCTGGGGGCGGAATGGTGAGGGGGCAAATGAGGTGACAGTATTGCTAGGCTTGGAAGGTTGTGGGACCAAGCATAGCATTCAATGTAAGCACACAGGACAGTGAGAGGCACCTCCTAGAGGTGCTGCTGGTGGACGCAGAAGGCACTGTTTTCATGTCAGCTCTCGGTGTGGACCTGATAGTTTCCTTCCTTTAGTGACTGCTGCTCTCTCTGCTCCCTTTCCTGCACATGTAATAGGACTAGACAATGCCTGCCTCATGGTAAGCCATATTTAAGTGGGCATGGAAGAGGTACTTGTGAGATCCTGACACACAGGCAGTGAATAATGTTCACTTCCTTCAGTCCTAGCTTGTTATGCTCTCGCCTTTTATTGACACTTCTGGAAGGAGGTAGAGCCCTCCTTTTGGACACAGAGAAACCAAGCCTTGCTGAGCAGTTAGTGACGGAGTCCCATGACCATGTTGGGCCTTAGGGCTGGCTGGAATATCTTGTCTGTAGTTGGTGGCCATGTGCCCAGTGAAAATAATGGCTATGCAGGAATGTCCTCTCAGTTAATCCTTCACTTAGTAGGAATTTCTCAAAGGTTTCTTTTCTTGTTTTTTGGTATTCTATCCCTAATTTCAGTGTCTGACCGCTTTGTTGTCAGAAAAGGAAAAGAAGTTACTATTTGTTGTTCCAGCACTGGCCAGGCAGCCTTGCAGCCCAGGAAGGTGACAGTAAGTTCACTTGCCTCTGGTGGGCTTGGCCTCCCAGCCTCCCAGCCTGCCTTCAAGGATGTGGCTTCTCTCTGGCCCTGTCCTTGCCTCTAAAAATAACCTTGCTATTTTGAAATCACCTCCTCTGGAGCTTTTTTTCACTGCCTTCTTAAATGAGTAACCTCTCTAAGACCAGGCTGTTAGCTTCCTCTGTTCTCTCAGCTGTCCTCAGGGAGCAGTCCCCTTCCTGTCTCTCCTCCTTTCCCACTACCAGCTGGGATATTGTTTTCCAGTGAGGAAGGAATGTCCAGCTGGGTATCCTCTGAGAAGAGCAGGCATGTTCACCCTCCTTCCGGGGGTGGGGGTCAAGTAGTAAGTGGAGCTTCGAGGGCCAGGGTGAGGCAGAGCACACCCTGTGCCTCTTGTAATTGGGGGTCCATGCTCAGGTGCCTGTCATGAAGCCACAAGTCAGAAAGGGCTTGGGGATGTGGGGATGGTCTATACTGCCTTACTGTGCCTCTTTAGAGCTGGTCTCTGAGTGTCCCTGCTTCATCTTCTTGTAGCCCACAACCCTCCCTCAGGGAACCATCAACATGAACCAGTGTACAGACGTGGTGGACGGAGAGGGCCGGACGGGCCAGAAGTTCTCCTTGTGCATTCTGACACCTGAGAAGGAGCATTTCATCCGGGCAGAGTCCAAGGAGATTATCAGTGGGTGAGTCTGTTCTGCATTTTGGGAGGCAGTGCTCCCTGTCCACCAGCAGGTCCCTGGACTAGGTTCTTTTGGCACAGTTAAGCGGCATTTCCATCACTTTCTTCCCTGAGGGTGTCTGCTCTTCTGAGTCCCCTCTCTCCACTTACAGCACCACTGTTCCCAATCACCACACCAGGAACTGGCTTCACCTTCCATTGCCTTTGCTTCATCCATGTGCCCCCACTTGCCAAGGCTGCCCCACGGTCCTGCCTGCTTGGAGGCTCTTCTCTGCTGGCACAGACCTGCTTCTGGGGCTGCCACGCCTTCCTTAAACCTCTTACTGGTTTCCCTCCTCTCTTCTCACTGCACCTTAACCTTCTGTCACTTTACCACAATGGGCTGAGTCCCCAAAGCACTATAATTTTGCCTCTCTACCTAAACCCCATCACCTGAGGGTCAAGTCCAAGTTCCCTGGCTGCCCTGGTGCCCCTTTCCAGCCCTCCAGCCTCACTCCCTCCACCCTAAGCACTGAGGTGCTTGTCACTGTACATTCATTCCTCAGCTGTCCCCCATCTCTGTGTCCTCCTTCAGTCTGAAATAATCCCTAGCCATCAGGCTATTAAAGTCAACCTGAGTGTCCACTGTTCCAGGAAGCTCTCCCTTGCAAGGTGCTTGGCTCCATCTGCTGGCTCTTATAAAAGAAAGAGATTGTGTGCACATTTGCTTCCTCAGCCAGGGCTAGGCCCTTGACAATGGAGGCCACGTCATGTCGTCATGCCCAGTGCCTACTCACAGGAGTCATTCCAGAGCTGTAGTGCACACTGGCTCTTTTGTCCAAATGGAAGAGTAGAAAGTCTCTGGGTCATCCCACTGCCCTGAGCACACCCCATGCAGAGGCTTAAGGAAAACCCTAGGAAGTGGAAAGAGGGCCCAGGTTTTCAGGTAGCCAACAGTCTAGAGGGGCTGAGCTTAGGCTCCTGAGCCCTTGCAACATCTGCCTTCTAGGAGCCCCTGCTCCTGGGGTATCTACTACTGGCTCTGTATGGCCCAGCACATGTGGTACATGCACAGTGAACATGTGTGGCTGGAGCACAGGCACTGGGTCTTGGAGAATTCCACTCATCCTTTAAGGCTGAGAAAGCTTTTAGAGGAGTAAATCTGGGTTGGGCTGAGGGTAACCCCTCAGCTCAGATCCTGTGATACTTCATTCCCAAACTTACTTTCCTGGCCACCAGCTATCAGCTAAACAACCAGCACACCTTCCTGAGGCTGTCCCAGAAGGCCATTGACCAGGCCTCTTTCAACCCCAAATTAAAGAAGTACCTCTGAGTGCTAACAACACCAGCCCTTCTCTGTGTCCCAGCTTGGGATGCCAGTGGTCACAGTAGCCTCCAGCCAAGGTGCTCCCAGTGCAGACTCAGCCTCACATTGCAGCTCAGCCCCACAACCTGGCCTTGGTCACAGGCTAGAAGCAGACCTGACCTGGAACCTGGAGTTCTGGTAAAAAGTAGACCAGTGTTTCCTGCAGTACCATCCCCTCTGGAGAGAGCCCTGGGCCATTCTTCACGACCAGGCCCTCTCCTGACCTCCGTTCCTCCTATTCCCCTTCCTCTAACCCAGATGTTATAAACCTTCAGTGAGGCAGGCAGTGGTCATATCAGGCCCTAATGTAGGCCCTGGTTCCAGAGATGATGACTGAAGCTCAGGGGCTAGGAGACATGCAGGATTGTGATTAGAGTGTAGCAGATACCAGATCAAAGCTCTGATCTTCCTACGCTCCCCTGCTGCCTGTCCTGATGCTGATCTGGAATGATCTTTTCACGATGTGTGTCCCTGGGCAGTTCTGCAAGGCTTCAACATGGCCAAGGTGCCCAGTGCCCTCACCATACGACAGGGACTCCCTCCCTGCCAAAAAAGGAATTTATAAAAAATTATGTATTCCTACATGTTCAAACTGCAGTCACCTTCAAAGTACTCTCCATTTGTTGCACTACACCTATCAAGATGTTTTTCCCCACCCGAAAACAGTTTGCACTTGTCCATTTTGATGCCTTTTAGTGCTTTCGCCATTTTTTTGTTTCACCTCTTCCACATTGGCAAAACGTTTCCTATTGAGGACTTTTTTCACCTGAGAAAACAAACAAACAAAAAGTATCTCAGGGCAAGATCAGGTGAATAGGGAGGGCGGAGCATGGGGGTCATGCCATTTTTGGTCAAAAACTGCTGAATACTCAGCATGGTGTGGACAGGTGCACTCATGAATTACCCATCACGAAATGGGCAAATGAGTTGAAAGAATCTTCAAAAAAATTCACTGAGGTCAAATGCAGCCTCTCACAACAACACTAACTGGTACACTGATACAGATGGGTTCCTAGAACACTCCCCTAGTGGGGGAAGCCTGTGCTACAAGGGGCCTGCCGAAGGATAATTCTGGCTTGGGGGGGAGGTTCCCCCTCACATAGGTACAGCCCAGAGGTGGGTGAATGGGTAGAGGAGGTCAGCTGCTTGCTCAGCTCCTGAAGTGACCTGCTGTGGGGAACTTTTGTTACAAGGCTCCTTGTTTCTGCTTTGAGAGCCCTAAATGGCCCCCAGTTGCAACCCAACTATGTGCTAACCAAATCCATTCTGGAGGGCAGTTACAGAGTTGAGTCTAAACCCTGAAAGTAAGGACAGTGATGGAAACAGTGACATGCCCTGCACTCTGAGGCCAACAGTCAGCCCTGCCTCTCCACCTGGGTGGAGCTCATGTCATCTCTAACCACTTCATCACAGTGGTCATGGCAGGGTCAGCATCCAAGCCTGGTCTCAGCACAGTCTGTGCCTATCCTGCCTGTGTTTCTGGCACTTCCTGCTCTGGCAGTGGCAGGCTCTAATCTGAGCTGGTGTGAAGCCTGGCCACTGGGTGAAGCCTGGACCCACGTAGTAAATACTTGAACCACTCATCAAGGCAGGGTCCTAATCCCTAAGAGCAGGGATCTTACTTCCTCTCTTCTTTTCTCCCTAGGTGGTTAGAGATGCTCATGATCTATCCCAGGACCAACAAGCAGAACCAGAAGAAGAAGCGGAAAGTGGAGCCTCCCACGCCACAGGTAGGCAATGGGTGGCTTCCCCAAGGTGAAGCTAGGGAGGAGTGAGAGCACTCTGGGAGGTTAGAAGGCCTCATGACCCAGCTGAAAATGGGGGGTTGAGGAAAGTGTCAGGTCAGAGCTGAGGCGGTCATCAGCCAGTGTGTCCCCCCTTCCTCCTGATGGTTCGTAGGCTGCAATCTACATGCTCCTCTCTGAGCCACAGGGAAGGATCCATTACTGGGACAGCTAGGGTGGTCTGCTTGTGTGCTTGGGGCTTCCCCAGGAGGTTTTCAGCCAGGGGGGCAGGAGTTGAGGATCAGTAGTGCACAACATGTGTCCCTTCTCCTACCTGTCCTACCTGTTGTTGGGGGGCAGAGAACATGCTGGGAGGGGCTGCTTGTTGACTTCTGAGGTCATACATAGCCTCCTCCACTCAGCTCCTCCTGGGGTTTCTTCATTCTGCCCCATGCTTTCCAGAGCATTCTATTTGAGACCACTAGTTTCTGGAAACTGAACTATTATCAGGGTTCATGCTTCTTGTTAGGCGGTCCCAAGGGGTGATGTGGGCCTCTCCAGAGGAGAGTTGGGGGATCTCTGGGCTGGTTTGCACTCCACAGCCTGGAGCTAAAGGTATTATGGTGTCAGATGGAAGCCTAAAGCCTTAGGGGCCCAAGAAGTGGTTAGTTCAGATCCAATCAATAGGGAGCTAGAAGCATTCTCTGCTGCACCCTACTATCTGGCAATGCAGGTAGAGAGCCCAGGGTTCCCCTTCAAGAAATGTTGTAGGCAATTGGAAGTGGGGGCCACAAAGAGTACCCAGGCACCCAGTGGTTTGCTGAGAACATCAGAGAGAAGAACAAGCTGGCCCTGTGGGAGAACGAGGATCAATCTGCTGGGAGGGCACACAGCCTCTGGGCCCTGGTTGAGGGTCCTAGCAGAGCCCCAGGCAGGAGGAAGAGAAAGGCTTGCCCTAACCAAATCCTTTGAAGCCTGGGCCTGGGAGGTATGGATTCCTGGGAAATGCTTCTTACTCAGGGCCCTGTTTACTCCAGGAGGAAAGACTTCTGCTTTTCTTGGTACCAAGAAACCTAGAGAAGGAACAATAATCTACTCTTTGTAATGCCAGGACAGGGAGGATGGAGATCTTACTGCCCTCCCTGCAAATTCCAGAGATGGGATACCAGGGGCCATGTGTTTCCCTAGCCAGGTGTGTAGGCTGGGGGAGGAGGCAGACTTTATCAAGTAGGGCTCTGGAAGTCTGGCTCCTTTGATCCACTCAGCCCTTCTCAGGCCACATGTGTTGTGAGTTGCCACCTCTGCTTCTTAGGCATCTTCTTTTCTACTTGGGAGCCTGCTATCGCACCCTACTCCAGGTCAGAGCCCTTTTTCCCATTGGGTCAGTTTTCACACCTTGGAAGTAGAAAGGAAGGCTTTCAATGAAACCCCCTCCAAAGAGGGGGGTCTGCTTAGCACACAGAAGATGCACAGGCCCCCTTCTTACACTTTGTCTCTGCTCCCTGCTATGAAAACCCTTTATAAGCAGCCAGATAAACAGCACAGACTATCACATTGTTGACAGTCCTGAGCAATGCAGCTGTCCTAGCCACATAGGAACTAACACATAGAAAACCTAGTGCTTCCACTCCTTCCTCTGTACAAGCAGCCAGGGTGTGGGTCAGCGTGAACCCTCTTGCCACAGCAGTGACAGTGTGGGGGGCATCCTCTTGCCACAGCAGTGACAGTGTGGGGGGCAGAGGTTAGCACCATTTAGCCGTGGCCTGGCTGGTACATCATCTTACCCTCCACATACCTGCTCTGAGAAAGAAAAGCAGTGTTCTGGGCTTCCCCTCATCACCCATCCTCTACTGGAAACCATTGTGGCTTTGTTCCTGTTGCCAGACTATCCATCTGTTCCTGCTCATTCGGCCTAGAGGCAGGAAGAAGCAGGGCCATGGTAATGGGAGAAAAAAACTCTGCATGGACCTTGGCCACTGTTCAGGGCCCTCGTGCTCTGGGAAAATCCTCTGGAAGTGGGGAGCATGGGCAGGGACCTGTGACTGCTACGGACCTTATACAAGGTGGGAAGCCCAGGGCCAGATCTGGGTCTATAAGCTGTTTGGTGCTTATGTTGCCTAAGTGCCCAGTCATGGCCTCTTAGATCTCAGGCCTGGACTTTTCTCTCTAGAGATCCCTGCCACCCCACTTCTCCCCAATGCTAGGGTCACCCCAAGCATGAAAGAGGGGTGTGCATGTTCCACAGGAACTTTACCCACAGGGCGGGACTCAGGGCACTGGCAGCCAGGGCCATGGTCCTCATGGGCATAGCCACCTGCTCCCTACTCTTTGGCCCTTTTTGACAACCTCTGCCTTCCCTGGTCTAGCATCCCTTCCACAGAGGAGATCGATTCACCAAAAATGGTCTTCACATTACCCCTGCCCAGCTCTGTAGGAAGGATCCAACTCTACCCTGAACCCAGCTTCTGGCTTCTGGCCTTTGGGCAGAAGGCCTTGGGTTGCTGAGAGGGGGTACAGCATGGAGTAAGAGGGCAGTGTGCTGACTGGAGGGACAGGTGGGTCTCCTTGGGTCAGTGGTTCTGTTGGAACCCTTAGGAAACTTAGAAACCATTACTGTTTTTCTCCAAGAAGTCCACTTCTTTTGAGGGAGTGAAAGCTCTCAGGAATCTCCAGCCTGGAAATTGGGTCTGCAGGCAGTTTTGACACAGTGAGAAGTCATATGTGTCCTGAGTCTGTGGGAAGAGCCATCCTGGCTTTATCTGTCCTATGAGGTCTATGAGCTACAGAAAGCTTTGACCCAGCAAAATGCCCATCTTCTCATATTGGGACACATGGTACCTGGGTTTCTCACTGGGTCTTCCAGGGTATCCGTCCAAGGCAAACCTCCCTACCCCATCCTGGGCCTTTCTGCTGTTCCTATGGGTGCCCGGGACTGGGAAATGCTTGGAGCCCCACTTTTCCGCTTATGGGCTGTGCAGGCTTCCTCTCTCTCTCCCCTGTGAGGTCAGCTGGTGTGGACTGGATGTTGGTAGTGCCGAACCAGAGCTCAGCTTAGTTGACGCCAGCAGCTGTTAATAAATAACCCACCGGTGGTTGTGCTGGGTCTGCATACACACACACACAAAACCTGTGTTGATTGTCTATAACCCTCACAAGGCCCCACATCCCGGCTATGTTAAAGTAGGTTTCTAATAATGAAACTTGGCCACTAGGATGGGAGTGGGAAGGTGGTGCCTCCCACTCCCACTTTTACACATTCCTCAGGTTTCGGAAAAGACAGTTAAGATGTACCTCACTTTTGAGAGGCCCCCAAAGCCATTTAACCCCCTTAGCAGCAGGTACCCAGGGCCTTGAGCCAGGCAGGGGGCTTATGCTAGGATTCGAGCAGGTGCTGCAGGGAAGGTGGTATTCCCACCCCACCCTTGCCAGGGCTCTGGTTTGCAGTGCCGAGTGAACGTTCTCTGTGTACTCTGGAATTGGACTCCCTGTGTCTAAGAGCCTGCACAGCTGCTTCTCCTGTGGAGCAGCACCCATCTGACCTGTACAAATGGGACTGAAACTGTTCCTGTCTGGGCTTCAGAGTCTGCTGTGGAGTCCCTTTGAGCTTGTTTGGATGGGAAGGGATGGGAGCAGATTTGAGTGGTATCTTTTGTTAGCATCTAATGACTCTTTTCTTTATGCAGTATCCCAGGTGTTTCATTTTAACATCCTAGGACCAAAAATAAGAGGGTAGGTGAGGTGGAGGTTTGGCCCACATTATCCATAATGTGTGTACACATGCTTTTCATTTACCCCCAGTAGGCCCATCTCATGGTGTTTTCTTTCTTCTCCCCATCTCAGCTGCCTTTACTCATATCCTAAGCACCTGGAAGTCTAGGAATGACAGGCTCTGAACTAGCCACTTGTGGTCTTTAATGCCTGGTCTGCTGCTCTGGGCTATGTCTGGGTTTGTGGGCAGGGAGAATTTGAATGAATTTGGTATTGAGGTGATGAGCAGAAAAGGAAAGCCGTTGCTGTATGTATTTGCCAAGCCTGGCCTGAGGCCTATGGGTCCAAGCACTTTGAAGCTGTTTGCTGGAGCTGCAGAGGAGAAAAGGCCACACTGCCATCCAGAAGGAGCTGACTAGGACATCTCTATTTTCTGAGTCTTCCCATTCTGGGAACTCTGGACTCTGGCATTGTATAGCTGATCTTGGTATCCCCTAATAGCCACACCCAGGCACCCAGGACCTGTGCACCAGCTCGGGCTGTGTGCTCTTGTGCCTGAACAGATACCACTCTCTCTCCTAGGAGCCAGGGCCAGCCAAGATGGCCGTCACCACCACCAGCAGCAGCATCCCCAGTGCGGAGAAAGTCCCCACCACCAAGTCCACACTCTGGCAGGAGGAAATGAGGGCCAAGGACCAGCCAGATGGGAGTAGCCTGAGTCCAGCTCAGAGTCCCAGCCAGAGCCAGCCTTCTGCAACCAGCACCCTTAGGGAACCTGGACTAGAGGGCAAAGATGGTAAGCAGTGGCCAGGTTGGCTCAAGTGCTTACCTCTGAAGTACTGAAATAGACCTTTGTACCTACAAAGCTGGCCCTGGAGCCACTCAGAGCCTGCACAGCTCAGCCATGAGCTCCTGCTTAGGCTCTCTCACCTTCTGTATCCATCAGCCCTGGGCAGGGCCTGGCCTGGTGGGGGGCTGGGAATTCCTGAGCTCCAGCTTAGATTTGGCCCCTCAAGCTCTGGAGTCCCATCCATCAAGGAGGGTAGCCCCTGCTCAGTCAGACCAGGCAGGCATTGTGAGAGTCCACATGCTCTGTGATGAAGTCTGTGTATGAGGCGGCATCTGTGTCCTGTCCAGTGTGGCTGCCTTGTCTTCTTGGCCAAGTGAACTGCAGAAGAGTCCACTGTGTCCTGAGAGCAGCAGTAGTTAGTGATGTGGACCCCAGCTCATAAGGCCTTTGGCATTATGGATGAGATACGAGACACATTCACACACACCACCAAGTCCTGTGGAGGAAAAGGGATGCATGGCCACTCTCTCAAGAGGAAAGTGCACCAGCCCTTGCCTTGACAAGCTTTTATTGCTTTTCTGGGCATATAGATGATGGTCCTCATTTATTATGCACAGATTCGCTTTAGGTGGTTACCTTTTACAGAAAACAAAGGAGAGGATGCCGCTAATTACTTCAAAGAGAATGATGTTGCAGACCAAGGGCAAAAGTGGTTGAATTGGTTACACTCCATACTGGGGAGGTTTAGCACAGACTTTAGGAAGTTAACAGTAAGCACTTGCTACTTCAGTTCAGGGTGAGGGATTTTCAGCAAAAGCAAGCCTCAAAGTGGCCTAGGTACAATGCAGGCCTGATTCCCCATGGGAGAACCTATCCGTGGGCGTGGGTCCTGTGCATCGGACCTCGCTTTCCACTGAGAGCTGGGCCCATGCCACACAGAATGGTCTCCTATAAGTTAGGGTTGTCTTCTCCTTTTCCTCACTGTCCCATTCTGCCAGGCCCCTAGATGAAGTAGGGAAGACGGTGCTGGAGAGGGAACAGTTGGCACCACCACGCTTTCTCCACTGAGCACTTTGGAGTTGCCTGAGCAGAAGCAGGGCAGCCACCTCTGCCTCCTTCCCTTGTCCAAGCCGTTGAAGGCTCTACAATACACAGCCTGGCCTTTCCTATTTATACTTTTTCCGGATTATTGAAGACAACCAGATGATTGTGACTGACCCAGCTCATTCAGGCCAAAAAGTACTTTGCACTTGCTCTGGCCATAAGTGGCCTCAGTACTCATTTGGTAGCACACACCCATCTGTGTCTAAAATTCATTCATGCCTCTGGTTTCCATAAATGTCCTCTACCCCTTCCTTCCCCAGAATTAACTAAAAGTTGGTTCCTCCTTGATATTTGGTAAGAAGTAGTTGTTGGTAGGACATCTTTTTTGCAAGGAGGAGGAGCCCGTTCTTTCACTCATGTCCCCAATCTGGAAGTGTAGGGCTCCCTGACAGTCTGGCTGTGAGGCAGCCAAGCTAGGGGAGGAGTGGATGGGGCACAGTGGGAAAGAGATGTATTTCTATTCCCTACCTGCCCTTGGGGAATGACATTGGCCTTAGGAGATGGAGGTAGAAAGGTCTGTGTTTGGATCTTTGTGGACTTTTAAAAACATCCTCAGAAACTCAAGATGGCAGCAGGTTGAGTGTGTCTCCTACCTCCCCCCAGAGGAGAGCATCATGAACAGTGACCGCATGGACTGTGGCCGCAAAGTCCGGGTGGAGAGCGGCTACTTCTCCTTGGAGAAGACCAAGCAGGATTTGAAGGCCGAGGAACAGCAGCTGCCCCAGCCAGTCTCCCCTCCCAGCCCCAGCATTCCCAATAACAGGTATAGTGGCCCCAGACCGCCCTCCCAGGAGCTTGGTCATCCCCTTCCTTCCCCAGGTCCTCGACCCCCCTGTCGAATGGTCTGCAGCAGCTACCTCAGCTCTCTGGATGTGGCCAGCCAGCCCCCCGCTCACATGGACTCCGGCAGCACTGGGGGGCGGGGAGCAGAGAGACTGGGTTGCACCCTTGCCTTTAAAGCCAGCAGGCGGTATGCCACCTTGGCCGACGTCCCTAAGGCCATCAGGATCAGCCACCGAGAAGCCTTCCAGGTGGAGAGAAGGAGGTTGGAGCGTAGCACTCGGGGCCGGAGCCCTGGCAGGGAAGAGGTGGCCCGTCTGTTTGGCAACGAGAGGAGGTAAGGAGGGGATTAGAGGGCTGAATGCATGTGCGCACATGTGCACACAAAGGCACACAGACTGTTTCCCCCACCTTTACACACAGTCTCTCCCTCATACTCTCCTGTTTTCTCTAATACACATACTCACATACAGTCTTAGACACTCTCACCTACTGTCTTACACATTTCCTCTTCCTTCCTGCTCCTCTCCCATATGCACACACATGTTTCCTGAGCCTTCCTTGGGGAGCCCACTTGTCCTTCCTTTCTGTTCAGAGCATGTGGGGAACTTTTCCCTCCTAACCCTAGACTCTGGTTCCAGAACTCAGCTTCTGGTGGTAAGAATGTAGGGTCTCTGAGTACCCAGAGACTTAGGCGAGGCCAGCTGCTTTCTATGAGTGCTTCCAAGGACTGGGACCTTAAGGGCCTCTGGGCAGGTTCTCAGCTATCTGGGCCTTGTATGGCTTGATCTTCTTCCCAGCCCAATTCTGTTCTCTGAGGAGACAGTGAAGACAGGAAGACCCTAGATATACAGAAGGTAGCAGAAGCTCTCATTGCCATTACCGGTTCCAGTTGCAGGTCAAGAGCATGACAGGAGATGCTGGGAAAGTAGCCATGTTCAGGGAGGCAGAGTGGGAACCCAGTTCTTCCCTCAAGCCCTTGCTCCCACGGGAAGGCACAGGGCAGCCAAGCCAGTCTAGGAGGCTTCCAGGCACCTGGCAGCATCACTCTTTGTCCAGGCTTGGCTGAAATGTGGAAATGGGGAGATTCAGCAGAGCCACAGCTTCCTCGAGAGAGAAGGGGCTTGGATGATGGGCCTAGGACAAGGGCCAGAGACAGAGAGATGTGGAACTTGACTGTAGTCTAAGAAGAAGATGGTTCTGTCTGCCCTTGCATTGTCCCACTGGCCCTGAGCTTCAACTTGGTTCAATCTCAGAGGCCTCCAAGCCCATGTTTGGACCAGGGTATCTGAGTGCCCCTCCCTGAGTCTGTAAACAGCCTTTGTGTGTCTCTTGTTTGCTTGACTGGTTCTTACCCAGGTAACTAGTCGGCTGCTAGAAGCTCACAGACCCCTCTAAACCATTCCAAAATTTTTACGTACCTATATTCCAGGGGAAAAAAATCCATAGTTTTCATTAGGTTCCCAAAGAAGTTCACTTTCAAAAAGGTTCAGGCCTAAATTTTAGAAGTGTTCACAGAGTGTCCTCCCTGCTTTACCAAAACCTAAGTAAAGCTCAGAGTTAGAACATGCTGTGGGGACAAGCCAGGCTGGCAGTGGGCTCCCCTCAAGGGGCCGACTGGGAATGAGGTGCTTTTCTCTGTGCTTTCTTCTCTTCTGAACACCTATCCACCCCATCACATGTCCCAGGTAGAAAGGACCTATGGACCTGTGGGTTAATTTCCAGGATAAAGACAAGATACCCGGAGTTGTTGGTCTTGAAAAGAGAAGAAAACAGAATGTTCCCAATTCTGAGAGACAGGGAGAGGAAACCTTCTTGCTTGCGAGGTACCCCACCAAGCAGTTGGCTGGCTTCCCATTTTACTAGTTACCCCATGAGGTACCTAAATCAGCAACCCCAGTGTGTAGATACAGAGAGAGGGGCTCAGAACCAGGGTGGCTCCTCATGGGAACAGTCCAGAGCAGTGTCACTGGGACACACATCTGGCTGGACCCTTAACTGGAAAGGCCCTGCTCCCTTGACATGACTCAGACTAGGCCAAGGCTGTCCTTTAAGAGATTAAAGAAGTGTATAAGAAAAGGAACTTGCCAGAGGTATAGGAGGCCAACAGCCAGGGTTGGAGAGGCTTTGCACTGGCCTATGGGTAGGCTGTGTGTTTTAAGGCTCCTGTGTGGAAGGCAGCCGTGCCCTGGTTTAGTGACAGACCAGAGAATTAACATTCAGCACGCCTGCTTGGCTTTGAACGCATTCTCATCTAGTGGTCTGGGGTTGACAGCATTTCTGGGGCTTTGCTTTTTGCATGCTTTTTGCCACCATGGGTTTTTATGTGGTGTTGGCACCCTTGGGATCCAACTGGCTCTGCTTCCTGACACTGCAACATCACTTTCTTACTGACCCTGATGACATCTGGCTAGTTGCTGTCACTTCCTGAGGTGTGCCCTCTGGTCTCAAGTAGCTGACCTATGCTTTATTGGACTCCTGTCTCCTGGTTGAGTAGAGCAGAACCCCACAGCAGAAGGTTGTTGTTTAGTTACAGTGGCCAGAGCTCACATACCCAGAGTGGCAGGTGAGCAAGGCTAGCCTGCCCAACAGCCAAGCTGGATGGTTTCCCAAAAAGCCATGACCTTGAGTACTCCTGTGTGGGCTGGTCAGCTCTGCTCTTCAGACTTGCTCCAGAGCTTTAACATATTTCTTGGTTGGTGAGTTTTTGCTGAGTGAGCATGGGGAGGCCATGGCCATTGTTGATTGATACCAGGACCAGCTCCCATAGGGTCCTACCGACCCCTGGGCTAGGCACCTGGAGGGGTTGGTGAGCAGAGGTGCGATTCCTCCTTTCTGTGCTGCTCTCATCTGGCTCAGGGAGGTATGTGTGGTCACATGTGCAGTCCTTCAAGGAAACCAAGCTCAAATCTTCCCATCGTGCAAAGAAAACACAGCTGACTTCCCCAGAGCCCACCCACATGGAGAGGCTGCAGCAAGTGCTGCTTTCCTGTGCTTTTCCTCTGACTCTTCTTTTTGTGGCCCTGGCAGTTTTGCAGCATGCCATTCGCCTGTGGCTCAGCCAGATGTTGTTTCTCACGGCCTTCCTGGGGGTCTCTAGGCCTGGGCCTCAGCCCTGAGACCTGGGAGTGGTCCTGAAATCTTTTCTAAACATCACTGGGAGAGTTGGGCAGCAGGGGTGTGTCACCTACCCAACCAGGCTGAGCACTTGCAAGAGCTTCCTGTGGCCTAGGAACTCCTGCCTCTGCCTTAGCTTCCTGTGCTCAGACACATGCCCTGTCCTGCTGCCCTCCCCCAGCTACCCTGCGCTGCTGGTTCTTGCAAGCTGGCCTGGGAGCAGATGCTGTTCCTGGAGAAGACTCAGCAAAGCCTAGTGCGCTGGCTCTCACTCTTATTGTGGAAGCACAGGGAGGAGGAGATCGTGAAGGTGCCCCAGAATTCAGGCCTTGGTATTAAGCCTTCCCTGATAAAGAAACACTAGGATCCATCTTTAATGGCATCTCTCCTTGAGAAAAAGCTGACCTGGGGTTGTGTGGGGGAGGAGATGTCTCGGGTTTTGAGGTTGCTTCTCATAGATTTTAGTCTTCTGGGCTCAGACCTTTACTCTCTTGCCCTTGACTCTCTACCACTTGTCCAGAATGCAAAACTTTCCCCAAGAGGCACCTTCAGGGCACTTAGCTGGGTGTCCCTGTTGGAAAACAGGCCTCTGGTCCTGTGACCTGTCAATAGTCAAGATCCAGGCCCCCAGTGTGCCCCACCTGGCCTCCTGCCCACACCCACTGTGAAGACTCCTTGTGACTCAGAGACAAGGATGGTCTTCCCTCCTCAGTGATCACCTCGGGTTTTGGTTCTTTAATTCTTTGGACAATTTTGATTTATCATTATTTGATTTTTAAAAGCAGTCCTTTCCTGTTTATTTATTCTCCAGCCTTATTTTCTTTCAGGTCTTGCCCCCCTCCACCTTCTCCTGCTGTGTCGCTGTGTGACGTTACTCGCCCTTCCTCCGCCTGCTTCGCTCCCATCTCAGCTCCGTCTCCAGCCATAGATGGCGTGATGATGCCTCCGGCCCTTTCACATGAAATCAACTTGCTTTGTTTTGTTTTAATTTGGGTTTTGATTCTTTTTACTGTTGGCAGAAACAATGTTAATTCATGGGCCTTTTTCTTGCTAAAATTTGGACGCCCTGGGGTAGGGGTTGCATCATGATCTGGCAGGAATTTGATGAGGATGGGGCTCTCCCCTCCAAGGTGGTGGTTGCCTTCTTATCATACCTGTGGCTTAGGAGAGGATGCCTGCTGATAAGCTGTGTGATTCCCGAGTGTCTACGCAACAGACCATGCAGGGACCTCCAGTGTTGAGGTGGGGATGCAGAGGGCAAGGGAAGGCCCTTGCCCGTGAGCTGTTGCGCTCTCCTGCACAGCTCTACCCTTTGTAGTGGGGGAGGGAGCTCGGAGAGAGATGTCCAAGGTAAACTGGCCTAGTGTGCTGTGTGCATACCCGATACACCCTGCAGAAGTGGAGGCCCAGGCAAAGCTGGGATGGGCCAGCCAAGGGGGTGCTGACTGAAGGAGCCCCTCCGCAGCTTGAGAGCAAGCCCACCTCGGGGTGTGGGGTAACCCTGTCTCCCCCCAGCAGCCTCCTATCCTCTCTTGCAGGAGGTCCCAGGTAATTGAGAAATTTGAGGCCTTGGATATTGAGAAGGCAGAGCACATGGAAACCAACTTATCAGCTGGACCCTCACAATCAAGCGACACTCGCCAGGGCCGTAGTGAGAAGAGGGCATTCCCCAAGAAGCGGGTGAGCACTGAGGCCTGGGCAGTACTGGGGTGGTGGGTGGGGCCCATCAACACATGGCCTCATACCTCCTCCACAGCCCCCAGCACACACTGGTACACACTGCTGCTGGGCTTTCCACCATCCTTTCATAGTTGTTTGCTTGGGTCTCTCATCTGCTCCAACTCACAAACTTCTTAAAGAAAAGCCTATGTTATACATCTTCCTGTCAGAACTTTATTCATCTCTGCTAAAGGCTGTTCCAAGGATCTTTAGATCCCCCTCTCTTCCTGTCTGAGGTAACCTGGCCTCAGGGCTGCACAGCTTTCTTTCTCCTCTTCACAAGAGGCAAATGTAGCCCTCATTTCTTTGCTCCACGAAGTGGGCTCCTCATCCAGTCCTCCACCCACTTCTTGGGGCCTTGCTGGGTCTCATCTTCATCTTCCTCCCCAGATTCTCTCTGGGCTGCTAAGGTGCCCTGCTCTTCTGAGTGCAGGCACGTAACTCAGAGATCTTCCTTCTGTGACTTCAAGAAACAGGTTGGGGCAGGACCCAGAGAGTGGTGGTGACAAGGCTGCCCCAACAGCAAGGGCAGCGCAGAACTCATGCCCAAAGCAAAACAGAGGTGCTAGGTGGGAAGTCCAGACACTGGCCCCTGCCTTCTGCTCCGGCAAAAACAGCAGGCACTTGTGAACAGGGTCCCTGCAGGTCTGATTCTTCCACAGCTCTGGCTGCCGGACTCCTTGCTCCCTGCCCAGGATGACACTTAATACTGACTGGCGGCTACTCTCTGCCACAGGACCTCCCCAGTGAAGCCCCCACAGCTCCTCTCCTGGATGCCTCAGCCTCCCCCCTGTCTCCACACCGAAGAGCCAAGTCACTGGACAGGAGGTCCATGGAGTCCTCCCTGACGGTGAGCCCAGGCGCCCAAGCACCAAGGCCTGGCGATGCTGCTGCTGCTGCTGCTGCTGCTGCTGCTGCTGCTGCTGCTGCTTCTGTCACCTGAGGTCGCTGTCTGCTTCTGTCCATGCATCTGGGCTGGCTGTCCTCTCTGTGCACAGGCCCTCATGTCTATGTGTGGGAAGCAGCTGCTCTGTTTCTTTCCCTTTCCTGGGCTTTGTAGGCCTCCTGAGCTCCAAGGTCCCAGTGGAGGCCACCTGACAAGGCAACAGTCCCCTGACTCCAGGGGTCAGGGCCAAAGCACAGAACCCCCATTCTTCTTTTATGGGGTACTCGTTTCCATGACAGTTTGGCAACAGGAGTCCCATCTTGCTGGGAGCACTGGTCCCGTTCATGGGGTTTCACCATAAAAGGAGAAGAGAAGAGGCCCTTGCCCCAGGCCACCTGAGCTACAGCAGTCACGGTCCGGATAGGGAGCAGTTAAGATGGAGTCTGGGCGGCACCATCGCTCTCACCAGCAGCAATAGGCTGGAGGCCCAGATGATAAAACATAGTTGCTCCTTGACTGGTGACCTGGGGCTCCTCTCTGCATTTGTTCATAACCTCCTCAGGAGCCCAGGGCTGGTGCTGCCTCTCCCCAACTGAGGTGTGGAGCCACCACCAAGACTGTATGCAACTGTGGAGCAAGGACAGGAGGGTTCTTACCTGGAGGGTTTTTCCTTGAGTTCTGACTTTGGCTCAACGGTTTAGAGCAGAGGCTCCCAGAACAGGTGTTGCTGGTCATTGGCCTGTCACTATACATCTGTTCTCTCTTAACGCCCTCCCAGTCCTTGCACTGCAACAGATGTCACAGCCTATTTCTGGTCAAGATGGCTGTGGAAGAGTGGAGAGCATGTCCAGTGACGGGAAAGATGGTCCATGTCTCTTTGAAGCACCAGCCTTACAGATATCTAGACGTAAAACATAAGCAGGGTCCCGGTGGGCTGCAGGTAATCTTTGTGGGTGTGTGAACAGCACAGATTTTAGGACGGACCAGCAGGGATGGCACCACATTCAGGCCCTATTGGCGGGCCTGCACCCTTTGCTTTCTTGTTTGTTGTCCTGGTTTTGCTCCTTGTAGGGAACTAGAGACTGAAAGTCATCCTGGTACAGATAAGTGACCTGAGGGTTTTGGTAGAGTTGCCACTGAATTTCACTGAGTACCAGACATCATGTCTGTTCCTTGGTCTTCTCCTCTTTTCCCTCTCAGTCGGCTTCTGCAAGAACTTCTGAATTCTCCTTTTAGCTGTCACTGCAGACCTTCCCCTTCATACACCACACTCAATGACTCTCTGTCTGGGCCATTCTTCTCTGCCTCCTAGGCAAATGGAATAGGGCCTGTCTCAGAGCCCTAGGCAGCCCAGCTGCTCACGGGGCAATGAGGCTGAGCTCTCTCCTTCACAGTAGCCTGCGCAGTGCAGCATCAGCTTCCTCCCAGATGTGTGTGCCTGCAGATCAGGCAGTAGGCAGCACAGCCTGAGGCCAGGGGCCTGTGCAGGTTGGTCTGATAGGTGAAGAAACCCCTTTCCTGGTGCCCACCTTTCCTGTACAGAATGTCTGTTCTGTTAGTCACCCTTTGCCCAGGACTGGGATATCAGTGTTTCTCTCTGAACTGTTTTTTTTTCTTCTTTTCTCAGCCTGACCTGCTGAATTTCAAGAAAGGCTGGCTGACCAAGCAGTACGAAGATGGCCAGGTTAGTGTACAGAGATCTGTGGTTTCCAAAGGGCTAGGGAGCAGCTGCAAGACTGAGCTGGCCTTATTCCCGGCTAGTCTGTGAGCACTAGCTCTGTCCCCCCACCTTTGGCACATCCTCTGGTCTCATGGACAAAGACTGTGGCCAGGACCCCCATCTCCTCAGAATAATGGAGGCTCATAGTCCTCATTTCTCCAGCAGGGGTGGAGCTTTTGGAGATATGCCACCAGGCCTGCCTGCTGCTGGTGTGATGGATTGCTGTCCTATACCCAGCAGTGACCTTGGCCTCAAGCCACAGAGATATTCTGGACACTAGCTCCCTGCCTGCTGATCTTCCAGGGACAGAGAAAGCCTCTGGCTGTAGGGCTGGCTTGTACTTGCACACAAGGCAGCCAAGGAGATAGCAGCTGAGGCAGCAAGACTCTGTCAGAGACACCAACTCACCCTCAGTCCTGAGAGAGCCATTATGGTACATTCTCACCATCAGACTCAAGCAGGAAGAGCTCTTTACAGCTGGACCTGCCATCCCCACCTTGACCCTGGATGAGGCTAGAATGCCAGACCTCCCAGGAGGCATGAGGAGAGAAACCTGTTAGGTCATATCTAGAGGCGTCTAAACTCTGCCTGCCCATTCTCCCACACCTGCTTTCTGAGCGGCTCTGCTGAAACATCCTCTTTTCTTCTCTGTGTTAACCCTTTTGGCCTTGCCCAAAGACTCAAGTCTCCCCCTTGCTACTCACAGTGAAGACTTGGGAATCTGGCTGGTTGGTTTGCACCTGCTAGCTGCAGGTGAGCGCTAACTCACAAGTGGCCTCCTTAAGATGAAGAAAGGTTCTGTTTTCACAGACACCTTTCAGCCTAGCCCAGCCCCCTGTCTGCAGCCCTGGAGTTAAAATCAAGAACTACAAAGCACTGTTTGCCAGCCACACTGCTGGGTTACAGAGAGCCCATGGCCAGTGGCCCACCCCAGCTCTCCCACCTGCCTTGTCACTGGGGAGCCAAGGCTTAGCAAGTGCCCTGACGGCATATGCTCATGGCTGCCTGCGGCCTAAACACTGAGTCCGCTGCCACTTGCAAGAGGAGCTGCCTGTCCTCTGCTTTTCATGTGCTCTGGGAGGTACCCTAGGACTGGGGCGTGGGTCACCTTGGAGCAGTAAGTGTGCTGCATAGTAATTCAGTCTGTCTTCTCCTTTCCATTTCAGTGGAAGAAATACTGGTTTGTCCTTGCTGATCAAAGCCTGAGATACTATAGGGATTCGGTGGCTGAGGAGGTAAGTATCTTGGCTTTGCTCCCACTGAGGAGACAGCTGAAGAGGTTCAGGTAGCATCTGGGAGCCCAAGGACCCCAAGCACCACTAATTCTTCCGGGCTTCAGTCCCTTTGTTGATGAATGTCCACATTGCCATCTGGAATAGGTTCCCCAGTCCAGATCTGGTGGGAAGTCTGAGCATAGTGCAACCTGCTTTTGATATTCTCATGACTGGTTCCTGCCTAGAACATTGGCACCTTCTGAGGCCCTGCATTAGGCACCTGGGTATAGTGTGTTTGCATAACTTTTTTCTCTGTTCTTTGAAAAACACTGAAAGATGTCTTATTTTAAAACTCAAGATGAGCTTTTTTGTTTTTCCTACAAAGAGATTTTATGGTGAATTAAGTCTTGAAGAACTGAACTAAAAATTTGTTTATTCCTTGTCTTGGACAAAGATGGAATGTGGCAGATGAATCTGGTTGGCCCAATTGACAGTCTTGATTCTGCAGATGAAGGACCAACCAGAAGGAGCTGTTTTTTCCTCACCTACAAAAAAAGTCATTCTTTTGAACAATTTAACAAGTGTGTTTCTAACCTTTCCCTTATAGTTCACTCCAAGCATCCTTAAGATATATCTACAAATAGAAAAAGATCTATATCCAAGGTTAGTCATCCTGCACCTTTGTAATAGCAGGAGAGTGAAGAGAACCCTAAATACCTGTCTGAGGCAGCAGGGTGGGGGGAGTGGGGTGTGTATATATTTACGTGCCCTGAACCTTTTAATGGAGCCCAGTGGAAAGATATCGGTGATATAAGGTAGGTGTATACTAGGGAGGGTGGCAGGCCTCTGGTGTGCCTAATATAGCAGGGAATACAGGAATATGTGTGAGTGTTTAAACACTCACGTGTGACTGCCACTTATTTAAACGAGCAGTTCTCAGAGAGTGGGCTGTAGACCCCCTGGAGACACCTTAGGAGGGCTAGAATACTCAAGACTATTGTTATAAGATGCTGCTTTCTTTTTTCATCGTATTAACATTTGCACTGATTGCACAAGCAGTGATGTATGAGGCTGTTGGTGCCTTAGCCCAGACACAGGCTGCAGCAGCCAGTGGCCAGCAATCCTCTGTTCTTCACCACCACATACTCACAATGTTAAGAAAGTTACTGATTTCATTAAGTCTCAGTCCTTGAAGACCCATCTTTTTAATACTCTCATGGTTTGAAATCTGCAGTAAGCACACATCCCTGTGTTGTACACCAAGTATGATGGCTGTCTGAGGGGGCAGCCCTGTGCCTTCTGTTGGTGCTGCCAGCTGGCCGGCATCGTCTCCTGTGGATCACCTCTTTACTTGAAAGAACTAGTACACAAACTGCTCTTTCAGTTTTGGTGGTTAGCAGACATCATCTTTAGAGTGAACCAAGTGAGCTTATTCCTTTAAGGGAAACAACAGGCAGTATTTGTTGCCAGTGCTACAAGATGAACTTTCAGGCAAAAATTGAATCTTTGGAAAACTCGTATTCACCATCATGAACTTGACAGACAGCTTTCCTTTACTTTAGTCTCTCCTGACCAAATAGATGGTGATACTAACAAATGCAGTGTTTGATCTCATACAATGAGATGTGTCAACATAGGAAGTGTATAACTCATTATTTTCCAAATGACCAATATATAATGTTACACAGTTGGGCACAGGTGAAAGATCCAGTCAGAGGTCACAGTAACACTGTGGATTGTAATATAACTGAGTACAGAAAGTTCCTTGATATGATTTCAGATTCCACTTTGTAGTTAACCTTTAAGTCACAGGGGTGTCCAACATGTGGATCAGGAAGGGTATGAATGTGACCCAATACAAACTTGTAAATTTACTTAAAATATTATGAGATTTTTTTGTAATTATATGTTATAATGTATTAATGTGTGGCCCAGAGATTCCAAAGGGTTGGACACCCCTGAGTAAGTTCAAGATAACTACCACATATCAAAAAATAACCACAATTACTTGAAGATTATTAAAATGTCTTCCTTTTTTTAAGTCCATTTTTGTGTAAGGCCAGACTGTCTTCATATACTTCAGCCAAAACAATATATCCATCAGAATGAATGCAGAAACAGACAAGAGAAGCCAGACATCAAAGAGAGTTGTAAAAATTCAAAACAGTATTGTTATCACTGATTTTTTAATAATATTTTTATTGATAAAATGGGCTTATTTGTATTCTTAAGTGATTAGATATGTTTAAATTTTTTTCAGTTTAATTTCTAACATAGTAAGTGTCAATAGATAAAGCTCACATAAAAACTCTTTGGGGGAGGACTTCTGCCAAGATGGAGGCGTAGGTGGAAACACTGTGCCTTCTCGCACAACCAAGTTTAAACACAACAAAGTTTTAGCAACAAAAACGCAACCAAACCACAGAAAATTGAACTATACGGAAGTCCAACAACAATGAACCTTTCAGCCAGACCCATAGAGGGGCAGAGCCAGCAGCGAAGCAGGGTTGGGCAGGAAAGATCCACTGGACCTACTCAGGTGCATGACCCAGGCACGCAAGCAGCATGGGAGGATCCCAGGTGTGGGATAGTAACAGGCAGACACAGTGAGGGCACTAGGTGGCAGGCTGATCGCAGTCACACATTCACGTGCAGATAAACCAGGCGAAGGAGCGAGCAGTGAGACAAACCGCGCAGGCCTCATCGGCGGGAAGCAGCAGAGGGGACCCATATTGCTCCTCTCTGACCCCGCCCCCACATACAGCGTCACAACCCAGTGACCTGGGTGGCCCCGCCCTGGTGAACACCTAAGGATCCACTCCTCATACGTAAGAGACACAAACAGATCAAAACATGCCTTAAGAAGAACTCAAAGCCCCAGAGTCCATAACTCTAAGCGACCAAGAAATTGCCAACCTATCAGAGGAACAGTTCAAAACACTGATGATCAGGATGCTCACAGAACTGATTGATTTTAGTCACAAATTAGAGGAACAAATGAAGGCTAAATGAATTGAAATGAAGGGAAATGCACAGGAAACCAATAGTGATGGAAAGGAAACTGGGACTCAAATCAAAGGAGTGGACCAGAAGGAAGAAACAAATGACCAAACAGAAAAATATGAAGAAGCAAGAATTCAAAAAAATGAGGAGAGGCTAAGGAACCTCCAGGACATCTATAAACGCTCCAACATCAGAATTATAGGGGTACCAGAAGGGGAAGAGGAACAGCCACAAGTGGAAAACTTACTTGAACAAATAATAAAGGAGAACTTTCCCAATCTGGCAAAGGCAATAGACTTCCAGGAAATTCAGGAAACTCAGAGAGTCCCAAAGAAGTTGGACCCAAGAAGTAACACACCAAGGCACATCATCATTACATTAGCCAAGATGAAAATGAAGGAGAGAATCCTAGAAGCAGCAAGAGATAAGGGGACAGTCACCTACAAAGGAGTTCCCATCAGACTGTTCAGCAGATTTCTCAAAAGAGACCTTACAGGCAAGAAGGGGCTGGAAAGAAGTATTCCAGGTCATGAAATCCAGAGACCTACATCCAAGATTGATCTATCCAGTAAAGCTCTCATTTAGAATGGAAGGACAGATAAAGTGCTTCTCAGATAAGGTTAAGTTCAAGGAGTTGATCATCACCAAGCCCTTATTATATGAAATGTTAAAGGGACTTATCTAAGAAAAAGAAGATGAAAAATATGAACAGTGAAAGGACAGCAAACTCACAGTTATTAACAACCACACCTAAAACAGAAGCAAACTAAGGACAGCTAGATCTGGAGCAGAACCATAGAAATGAAGATCACATGGAGGGTTAACAACAGGGGAGTGGGAGAAGGAGAAGGGGGTAGAAGGTACAGAAAATTAGTAGCACAGACGGTAGGTAGAAAATTGGGGGGAGGGCAAGAATAGTATGGGAAATGTAGAATCTAAAGAACTTGAGACACATGGTCATAAACTAAAGGGGGGGTGGGGGAGGGGTGTACAGGGTGAAGGGGAATGAAGGGGGGAATAGAACAACTGTAATGGCATAATCAAAATATACATTAAAAAAAACTCTTTGGGGTCCTCAGTTTTTAAGAGTGTAAAGAAGTTCTGATGTGAGTATGTTAGAGAACCATCAGCATGGAATTTCTTTGGCAGAATACCCATGGAGAGTGGTGGCATTGGTATGTCCAGGCTGTGAAGGCCAGGCATGTCCTCACTTCTTGTGAGGGTATATGCTCGCTAAGAAAAAGGCCAGCCCTCAAAGTCACTCATGAAAACATGTTTGTTTAGTATTGACTTTCATTTCTAAATCTCTTAAGGTTTTCTCTTTCTTCCTGCAGGCAGCTGACTTGGATGGGGAAATTGACTTGTCTACGTGTTATGGTGTCACAGAGTATCCAGTCCAGAGAAATTATGGCTTTCAGATACATGTGAGCCCAGGGGTGGAGTTTGGGGACAGTTTGGGTGCAGAGGTGGGGCACACAGGCTTGACTGGCTGGGATATATCTTTGAGGACCTGATGTCCTGGTCCAGGCACTGGTGGGCAGGCCTGACCTCATGTGCATGGTCAAGAGGTGCTCTTTTCCCATCAGTGTCAGCGTCTTGTCCAGTTCTGTCCTCGGTGCTGTGGCATATGATCCCCACCCCCAGTTTGTGATCTGAGCAAAAATTGGATATTAGCATCTTTCAAGACTGTGTAGAAGCTTTTTGTTACTGAAGATTCTTTTTCTTTCATTTAATCCTGGAGTTTGGGACAGTTGAAAGGATATGTGAGGTACGGGAAATAAGAATGAAAGTATTAATTTTTTAAATCTCAGCAGTAGGTTTTTATTCATTTACTCTTTAGTTTATTCTTCTATTCATGAGTTTGAAAATTCATGAAGTCTCCCCCCATCCCCGCAACCTTGTGAGGGACTCAGAGAAGCAAGTCATTGCCTTGCCCTCAAAAAAAAAATAACCTGGTTCAATAAATATGACAATCCTCATTGGCCATTTCATTAAAGTTTATGACTCAAGGGCTGCCCAGAGTTAGCCAGGGTCAAGGTTAGGACACAGTCACCTGACTGCCATATCTGCTCTCACTCTAACACCAACTGCAAGTTTAGGGGTGCCCCAAACCATCCTCAGATTCAAGAATGAGTCAGGATGACTCAAAGAGCACAGCTGTGGTTTCATTTTAGAGACGTATACCAATTGGAGCACCAAAGGAAGAGAGGCTTGCAGCGTCGCCAGGGTTCCTGTGTCCCAGAGGACACGTTGCCCTTCTGGTGTTGCTATGCAGTGACACACAGAGCTTCCCACCCAGGAATCTCACCGAAACCCAGTGTCCTGAGTTCTGATTGAGGTTTCACAACTGTCATGATTGACAGTCATGTCCACGGGGTCCAACACAGCCTCCAGCCCTGCCCTCAGAGGTCGGCTCATTTTCATGGGGCTAAAGCCCCAGTCCTCTCACTTTATGGCTGGTCTTTATAGTGTAGCCATCCCCAACCCTATGTAACAAGGGTTCAGGGGTTGCTGCTCAGGAGCTGGGGCAAAGACCAGTCCTCTCCTTGTACGAAGCTAATTCTTTCCTCACAAGATCCTTGTGAGTACGTGGTGGGTAGAGAACAGCCTGACAGATAGGGCTGCCACTGCAAGGGCTGGCCCCTACGACTTTGTCTCTCACAGGAGGCTATAACTCCAGTGGGGTCACCTTTAATAGGGTCTTATCTTCAGAGCTCAGGGTATAAAAACTAAGTTTTATCATTGGACTCAGTAGATCAGGCACAACTGAGACTGACTTATATTAACCAAACTTCAAGGAGACTGAGGTTCACACCCAAACACCATTGTGTTCATTACAAAGAGAAGTCTAACCACCACCAACCCACCAGGCTACTGGCAATGGCATGTACTTCCTGTAGGGTACCAAGTCATATACACAGATGGCCTGGCATGAGGCCCAGGGCATGAGTTGGTGAATCTTAGGGTTTTAGCAACCTCCCCACCCCCACCCCCTGCTATGATGCCCCTCTGTTCCTGGTCCCTGTAGGAGGAACAGACCTGCTCAGTGAGCTAATCCTGAGCCTCCTGGTAGACTCCATACTGCATCCCCCTCCCTTATCCTGATCTCCTTTTGTCAAAGAGCAGGTTTCTCTGGGCAGGGTATCTGAGGTAAGAGGTAGCTTTTTAAGTCAGCAAGTGAGCACTGAGTAGTAAATTATTCTAGGGTGTGAACCATGCAGTGTACTCCTAACCATCAGTCTGACCCTTTTCATTTTGTCCTGGGGCAGGAGCTTATCCTAAGTCCTGACACTTTTCTGTGAGCTGCATGGACTAAGGGAGACCTAGGTCCATAGAGATTGCTCTCAGCATGAAAGGGTGGGTCCTGGAGGGATCTTGGCCTTGGTCACTAAGCAGCTTTGAATTCTTGAGAGGCAAGGATGGAGGAATGAATGTGCCATGTCCCTAGCCCAGCCATCAAACTTAATGGTACCTACAAAGGAGCTGAGTGCAGAAGCTAGGCCGGAGCAGCACCACGAGAGCCAGGAGTCCTGAGTTGGAAGTCAGTCTTCTCCTGAGATTGTGGAATACTCTGGAATGTGCTGGAAGACACAAGGTAGTTGTGCATTAGTAAGACATCCAACAGGACATGCAGCAGTTAAAGGAGGTGAAGAGAGGCAGGAGGTCAGGCAGGCACAGTAGTGGTAGGCAGAAAAAGGGGTGGCTACGGAGCACTGTAGAGGAAGCACATGTGGGCAGTGACTTTGGCTAGATGAGGGAGAAGGCAGGGCTAAGATCCTGTGTGCCAGTGAGTGGCAAAAGGTATAGAGCATCCTGGCTGGTGTGGCTCAGTGGACTGAGTGCCGGCCTGCGAACCAAAGGGTGGCAGGTTTGATTCCCAGTCAGGGCACATGCCCGGGTTGTGGGCCAGGCCCCCAGTAGGGGGTATGTGAGAGGCAACCACACGTTGATGTTTCTCTCCCTCTTTTTCTCCTTCCCTTCCTCTCTGTCTAACAATAAATAAATAGTCTTTTTTAAAAGAGTACACTTAAAACTCGGTGTAGAACCTCTGGAGTTCTGGCTGCAGTGGGCTTTCTACAAACATTAGACAAGCAGCCACAGTGTGGGCCTACCGTTGGGAAGGAACCTGCTGGAGGTGGGGGATGAGTCCCTGAGGGAGAATGTGGAGATTGCTGAGATTAGACCATAGGAACTCCCACCTCTGGGAATGAGAGAAGGCAAAAGACCCCATGTCGAGTGTGAGCAGGTTTTGGGGGTACAGGGAGGGCCAAGGCATAAGGGGCCAGTGTTTCAAAGAGCTCAGAAGCCATTGCCCCCCTCTAGGAATACAGCAAGGGAAAACCCAAGGAGAGATGAGTTATGGGCCGTGCTGGGGGGGTCCTGAAGTGAAGGATGAGGTCAAGTCCAAGCTGTGCTTTCAGTACTCCAGGCCCGTATGTGGTTTTGCTCCCTGGCCATGTCAGTACCCAATCCAAAACTGTCTTGGTAATTTCATCTTCCCCTCAGCTGATTTGCTAATGTGTTTTTGAGTAGCCTGAGCAGCTTAAAGAACAGGACTGACACCCTCATTTTGGGAGACAGGAGTCTATAGATACAGAAGCAGGGAAGTAGACTCCATGCAGACCACCTCCCGTGTTTTCCATCTCTCCCCTTCTCAGGAAGCACCTTGCCGTGCCCCCAGGAGACACAAAGACTGTGCCTCAGAGGCTGCTCTTTACTCCTCACCCTTGCGGGCCACGCTGCCTCCTCTCTGCTGCTGCATCTGGCCTCCCCCCACCCCCGCCCAGTCTGTGCATTCCCCTTAGCTATAAACATGTTTCCTCTGTTTCAGCTGATGTCCCACCAGCTCATCTAAGTCACGGGTCCTAGGGGTTGTCCTGGAAGTGCCCCCCTCCCTCTTTTTCATTACGCAGTCCTGTCACCACCTTAATTCTGAATTCTAGACAACTGCCCTTACCCATCCAACAGGCCTCCCTGCCTCTTCTCGGCTTGAAGACTTGGTCTCCACCATACCCCAACCTGCCTGGCCTCTCCCTTATTGCCCGTGCACTCAGTGAGCATAGCTGCAGGGCACTGGGGTAGGCTCTTCCTGCGTCCTCTGTCTGGGACATGTACCTCTTTCCTACCACCCCACCTCACCAGACAAGGCCCAGGGTTAGTCGCCTCAGTGCCTGGACATTGTAGGTACTCAGTAAATGCCTGCTGAATCTGCCAGAGAGGGAGATACCTGAGTTAGCCTTGACAGTAAAAGCAGATTAGCATCTGTAGCTTTGCTGTTTCCTTTGCTCTTCAGGTCTGGTTTATTCTAAGCAGGGAATACATGGTGTTCCTACAATGGTCACCTAGCCAAAATCCTCCCTGCAGAAGGGGGGTGGAGAGATTGACAGTGGTCACTGATAATGCCTTGTCTCTTCTGTAGACAAAGGAGGGCGAATTCACCCTCTCTGCCATGACGTCTGGGATCCGGCGGAATTGGATCCAGACCATCATGAAGCATGTCCATCCGACCTCTGCCCCTGATGTGACAAGGTAAAATTCAAGGGAACCACTTTCCCCAGGGGCCTCTGTCTCACCCCTGTACATGAACAGCTGCTTCTTCTGGGGACCTGAGGTCTCAGCCTGGCCCAGCGCAGCCTTCTTCCTTCCCTCCTTGGTCCCACTGCTGGCTGCCCCTAGTCATTCTTCTTTGTTTCCTGATTCTCTGTGTTTAGTTGCTTTTTCCTTCTGTGAGCCTGGTTGGTGGAGCTACGCAGGTATCACTTGGGCCACCATTGGAACTGAACTTAGGGGATAGGCCCCTCTGGAGTGGGTGTGGGCACTGGGCTTCACTGGAAGCTGCACCCATAGGCCACAATAGCATTTCTTTTTCTTGTGTGTTTTTTTTTTTTTTTACCTCCTTCATGTGTTGGATTTCTGTGCTATTGAGAAAAATTCTCTGAAACTCTTGGTGGCAGAGCCTAAGTTGGAAAACTATCCCCCACCATAACACACTTCAATTCACACATCTCGTAATTCACTGTGTGCCTTCCTCCTCTGACCCTGAAGGTTAGAAACTGGCTGGGTTTCATTTTAGAAGAATGAAGACATGGTTCCAGTGTGGGGAGCTGGCTCTGTGATGCCCAGAATGCTGCCGTGCACGCACCAGAACTGGCGAAGGTGTCAGAGCCTTTGCCAGTTCTGAGAACTCTCATTGACACTTTGTAGGCATGTAGTTTGAAAGACTCCTCAAGTGTATTTCTTGCAGGGGAAGTCACACTCCAGATGACCCTGGTACCTGCCATGTGCCCCCTGGTGACCTGGGGCAGTTGTGATAGTCCTAAGTCTTTTTGAAGTCCTTGCCTCTTCTTAGTGACACTGTACCTCTTTGGATAAGAAAAAAGGAAAGGAACCCAAGATAATAATTCTTTCATTTCTTTTCTGTTTATTCATATTGTTTGTTCATTATTTAACAAACAGAATAGTTGGTTGTTCCTGAGTTGGTAAGACCATTAGGTGGTGACAAGGACCCACTCTGTGGTATCCTGTTGGGGGAGCACATCCTGTGTACAGGGGCAAGGGGTAACCCCATCCTCATGGGGCTGCATCCGCTGGCAGCCAGCAGCTGCCCCTCAGCTCTCTCCCATTCAGGAGCAAGGCTGGAGCCTAACAAGCCCAATGTTCTTTCTGAGCCCTGGAGGACACCCCCACAGCCAAGCAAGACAGGCAGCTCAGGCTGCTCTGCTCAGGCTGCTGTGTGGTCTCTGGGAGGCGAGCGGACCCACAAGAGTCAGGTGGCCTCAGGTCAGGGCTTCTTCTATCCAGTGGTAGTCACCTGCTGCCCTGTCCTAGCCAGGCCTGGCTCTGTGCATCAGATTGAGGATCTGTCTGGGGGCTGTCAGCTTTGGGATGTCTCAGGGCAGGCATGTGGCTTTGGCCTCAGAACAGGTGTAAAGGGCACACTTTCATGCACACATGGCTTACAAGTGGTATCTCCCAGGTTGGCATGCATGTCTCCCTTGCACACTTGGGTATTGGCTCTATGCAGGGACTGTGAGTCCACAGCAGGTAGGCCTTTTGCTTCCGTGGGAAGCTTGATGTAACAACTGTCTTTCTCACTAGGATTTACTTCACAGTTATTGGAGTAATTTGTTTCTCCAGTTTGTTTTAGCCTTTGTGCTTATTTGATGTGGGCTTTTAGAGTTTGTGGAAAATCAGTTTGTTTTGTTTTTTTAACGCTACAAGGCTATGTCCCAAGAACAATTAGAAACAGATACAAACATCAGAGGTGCCAGGTGAAGCCAGGCACTGTAGGCCCCTTGTGTCTGGTAGGGAGTTGTAGGGGCTTCCTTTCTGGGAAGACAGGAAGGGACTTCTTCCCAGGTGGGCCTTCCTCTGTTGGAGAGATTGGTTCTGCAGCTTCTGATTTTCCATGTTATCCCACTACCCAATATGGCTGTAAACCTGCTCTAACTCTCAGTTCAGAGCCGTCAAAGGGTCTCTTCCGAAGAGTTTTTATTCAAATATGCATATGGCTTACATTGAAAACACAGGTCCTCCCATTCTGCAGCAGTTTATTTTTCACTTAGGTAGCTGCTGGGACTGGCAGCCTAGCGGGTGGTGGCACCTGCATCCTCTCCTCCTAGGGTGCCTCTTTCACTCAGTCCTTTCTCTTTGGCCCCCATTTAAACACGGGTGCTCCCTGGAGCCCCCACCTTCCCTTGCAACCCCTAGTGGCTCCTGATTCTATGTTTTGCCACTGCCTACTGTTCAGGCTGTGGGTCTCCAGGATTAGTCCATAGAGCCTGTAAAACCCTGCTTCCAACCGCCATAACTGATGCCTCCACCCTACCACTACCCAGGTGAGTTCCTCTTCAGGAACCTTTACTTTGAGGCAAATTGGGAAAAGGCATGGACTTTTCTGCTGGGCAGGCAGAAGTGCCCTCAAGGGTCCTGCTCTCTACCTGTCAAGTGGGCTGCTGCATGGGATGTGCTCCTTGGTGCCATCTGAGCAATGTATCTGATTTGTTCACAGGTTATCTCAGGCCTGTCACTCTTATTCCTCTATCACAGCAGCCACCAGAGTGGGTTTCCTAAAACACAGACCTGACCATGTTCCTTCCCTGCTTGTTAAAAACTCATGGTCCTTTCAAGAGACATGTTTGGTCTCATTCATTCTGTTACCATTATCCAGTAAGTATGTACATGCCACAGGGTCAGCCTCCTTCATGAAGGGTTTGGACAGCGGCTGTCCCTTGTGCAGCCTGTCAGGGCTCTCCACCTTGGCTCTAAGCAGGGTAGGGGCTCCCTGTGCTTTATTTTCCCAGTGACAGGACTATCATGACACTCCTCTATCGCATCTCCTCAGTTGGGGGACCATTGTAATATCTTCCTTCCAGAAACCTCTAGGCTTTCTGTGGTTTTTTTCCTCCCATCTCCACTCGAACTCAGTTTAGATTCCCTCTGAGGAAATGATGAAAAAATGTCCTTTCTTGCCCTGCCCCAAGGGAGCTGGGGCCCTCTGCTGGTGTGAATACCAGGAGTCATACCTGATAAGCTGTTTGCCCCCTGCCCCCAGCTCATTGCCTGAGGAGAAGAACCGGAATAGCTCCTCCTTTGAGACTTGCCTGAGGTCAAGTGAGAAGCAAGAGATGGAGCCCAGAGAGCCAGATCCTGAGCAGAAGAGGAGCCGTGCTCGGGAGCGGAGACGGGAGGGACGATCCAAGACCTTTGATTGGGCTGAGTTCCGCCCCTTGCAGCAGGCCCTGGCTAAGGAGAGGGCCAGTGCCACAGTGCCCCCTGACATGCT
Organism: Artibeus jamaicensis; assembly: GCF_021234435.1. NCBI lineage: Eukaryota > Metazoa > Chordata > Mammalia > Chiroptera > Phyllostomidae > Artibeus > Artibeus jamaicensis. The sequence goes on from NW_026521824.1 coordinate 940,694, forward strand.
CCCTGAGGCAGAGTCAGGAGAGCTGGAGCGGGAACGTGCTCGGAGGCGGGAAGAACGCCGCAAGCGCTTTGGGATGCTCGACACTGTAGATGGGACAGCCACTGACGATACAGCCTTGCGGATGGAGGTTGATCGGAGCCCGGGGCCGCCTGTGTCCCCCAACCCCAAGACACAGAACGTCCATGTGGAGATCGAACAGCGGTGGCATCAGGTGGAGACCACCCCTCTACGGGAAGAAAAGCAGGTGCCCATTGCCCCTCTGCACCTGTCCTGTGAGGACAGAAGTGACAGGCTCTCCAATCATGAGCTGACCTCTCTGCTGGAAAAGGAGGTAATGACTAGAGGCAGCCATAAGTGGACAGGTGGGTGGGTTCCATATAGCAGCCTTTCCTGAGCAACAATGGTGCCTGGTGGTGCCCTGAGTGGTTCAGCTGCATAACACCGAGGAAGACGTGTTCCCTCCCCTCACGGGCTGGCAGACCATTCAGGAACATAGACACATGGGCAGACAGGTTCTTAGAGTACAGTATAGTTGGTGAGAAGTACAGGAAGTACCAACTAATGCCAGGTGACAGGGGGCACCAGACCTTTCCAGAAGGACAGAGTAGTTTGCCATGTGGCAAGGGCACTGCCATTAAGAGTCAGGGGTGGCCAGGGAAGAGGCTAGTAGGGTTACAGAGCCCAGGTGGGGACCTTGTGTACTCAGGCTAAAGAGGAACGTGAGCAGAGTTAATTTTTGATCCTCACTAAGCAGCTTTGAGTCGAACAGGTCAAAGTTGGAGATAGGGAAGAGCCCCAGTACTTTCTTAGCAGCCTGATGACCTTCAATGAGACATGAGGGGGTGCAGAGCAGGCAGCAAGAAGTAGGTAGATTCTGGATGTTCAAAATATAAAACAGAAGCCCTTGGTGGGTGAGCAGGTGAAGGGTGCCCTGTAACTTACTTCAGTTGGCATGGGCTGCACTCTGGAGGCTTTTTGTGGAGCAGGCCTCTCGGGGCATCTGGATGCAGAGATGAGCAGCCCGCCCCTGCATTTAAAGCATAATATGTTTCTTCATGAAAACATGCAGGAACCAAATCTAGGGAACTTCAGTGGGTTTATAAGTCTGAGCAAGGGAGTTTTTGGCTAAGGAGCTCCATTGGCAGTTTCATGGTTCAGGGAGCTCCCTTGGCAGCTCCCCTGTAACAGTTTCATGGTTCAAATGTGTTCTTTTACATGAGCTAATTAAAGATTTGTCACTTTGGTCTGCCTTCACTTCTCTTCTTTTTCCTAGTTTATTAGATTTATGAGGCTGACATCTATCACTAACATGAACACTTTTATTTACATTTTTATGTTTGTAAATAAGATAATTAAGACAGTATACAGTAAATAAAAGTTCAAACTCACACTGCTCTCAGCTGCAAAAATGGGCCTGCTGGCCAGCAGACCACACGCTGAACCATACATTTATTTAAAGCAACAGTGTCTGAAAGTCAGTTCTCCGCACCTCTCACAGCACGTCCTGGCAGCACTCCCCTGTCCACTGCACTCCACCTCTCCGACTTCCCGCAGCCTCCAGAGCAGGGTGGGGCAGGCACATTGGCCCAAGTGGCCCAGTAGACACCTACGGAATGTTTGAGGAAGAGATGAATAGATGAATAACTGAATTTGAAACCATTGAACGCAAGAAGTGTGTGAAGTAGCTTGCTTACTTTCCACATCTTGTGGAATACTTCAGGAATCCTCTTTGCAGACTTTTACATGGAATTCATTGTATAAAAGTAGAATTGTTAGACCTGGCTGGTGTAGCTCAGTGGATTGAGCACGGGCCTGCAAACCAAAAGATCACGGTTAGATTCCCTGTCAGGGCACATGCCTGGGTTGCAGGCCAGTTCCCAGCAGGGGCCAGTTCCCATCAGGGGATGCACCAGAAGCAACCATACATTGATATTTCTCTCCTTCTCTTCCCTTCTAAAGATAAATAAAAACAAGTAGAATTGTTGTAGTGGGAAACAAGGCAGGGCCTGGAATGAGGCTCGCCCAGGGTAGCACTGGACTTTTGGACCATGCTGAGGATGCAGGAAGGACCCAGTGGCATGATCTTCCTTCTGGTACTGACACAAAGCCTCAGTTTCTGGTGGGGTCTGAGTACTGGAACCTTAAGCTGGTGTGAAAATTTTGTGGGTATTCAGGGTAACAGGTCCACAGGTCTGCTGTGCTGTAGATGTATACCATATTTTTCAGACTATAAGATGCATTTCCCACGCCCACTCCCCCCAAATTTGGGAGGAATAATAGTTGTTAATGCTGCTGTTGAGTTTTGTTTACATTTACATTGGTGAAGTATTATGTTATTTATGTTATTAAATATTTAAAGCACATTTTTTGCTTCAAAAATTTTTTCTCCTATTTTCCTTTAAAACCTAGGTGCATCTTATGGTCCAAAAAGTACATTATATACTTAACAGTTGGAGGCTTCTGTTCCAGATGCTGCACTTCAGGACAAAGTAGCTCATCTCTGACCTCTGGAAGGCCAGGGAGGACTCCGTGCTCAGCCCAGCTCATGCCAGAAATGCCACTCTGGGCCTGCACTGGACTGCTGCTTCTGTCTGTTACTATCATGGTGCTTTAAAATGCATGTCTTTCTGCCAACAGTTGGAGCAGAGCCAGAAGGAGGCCTCGGACCTTTTGGAGCAAAACCGGCTCCTGCAGGATCAACTGAGAGTGGCTCTGGGCCGGGAGCAGAGTGCCCGGGAGGGCTATGTGCTGCAGGTAGGGCTGAGGGGCTACCTTGGTGCTCGAAATGCACTCAGGACCTCCATACAAAGGACCCCGACAGGCTAGGAATGTGCAAAACCTGCCTGAGCAGGGGCCATCTCTCCCAAGTGTCATCCTCTGGCTCCTCTGCCCCAGGACCGTGGCTCTCAGAGCCTGAAACTTATATATCTAAGGGGTTTTCCTTTGTTTTTTAATAAAATAATTTTGGTGGCTTTTTTCTTTTCCCTCTCAAATTGACCCAATATATATTTATTATAAATACCATACATTTGCAAGTCACTTCTAAGTTGTTTATTAAAAAAAAAAAAAAAACAGCAATAGGCCTATTTTACAGATTGAAGAAATTGAGTAACAGCCAACCAAGTGCCGCCTTATGACTAAGTTAGTGGCAAAGATGGCAGGGGTCCTCCTTCCCTATCTGTGTCTATCCATACCTACAGGTAGACCTAGGCTATTACCACTAGCCCAATGGCCCCACTTCTTTCTTTGTAGACTGAAGTTTTAGGGAGAAAATGTGGCCACCCAGCCCTGAGCCAGCTTAAGAGAGATTAGGAGAACCACAGCCTGGGTCCTAAGCTGAGGGCCCAAACCGAGTATCCACCACCAGAGATCTCTGTGCCACAGTCCTGCTCAGCAAGCAGATTCACAGAGACCACTGAGCACTGCTGGGGGTGTCTCCCCAGGCAATAGGTCAGCTGGACAGGGTGGGCTGGTGCAGGCTGACTGTCCTGCAGCATTCTAGGCCCTATTCTAATTCTGGGGTAGAAAATAACACACTCCTGCCCTGTGGAGTGACATGCTGGTGGGAGGAGAGAACTAACGAATGAGTACTGGGGGAAAGCAAAATAGTGTGATGGAACAGGGCTCTGCCAAAGCTGAGGACTCAACTATCAAGTCAGGGTTCAGGGTTTAAGTCTAGGCTCTGTCACTGACCAGCACAAGCTGGTGTCCCCCACCGGCATTACCTTCTCTTAGATTGCGCAGACTTACACCTTGCCCTGAGGGCCTTTCCAGCTCTCCATGACTCCACGTCTCTATGAATAGTTGCCGTGTCAACATTTTCCAGATCATCATGCCTTGTCATCCTGGGTACCCTGTGAACCCTCTAGGCAGAGTCTGCCTTCCTGCTGCTATCCATGCCATTTTTGTTGCTTTCTCTTTCTTTCTTCCATTTCTTATTTCCCCCAACTTGGACTGTGGCTCTGGGCACCTGTGTGCCCTGCATCCTCCTTTCCAGCCCTTTCTGCCATAGTTACTGCCACGCCTAGTTCAGTTATTGCCGTGCTCCAGGAGCTGGTGATGGTGGGTGTCTTTCATGCATAGCTCACTCTGGGCTTTCTGGGTGATTTGTATGGAACCTCTAGCTAGATCTGAGGACCATCTTTTTAAACCTTGGTTGGGCCATCCCACACAAATTCACTTAACATCAGGTGGTAAAGATACTAGCTGCAGATTTTGCACATCTTAACCTCAGAACCTACCTCTGTGTCTAACTTGGATGATTGCATGATCCTGCACTCAAGCCCTTATCAGCTGGCACTGGGCAGAACTGGCTTCTAAACACCTTCCCACTAGATCTAATAGCAGGTTGCTTTTACCTCCCTTCACACTTTGGGAATGCTTGTAATCAGAAGTCAGAATGAGCAAGGACCTTTGGGATTAAGGGTCAGAAGGAGTTTGCCCAGGAAGGGTGCTGTGCTAACAGTGATGGGAGGAGGAGCTTGCATGGTTTGGACTTGCAGTGGAGTGTAACTTAATAATATAACTGAGTGTCACATCTGTGGCTTTCCCAGCAGACTGAGGCAGGCCAAATTCTTAGGCTGGGCTGTTCTCACTTTTGTTCATGTTGTTTTTTTCCCGATGTTATTAGTTCTGTCTAGTCTGAATGCCTTTCCTTTTGGGGAGTTTTGTTTCATTTGTGTTTTGCTTTTTGCATGCTTCTTCACACTGTCTTATTTGAACTCCATGAAGGTTTGTTTGTTTTGTTGATTATCATATTTTACTCCATGGTTTTTGTTTTCCCCTCATTTTGTCTTCTTACAGGTAGAGATTAGTTCTTCCTGTTACTATAGAGGATGAGCTCCACTTCAAAAGGAAAATGTTCGGATGTCACCTTGCTGACATTCCCGAGCAGTTGCTTCCCTTCCTTCTCTTCCAGTCCTAGAAGGAAGTGACGTCATCACTTACACCCTGCCTCCTGTGCTTTTTTAGGGTTGATTGTCTAGAGCTTTGTACCTTTTGTTTTGCAAAACAAACAGATGCCCGCGCTCTACTCCCCCTTCTTTCCTTCCTGTCTCTTGTTCTCAGTCTTTGTTTTTGCTTACCCGTGTATTCCATTATTCTTTTTGTTTGGTTACTTCTCCTAGAAGCTATTTGATTAGAGTCGTTTTGATGTTGTTATTCATGTTTTCTGTTTACCTGGAAGCAACACTTATCAAAATAATTAAGATGATTTGTTGGATTTTTTTAATGAAAAAAATTGTGCCAAGGACAATTATCAGCAAACCCACCAAGGAGCTTTTCTGTGGTTGACCCTGGCCAGAGGTGTGACACTCAGAACTGGGAAGCCCGAGTGTTTCTAACCAGTGTTTAATCGGTTTTTTTAAGACTGAAGTGGCCACCTCCCAACCTGGTGCCTGGCAGAGGCTCCACAGAGTCAATCAAGATCTGCAAAGGGAGCTGGAGGTCCAGTGCTGGCGCCAGGGGCTAACCACGCAGCAGACCCAGGCCCCGAAGCGCAGCTACAGGGAGGCCAAGGACACAGTCCAGCACCACGAGACAGAGATCCACAGCCTTCAGGCGAGGCTCAGTAATGCTGCCGCTGAGCTTACCATCAAGGAACAGGCACTGGCCAGGCTCAAGGATGACCTGAAACTGGAGAAAGACAAGGTCCGTGAGCATTTGGAGGAGTGGAAGCACAGCAAGGCTGTGCTGAGCGGTCAGCTTCAGGCCAGTGAGCAGAAGCTTAAGAGCACAGAGGCCCTGCTGGTGGAGAAGACACAGGCACTGCGGTACCTGGAGACACAACAGGCGCTGCAGAGGGACCGGCAGAAGGAGGTGCAAAGGCTGCAGGAGCGCATCACTGATCTCAGCCAGCAGCTCAGCGCCAGTGAGCAAGCCCAGCGGCTAATGGAGGAGAAGCTGCAGAGGAACTATGAGCTGCTGCTGGAGAGCTGTGAGAAAGAGAAGCAGGTGCTGCTGCAGAACCTGAGGCAGGTGGAGGACAAGGCTAGCGCCTATGAGGACCAGCTCCAGGACCACGAACGACAGATGGAGCTCCTCCAGAAGGAGAAGCTTAGTGCCCGGTTTGAGGGCAGCGAGGCCATGCACCAGCTGGAGGAGCAGCTACAGGTAAAGGAGGCCAGCATCCACAAGCTGGCTGAGCATGTCCAAAGCCTCAGAGACGAGCGGGACCTGATCAAGCAACGCTTCCAGGAGCTGATGGAGCGCATTGCCCTGTCTGATGGGGACATAGCTGAGCTTCAGAAGAAGCTGAGGGGAAGAGAGGCAGACTACCAGAACCTGGAACACTCCTACAGGAGAGTAGCCAGCCAGCTCCAGGACATGCACACTCTGCTGAAAGAAAAGGAGGAAGAGCTGAAGCACATCAAGGAAATGCATGAGAAAGTTCTGGAAAAGAAAGATCAGGACCTCAATGAGGCTTTGGTTAAAATGGTTGCCTTGGGGAGCAGCTTAGAGGAAACAGAAATGAAGCTCCAGACAAAGGAAGAAATTTTAAGGAAGTTTACAAAGGCATCATTAGAGGAAGTTGAGGAGCTTCAGAGCTCCCTGGAAGAAGCAGAGGAGGATGGCATTGCACTTTCAGGCCCACAGCTCCAAGCCTCAGGCTCATCTCCAGGCTTCCCACCCTTGAGGCTCGAGGAGGACGACCCAGGGGCTGCTCTTAGGGAGAAACATAGGCACAGCAGCCCTAGGACAGAAGTGAGCATGATGCCCCCAAAGTCAGAAGTGCCCAACAAGGAGGGGCACGTGAAGAACACAGCAAAATGTGAGCAGGGGGTACCCAGCGTGAAAAGGCAAAGAATCCGGTTCTCTACAATCCAGTGCCAGAAATACACCCAGGCTGATGGGTCCGAGAAAACCTGGACCAGTAGCACATCTTCTGATACTAGTCAAGACCGGTCACCCTCAGAGGAAAGCATGTCATCAGAGGCCACCCTGAGCTCTCTTCCTGCAGCCAGTGATTCTGACACCTACCTCTCCATAATACACTCCCTGGAGACCAAGCTCTACATCACAGAAGAGAAGCTCAAAGATGTGACAGTGAAGCTGGAGAGCCAGCAGGGCCAGAGCCAGGAGGCTCTGCTCACGCTGCACCACCAGTGGGCCAGCACTGAGGCAAGGCTCCGAGAGCAGCTCCGTGCCAGCCTACTCCAGGTTGGCATGCTGGCCTCCCAGCTGGAGCAGGAAAAACAGGCTAGGGCAAAGATAGTTGAAAATCACGTCGGAGAACTTGGCAATTTCCAGGTAAAAAACACCCAGGCCTTGGCTTGCTTGGAAAATTGCCGCGAACAATTACGATCTCTGCCAGGGTCTGGCCAGGAGGAAGCACAGGAGGCAGGAGCGGGCCCCCTGGCCAGCATGGAGAGAGTGTTAGTCCACGCCATCCAGGCCCTACATCACTGGCCAGCCCCTGCAGACAGCGGGGCCCATGCTCAGCTAGAGGAAGGGAGCGTCTTGGAGAAAGGGAAAGAGACTTTGCAGCAGCCACCTCACCTGCCTGAACTAACTGAGCAGGAGCAGCTTAAGCTACTTTCTGATCAAATAGCTCTGGAAGCCTCACTGATAAACCAAATAGCAGACTCTTTAAAAAACACAACATCAGATATCTCACGCGTTCTCCATGAGATTTCTCAGTCAGGGAGGTTGCCTCTGGAGTCTGGAAGTGCTGCAGTTTGTCTTGGGGCTGCAGCAGACACCTGGGCTAAGAAAGTGCTGGTGGATGGTGAATTCTGGAGCCAGGTTGAGTCCCTGAGTAAGCACCTGGGGATGGTGGGAGGAGAGGCGGCCAGTGTATCAGGAGGTGGGCAGCAGAGCATCCCACAAGCCCTAGTCCCTGCCCTGGCAGATGCTACATGGGTCAGGGCGGAGCTCAGCTTTGCTGTGCAGTCATTGAGGGAATCATTCCACCGTCGGTTGCAGAGCATCCAGGAGACTCTCCAGGGGACCCAGATGGCCCTGCAGCAGCATAAGCACATGCTGGGGGAAATCCTGGGAACCTACCAAACCCCTGAATTTGATAAAGTGATGCAGCAGGTCTCGGAAGCCCTCTCGCTTTCAGCAGGCATTGCAGATGGTGTGCAGGTATCCTGGGAGTTGAGCTCATTAGGAGAAGAACTGAGTCATCGAGATGTAGCCAGCTCCCAGGAACCCTTTCCCTTGTCTGATCAGAGCTCTGGGACCCTCGTTGCTATTCAGGAAGAACTCGCCCTGCAGCTTAAAGATAAGGCCAGCCTCTTAAGAGATATATCTGCCTCTTTAACTTCTCTTCCCACTGTGGAATCAGTAAGAGATTGTCAGAAGCTTCTTCAGGTGTCCCAAAATCTTTCCTATAACACTTATTTGGGAGGCCTTGGTCAATATTCTTCATTATTAGTTAAAGATGCAATTATTCAGGCACAAGTGTGTTATGCAGCCTGCAAAATCCGTCTGGAGTATGAAAAGGAGCTCCAGTGCTACAAGGAGTCCTGGCAGAGCACAGGGGCCTCCTGTCAGGAGCACGAGCAGGTTGTTGGGGCCCTGAGGGAGGAATACAAGGAACTTCTCCAGAAGCAGAAGAGCGAGTACCTAGAAGTGATTGCCATCGTTCAAAGGGAAAATGCAGAGCTCAAGGCCCAGGTCACCCAGCTAGACCATCAGCAGAAGTACCTGGAAGAAGTGGAAAGCAAGCACAGCGAGAACATGTTTGCCCTGCAAGGGAGGTATGAGGAGGAAATCAGGTGTGTGGTGGAGCAGTTGAACAGAGCAGAGAATACACTGCAGGCTGAGCACAGCAGAGTCCTCAGTCAGCTGGATGCCTCTGTCAGAGACAGGCAGGACTTAGAGAGGCACCACGTGGAGCAGATGCAGACCCTGGAGGACAAGTTCCAGCTTAAGGTCAAAGAGCTACAGACCATCCATGAGGAAGAGCTGAGGATCTTGCAGGAGCACTACTCCCAGAACCTCCAGTGCCTGCAGGAGAGACTCTGCCACTACCAGGGGCGGCCCCCGGAAGCCCTCCTGGCTAGCAGCCCCCACAAGCTGCCCACCTCCACCTGGCCAGCCACCCAGCCCCAGGAGTCCCTGCAGGTGGCCACTGGGGAGACTGATTCCATGACAGGGCTGAGAGAGCGCATCCAGGAGCTGGAGGCACAGATGGACATCATGCGGGAGGAGCTGGAGCACAAGGACCTGGAGGGCAACACAGCTACACTGCGGGAGAAGTACCAGAAAGACTTTGAGAACCTTAAGGTTTTGAAGCATCATTTAATTGTAAAGCAGTCAAGAGGCAGGCATTTGCCTGCTTGTTGGGGGGCAGTGTCTGGTGCATCGGACTCTCAGGGTGGAGCTGGGAGATAGTTCTTGGCCCTGAGTTACTGTATGAGCAGAATGTGGTCAACATTCTGTGTATTTGACTCTTCACTCACCATGGTGTGGCCTCAGAGCATGCCCTGGGTTAGGGTCTAGCATCCTGTTCAATATCCCCTACCAGGAAAGAACTAGCAGAACCGGATCACTGGTGAGAGAGGAAGTATAGTCTCCCCATAGCCTTTCCACCTACTTCTAGAAACCTCTCTGTGTTCCCCCAGCAGGGGAAGCCCCTGCTCTCCTGCTCAGCCCCTCACAGCCTCACCCTCTTTCCCACCCCCACCTCCAAGCTGGTGCAAACCCACCCTTAAGGAAAACAACCCAGGATAGACAGTCCAGGGGCACTCTTGAAGAACTGTCTTCTTAACTCTCCTAAGAGAACAGAGTTTGTGGTTCCCAAAAGGTAGTAATATTTGCAATACATTGTCGAGAGTTACTTACTCTCCCACCCCAAATCTCTGGGGAACTGGCATTTAATGGGCATTCTGTGTCAGGAATATAAGAGCAACTTTCAGCTGCTGGTGTTCCTTCTTAGGAACTTTGAGAAATCACACTTTTCTTGTCACTGTCCTCCACACCCTTACCCTGTTTCACATTCCTACACCATTAGGCAGAATAACCAGGTCCTGGTACTCAAAGGTGGCATTCCAGGCTGTGAAGGGGGCACCTACACATCTTGAGTCCACAAGGGCCTGAGTGCTCATTCCCCACCACAGGGACTGCTTGCTCCACCAGAGCCTCCTGCACAGTGAGGCTGTTTCAGCTCCCACATCAGTCAGCTGGGCTTACATAAGTCTTTGGCCAAAGTGGTTTCCTCGCACCCCAGTTAGCAAGATATCAGAAAAGAGAATACTGGCCACAGATGGTGCCAGGACCCAGTGTCCCTCAGTGGTGACATAGGACCATGGTGTTCTCATTGACACCCTTGAACACACAGAAATTAGAACCAGACAGAACTCTTGAAAGGACCTGGCTAATGCTGTTACTTTTTGCAGCTTTTTGTCTGGGTTGGAGAGCCTGAGGCTTGGGCCTGATGGCCCCTCTGCCACAGCCACAGGCTGAAACCTTCCCTTGTGATTCTGCACAGTAGTCATGGAGGAACTTTCATTGATCCCAGGGATTTTTGGCTTAAAAATCAAAATTTGTTTGCAGAGAAATTATTTTGAACACATATGCTCTCCAAGGAAGCAACTAGTCTTTAAAGGTACCTCAGAGTTTCTGTAGGAAGAATTTTATCATCATGTAAATATTTTAAAGCACTCAAATCAAACTAATACTTACAAGACCTTCTAGCTGTGTGTTAACCAAGAAGCCATATGTGAACCAAACCACACAGGAGAGAAGATGGTGGGCGGAGAGCAGGTGAGGGGCCAGGAGACACAGCACCAGAATTCCCCCAGCTGTCTTGTGTGCTGGTGGTGAAAGGAGACCACTGGCTTCCAGGCACAGCCTCTGGGAGAAGTAGTGCCCAGTTAATAGTGAACAACAGTTGAAACCATATGCCCAGTACAACAGATCTGTGGCAGTGAGGTCCAGACTGTGACCATGAGTTTGAAAATACTGAATTGAGAACCTCAGAAGGGCCTCACAATTACTGTGGGGGCTTAAAGACAGCCAAGCATGGTAATTTGATTTCTTGGTATTTTTTTTTCTTGAATCCATGTGCAAGAAGATCAACCAAATAATAATAGGGTTAGAAGGAGGAAGACTCCACTACACTTGCATTTATAAATGTAACATGGCCACATGCTTCCACTTAAAAAAAAAAATCACTGAAAGGCCTGATCCTTATTCAGAAACAGATCTTGCAAAGAATTTAGGCAGAAAGTGTGACTTCGTGCACAAAACAGCTATACACACCACCTCTTTGCATCTATGTGGGACACTCATCTGCCCAGCAAGAGCAACTTTGGTAAGCCAGGCCTGGGCTTCCCAGTGTAGCTGTGGGATGGTTCAGTCCCTTCTTAGGGCCATACCTGTGTCCTTCCCCTGCAGGCCCAGGTAATAAACTAACACAGGTTGTAATGAGACATATATAGGTTTAGAGAATAGTTTTTCTGCTCTGTGTCTTAATACAGTTAGTACAGTCACTAGTTAATTTGTGCCCCCTGTTTGTACTTCAAAAGAAAAAGAGGGAAAATGCAGGGTGGAAGAGAAGAGATCATATAGCCTAATGTAATTCCCTCATAGACACCAGAGAGGTTCAATGACCACATGAGGGTAGCCAGCTAGAGGGTGGCAGGGCCAGGCCCCTTGGAGCACTCCAGCTGATGAAATCATATGAGTATGGCTTATTTGTGAAATGCACTGGTGCTGAGAGCTATTTGTTGCGTAAACAAACCAAACAGGGCCGGCCTCCGCACACTCACTCTCCTCTCCCTCTCGTCAGTCCTCCCTGGCAGTAACTCTATCAAGGCCCAGGATTGGCTAGTTTAGATTCTACTGCAGCCTCTTGCCACTCACAATGCCAGCTTTTCACAGGATTCAGGTCACAGAAATAAGACAATTTATAGATGTAAGCACCCCTTTGTAACTGCTTTCATAGCATAAATGCTCAGTATCATCAGTGAAAGTCTCCAGACAGCCATTCAGTGACTCCACTGGCTCAGTGCTTGCCTTCAGAGAGTGTGTTTTCTGGAGCAGGCAGAGCTGCTGACTTATTAAACAGGACGCCCAACTCAAAGGTAAAGAAACAAAGGATAAAGTCCCCTTTGCATCTTGCAGGCCACATGCGAACGTGGGTTTGCAGCAATGGAGGAAACACACCAGAAAAAGATTGAAGATCTCCAGAGGCAGCACCAGCGGGAACTGGAGAAACTGCGGGAAGAGAAAGACCGTCTCCTGGCTGAGGAAACTGCGGCCACCATCTCAGGTGGGAACTGGGCACGGTGGCCAGTTTAACCCAGAGGGCAGGACAGGTGGACGACTTATTCCTGAGCTGAATGTACAGCTTAGAGTAGTGATTGGTCTTTGTGCTGTCTTCTGTTTGAAATTTAAGCTTCATAATCTAATTCTTTTTTCTTTAATTTCATTTTTCAATTACAGTTTACATTCAATATTATTTTGTATTAACTTCAAGTGTACAGAATAGTGGTTAGGCAGTCCTATACTTTATAAGTTGATTCCCCGATATTTCCAGGCACTGTACATAGTAATTTCATTATTATTGACTATATGTCCTACACTGTACTTTATATCCTGTTACTATTTTGTAACTACCAATTCGTGTTTCATGATCCCTTCACATTTTTTATCTAGTCCCTCAACCCCCTTCCCATCTGGCAACTATCAGTCTGTTCCCTGTATATATGAGTCTGTTTCATTTTTGTTTGTTTATTCTGCTCTTTAGGTTCCACATAAAAGTGGAATCATATGGTATTTGTCTTTCTCTGACTTATTTCATTTAGTACATAATTCCTTCTACATCCATCCATGTTGTCAGAAATCAATAAGGTTTCATTCCTTTTTTATGACTGACTAATACTCCATTGTATATACATACCACAGCTTTTTTATCCACTCATCTATTGATGGGCACTTCGGTTGTTTCCATATCTTGGCGATTGTAAATAATGCTGCAGTGAGCATAGCAGTGCATATATCTTATGAATTAGTGTTTTAGATTTCATCAGGTGAATATCCAGAAGTGGAATCACTGGGTTATAAAGAACTTCCAATTCTAATTTTTTGAAGACCTTTTATACTGTATTCCACAGTGGCTACACCAGTCTGCATTCCCACCAACAGTGCACAAGGGTTCCTTTTTCTTCACACACTTGACAACACTTGTTTGGTTTTTGATTTATTGATGCTAGCCATTCTGACATGTTGAAATAATATCTCATTGTGGTTTTAATTTGCATTTCTCTTATGATTAGTGACATTGAGCATGTTTTCATGTTTATTGACCATCTGTATGTCCTCTTTGGAGAAGAGTCACTTAGGGTCCCTTGACTATTTTTAAAATGAATTGTTTCCTTGGGTTGTTGAGTTGTCTGATTTCTTTATAAATTATGGCTATTAACCCCTTATCAGATGTACCATTGGCAAATATATTCTCCTAATCAGTCAGTTGTCTTTTTGGTTTTTTAAAAAATATTTTTTAATTTTTAATAACAGTTGATGTGTTCAATATTATATTAGTTTTAGGTGTATAGCCCTGTGATTATTACTTATGAGGTGATCACCCTGATGACTATAGTACCCATCTGACACCATATAGACTTATTACAATATTATTGACTTTATTCTCTGTGCTGTAGTTTATATCCCCATGACTGTTTTATAACTACCAATTTGTACTTCTTACTTGCTTCTCTTTTCTCACCCATCCCTAAACCTGTTCACATCTGGCAACCTTAAATATCTGTATCTATGAGCCTTGTTTCTGCTGCTTGTTCATTTATTTTGTTTCGGTTTGGGTTTTTTTTTGGGGGGGGGGTGGATTCCAAGTATAAGTGAAATCATAGAGCATTTTTCTTTCTCTGCCTGACTTACTTCATTTGGCACAATACCATGTTCCAATCCATGTTGTTGCAAATGGTAAGATTTCATTCTATTTATGGATGAATCATATTTCATTGTATATATGCACCACTTGTTTATGCATTCATTTGATGATGTACATTTAGGTTGTTTCCATATCTTAGCTATTGTAAATAATGCTGCAGTGAACATATGGATGCATGTATATCTTTTTGATTTAGGGTTTGGGGCTTCTTTACATAAATGCCCAGAAGTAGAATTGCTGGGTCTTTTTTATCTTCTCTTGTCATAGCCTTTGTTTTAAAGTTTATTTTGTCTGGTATAAGTATTGCTACTACAGCTTCTATTTTAACATTTCTATTTCAGTGAAACATCTTTTCTATCTTTACTTTCAGTTGTGTGTGTCTTTCAATCCTAAGTGAGTCTCTTGTAGACAGCTTATTTAAGGGTCTTGTTATCCATTCAGCCATCATGTGCTTTTTGATTGGAACATTTAAATCAATCTGCATTTAAATAATTATTGGCAGACAGGTATTTATTGCCACTTTATTATTCATATTATTGATCTTTCATTCTTCTTAAAGAAGACTGGTTAACATTTCTTATAATACTGATTTGGTGGTGGTGAAATTGTTTATTAGCTTTTTCTTGTCTGGGAAACTCTATATGTTCTTTGATTCTAAGTGATAGTTTTCCTGGAGAGAGTAGTATTGGTTGTAGGTCCTTGCTTTTCAACCCTTTGAATATTTCATGCCAATCCTTCAGGCCTGCAAAGTTTCTGTTAAGAAGTCAGCTGACAGTCTTATGGGAGCTTCCTTGTAGGTACACTGCTTTTTCTTGCTGCTTCTAAGATTCCCTCTTTGTCTTTAACTGTTGGCTTTTAATTATGATGTTTCTTGGTGTGGACCTTTTGAAGTTCATCTTGTTTTGGACACTCTGTGCTTCCTGGACTTGTATATCTAGTTCCTTCACCAGGGTAGGGAAGTTTTCCATTATTTTTTTAAAATGGCTTTTTTTTGCCCTGGCTGGCGTAGCTCAGTGGATTGAGTGCAGGCCTACAAACCTAAGGATGGCGGTTCGATTCCCAGTCAGGGCACATGCCTGGGTTGCAGGCCAGTTTCCAGCAGGGACACATGAGAGGCAACCATACATTGATATTTCTCTCCCTGTCTCCTTCCCTTCCCCTCTAAAGATAAGTAAATAAAATCTTTAAATAAATAAATAAATAAATAAATAAATAAATAAATAAATAAATAAAATAGCTTTTCAATTCCTTGCTCTCTCTCTCTCTCCTCCTCCTAGTATCCCCATGATGCAAATGTTGGTACACTTGAAGTTGTCTCAGAGGCTCCTTACAGTATGCTCAGTATTTGGATTCTTTTCTTTCTGCTCTTCTGATTGGGTGTTTTCTGCCTCCTTATCTTCCAAATCACTGATTTGATTCTCTGCTTTATCTACTCTACCTACTTTTGGTGCCCTGTAACATATTCTTCATTTCAGTTACTGTGTTCTTCAGTAAGGTTCTTTTTTTATGTTTTCTATCTCCATTTTTATGTTTCCTGTGTCTTTATTGAAGTTCTCATTAAGTACATCTCCTGTTCCCCTAAGGTCATTGAACATCCATATAACTAATATTTTGGACTCTGCATCTAGTAGATTGCTTGTCTCCGTTTTGTTCGGTTCTTTTTCTAGAGTTTTGTTCTGTTCTTTCATTTTGGAACATGTTTCTTTGTCTCCTCATTTTGGCAGCCTCCCTGTGTTTGTTTCTACATATTAGGTAGAGCTGCTATGTCTCCCAATCTTGGTAGAGTGGTCGAATGAAGTAGGTGTCCTGTAGGGCCCTGTGGCACAGCCTCCCTTGTCACAGGAGCCTGTGTATACCCTCTCTGTTGTAGTTGAGCCTTCACTAATGTCACATCAATAGAAGGTATTTACCCCTAGGCCAATGGGCTGTAGGACTGACTACAACCACCATGGAGGGTCTGCTGTAGAGAGTTCTACCCTCTTAGAGTAAAACTAACTTCACTGGGGCTCAGGTACCCACCAAGTTCAGCCCTTGAGTGTGTTGCTTGTGGAGGTGGTTAGTCTGAAGCTGTCTGACAAGTGTGCTGGTTCTGGGGCCTCTTGAGGGGTGTTGGCAAACGTCATCTGCCACTCAGCATAAACTACAAAGCAGTCTGCAGATGGCTGCTACTTATCCTGGGCATGAACCCTAGAGCCACACAACTTAGTCTATCCTTAAGTCTGTCCATATCTCCTTGAGAGTCTTCCAAGAGAGTTTGCACCAAAGTGCAGGCTGGCCATAGCCAGCTGACTATTTTTGCAGGGTATGAGTTTGGCAGATGAGGCTCTGGGCAATTGTGAGAATGGAGCTAGTGGATCTTGGGGGTGGGGGATGGTCCCTGCTCCAGAGCCATACAACTCAGTCTCTGTCACGTAAGGCTGCCTTACATTCAGCCTTAAGAGCCCTTCAGAAAAGTCTACATGCCATGGACTAAGGCAGCTGAATCCTCAGTAGTCATGAGATCAGCAGGGTGGGAGGACAGGGAGTCAGAGGGTGGGGCTAGTTATAGTGCATTCCTGTAGGCTGATGCTGTAGGGAGGGGAGTGCTCAGCCCAGGAGAGATGGCATCTGTGGGCCCTTGGGAGAGGGACTCAGCACAGGGACCCTGGCAGCTGTTCCTTCTGCTTTCTCCCTGGAGCCACCCAACCCAGTCTGTCCTCACATAAGTCCAGTTCACTACAATCTGCTCTCCCTCTGCCAGACACCAGGGTGAATAGCCACTGATTAGATTTTGTACATTGGCCTTTGAGAGAGGGTGCTGGGTTTCTAGCGGACTCCTTTCTATCCCTGGCAGACACAATCCCCACTGATTTTCACAGCCAGATGTTATATGGTCTCCAGTTCCCGGCTCTGGTGCTCTGGGCTTGGGAGCCTGACATAGGGTTGAGACATTACACCTCAGAGGAGGACCTTTGCAGCTGAGATATCCCTCCAAATTCTCAACAGCCGCACATGGGTGCAGGACCAGCTTTTCTCGAATCTCAGCTGTTCTTATCAGTTTCAGTGTGACTTCTGCAAATCCTTGGTGATAAGACTAGTGTTCTGTCAGCTATTCAGGTTACTTGTTCTATATTTTAATTTAATTCCAGTTTGGACTGGGAATGATACTAGTGTAATTTTCACCTATCCCACCACCATCCTGGATTCTCCCCTGAGATTTTTCTTTGACAGTACTCTCTGTGGAGAAGGCTGGTTTTACGAGCTCTTTCAGAGCTTGCAAGCCTAAAGCCACCACTCCAGCTCGCTGACCTCCATCACACCCCGTTACATGTGTGACTCCCCAGCCTGGTCAGCCCCATTGGTGGCGTTCCCCTCTGGCTTACAGGCACCTGTCAGCATAAGACCTCTGCATAGTGTGGCCTGCAACGTCAGACCATAGCTTCTACCTACAAAAAAAATCTTTGTACAAATCAAATGGCGCTGTGTCCTGAGAAAACACAGTGCCATTGCTTTTGTGTTGCCCTCCCTTTATGTAATTATACTTTACAGTGGTTTATTGCTTTAGTACCCAGAAGGAAAATAAACTAACCTAAAAGCTTGCTTGTTTTATAAACTCATGCTTGAATTTAACATTGACATTTATTTAATCAGTTTGGTCTTCATTTAACATCAAAAGAACAAATGCACCTGTATCCACCCTAGAGAATGATTTTGGGAGAGGCAGCCTGATTACAATGGGTTAAGCAGTAACTGTGGGGAGCTGTTATATTGTCTTATATGGCCCCCCAGGCTGTTAGTGCTGATGGCCATGTCCTTGCCCACAGCCATTGAAGCCATGAAGAATGCCCACCGGGAGGAAATGGAGCGCGAGTTGGAGAAGAGCCAGCGGTCCCAGATCAGCAGCATCAACTCAGACATCGAGGCCCTGCGGCGGCAGTATCTGTAAGTTGGTTTCCTGCCCTTGGGAGGGTCTGGAGGGTGGCCTTTAAGATGGGAAAGGGTGCCTTTCCTGTGTTTTTATGGGAGCCACACAGATGGGGTTCCTGAGGGGTTTCCTCAGGCCCATGGGCACTGAGGGCAGCTCAGAGCCTTTTTTCCAGAGGGGCTGAGTGCTGTTGAGGGTCAGTAAGCCACTGGTTCTCATGGCCCACGGTCATCCTGTTACTAAAACAAATAGAAACTGATTATCAAACTCTAGAGAATGAAGTATAGGAAAGGAAATTTTATAACTATTAGCCCTTTTTCAGGACTCCTCTCAGGCCATGCACAGAATTCACTCTATCCATCAGCTGCTGCCGCCTCAGTAGCTTGCGAGAAAGGAATCCGGTCTGGGGCCTGATGCTTGACGCTTTATGACTGTGTTGCAGAAGTGGCCATGTGCCCTATGTTTTTTTAAAAAGCACGTGTGCTGATTCCCTTTTTATAAGCAAGAGACTGGAGGGAATACAGCAGCATAGCTGCTTATATTTTTCCTTCTGAGACCTACCACTACTTGGAGCTCTTGAATTGGTCACTGTGAAAGTCATGCAGAGCCAGCTTTGTAATATAAAACAATTGAGGTCCCTGCCTCTTCCAGGGCTCCCATTTAGTGCAGTCAGAGCCAGGGCTGAGTGGGTGGCCTCCTGTGGACTGCTGTCATGCTCATCCTGGCTGGAGGGGGTGGTGACGGTGTGCAGGGCCTAGATGCCTTGGCCTGATGCCCCATATCCTCAGCTCTACCCATGGGACATCCAGCCCTGCTCAGAGATTTTAGAGTGACAGAGAACATCATCTTGATGCTTTGATTTTTTTTGGATTAATAGAGTCTGGGACTGCATTATCAGACAAATATTGCCTCAGAAGTTAGAGCTGAAACAAAGTGCAAATCTGACTTCTCTCAGAAACAAGACATTTGTTTTAGCACAAGTGAATGAATTCTCTCCTGACTTCACAAGAGAGGCTCTGTCTGTTGGACTGCTAAGCTACTTGAAAGAGGGTGAGGGAAGGGCACAGAATAGATTTCTGTAAACTTGAAGTACTTTTTAAGTTTTCTCTTCAGTTGGGTACAAACTTTTTGAGAAACAAAATGCATAAGGCCTGTTCTGTGTTGCTCAACAGTTCTTTCTGTTGTCTTGTTGCCCCTCAAGCTTCACAGTGGGGACACAGAACCTGTAGAGGCTTAGGCCCTGGGGTGGGGAGGGGACAAAGGAGTGAGTTGGTGCTCTGTCCCCAGGGAGGAGTTGCAGTCGGTGCAGCGGGAGCTGGAGGTCCTCTCCGAGCAGTACTCACAGAAGTGCCTGGAGAATGCCCACCTCGCCCAGGCGCTAGAGGCTGAGCGGCAGGCCCTACGGCAGTGCCAACGCGAGAACCAGGAGCTCAACGCCCACAATCAGGTGAGCCCATGCTCAAGCTAGGGGCCACGCCTCAACTTCAGGGTGTCCCCAACTCTCTACAAGCACCACCCCAACATCTGACATCTGCCAGTGTGTTGACAGAAACTCACTGCAGATGCTAGAGTGGTGGCTGTTCTGCTACATGAACCAGGTGTTTACACTTGGACTCTAAGATGTCTCAGTCTCTTCTGAGTGTCTCTGAATTTCTGCTTTGTTGTTGCTTAGTAGGGCCTGGCAGGGTCATTGTACCCAGTCCAGGTTTCCTGTCCCCAAGTCTAGGACCAGGTATAAATGTCTCTTAGTCAAGACCATATACTGCTCACATTTATTTTTGTCAGGGTATTCTCAAAATTTGCCTACTTCTCAGAAAATTGGGGTGCATTTAAAATCCTGGCTAATGAATAGACTAGAGATAGCTTTAGTTTGATAAAAGCTCTGTGGGTACCAAATTGGAGCACCATCCTCACAACCCACTGCTCACATCCCCAGGCACTGAGCAAACAGACATGTTGGCATGGTTTAGGTGCAAGGCCTCCACAGGCCCATGGCCAATCTGTATGAGGGCACTGCAGCAGGACTGTTTCCACTTAGTCACCGCAGTGGCCTGATGACCATTTGTCAGTTGGAAAGAAGGTAGAGAAAGTGAGTGGGAGGGAAGCTGGAGAACCTAGGACCTGTATAGAGAACCTGTATAGAAGCTCAAATGGGACAAATCATAACACAGATTAGCTCTAGTAATAGTGATAAAAAGGTATCAAGGATAGTGGAACCCTGAATACATAATTCTACAAAATACAGTGCCACACAGATGGCTTCTACAGGGATATAAATTGCAGGCTGTTATACCTGCACATGTTAAACCTAAAAAGCTATAGTGTGTACAAGCACTGCTCATGGCTGCCTGTGTCTGCTCATTTCTGCTTAGTGTTATAAGAGAGCAACCTCTCCTGATTGAGGTCCCCAAGAATTTCTGTTGAGCAACCATGTTTTGTTGTTGCTGATCCCAGGAGCTGAACAACCGCCTGGCTGCGGAAATTGCACGATTACGGACACTGCTGACTGGAGATGCTGGTGGGGAGGCTGCTGGCTCACCCCTCACACAGGGCAAGGATGCCTATGAGTTAGAGGTACTGCTTGGAGCCTGACTCCCTCTTCACCCAGTTCTGCACTGTATAAACCCTAAGTGGGGATCAAGGAGTGGCCCAAAGCTTACAGATCATTACAGGGATGAGACCTGGAGGCAGCTGGAGGGAAAGAACATGAAAGATCCAAATCAGCCCAGGACAGCCAAAGAAAACAGTTAGCTTCCAGGCAGCATGGGACCCCTCTTATGCTATGGGGACCTTTAACCCCATTCTCACTCTGCTACTCTCCTCTCCTCTGCTTCTGCCACACCACAAATACTGATCGCCTAAAACAAAACAGTTAATAACTATGTGGACACTGTAGCTGCTTGAGTTTCTATAACACTCTATTATTCAGAATCTGGTAGGTTCATCTTAAGGTAGAACAATTAATTTTAATGTATAAGACAGCCTTATCCATACTGCAGTTGTGAAAGCACTTAGATTTCTAAAAGATGTGGAAGAGGGAGAGTACATTCAACAAAAGTTTCAACAGGACATCTTCATGGACACTATCTCAGGCTTAGGCCCAGGAAATTGCCTTGGTCCCAGGCTGAGGACCAGGGTCCTCATGTCTAGGAGGAGTCGCCACAATGTTCTTCTTCCTTTTTCTGTGTCTGTATGTAATGTTTAAATTGTTAGTCGTGTTTAAATTTTATTTGCTGGCATTTTCCATGGTATATTGGTGAGGATGAGAAGAAAGTTGCCTGCTCCTCATTGTGTGGAGGGGAGTTCTCTGCTCAGTCTTCGCTTTAAAGACTCCAAAATTCCTTTTGCTCTCTCATTCTAGGTCTTACTACGAGTCAAGGAATCGGAAATACAGTACCTAAAACAGGAGATCAGCTCTCTCAAGGACGAGCTCCAGACGGCATTGCGGGTGCGAGCACACCCCCACAGGGGTGGATCTGCAGGGGGGGCTCAGAATGGGGTAGGGCCCGTTCTGAATGGGGCAGCTCACTTGTCTGCAGAGCTCACAGAGGTCCCTATGCTCAGCAAGTATCTCAGGCTGTTCTAGAATAGACTTTATTTTCATGAGGCATGTGTTTTCAAATTTGAATTCTCTTAAAAACCCACTTCATGCAGGTATGGTAAAAATGAGAAGTCTATCTGGTCTCCTTGTATCCTGGTTGTTCTCCATGCCTTCTTTGTGTTTTGGCAGGACAGTGAGACCTGAGAGAAATGTCATCCTGGGAAGCAAGAGTTCATTCGGTTGCCATTATCCTCTAGGATTCCTTAGGAAATCTAAAACAGAGAGGGAGTTTTACAGGCTGGATTACAGGGAGGTCCTTGGTGGTCCTTGGTGGGTTGACCAGCCCACACTATGCCTGAGCTTGCAAGAGCTCTCCAGGATCCTGTCTTGTGTTCAGATGGAGACTCTGTGCCTATTTTAGTTTGTGTCCAGTTTCTGCCTTTGGAAGACCAGGCCGGGTCAGCCTGCCTCCCCTGCCACTGATGTGTTCCCCAGGCAATTGGCAGAAGCATTCCAACCCCTGGGAGACAGACTACCTGGCCTGGTTGTAACCACTGTTTTCTCTGACCATTTATCTTCAAGGACAAGAAATATGCTAGTGACAAGTACAAAGACATCTACACAGAACTGAGCATCGTGAGGGCAAAGGCTGACTGTGATATCAGCAGGTTGAAAGAGCAGCTGAAAACAGCCACAGAAGCACTGGGTGAAAAATCCCCTGAGAACACCCCTGTGTCAGGATATGGTGAGCAATTCAGGCTCTGGGTTGTGACTCAGCAATTCGTGGGGATTTGTTCATAGAGTTAACTGGGTCTTGAGTGAGAGCAGAGAATTGATTTTATGTTTCTGATTTTAGGCTTATATATTTCCTCACAGAGAACAGCCAGAGGGATGCTGGCCCATGAGCTGGCAGGTGCCCTGGGATAGGAAACTGTTTTCCTGTAGGTGCACTGGTGGCAGACACTATGTTGATTGCTTTTAAGGGAAATCACACCAGCAACGCGTATTTTATAGTAATGACAGGTTGCGTTTTTCCATTTTCCTAAAGAACTCAACAGTTTGGTGGAGGAAGCTCTCACTAGTTGCTTAATCCTAGGGTTTTACAATAAAATCTGTGGATGGCCTTGGGAAGAGGAGCTAGGGGATAATAATTCCTAATGAAAAGATGTCTTAGATCACTAATATCCAAAAAAATTCAACTTCTTTCTCGCAGCTGGCCAGAGATTAAGGATAGTAGCTGTACTGACAAATGGGTGGAGAGAAAACTGCATCACTGCTGGGATGATAAGGTAGCAGTCTTTCTGGAAGGCAGTGAGACAGAATTTAAAATCCAACTATAGGCTGACTTTGGGTGGGTAAAGAAATGGTAACAGTGGCTGCTTCAGAGGCGAGCCCCAGGTAGCCAGGAGACAGTGAGAGAGGATGACTTAGAATTAGGGGCAGAATGTGTACATCCTGTGACCTGCCAATTTAACTTCTGAAAAAAAAACAGGTGCAGGACTTCCAGCCAAGATGGAGGCATAGGTAGACATGCTGTCCCTCCTCCTACAACCAAAATAAGAACAACAACAATTTAGAAACAAAATAACAACCAGAACTGACAGAAAATTGAACTGTATGGAAGTCCGACAACCAAGGAGTTATTTCAACTCCTCTACACACATTCATCCAGACCAGTAGGAGAGGCGGAGTCAAGCATCCGGGTGGAGAGGGGTCGCAGCAAAAAAAGCAGCAGCACCTGGTGTGCAAGGCAGCAGCTGACAGACCCTGTGCACGCAGGCGGCAGCTGGCAGATCCCAGGTGCAGGGTGGCAACGGGCAGACCCAGTGAGGTGGCAGTTGTGAAGTGGGACACTGTGCACAAGGCAGCTGGCTGACCAGGCAGTACCACATTTGCGCGCAAATAACCAGGCAAAATTGGGGAGCAAGACAGACCACACAACCTAGGGTCCAGGCGCCAGGAAATAGAGCCTCAAAACACCAATTGAAAACACCTGTGGGGATTGAGGTGCTGGGAGAGACTCCCAGCCTCAAAGGAGAATTTGTTGGAGAGACCCACAGGGTCCTAGAAGGTACACAAGCCCATCCATCCAGAAATCAGCACCAGAAGGGCCCAGGTTGCTTAGGGGAAGCAGCGGAAGTGACTGAAATCTGGTAGCAGAGAACAGAGCAAAGGCCATTGTTCCCTCTCAGATCCCACCCCCACACATAGCGTCACAACCCAGCAACTGGGTTGCCCCGCCCTGGTGAACACCTGAGGCTCCACCCCTCAATGTAACAGGCATGACAAGACCAAAAAAGACATGGCCCAAACAGAAGAACAGATCAAAGCTCTGGAAATAATACAACTAAGCGATGAAGACATTGCCAACCCATCAAATGCACAATTCAAAGTACTAGTGATCAGGATGCTCACAGAACGTGTTGAATTTGGTTGTAAATTAAATGAAAAAATGAAGGCTATGCTAAGTGAAATGAAGTAAAATAAATGCACAGGGAACCAGTAGTGATGGGAAGAAAACTGGGACTCAAATCAATGGAGTAGACCAGAAGGAAGAAAGAAACAACCAAACAGAAAGAATGAAGAAACAAGAATTCAGAAAAATGAGGAGAGTCGTAGGAACCTCCAGGACATCTCTATACTTTCCAACATCCGGATTATAGGGGTACCAGAGGGGGAAGAGGAAGAGCAACAAGTGGGAAAGTTATTTCAACAAATAATAAAGGAGAACTTCCCCAATCTGGCAAAGGAAATAGACTTCCAGGAAGTTCAGCAAGCTCAGTCACCAAAAAAGTTGGACCCAAGGAGGAACACACCAAGGCACATCATCATTAAGTAACCCAAGATTAAAATGAAGGAGAGAATTCTAGAAGCAGCAAGAGATAGAGACAGTCACCTACAAAGGAGTTCCCATCAGACTGACAGCTGATTCCTCAAAAGAGACCTTGCAGTTAAGAGGGGCTGGAAAGTATTATTCCAAGTCATAAGAGGCAAGAACCTACATCCAAGATTGCTCTATCTAGCAAAGCTTTCATTTAGAAGGGCAGATAAAGTGCTTCTCATATAAGGTCAAGTTCAAGGAGTTCATCATCACCAAGCCCTTATTGTATGAAATGTTAAAGGGACTTATCTAAGAAAAAGAAGATAAAAAAAACATGTACAGTAAAATGACAGCAAACTCACAATTATTAACAAGCACACCTAAAACAAAAACAAACTAAGCAAACAACTAGAACAGGAACAGAACCACAGAAATGAAGATCACATGGAGGTTATCAACAGGGGAGTAGGAGGGGGAGAGAGGGGAAAAGGTACAGAGAATAAGTAGCATAGATGGTAGGTAGATAATAGACAGGGGGAGGGCAAGAATAGTATGGGAAATGTAGAAGCTAAAGAACTAAGTATGACACATGGACATGAACTAAAGGGGGGGAATGTGGGTGGGAGAGGGTGTGCAGGGTGGAGGGGAATGAAGGGGAGAAAATGGGACAACTATAATAGCATAATCAATAAAATATATTTTTAAAAAGGTGCGTAGAAATGTGCCAACAAGAATATTTAGCACAGTATACAGGAGCAAAAAACTGATTCCCCCTAAACAATCTTCTACTTTCATCAAACAGAAGGCCCATGACATCACTACACAGTGAACTACTGTGTAGTTTTTACAAGAGATTAGGTTGAGGAGCTCCTGGTCAAGACGAAGGCATAGATAAACAATGCACTCACCCACAACCACATCAAAATTACAACTAAACTACAGAAGAGCCATCCTTCAGAATCACATAAAGTCAGGCTGAACAGAAGTCCTGTAACCAAAAATATAATGAAGCAGCCACATTGAAACTGATAGGAGGGGCAGAGATGCAGAACAGCCATGGGTGGTTGATAAAAATCGGAACAGATATCTCAGATGTGGATGTTCCGTCCTGAGGAGTCAAGAGGCCCAACCCCACACCAGGCATCCAGCCCAGGAATACAGAGCTGGAAAGAGAACTCCCAACAACTTCTGGCTCTAAAAACCAGTGGGGATTGAGGCTGAGTGAGACAGAGGGCTTCCTGAGTCCCAGGAAGTTTCTCTTAAAGGGTCTGTGCAGACGTACTCAGACTCACTCACTCTGAGCTCTGACACTGGGGCAGCAACTCAAAAGGTGCCAGAGACGTGCAAGGAGAAACTGAATTGTCTGGCTTTGGGGCTAGAATAGGAGGGGGAGCTTTCTCCCAAGTAGAAGTGCTGGCAGAGGCTATTGTCACTTTGCTGAGCCCTCCCTATAGGTGGGTACCATTTCTATGTCTCACTGAGTCTCCTGAGTCCTAGGAGGCTGTTCCCCCAACCCAGTGATTCCTTAAAAATCCTGCTCCACCCAATTTGCAGGTCCACCCAAGCAGTTTCCAGTGACTTTTTCATACAAATGGCCTGTCTTGACTTGCTGCAGGCTTTACTAAAAAGTCCCTCAAAGGTTCACAACCCCCCCCCAAAAAAAAGAGCATTTGGCCTTGGCATGCCCCATACCCCTTGCTAAGTGTCCCAAGGGTTAGCACTAGTGTTAGCCAGCTTGGGTTCACAGTTTGGTCTTTCCCAGGTATGTCTTAGCCCAGCACAATGAGCAGCCATCTGCTGATCATTGTGTAGCTGATGCTGGGTGGCCCTGGGAAGAGCACAGGCAGTGGCTGACCTTGGCCAGTGCACCTGGTAGACAGCTTAAGTTCACACCAAAACACCAAGCAACCACCTCATGAGCAACACACTCAAGGGGCAGACTCACTGGGCACCAGAGCCCTGCTGAAGCAAGTCCTACTCCATAAAGTTGGCCCCTGCAAAGCAGCTCCTCTGCTGTGCTCCTGGCCAGGACTCCCTTCCAGTTGGTCTCAGGGTATATCTGGAATGCCAGGCTTCTGTGACAAGGGAGACTATACCACAGGGCGATATAGGACACCTACTATACAAGGCCACTCTCTTAAGATTGGGAGATGTAGCAACTCTACCTAGCACATAGAAACTGCCAAAATAAGAAGACAGCAAAACATGGCCCAAATGAAAAGACAGGAAAAAAACTCCAGAAAAAGAACTAAATGAAAAGGAGACAAGCAATCTACTAGATACAGAGTTTAAAACACTGGTAATAAAGTTGCTCAGTGAACTTAGAGGAACAGTAGATGAACTTAGCATTTCAGAAGAGACATGGGGAATATAAAAATAGAGATAGAAACATGAACCAGTGAGAAGTGAATAATACAGTAACCAAAATGAAGAATACATTATAGAGAATCAACAGTAGAGAAGATGAAGCAGAGAATCAAATTAGCAATTTGGAAGATAACAAGACAGGAAACACCCAATCAGAACAGCAGAAAGAAACAGGAATGCAAAAATTGAGGATACTGTAAGGAGCCTCTGGGACAACTTCAAGTGTCCGACATTCGCATCATAGGGATGCTGGAAGGAGAAGAGATAAAACAAAAGATTGAAAAGCTATTTGAAAATATGACAGAAAGCTTCCCTAACCTGGCGAAGGAACTAGAAATACAAGTCCAGAAAGCACCAAACAAGATGAACCCAAAAGGCCCACACCAAGACACATCATAATTAAAATGCAAAAGGTTGAAGACAAAGAGAATCTTAAAAACAGCAAAAGAAATGCAGTTAGTTACCTATAAGAAAGTGCCCAAGGGATTAAGAAGTACAACAGAAACTTTGTAGGCCAGAAGGGACTGGCAAGAAATATTCAGAGGGATGAAAAGCAAGGACCTACAAACAGGATTACCCAGCAAAGCTGTCATCTAGAATTGCAGAACAAGTAAAGCGCTTCCGAGGCAAGAAGAAGCCAAAAAAGTTCATCACCACCAAACCAGTATTATAAGAAATGTTAAAGGGTTTTCTTTAAGAAGAAAAGATAAAAAATATGAATAGTTAAATGCCAATAAATACTTACTTATTAATACTTTAAATGCAAATTGAATGCTCCAATCAAAAAACATACAATGGCTGAATTGATGTGAATTCAAGACCCTTACATATGCTGCCTATAAGAGAGTCACTTAAGATCCAAACTGAAAGTAAGGGGGTGGAAAAGATATCTCATGAAAATGGAAACAACAAAAAAATATTGTGGTAGCATTACCTATACCAGACAAAATAGATTTCAAAAACAAAGGCTATCACAAGAGACAACAAAGGACCCAGCAAAATAAGTTTTTTTCTTAAAAGATTAGATATTTTCATTTTGACATGAATAAAGATCAATAAGTGTATTGTTTTTTTAAACCACACACCCAGGACACATGATGGCCCAGGGTATGTTCGTTTAAGCAGTCACTTTCCAGAAGTTTAAAGGACAATACACATGCTGTTAATGGCTGCCTCAGTGTGGGGTGTGTTATGAGAAGGAGTTGGTCTGACTCTTTTGTGTTACAACAGTCCTGGATTCTCAGAAGGAAGGTGGGCAAATGAATCACAGGGACAGTTGTTCCGCTCAACTGGTAAGGCGTAGCTCTAGAGGGAGCGGTCCCAAGTGGTCCCCACAGAGAGCACAGCTTCACCTACAGTCAGACCCGTGGTGGGGTGCTGACCAAGTGCCCTACACACAGATGTCCTCCAGTTGTGCTTCGAATTGTTCTGGAAAAGATCTAGTATGTTTTATGGTTATTGGCTTTGATTACTCTTAACATTTTTAAAGGAAATGTCGTTTATGGCACTAAAATCAGCTTGTGAAATTTTTAAAGATTTACTAGGGTTCCAGAGGACTTTGAAAAACAAAGTAATAGGTTTGTTTGTTTCTTCAGATATAATGAAATCTAAAAGCAACCCTGACTTCCTAAAAAAGGACAGATCCTGTGTGAGTCGGCAACTCAGGAACATCAGATCCAAGGTGAGTCTAGGATCCAGGGTTGGGTATGTGGGGCTCGCAGAGGTTGGCAGAGGTCTGGTAGAGGAACACAAGTCAGCGCCCAGGACAGGCAGCAGGGGAAGGTCGCCAGGGCCTAGAACTCTCCCCCACATGCTCACCCTTTGGCGCCAGCTCTGGTGACTTCAAGCTTCTTATCTCCCTCATTCAGCAGTGGAACCAGCTCCTACAGGCACAGTGGGAGGGCCAGGCCTGTGAGGAGCAGGGCATGGAGTGAATTCTACCTTGCACTCCCCTAGTTGAATACTGATTCTACCTGCTTTTGGGAAAGGAAGCTGCCTGACCCCTTCCCCCTAACCTTCTAGTAGCAAATCTCCAGTGATCAATCAGTCCCTGCCCCACTGCCGCCTCCACAAGAGAAGGACGGGCGGGGGGTGGAGAATGATGAGCTTGTTGCTTTTAGGATTTATTGTATGTGTCTTATTTTTTGCTCTTTCCTCTGACAGTCCGTAATTGAGCAGGTCTCATGGGATAACTGAAACGAGCCCGCTTCCAGGTCCCTTGTCATGTAGGTAAACCACCTCTTACCAGCAACCCACCTGCTGCCCTCCAGAGGGCGCTACCTGCATGCACTGCTCACACCTCCATAGCAAGCTCCTTGTTTTATTGTCTTTGTTTAATTCATGATGCTCCAGCAAGCACATACACAATCCAAGTGAAATTACTTTAACCTGTTCTGGAGAGTTAACTGGCACTATAACCTTGTAACAGACTTGACCCCTGGCGGAGAGGAGCTTCCCCTCCAGTTTGGTGGTCAAGCTTCGTGGGTGGGCTCAGGCCCAGGTCAGCATGCTGTGTGCACTCCACTTTCTCTGGGGTAAACCCCTCTTGCCTTCTGTCAAGAGGCAGGCTTGACCCACCATCAGCCACTGACAAGCAGAATCCCCCAGTGCTGCAGAACCCTCACCCAGTCTGCTGCTGAGGCAGGGCCAAGCTGGGGTATGCAGGGAGCTGATCCCTCACGGGCATGGCTTAGGAAGACTCAGCAGAGCAAGATGACCACACATGATTGGGTGCTTCACCAGGACCTTTTGAACAAAGCAAAAGTATTTCACTGGGTGCCATTAAAGGCAGTGCTATAAAGAAAGGCGGTGAGGACACTGAACAGCTGACTGAGACATCCGTCTGTTTGAAAATGACCAGGAGGACGATGGCACTGAGCCTGGACCTGGTCTCCACAGGAGGGCCGGGCATCAGGTCGCATGGTCCCTCACTGTAGACTGTGCTTACTGGCCTAGCTGTTTCTGACCTCACTCACTCCCTGCTGAGGGGCTAAGGGCAGCAGGGAAAACACACGGTCCAGGCTTCTGCCACAGGGACACCGACACCACCTCGGGGCCAGACAGCACAGGCTCTTCCTCAGTTACCCACAGCTCATCCTCAGTCGGGACAAGCCCCATTATCCTCTAGGGTGAAGGTTTGGCTGTTTAGGAAGAGCTTTATTTTGTTGATATTTTATTTATTCTTCTGCAGTCATAAGTCACTTGTGACCAAATATTGTTTAGACTTCATTGAAAACTTAGTTTCGACTTTTTTTCTTTAGACATGAAAAACACTGTTTAGCAAAAGGAAAAATTGCTATTTGGTTTATGGTCATCTTGAAGATTCTACTCTTTTGAGGCTTAACTGCAGCTGCTCTAAGTTCCCCTGTACCTGTAAAAAGTGACAAAGCTTCTGCTAGGACCTTTCTAGGGAAGCCTTGCTGCAGTGCTGACCTTGTCAGGATGGGCAGGGGGTGGGGGTGGTCCGGGGGGTCTGGATGAAAGGCCAGAAAGTCACTGAAAAGGCCTTTGCAGCAGAGTACACTGGAAGAACCTGGTACACTGGCCAGGACCAGCTAGAACAAGGTAGAAAGAAAACTGTTAGGCACACCCAGGGAGGGCCTCTCAAAGGAGGGTATGAGTTCGTATGTGGCTTGACCATGAGAAGACCCACGGCTACCCTGGCCGTGACTTGACAGTGTGAGAAGGAAGGCCTTGCTGTGCAGGGCAGTCCTGCTGGCCCAGGTAGAAAGGTGGGGGCCTTGCAAATGGCCTCATAGACACCTTTGGTGATGCCAGGTAGGTCAGTAGGCACTCCAATGAGGGTTTGTGCTGTTCTTTTCCGTGACTGTATTTGGAGACACTCCCCACCCCCCCATGGGAGGATGAGGATGAAGTCGTGTAGAAACGAATCTGTCACTGGTGCTTTTTGAGGTGAGATCTAACATGTATGGACTTACATCTTTCATTTATGCTGTTTCAACGTCATGCCTCACGTAAAAATATAGAAAGTCTCAGCACCGTAAAGTCAAAGCAAGCTTATTGCTTAAAAACAGTGCAGCTTTTCTGGGATTGCATCCAGAAAGCACGTTTTCCTGGGGTCCTCATGGAGTATTCATCAGACAGACCAGCCCTATGGAAGGGATGAGCCCCAAGGGAGCTGGCTACACCCTGAGAGCCCTTTTCTAAGTGCATGGGGAGCAGGGGAGGGGATTTAACAGCTGGAGTGTGCGGCAGTACATGGCACTGAGCGTGAAGCCTTGGACCTATCATAGCCTGGACTGCCCCTCACCATGCCTTGCTTCCCAGCTTCCTGTCCCTGAGCACTGCAGGGACTGTCACTCGAGGGTGTCTGACAGTGGGCAGAGGCGGGATACTCACCATCCCTCAGATCTTAGGAGTGATGGCTCACTGCTATCTCAAGGGCGTGTCCCCAACCAGAACAGAGCATCATGGCACAGAACCAGGTGGCCTTCTGCAGGGTGACCCCACCTATGCCCAGCACCTGGATGAAACAGGCTGCTGTGTGGACAGCACCTCTTGACCTGAAGCGCTAAGGGAAAGAGACTTAAAAGGATTTTAGGCCTTGAGTGCTTTAAGGGAAGTTCTGGTTTGGAATGGGATGTGGATCTCTTTCTATTCTCTTACCTACTCAATGGCAAGCTTCAGAAGTGACCCTAATGTGAAGGTCCATCTGGACCAGTGAGTTAGAAAAGACTAGCTGTTGGACACCTCCCCCCCTTTTTAAAAATCATTTCATGTATCATTTACACAATTCCACAGTGTAAAAAGCAAGTAGAGCCATTCTTGGTGAGGATGGCGACACTAGGGCCAAGCCCACTTCCCTCAGACTTCGGAGGAAGCTCAGTCGCACAGATTCCCTCACAGGGCCCACTCTGAAGCCACAGGCTGGGCTGTCCAGGCCTGCAGGGCCAACAGCTCTGATATGTAGCTGAAACTGGTGTCATCTGTGCCCTGCACTGGGGCCAGCCTTGAGCTGCATGTGTCTTGTCAAGCTCTCTTTATCAGCTCTGGCACACAGAAGCTGGAGGAACTGGCCTCTTAGAATCCAGTGTTGAGATTTGCAGAAAGATTTAGATGGCAACCAGGAAGCCAGGCCTGTCCCAGCCGGTGCTGAGATTCCACCATCCCAGTCATGCTCTAAAGTGATGCACCTTTCTCGTCTGGAAATTAAACCTTTGGGGAGACTCCAAGAGCAAAAGTATCACTCATAGTGGGACACACAGATTTAAACTTTCCCAGAGTCCCTTAAGAATAGTATATCAGTTTTACATTTTGAAAATCTTAGTAGATATGTCAACATATTCCCAAGTCCCCATAACAGTAAATTCAGTAGGCTTTTTCATACTGGGGACAGGGGTAAGGGGTGAGTCTGAGAGCAAGTGCTGCCAGGGAGAATGTAGGTGGGTCCCTGGCCTGCACTCTGGCAGCAGTGCCCCAGGGGCCCTAGTCCTCCTGGCACTAGGCCTCTGGGTAATGATGGTTGCCTGGGAAGCAGATGTGGCGTGGCCCACACACAGGAGGACATGGATGGTTGCTTCTCTAGTTCTTGGCACAATCTTCTTTTCCTGGCTGAATCGGCCCAATAGCTGCTTGCCTAAAGAGCCCTAAGCTCGGAATTCAGCTTCTTATACTCAGTGGTCTTCTTTCTCTGATTTTTTTCCCCCTTTTTCATACAGATAACACCATTTCACAGGAGACCACTCTCTCCTTAGCATGCCCCACTAATCTCTGAGAAGCTCTTCCCACCCCCACCCTACACCCCTCTGCTTGCAGCCTGCACCCCAGCAATAGGCCTGTTGGTAAACTGGTTTTCTCCCGCTTTCTTCCCCAGAGTCTAAAGGAAGGCTTGACGGTGCAAGAACGCTTGAAGCTCTTTGAATCCAGGGACTTGAAGAAAGACTGACTGTCCCATTCCGATTGAACACACACCCTTCCCAGCTTGTGGCAGCACAACCCAAATGCTACTTTTTGTCTGTACCTTTATTTTTATTATTATTGTTATTGTCATTATTAACTGTGGGTATGGATGCATGAGAGACTAGTTTATGGGTTGTTCACACCATTCCCTGCTGTGCTGATTCCAGCTTCCTCTTGGCTCTGTCTGAGCTGTTACTCCTTGGTTCTTCTAAAACAAGCCAGGCAGTGGGGGCTGCAAGGGCCATCTGCTCTAGCTGGGTCTGTGCTGGGAGTCCCTGCTGTCGTCCGCCTCACTCACTGTCAATATTAAGGCCCAGCAGCCTATTGAAAAGCTGGCTCTGTCTCATCAAGAGCACTGGGGAGAGGGACAGAGAGAGAGAATCAGGCCCAGGGGCCTGTAGCTCTGCTGCATACTGAGTCCCTTGGAGAGAGAACAAGCCATTGGGATGTGGTTTTACCTAGATTACAACACTGACAACTTGCTAGCTATGGGAGGAGCTGGGGGAGCAGGGCGAAGGGCATGGTGTATGCCACCAGTTAGCTTGAGGGAAGGTCAGCATTTTATATTTGTTCCACTAATGCAGCTTAGAACCACACCCCAGATAATTGTGGTAAACTTTTCACAACCTTGAAAATGTTGAAAACAGCCTTTCCTATTTTTGTTTTTTTTATTAAATCTTGCACAAAACCCCAGCCCTCTCATTCCTTCCTCTGCTCAGTCCTTTCTGTGGTCGCCAGTCTGGTCTTTCCGCACCTGCCTGGCCTGTTGACCTGTGGCATGGGGTTTCGGACTGTAATTGCTAATGATGATGAATTCCCCCCAGGTATGTCGTTTGTGAGGACAGGTGATTTATCTCTGTAACCTCTCTGTAAATAAACCTCATGTTACTTTTGAAAAGGTTAGGCAAAGACCCCTATGTTAAGTCAAGGAGAAAATGCAGAGGATGTCAATCAGATGAGAATGGCCCATTATTTTTTGTTCTTAACTCCAATCTGAGACCTGAAGAGTTCTCTTTTAGCATTTAGAGAACCTAAAGTAAACCTATTATAATTCTGATTTTTTAACAGTTTGAATAAGACCTTTATAACTGCCACAAAACACTCTACAACACTTCTTGTAAAGACTTAAATTGGAGTTTTTCTCATAGGCCCATGGAAACTGTTCATCCTGAGATAAGAAGTATAACAAAACCAAGGGGAGCCAGCTCTGCTGCCTTAGCAGCAAGGGGCAGGCTGAGAGCAGAATGTCTGGGGGAACTCCCTCCAGCTGTCCTGTATCTGTTGGTCTGTTGATTGTACTGCCAAGAGCATGTGTCTGCTCTGTTGTAATGCTTGCGTGAGTTTGATAGTCTGTAGGTACACAGATACTTGGGGAGTAAAAATGTAGAGGTGTCTTGCTCAGTTTCTAGATTTGAAAACAAGGTCATTTGGGAAGAGCCCCAGAAAGGCCAGACAAAAGGCACTTGCTTGGTGCTGTCTGCTCACTGCAGTGGCTGAGGAGCTGCATGCTGGCCTCAGCCGTCCCTGTTCACACCTGTAACTCTTTGGCGTAATGCTTTCCTTCTTCCATGGTGGTTTTTTTTTTCTTTGTTTGTTTTTTACTTCTTTTTACCCTTTAATCCTCACCTGAGGACATCTACTGTTTTTTTAGAGAGGAAGAGGCAGGGTTGGGGGGAGAAAAGAAACATTTGATAGGTTATATCCCATATGTGCCCTGACCAGTGATCAAACTTGCAACCTTGGTGTACCAGGATGATGCTCCAGCCAACTAAGCCCCTCCCAGTGAGGGCTGTTCTATGTTTTTAAAAGATCAGCTCTGTTTTTTAAATTCTACTTACCAGATACCCCCTGACATGTAGATTGGCAGCATTTTTAAAGGGCGGTGACCTTTCTGTGTCATGCTCAGAATGGGAGTGAACAGAAGGAGTATTTGGGACCTGCAGTCCTACTCTCTTCAGCAGGTATCCTCTGGGGCAGAGTGTGGTGACACTCAGCAGATCTGAGGGACAGGCCTATCCACCTTGTCCTCCGTGTGGCTGTCTGGGCACTACGGTTTTATGTCGCTCCTTCCGAGAACTTGCCTTATCAAGCCGGTGTCCTTTGTGAGTGCCCTGCAGCCTCAAGGACTCTTCTCTCCAGGTGACCCCTTCGCTCTATCCCTCCCTGAGGTTTCCAAGGCAGGTCCTGCATGGAGTCAAGCTCCATCTGCCTTCTGTTGTGAAGGTTTGAAATCTGCAGTTGAATAGGTAAAAGAGCATTCATTTTACTGACTTTTCCTTTGACATGAGATCTCAGGAATCCTGGGGAACAAATGTGTTAGGTACAGCATTTGGGGGTCAAAGGGAGACTGAGGGAGACCTCCTGTCATGGCAGCCTCTATAAAGGACTCTCCCACTCACTCTAGAACAACAGGACTCATTTGCCAGGGGCTGGTTCAGTCTGGGGGTTACCAGGAAATGGACTGCGAGTGCTAAGGTGGCTGAGAAATGGGGGCACTCTGACTCCTCTAAGAAAAGGCTGGTTATGCTGCAGCCTCCCATACAGTGCGCAGCCCTCCCTTGGCGTGGCTGAGTGCCATTACATGTTGATGACAACTGTCAGGCTCCAAGCCAGGGCTGGGTGTCCCAGTGCTCAGTCCTGGTCTCCAACTAGAATGAGCACACAGGACAGAACAAAGAGGGCCTTCACTTCTGGCCTGCATGTCCCACCATGGTACTGCCACAGTCCCCACTGTACAGTGTCCTCTGTGTTCCATGAACCCACTAAA
The DNA here is from genome assembly GCF_021234435.1 of Artibeus jamaicensis. Taxonomy (NCBI): domain Eukaryota; kingdom Metazoa; phylum Chordata; class Mammalia; order Chiroptera; family Phyllostomidae; genus Artibeus; species Artibeus jamaicensis. The sequence goes on from NW_026521824.1 coordinate 975,871, forward strand.
CCCCAGGGAAGAATTTAGCCACCTAAACCACTGAGGAGAGAAGGAGTAACAGTGTGGAGGTCAGGCTGGTTTCTGTATTGTTACAGAAAGGTCCTCAGGTCAGGCCTGAGCTGCCGCTGGGGCTGTGGCCAGGGGAGCATAGGGGACGATGAGTCCCAGTGCTCCATGCTTGGCTGCTCCCAGTAGGAGCCAAGCAGTGGGTGCATCCCACCCCCTCCCCAGGAGCCAAATGTTAACAGGCAAAACTCTTCACAGTTGTAACTACTTTCCTGTAAATGTTTGCTTCATTTACAGTCTGCTAGCACCTGCACATAAACTGTGGCAATCATAATGGCAAAACTTCCCTTGACAATTTTGTGAACATACACACCAATCACAGCATGCACACGCACTTTCTAATTCTTTTACCACTCGTGATGCCAGTACTTGAGCAGATATGAAGGTGGTTATTTCCAGAGGACTGTGGCCATCAGCAGCCTCCCTGGCAGAGGTGCGACAGTGGGCGGGGTGAGGTGGCAGGCAGAGCACTTGGCCACTAGAAGTTGAAGTTTGTGCAATAAGGTGTCACGATGAGTCTGAATTTGTGGGAGGAAGTGCTGGCTGTCCTGGGGGGTGCTGCTGGAGGCTGTGGTGGGAATGTGTGGGTTTGAGAGGAGCTAAGATCAGAGGCCGCTCCCTACAAGTCCTGCAGCGTCCAGATCCAGTCACTTGCTCACTGACCCAACACTTCGCACCCAACACTGTGGCCTCCCATGGGCCACACTTTTGAAGAGAGAAAACGGCAATTTTTAAGGCAGTTGTGGCTCTTGGAATCTGCCTGAAAGGAATTCTGACCAAAAGGCCAGGAAACAAAGCAGACAGCCCAAAAAGCATTTTTGATGGAGATGCATTTATACCATTTGTTTCACCACAGAGGGAGGTGGGACACTGTCCTTTTATCACTGTTGCCTAGGGTTCCCTTCAGCAATTCTGTTTCTACACTTGGGTTGGGGGCGTGTGGTGTGGCACAGTGCCTGCCCGAATCCTGCAGGGCCTGGAGGCTGAGCGACAGCCCTGTGACCTCTTTTCTCCAGCTCTGAAATGACAAGGGTGTGCCCTGTGGCCTCATTTCGGAGGGAGGGGCAGTGGGGAGCCTTTCCTGCTCCCCACTCCCTGATGCCTGCGAGGTGTCTTCATGGCTGACCACACTCGGCCACTCACTCACTGACGTATCTAGGTCTCAGACAGTTCTTTAGGGATTTAAAGCTGTTTTCAGTTAGAGTGAAGAAAATATAACCCATCAACATTTATTTTTCATGAAATAAAAGTTTATACATTATTGTCCTAAGGAAGGTTGAAATTTAACAGTCTCATTTGCAACATTGAATTTGTGTTAACATTTAACACAATTTCAAAAAGGATTCAGTCACTCCCTTTATCACCAAAAGGGGAGGGGTGGGATTTTAAGTATTTCCAAAGTTTTACAAAGGACAGGGAAGTACACAGTATTGTACTTCAAAGGAATTTAATGCTAGAGGAAAAAAATTGGCACATTAATTGAAAGTTTCACTTCTCTGGAAAAATCAGTGGAATATCTCATACCCTGAAAATCCTGGACAACCAAGTTACTACAGTGTTTTATGTTAAATAGGAATTTGCTTTATAAATAAATTTTAACTGTTGCCCTAACATTTTCTCCACTCAGTTGAGATTAGTGAACAGTCCTCGGTGCCCTGGTCCAGTAGTGTCCACTGGACCTTTATGAAAGGACTTGGGAGGAATGCTGCTGAAAACTTTATTCTAAAGGTCCTTATTATGAAGGTATTTGCACCCCATTTTTTCTGTCATTCATCATAGGCTCTTCTCCCTTGTCATTCTTGAGAGAAGAGTTAGTTACTGGACTGACCAGTCAGAAAGGGACTGAGGGTCCCTTTCTCAGTCAGTGCGGACTGAGGAGCCACCAGGGGACTTTCCACAAAGGTCATGCTTCCAAGTCAACCAGTATGCAGACGCCTCTCCTCTGGCTTTTCCATGCCACCAAATCCCTAAAACGCCTGTGCTCAGCCAGATATCAGACTTCTAATTCTAGAAAAGGTCTTTTTATTCACCTGACACCTGAAGGACTTGGTCTAAAGGTCAAGTCCTTCACCACACAGCAGGGCAGTGTGGGACAATTTCTTCTTCCACAACAGGCCACGTGCTATCAGTCCTCAGACTGCCCTCAGGAGATAGGAGAGTGGGGACAGGCTGGTGCACTGTGTACAATCTTGCATGTTCTTACACATGTACAAACACCTTTGGCAAGTTCACACTTTCCACAGTTGAAAACTGAAATAAGGATCAACCTTAAGTGAGGTCTAGTAAAACCTCTTTTCTTAGGTTCTTTCATAGGAAGACAACATAAACCTGTATGATGGTGCACATTGTCAGTTTCTCTCGTTTTGTCTACTGGAAAAGACCTGGCCTCACTCCTTGGCCCTTTTGAGCACAGTTTAAGTTTCAAGTCTTGATGTTTCTCTGTAATGGGCAGAGGCCTACGTTTTCCGAAGTCTTTCAGCCAGACTCACAGAGCAGGAGTAATAGCTCCACACTAGACCGCTCCCAGGGATGGCATAACACACCTTGGGTCCCTTTCCTCTAGGTGTGCACACAGGACTGTGTGACAACTTCAGCTACAGTGCTCAGAGTGCTTCCAATTTCTCTGTATTTAAAAGAAGCTGTTTTTTTTCTTCTAAGTAACTTGTATGTATATTATTCAGACTAAGCATTGTAAATATTACTCAGAAGTTACTATAGGATTTTTGTGACAAAATGTTTTTTTAAGTTGTATACAGATAATCGCTTTTTAAGGTAGGGAGAACAGCTTTGGGTACAACATTGAACCCCACTCAACATTATAAGGAAATGCTTTTAATGACTTTCTAAAAGCTTTGGTCATTGAACAGGTGGTTTTAAAGACTGTATATTGTATATACAATAACGATGACCCCATACCAAAACACTGTTTTTTGTTGAAAAAACTAATACTTGTTATTGGTAGAGCTATTTAAAATCCTGGCAGGGGGAAAAAAATCCTAGCTGAAAATTAAAAGAACAACCTGTTGGTTACATCTTTACCAAACCCTTCCATACAGTAATCTAAGACTTGTTAGGAGGCAGTTTTGGTGTCAGGGGACTGTGCCTGGGAAGCTCTATATGCAGAGTCCAGCTGAGCATCTGGACTTCCCCAGCCCTGGGGCTGTATTATTAGCATAAAGGCCACAAAATACTTAAGAATTGGATGGTCCAATAGAGGGAGATGTAGAAGTCTTAGGTAAACTCAGCAGCAATCGGAATCACAGCACTGCCAGGGAGCCTTCCCAGGTGCAGTTGGAGCTCACGGTGAAGAAACCATCAGGTGTGCTCAGCCTGCCTGCCTGCCGTCACGTTTCCATACCCTTTGCACTTTCTCCCTTTACAACTAGTTATATCACATACTTCAGTTTTATAGAAAGCTAGGAATAGGTTAAGAAGACCACTAAATTACTGTTATGTTTATATCACAAAACTTTAATTAAAATGGATTTTAGGATTTACCTTTCATATTTACAACATATCTACTCACTTATTGTTAGGATTCAAACCAGTTAAGAATTGATTCATGTGGTATTCCTAAGTAATATTTACTAAGTGGTTCCTCAACAATTATAATCAGTGATTTTTCTATCAGGGTGAATGTCTCAATTCAGCTACTGAAGACAAAAACATACTATGCCAACCTGCTGGGAGAGCTGCTATACAAACAGTGAAAAAATGTAGATCACTTCCCTGTCGTGAGGAGTCTGGGAGTAAATCACAGCAATCACTTCTGCCACTAATTTTTTCAAAAATTAGTTGAACAGGCAGATAATGCCTGTTCAAAGAACAAACTTGGATAAAGTAATGTGTTTAATTTCTGTACTAATGCTAAATGATACTGTTCACCAAACTAAATGTCACCTGCAGAAGAAAGCAGAGGCCTAAGGGGCCCAGGTGACTCCTTAGCATACTTGGGCTCCACCAGAAGCCTCAGGCCTGAAACAGCTCCCAGAAGCAGACTCCACTGGATGGATCGTTCTCTGCCGGCTGCTGGGGTCCTGAAGAGAAGAGCCTGGTCAGTGAAGATGCTCTCTGTTTTGGACAATTCAAGAATGTGATGGTTTAGTTTTACGCTTTTTTAAAAAATAAAGTTTCTAATAAACTGCTCACTATAACTGAAGTAATTACTTTGTCAAAATATTTATTCCTTTGTGTGACATGCTAGATTTCTATGGATATAGCTGATCATTTCTATTTTGTAAATACTACCTAACATTACATAAAGTATATCATAATAAACTATTTTTGCATCACCCTTTGCATGCTGTGAATGAGGTTTTGTTTAATGGAGGGACATATGCAAAATAGGCATTTAAGTCAAAAGTCAGAAACTGGTCAGCAACCTACAGATTTATAATGAGGTTTTTGTTTTTACTCTTATATCTGCTTTTTTTTACAGTGTTTTTAAAGTTTTGGGTTAGTTGTCAGCATTTTAAAATAAGATTTCACATAAAAATCCAGTTTCACAGGTTCACATGCAATGCATAGTAAGAAAAATTTTATATCCAGCATCTAAAGTACATTAGATTCTTAGTTATAGAAACCTTCAGGAGTCCTAAAGGACAACAGAAGTACTGATGAAAAGAACTGTAACTATCCCACACCTGCCCCTTTATTAATAGATTTGCAGTAAAGTGTTACTTTTCATTTTTAAAAAATGAATCTTATATAATGACCCAGTATACACACATACACACACACAGCCACAGCCCAGAATTTCACAAAATAACGCACCCTTGCTAGGATGTATTCTATAGTATACACTTGTGTAAAATCTCTCCATTCTATTTCATTTAAAATTCTAGTTGTAACCTACTAAATAAATTTATGAGAATTTTTTCAATATTGCCACAAACTTTGAAATGAAATGTGAAAATGTGGGAATCCAAACTTTTATTTAGATAAATAAGAAAATTAATGTCTGCCTACCTATTAGAAATCAACTTAGGGAATTTGTGAAACTTAAAAACAAAATTAAGTACAGACATATAAAGAATACATATTTTCAGTGCTATTCTGGTTTAAGGGTGTTCAGTAATTTTCTACTCATTAAAAAAGTTATTCTGGTCAAACATACAACTAGTTTAATATGGTATTCTAATAACTTTTAACTAAATTTTTAAAGCTGTGTAAGTGTAGTTTAAAAAGTCAGTTGGATCTGGAAAATCCAACACCTTTTCATGATTAAAAAAAACAATAAAAATAAGGAATAGAAGGGGACTTCCTCATCTGATAAAGGGAATCTAAGAAAGACCCACAGCTAACCACACTGAATGGTGAAAGACAAGGGCGTCCTTCCCACACTGTACTGAAGAGTCTCAGCAGGGAAACCAGAAAGGCATCCATATCAAAAGGAGTAAGTAAAACTACCTCTATGTGTAAATGACATGATCTTGTATATGAGGAATTCACAAAAAGAAATTAAAAGTTCGTGTTTGCAGGATTTCCAACACAATAACAAATTAAATTTTACACCCTAATAATGAACAAATTAAGAAACCAATTCCATTTGTGATACGAAAAAGAATTTTTGTAAAAAAAGTGTAAGACTTTTACACCAAAAACTACAAAACAATAAAGAAATTAAAGATTTAAGTAAATGCAAAGGCATCCCATGTTCATGAGCTAGAAGACAAAGTTATTGTTAGATTGGGAATGCCCACTAACGCGGTCTACAGATTCAACACAGTCCCTAGCAGAATTCCAGCTGCTTTTGTAGAAGTTGATCAGCTGATCTTAAAATTCATATGGAAATGTAAGGGGACCCAGAACAGCCAAAACAATGTTGGAAAGGAAAAAAGGGGCTCATGCTGCTGGGTTTCAAAACTTGCTACAAAGCTTCAATATTCAAGATAATGCACATGGCCCCGACCTACACAGCTCAGCTTGTGGGGCATCATCCACAAAGGGGAAAGTCACCAGTTCAATCCCCAATCGGGACACATCCAAGTTGCAGGTTCAGTCCCCAGTTGGGATGCATGCAAGAGTCAACCAGTCCGTGTTTCATATCAATGTTTTTCTCCTTACTCCCCTCTCTAAAAATAAATAACATATTTTAAAAAAATGACAGTGCATATGGACTGACACGGATCAATGGAACAGAATTAAGGATCCAGAAATAAGCTCTTACATTCATGATCAATTGATATTCAACAAGGGTACCAGGACAGTAGCTATCCACAGGCAAAAGAATCAAGTTGGACCACCTCCCTCACACCATACACAAAAATTAACTCAAAATTTATTAAATATAAGAGCTAAGACTGTAAGGCTCTTAGGGAAAAAACAGGAGCAAGTCTTTGTGACTTGGGTTGGACATCAGTTTCTTAGATATGGCTCCAAAGCACAAGTAGCGTAAGTAAAAGTGGATAAATTGAGTTATATCAAAATTAATAATGTAATTTTCTACTTATTTAAAAAGAAAATAATGGCATTGTTTGATGGCAAACAATATCATCAAAAGTGGAAAAAACTACCCAAATAATGGGAAAAAATGTTTGCAAATCACATTTTTGATAAGGGACTGGTGTCCAGAATATACAAGGACCTCTTGTATATTCTCAATAAAATTCAGTAAAAAGCCCTGGCTGGTAGCTCAGTGGATTGAATGCGGGCCTGTGAACCAAAGGATTGCAGTTCGATTCCCAGTTAGGGCACATGCCTGGGTTGCAGGCCAGTTCCTATTAGGGGATGCACGAGAGGCAACCATACATTGATATTTCTCTCCCTCTCTCCTTCCCTTCCCCTCTAAAGATGAATAAATAAAAACTTAAAAAAAAAAAACCTCAATTAAAAGAAGCAACCCAATAAAAAAAATGGGCAAAGGATATGAATAAACATTTCTCCAAAGAAAATACATGAATGACCAGTAAGTACATGAAAGGATGTTAGGAAAATGCTAGTCAAAACCACAATGATACCACCTCATAGGCTGGCTATAACTTAAAAGATAACTTTTTATTGGTGAGGATGTGAAGAAAAAGGAACACTCACACAGTGCAGATCGGAATATAAAATGGTGCAGTCACTCTGGAAAATAGTCTCACAAGTTTCTTAAGTGTTTAACAGGTTATGTGACCCAGCAATTCCACTGCTAGGTATTTATTCAAGAGAGGGGAAACCGTATGTCCACCAACTGATGAACAGGTAAACAAAACAGTACATCCACACAATTATCATTCAGCTCTAAAAAGAAGTGAAATACACATACTACAACATGAATGGCCCTTAAAAACATGATAAGTAAAAGAAGGCAGATACAGAATGCCTCATATTATTGGATTCGATTTATGTGAAATCTCCACAGCAGGTAAATCCATAGGGACAGGAAGCAGATCAGTGGCTGCCAGGGGCTGGGGCTGGAGGGTATGGGGAGTGCCCACCAATGGGAGAGAGTTTCTGGGGTGACACAATGTTCCAGAACCAAACAGTGGGGATGGTTGCACAACTTCTGGGTTAATATACTATAAACCACTGACTTGCATATTTTAACAAGGTGCATTTCATGGCATATGAATATCAGTTGTAGTGTTCTTTCTAAAATAATCAGTTGTTTTTAAAGTATATTGATTATGCTATTACAGTTGTCCCATGCTTTTCTCTCTTTTATCCTCCTCTGCCCTGCACCTCCTTACCCTCCAGCCTTCCCCGCCCCGTTTACTTCCTGTCCATGGGTTGTACATGTAAGTTCTTTGGCTTCTCCATTCCCTATATGCACTTAACTCCACCCTATTTTGTGCCTGCCATTTATGCTTCTTATTCTCTACATTTTCCCCTCGCCCCATCCCACTCCGCCACTCATAACCCTCCATCTGATCTCCATTTCTGCGATTCTGTTGCTGTTTTGTTTTTTTTTAGATTCAGTTGTTGATAGTTTTGAGTTTGATGTCATTTCACTGTTCATAGCGTTGATCTTTTTCTTAGGTAAGTCTCTTTAACATTTCACATAATAAGGGCTTGGTGATGATAAACTCCTTAAACTTGACTTTATCTGGGAAGCATTTTATCTGCCCTTCCATTCTAAATGACAGCTTTGCTGGGTAGAGCAATCTTGGATATAGGTCCTTGCCTTCCATGACTTGGAATACTTCTTTCCAGCCCCTTCTTGCCTGTAAGGTCTCTTTTGAGAAATCAGCTGATAGCCTTATGGGAACTCCTTTGTAGGTGACTGTCTCTTCTCTTGCTGCTTTTAAGATTCTGCCCTTACCTTTAATCTTGGGTAACTTCATCATGATATGCCCTCATCTGTTCCTCCTTGGGTCTAGTTTCTTTGGGACTCTCTGAGCTTCCTGGACTCCTGGAAGTCTATTTCCTTTGTGAGATTGGGGAAGTTTTCCTTCATTATTCTTTAAAATAAGTTTTAAATCTCTTGTTCTTTTCTCCTTCTGGCACACCCAATGATTCAGATATTAGAACGTTTAAAGTTGTCCCACAGGTTCCAAATTTGCTAATTTTTTTTGGATTCTTGTTTCTTCATTTTATTCTAGTTGAATGTTTATTTCTTTTCTTCCAAATTGATTTGAGCCCTGGCTTCGTTCCCTTCACTGTTGGTTCCCTATATATTTTCCTTCATTTCACCTTCTATAGCCTTAATTTCTTCCCTAATTTTGCAACCCAGCTCAATCATTTCTGTGAGCATCCTGATTACCAGTGTTTTGAACTCTGGATCTGATAGGTTGGCTATCTCCTGTCACTTAGTTCTTTTCCTGGAATTTTCATCTGTTCTTTCACTTGGGCTTTCTTTCTTTGTCTTGGTGCACCTGTTATGTTGTAAAGGAGGGTAGCCTTAGGTACTGACCAGGGTGGGGCAACCCACTTTGCTGTGTATGTGGGAGAGGGGTCAGAGAGAAAACAATGCCACTTGCTTGGCTCTCGCCTTGCTTTCAGTCACTTCCCTCGCTTCCCACAAGCGAACTGTGCTCTTTCAGGTGCTAATTCCCATATGGGTGGGTTTGTGTACACTCTGTGACCCCATGGTAGCCTCTCTAACAGACTCTCCTGTGAGACTTGGAGTTTTCCCTTGCCACTGCAATCCCCACAGATTTTTTACAGCCAGAGGTTTTGAGTCTTAAGCTTTCCATGCTGAAACCCTGGGCTTCGTCATCTGTCTTGCACCCCATTTGTTCCTCCCAGTTTATCCATGTGCAAATGTGGGATGGCCCATTCAGCCAGCCACTGCCTCACCCACACAGTCTGCCACCTTGCCAGGCATTCTCTCTGCCCTGCTACTCATCTCCACCCCTCCTACCAGTCTGGATGAATGTTTAACTCCTTGGTTGTCAGATATCCATGCTTTGATTTTCTGGCAGTTCTGGTTGTTTTTGTTTTAAAATTGGTTGTTATCCTTCTTTTGGTTTGTGAGGAAGTGAAGCATTTCTACCTATGCCTCCATCTTGGCCAGAACTCCAGCTGCTTTAAAAATCAATTCAAAAGAACTAATATAGTGCTTTAAAGTACAGTGTACCAGATGACATGATACCGTACATACAGAACCCCAAAGATTCCACCAAAAAACTACTAGAACTGAAAAATGAATTCAGCAAACTAACAGGACACAAAATATCCAGAAATCAGTTGCATTTTATATGCCAATAACAAACAGAAAAGAAAATTAAGGAGGCAATTCCATTCACTATTGCTTCAAAAAAGAATACAATACCTAGAATAAACCTGACCAAGGATGTAAAAGTCCTGTACTTGGAAAATTATAAGACACTGAAGAAAGAAACTGAAGAAGATACAAGTAAGTGGAAGCACATAGCATGTTCATGGATAGGACAAAGTAGCATTACTAACATGTCCACACTACCAAAGCAATCTATAGATTCAACACAATTCCTATCAAGGTTGCAATGATGTGTCTCAAAGAACTGGAACATTTCAAAAATGTATATGGAACTACAAAAGACTCTACTTAGCAACAGTGATCCTAAAAAAGAACAAAGCTGGAGGAATCATGCTACCTAATATCAAACTATACTACAAGGCTACTGTAATCAAAACAGCCCGGCACTGGCATAAAAACTAACACAAAGATCAATGGAACAGAACAGAAAGCCCAGAAGTAAACCCACATTTTTATAGTCAATTAATATTTGACAGAGGAAGTAAGCATATACAATGGACTAAAGATAAATTCAATAAATGGTATTGGGAAAATTGGAGATAACCTGCAGAAAGATGAAACTAGACCACCTTCCTACACCACACATAAGAATAAATTCAAAATGGATCAACGACTTAAATGTTAGACCCAAAACATAAAAATCCTAGAAAGACAACACAGGGAGCAAAATCTCAGACATTGCTCATAGAAATGTTTATCAGATATATCTCCCCAGGCAAGGGAAATAAAAGAAAAAATGAACAAATAGGATTTCATCAAACTGAAAAGTTTTTGCACAGCAAAGGAAATCATCTACAAAATAAAAAGACAAACCACAGAATGGGAGAACATATTCACTGATACTCTGATAAGGGGTTAATATACAAAATTTATAAAGTATTTACAAAAGTCAACACACACACACAAAAAAAATTAAAATGTGGGCAAAGGACCCCAGTTGGTGTGGTTTAGTGGACTGAGCACTGGCCCGTAAACCAAAAGCTCGCCAGTTTGATTCCCAGTCAGGACACATTATCCGGGTTGTAAGCCAGGTCCCCAGTAGGGGGCACACTAGAGGCAACCACACATGGATGTTTGCCTTTCTTTTTCCCTCCCTCTCTCTAAAAAGAAGTATTTTTAGAAATGTACAAAGGACCTGAATACAAACTTCTCCAAAAAGGACATACAGATGGCCAGTACACATGAAAAGATGCTCAACATCACTATTCATCAGAGAACTGCAAATAAAAAACCACAATGAGATACCATCTCACACCTGTCAGAATGGCTATCAATAAATCAAGTGTTGGTTAGGATGTGAATAAAAGGGAACCCTTTGCACTGCTGGTAGGAATGCAGACTGGTGCAGCCAATGTGGAAAGCAGTATGGAGATATCTCAAAATATTAAAAATGCATCTGCCTTTTTACCCAGCAATCCCACTTCTGGGAATATAGCCAAAGGAAACCAAAACACTAATTCGAAAGAACATAAGCACCCCTGGGTTCACTGCAGTGTTATTTACAATCACCAAGATATGGAAGCAGTCCCAGTGTCCATCAATAGATGAGTGGATAAAACAATTATATTTAAACAATGGAATTCTATTTGGCTGTAAAAAAAAGAAATTTTTACCCTTTGCGACAGTATGAATGGACCTGGAGTTAACATTCATTATGTTAAGTGAAATAAGCCAGTCAGAAAAAGACAAATACTGTATGATTTCACTCCTATATGGGATCTAATGAACAAACCGAACTAAGAAAAAAAATGAGGACAGACTCATAGATGGAGAGCAGATGACGGCTAGTGGGTGGGTGGATTAGAGGGTGGAGGGACCGAGCAAAAGGGAAAGAGGACTCATGGCCACAGACGATAGTGTGGTGATTGCCCGGAGAGGGAGAAATAAGGGGACTAAATGGTAATGGAAAAAATGTAAGATGTTTAAAAATAAAATACAATAAACCATATTTTGCCATGTACTTTTTTGTGCACTCTTTTCCCAGATTTTTCAAGGATGCACATTCTACATAAGTATAAGGAGCACATACCATGGGTATAATAATCCCATGTATAATGTGCACAAAAACGTGGGTGTTCATTATACACAGCAAAATATGGTAGTTGTGTTTGCTCATTCAAATACTACTGGTCACTGATGGTCACTGGCAGACTGTGAAGGCTGTGTACTACTGTCATGACAATGTTTTTTCAATCACAACAGCTGCAAGTTTAAAAGATTTTAAACTTAATTGTGCCAATGTGATTCACTTTGCGTATCAGGTTTGTTGTTAAACTGGCTCACTGCTCCAGTTTAAATGACAACCCTCAGCTGAAACCAGGACACTGACTGAGTCTATGCGGTGGGCGAATGCCCTTGACTCCTCCTGTGAGGTAACTGCCAAACTTCCCGAGGGGGAAATCACTTCTTTTAAAGTTTCTCTAGGACGTCAACTGTAATAGCATAAACAAGAAAATATAATTAAAAATAAAATAAAAAGTTTCTCTAAGGGTGGCCGAGATTGAACCTTGTAGCAGAGTAGCTTCAGAAGATGCGCTCCACTCCACACTCAGCTGTACCTGCAGATCAGAAACAGGGCACACCCACTGTCCCAGGGATCTCTTCAGTGTGACTGCCCAGGGCTGGCCTAGCCCCTAAATAACTGCTGCTCAGTGCAAAGCCACTTGCTGGGCCCCAAGTATCTCCCGAACCAACTAATGATCAACTATCTAAGTTCATTTGCTTTTACGGCCCCTGAAACCTGATGTGAACTCTGCCAGCTCACTGGACAGACCAGACATGCCAGAGTCAGCTTCTGGTCCCAGCCCGGCTACCCCTCATCACACTTCCCGTCAGAGCAGGGTGTGGCCAGCCCACAGTCAGGGACTCCAGCCATGTTGTGCAAACACCTTGTCTAAGTGGACACGAAACAGCATCTAGTTCCACGGTGGATTCCAGTCCTGTCCTTCCACAGCCCCTGTGCCTTCCAAGGAGGTTTTCTTCCACTGCAAGTCCTTTTCAGAAAGATTTACTATTCATCTAGAACTCTCCCCATCACTGCAGAGACGATGAAAACAAGATAAACAATATAAAGTTAAAAACTATGAGATGACATCATTTCACGGTTCTTAAAACAGCAGTCTAGATAGCTTGGCTAGATCACCTCATATGCATTTGATGCTGTGCTCTGCACTGGAACACCAGCCTGCTTCTGGAAGAACACCCGGCATCGGCGGGAGCAGGCTGCACATGTGCCCACCTTCACAAGTCATGCAGAGGCTGGAAACTCTACCAGAAGCAGTGTGTATGTTTGCAAACACTTCAGGACATCCCCAAGGAACACCCTCAGGGTTTACTCTCTTCTGAGAGACTCCTATGTTCACCAACAGTTTCTAAGTAGCTATATGTTGCCTCCTCCCCCCAAAAGTTTTACTAGTTTAATAAAGAGCAGCCACGGTTTGAATGACCGAATAAAAGGCAAGGACACACAGTACTGCCATTCCAGAATAAAAACATTTATTCAGATGTGTGGGAAGTCCAGAACCACAGGGTTCATCACTCACGAGATGGTCTACAGCGTCTCCCTTTTTCAGAATACACTTTGCTGGAGTAGACTCAGATTAAAATGAACAAAAAAAAAAAAAAAAAAAGAAACATGTTTAATGTAAAACCATTTCTTATGATTTCTGATCATAAGAAATAAGAAAAATTAACTTTGAGTTTACTTGCCCAACTCTGTAAGTCAAAGGTAACTTTTAAAAAGGAAAAACATGCAACACTGAACAGCCTCTCCCGGTGGCTGTGTGCTGGTGGCGGGAAGGAGACCCACACAGCACTGGACAGACCTCAGGACAGGCTGCACAGTGTGTACACAGAAACATGACAAGACGGTGAACAACTGTTCACATGTTACCTGAGCTACCTAAAGATACACGTTCTGCAAAAAATTTGGAGTATTTCACAAATGCATGTAAGGTACCTGCTCTTCTAATTACCTACAGATGTAAAATGCTGGGCTGATAATAAAAGTGGATGTGTAAGGTACAACAGGAAACCGGTTTCTCCTCTTTGGGTAATTCATGGTTGATTACACTGACCAAAAGATGCGATTTAGCAAAGTCCACAGTAATTAAAGTGAGGGCCACTTCTAAACACACAACAAAACTATTAAATGTGAGAATATTAAATTGTGAGATTTAAATTGTAAATATTGAATGTGAGAATATTAAAAAGTAAAAGTATAACATATAGAAAAGCAGGTTCTGACCTTCCTGACAGATGATGTACCAAGCCACATGAAAAGAGAACAGAAGCTACCAAGCATGAACGATGTCTCATGTGCTTGTTTTAAAGCACAATCACGCCCAGAAGCCTGGGTGAGAGAACGGCGTGCCTGCTGCAGTGGCAACTGCCACAAGGGGCCTGGAAGGAAGCTTCCCACTCCCACCAGCCCAGCCTTGCTTTCTCCTCTGTCGCCTGTTTTCCTTCCTAAATTCTCCTTTCCCTCTTCTGACTCGGGCCTGCCAATAAGCCCCCATGGAACTGGTGAACAGCAGGGATGAAAAGACTGAGTCAGCCACCTTGAGCCAATCCCAGGGTTCAGCTGTGCTGTGTGGGGACCAGACCAGTTCAGTTGGAGAAGTGGGGAGATTCTGGACATACCCGAAGGGCTGAGCCAATGGAGTGGGCCCGAGAAGGGGGAGATTCTCTAGAATCAGGAAAGGTGTTCGACCCTGAAACAGGCCTCATCCCTTTTTTGTGTGGCTGCACGAGAGAAAGCCTTCTGTTCTCAACCCAGGCACCAGGCAAGGTACCTGCAAGCATACAAGCAGCTGTGGCTGCATTTACTTTGAGTGGAAGGAAAAACCAAAGTTCAGAACAACTGACCTGATGCTGAAGAAATTTCCTTTTCCTTTTTAACACTAAACCCTCTTTAGTTCACTTCAGTATCTTAATGAAGGAGGATTTAGTCTGACGATCTTTTATACAGTGTTGAGGTCTCTCTCGAACAGAATGTAGAATCTGCTGATGTAGCTCACAGCAGCTCTGGGCAGACACCAGCCAGTAGGGTCCTGTTCCTTGTAGGTCCGCTCTGGTTTTAACTGGTGGTAACAAAAGTTCTGTGACATTAAACACCTCTCCCCCCTCCAACTCAAGACAGAGGTGACAGCACAGCTTCACTGACTTCTCTTCTTTTGTGGGAAAAAAGTATACTTCGTAGGGTTAAACTCTTCCCAAATATGCTCAAATTCTTCCAGAAAAAGCCTCACATAGTCTTCATCCTCCATAATCAAAACATTTTCTCTATTGTTCTGAATGGCTTGTGTGGTCCAGTTGAGGGAGCCGGTGATCAGCACCTTCTTGTCCACGATTGCAAACTTGTGGTGCATGTAGCCCAGGTCCTGATCGTGTCGCACCTGAATACCTGCAAAAGGGCAAGTTGGCTCTCACCACTGCCTCCACAGCCCCTCCCTCACAGGGCTCAGCTCCTCCTGGGGGCGGGGGGGGGGGGGACACATTTGATAGTAGCTACTAACTTTGCTATTTTTCTCCAAATTGGTGAGAAAGGGGCGAAGCTTGTCACTTGGGCAGGTGGTAGTGGATGAGCCAGACAGTGACCAGCCACAACCAGCTCACAGGAGGGGACGCTAAGGGGCATTCTGGCACAGGAGAGGCCAGAGACCGTCCTGAGGGCAGCAAGGACTGGCAGGCATGCAGACACTGCTCTCTTAACATTACTCAGTTTCCTCTGGGAACAGCCCACCCCACACTTTTGAAGGCCATACCCACCAGCATCACTGTTATTCATCTGGCTGGAGGCCATCAGAGCAAACATCATTGGCTGGGGTTTCCTTGCCTCTCACTTTTGCCCAGGACTGGATGCCCTAGTAAACACCCCCAGGCTGGGAGCTGCACCAGACCCTGTAAGGAGAGGGCCTGAGCACAAAAGAAAGCAGGCCTCAGTGAGAGGAAGCCAGAGAGAATTCAGGGTCCCCGAAGCCAGCCTCTCCTCATTACTATTTCAACTTTTGGCTGCAGGGGATATCTCACTATGAAATCAGCAGTTGTACTTGCTGTTCTTCAAGCTGGGAGGCTCCCTCAGACGCCTCCAACACCGCTGAGCTCCGCTGGCACATCATTCCTCCACACCCTGTTTTCTCACATGTCCTGGCCCCTCTTCCTACTGTTAAGTACTCATGCTTCAGTAGGATTCCCCACTGGGTCCTGGTCCTGTTCACCATCATGACTCTGGCACCTGGAACCAAGCCAGGCAAACACTGGCATGCAGATGTACTTGTTGAAGAGATGGAGGAGGAACAATGGCTGGAGCGCCTTCAGAGAGGAATCAGCCTTTAGAGGAAGCTACTTGCAGTGCCCTTTAAGGCTCTTTCCAAACCTGACATTTTGCAATACTCTAAAAACTACCTAAATAAAACAGGCCATGCCTAACTTTCCCATTAAAAGGCTCAGCAGATTTAGGATAACTCATGACTGCCAAGAGGAGTGGAAGTGAATATCCTCACTGTGTGAACTCAGTTTCCACTCTGCCTACACAGGATGCCACCAGCACCAGAGGATGAAGGTGCTTCCGCCTCTGGAGAGCCCCAGGCAGAGCGGGCAAGCTAAGCCTGACTCGGGAAAGGCTTCTCTACCTCCTGGGTCACAGGAGGTCATGCCCATGCTTGTGTGACTCAGAGCACCGTGGGACCAGAGGGCAGTCTTCAGAGTTCTCAAGGGCTCTTCACGCCTTTCTGTCACTGGGCTACCAAAATTGAAGGGTGGAAAAGATGTCATGCAGGTCAAGAGACATGCAGCCAACATACAAAACACAAGGACCAGAGCTTGCTTGCAGGACGCTGCATTACACAGAGGTAGAAGGGTGAGACAAGGGATTCACAGGTAAGACCAGGATCTGATCTGTCCCCCACCCCAGTAAGAGAGGCCAGTTGGCCAGAAATAGTTCTCAAGTGTTTTGCAGCTGCAGAAACAAACCGTTCATCAACTGAATATTTTAGTTACACTTTTTAGAATATTATTTTTATTCATTTCAGAAGCCCTGAGCATGAAATTCACTAGTGTACTTAAGGTGAAATGCCTTTTTTTCCTTTAGCCCTTCAACCCTGAAGCCTGACCATTGCAGTCTTTATGCACCAGCTCCGATGAGCAAGCACAATCTGCTGGTGAGGGGGACTCGTGGCTTCACCCTTAGCCTCGCCCTCATCTCCTAAATACAGTCAGGCTAAGCCATCCTCACTTTGGGCTACAACTCCAGCTCTGCCCAGACACGGGCATTCCCTATTGGGTCCCAAGGCCAACGAAGGTCGTGGGAATGTGTGGACTCCCAGAGACTCTGTCCACTTCTGGGTGTGCGTGGGCACACCCTCTGGCCTCTGGGAGTCCCCAGACCTTCCTCCACTGGCTGGGAACATGCAACCGGCTTACACTCATGTATCTGGCATGACAACCTCCTGCACAAAAGTGCTCCCACCGCGTGGAGACAGGAGTCCTTTATGGATGGCCCTGGAGTTTCTCCGGGATAAAACTGCCTGAACTCACTAAGCCCCCATGGGAAATAAATGGGATCTCACCTGTACTCAGACCCCTGTCCCCAAATATCTGCTTCCGACATTCTCCCTTCTGCCTACGGTCCTGGATATCTGGTCTTCCTCCCGGCCTGCGCCCCCAGCCTGGGCATCCGGCCTACCTGCCTTGCGAAGCAGGCCGATCTGCGAGCCTTTGAGTGCCATGTAGTCGCAGTCGGTGACAACACGGACGCGCACTCCGCGCTGGTGCAGCAGCTGCACCGCCCGGCCCAACTGCGGGCTGGAAAAAGCAAAGAGGCAAAGCTCCAGGCTCACGCGGGCGGCCAGCAGGGCGCGCAGCAGGCGGCTAAGGGAGCTCTCGCCATGGGGCAGGCCGCACCCGCAGCCAGCGAGGGGCGCCGACGGCCCCGGGCCCGCCACCCGCAGCAGGGCCTCGGTGCAGGTTACTTGCGATGGGAAGAAGAGAACTTCATGCCGTGGCCTCCGCCGCCGCCGCCCGGCCCACCACCAACGCAGGGCTGAGGGCAGCGCTTCCAGGGCCAGCACGAGGCCCACGGCCACCACCGCCACCGCCGGCCAGCGTAACCGCCCCATTCCGCCAGGGAGCGCCAAACGATCACAGGTCCCCCACTCTCAACGACCTACGCGCCCGCAGCCCCACTGCGCCTGCGTCCCCCTTCCGTTCACGTGCTTCCGCTGCCCCCCCCACCCCACTGCGCTTGCGTGTTTCCCCACCCACCCACCGCCCTTCTTCCACCGCCCCAATGCGCAAGCGCATCCTGCTAGCTAGGGACAGTAGCCTGCACGGCCCACCCAGCTGTGCTGGGTTCTCGCACACACGCCCCGCACAGACCATCAAAGCCGGAAACTGCCCACGGCGCCTAGCAACCCCACCACTACTCGCAGCCCAGAAAGCCTGCGACAGCCCAGCCCTTCCTCCCTTCTGGAGCGACAGAGGAGTGCTGACATCTACCTCCTGTTCGCTATGGGGGGAGGCACTGGGAATAGGGTCTGGAAACAGTGTTAAATGGCTGAAGAATGTGAAGGTGCTGGAGGCGTGGTGGGATAGGGCAGGTACCAAGTCCAGGGATAGGTGTTTCCTCCCAATATAATTTTGCTATTTGAAGATGCCTGTTCTGCTTTAAGCATAAACAGAGTGTAGGATAAGGCCATGGTCCTGTATTAGCAAGCGCTGGGCTCACTGTATCGTTTGGGAGGGGTACGCTGTTACCTTTAACAGAAAAAGGTAGAAGAAAGGGTAAGACTTTTTTTCCTGCTTCCTCTTTGCTGAATCCTAGTCAGTAATTCCCGTAGCTCCATCATCGGGTCATCAAGACTCTGGTCATCAACTGGAAATGATATATCCTCTGCAATTGTTTTCATGATTTTCATCTGTTACAAAAGCCGACCCTTGGATGGACGAAGCTGACCTAAGTAACCTTGGAAAACTTGTTTCTACTGGTAACTGTATAACTAAACACAAAAGGAAGTACACATGAGCACTGTTCCCCAAGGGGGGTGGTTAGCAATTCTGGAACAGCTGAACACATGTATTGAAGTTGGCTGGATTAGTGAGTCCCTGGTGGGTAGCCAGAGCCCAGGTTCTGTGTTGCAGGGAAAGCTAGAGTAATCCTTGTGAGAGATACATGTGAACGCATGTTTAGCTTAATACATACATTAATATAGATAATGTCACCACAGCCAGCAATGCCTGCACCTAGCTCCCAGATCCTGGTTTCAAAATACCACTCTCCAATAAAAGGAACCAGAGCTCCTTAGAGAAATGACTGATTCTAGGATTGGGCAGGGGAAACATAAGGTGAACTTGAGGTATCTTGCATTTCCAGAAATTAAGAAAATGTTAAAAAAGCAAAGGCATAGCAGCATGTCCAAAGGACATAGGAAGCAACCTGAAAGAACCCCCAAAGGCCAAATCCGGAACAATTTGAGGAACAAAATGAATAACTCAGTATTGAATTATAACCCAAGTATAAAACAAATATGTACAAATCTATGCTGATGTAAATAAATGACTAAAGAAATGAGAAATTCACAAGTATTCCTTGCAGAATTCTGAATAATATATGTAGATATGCCTGCTCCACACAAGAGGTTGAACTGAATCTCCCTGCCCCTTTGAGGATAGTCAAGACTTAGTGAATACTATGGAAAGCAGGAAAATAAACTTTACATGGAGAAAACTGGTAAACACCACCTCAACCAAGTGATAGCTAACATCACCAGAGATGTCACGTGGATATCATGTACCCCTGATATAATGTGATGAGAAGGGCACTTCACCCTTGCAGCATTTTTTCCCAGTGGCTGTAACCAGTTCAGTAAGGAGAAAAAAACATCAGAAATCCAGATTGGAGAACATGCTATTACATTCCGCAGGATAACTGGCCAGTATTTCTCTATACTGCCAAGGTCATGAATAAACAGAGCAACATAGAGTCAGCTGGTGTGGCTCAGTGGATTGGACATCATCCCCAAACCAAGAGGTCCCTGTGGTTCAATTCCCATTCACGTCACATGCCCAGGTTGCAGGCCTAGTCCCTGCTTGGGGGCGTTTGAGAGGCAACCAATTGTTTCTCTCATGTGATGTTTCTCTCCCGCTCTTTCTCCTTCCCTTCCCCCTCTCTAAAAACAAAATGAAATCTTTTAAAACAAACAGGAACAACTTAGAAACTGCCACAGACCAGAGGAGACTAGGGATATATGACAACTAAATTCATGTAGTACCCTGGTCTAACTGAGTCCTGGGACTGAAAGATGACATTAGTGGAAAAATTGGAGAAACCTAAATAAAGTCTGCAGTTTAATTAATAGTAACGTACCAATGTCAGTTTCTCCACTTTGACAAATGTATGGTAGTAAGATAAGATGCTAACAATAAGAGAAAATGAGTGGCAGGAATGTGAGAAAACTCTGTGCTATTGTAACAGGGTAGTTTGGACAAGAGGTCACTGAAAAAGCAAGGGACCCCAGTGGGGCAGATTAAAATAGCAACTGGGCAGCTTGTGCCTTCCCAAGGGTGGGGCTGTGCAAGGGAGCCCCCTGCCAGGAGCGAACTGTAACCAAATGCAATGAGACTGCATGTGCCTGCAGTAGGATCACTCATGACATACCATGGGGTGCGAGGAGGAGAAGCTCATACAGTGCCTGTGTGAGCTGCAGGGGCCTGATGCCCCACCCTGGACAAACAGATGCTTGTGCACTGTGTGCAGCTGGAAAACTTTTGCCTTACTAAAAATAGCACTCAAAAGAGGGCCAAAGACAATAGGGATCTGACAATAGTAGACGCTGACACACTGTAGGTGAAGGAGAAGCCTCAGGAGACTTTGGCTCCCCTAGGACCCCGGGCGCAATAGGAGAGCGATGGGGCTGTCTGGAGAGTGGATAGTCAGTAGGACTGGAACTAGCACCCCCACTAATAGAATGATTATCACATTCTGTTTCTGTACCCCACGTTTGTCACGTACACAGGAAGACCCCTAATCTATATATTCCCCAAGAATCCTTTGTTCGGGGCTCAGAATTTGGAGACTGACTACTCTGGGCCCGTGCACGTAAAGGAATAAACCTCGTACTCCAGAATCCCTCGGTGTCTGGTCGCTTCATTTCCCCGCAACATAGGAAGAGCCTGATGTTCAGTCGCACAGGAATTTCTAAGCAGAGCCTTTAAAATGCAGCATGGCAGGAAACACAGATCCGTAGGCTTGCCCTTCCCCTGGCTAGCCCACTAGGCAACAGTGAACCTGAAGTCCTGAGACTTGGCGGGCCCCCAAAGACCATGTGGTTTGCAAACATCCTCAGCCCCCCTCCCACACAGAAGACAGCAGAGCTGGCAGTGCTATGAGGAACGTGCCTGGCCAAGCACACAGGCACACTGGTGAGTTGACGGCTGGAGAAAAAGCAGCTCCAGAGTAGAGAAACTGACTCTGTGAAAAAGGACTCAGGTAGGTGCACAAGGACTCGTGAGAGATGCTTAGAGCAGAACTATGACTGGCAATGCTGAGTGACAGACTTCTATGTTTCTGAAGGATGGTACTTTTAAGTAGCATGTTCTGAAATGGGTCTGGCTTGGCAGAGGGTGGCAGGACCATTTGTTTTGGGCATTTTAAAGGGAGCAGAACTTAACAGCAGAAATCTTCCATTACTCTAAAACTGTATAACCTTTAAATAAACAACCCATTCCTTTTCACCAAACTATTGTCTCTGGAGTTATGCCCCTTGGAGGCAAGTAATCAAACCCTACTGCTGTTCTGGCACACTATTGGCTGCTTCTGTAACACTATCTTTAAATTAAGAATTTATACAAAATGTTAAACATACACTTTCCATGTGCTCTAGCTATCCCATTCTGAGGTATAGCCCAAGAGAAATGAGAGCACATATCCACACAAAGATATGTCTACAAATGTTCACAGAGACAACACAAATTTCCACCAACTGATAATTAGATACTCAAATTTTTGCTTATCTATACAATGGAATACTATTTAAACTACTGATATATACTACAGTGTTAGATGAATTTCAATTACACTGAGTGAAAAGAAGCAAAAAAAAGAGTACATATGGAATGATTTAATTTATACAAAATTCTAGGAAATGCAAACTATAGTGACAGAGATCAGATCAGGAGTTGCCTAGGGGTGAGGGAAGGGGAGGAGGGACTACCCAGGGAGACAGAGTGACGGAGAGCTTTATTTTGATGGAGGAGATTGTTTCACAGGCAAAAGTATATGTTGAAACTTATCAAATTGTTTGATTTAAATAAGCATAATCTATTGTATGTCAATTATTTTTCAATAAACCTTTTTAAAAAATATAGAGCCTATGAATTTAATTCTGATTCTCACACTTCTTGGCTGCATGAACTAGGGCAAGTTGCTTCATCTCTTTGAGCCTCATTTTCTTCATTAATAAAGAGTGAGAAGAGGGACTTCCAGTGGTGGCAGCATAAAGAGGCAATCATTCCTCTCTGCAAAACAGCAAAATTGGGGGACATGGTCAATAGCAACCACTTCAAGTCCATGGAAAAACCCTAAAGTTAGCCAATAAAAAATAAGTTTGAGTGGCCCCAGATGCTGAATTTAGAGGAAAAAAAAGACACTTCAAAATAACTCTTATAAACATGTTTAAAGAATTAAAGAAAAGTGCCCTGGCTGGTGTAGTTCAGTGGATTGAATGCCGGCCTGTGAACCACAGGGTCGATGGTTCAGTTCCGGGTCAGGGCATGTGCCTGGGTTGCAGGCCAGTTCCCCAGTAGGGGGCACGTGAGAGGCAACCGCACATTGTTTCTCTCCTCTCTTTCTCCCTCCATTACCCTCTGTCTAAAAGTAAATAAATACAATCTTTAAAATAAAAGAATTAGCCCTGGCTGGTGTAGCTCAGTGGATTGAGCACAGGCCTGCAAACCACACGATCGCGGTTCGATTCCCAGTCAGGGCACATGCCAGTTCCCAGCAGGGGACTCACAAGAGGCAACCACACATTGATGTTTCTTTCCTTCTCTCCTCCCCTTCCCCTCTAAAGATAAATAAATAAAATCTTTAAAAAAAAAGAATTAAAGAAAAGTGTAATGACAATGAATTAACAGGCTCTCAACAGAGAAATATAAATTATTTTTAAAAGTCTATGCAAACAGTCAATGTAGGTTCATTTTGTAACAAATGCACCACTCTGGTGAGGAGTCTTGATAATGAGAAGGCTGTGCATGTCTGGGGCAGGGGCATATGGAATATCTGTCCCTCCTTGTCAATTTTGTTATGAACCTAAAACAACTCTAAAAAAAACTTTAAAAATCTTTTTTAAAAAGTCTGTGCAAACCTTAAGAGGTCTGTTCAGAAAGCATCCAGCCATGTGCTATGATAAATAGAGACACTGTACATAAGATGATGATACCTCAGCCCCTTCAAAGTAGGTACCCTGGGACCTCACACAGTCCTCCCAGTGTCATTAGCAACTGTAGCACAATGATCTTTCTGCTCTTGTGGCAGAAGCCGCAGAACAAATTTTGCCAACACATTTCATGCCAAGATCCTGCATCCAAATCTCAGATACAGTAGTTTCTGGAATCCCCAGATCAGCTTCTAGTTCTCAACAGTCAGTTGCCAGTTTTTGTTGATTGTAGCCCATCAACATTCAACATGTTCAACAGTCTCAGGCGTTCTGCTTGTTGCAGGCCTTCCAGAACATGGATCACCTACAACAGATTCTTGACAATCTTTGAAGTGTTTGCACCACATTTTTATTTGTGCTGCACTCATTACATCGTGTTCTAAAGCCTTCTGAATCATCTGAATAGTTTCCACAGAGGAATGTTCAAGCTTCACACAAAATGTGATGCAGATTAGTTGTTCTACTCACTCAGTCATTTTGAATGCAATGGCCACACAGTACACATGCTTACTCTGTGGTGTCTACCACCCCCCACTGACCAGTACAGTGAAGTCATCATTGTTCACACATGCACATTCCAGTCCACTGTCTTGGCTGCCAGGTGACACTGATGTCGCACAAACCATTCTTGTATTAACAATAATGGTACTTTTTCAGGACAGACCTCATATATAAGATAAGGGCTTAATTTTCAAAATATATAAGAAACTCTTAAACTCAATAGCAAAAAAAAAAGAATAACAACTTAAAAATGGGCTAAAGACAAACATCAAAAATTTTTAAAAATCTAAAAAAATTTAAATAGTTGAAGGGATCTCGAGACATTATCAAGCATAAGAACATTTTCATTGTAGAAGTACCAAAAGGAAGAGAAAGAGAGCAATAAAAATGACTGAAAACTTCCTTACACTGGTCAAGAAAATAGACATACAAGTCCAGGAAGCATAGAAAGTACCAAACAAAAAGAACCCAGAGAGGCCCACGCCAAGACACATCATAATTAAAATTCAAACAGTTAAAAACAATGAGAGAATGTTAAAAGCAGCAAAAAAGAAAAGCAGTTAGTTACCTTCAAGGGAGCTCCCTCAACACTCTCAGCTGACTTCTCAACAGAAATATTTCAGGCCAGAAGGGACTGGCACAAAATATTCAAAGTGATGAAAAGCCAAGACTTACAAGCAAAACAACTCTACCCAGGAAGATTATTATTTAGAATCAAAGGATAGATAAAAAGTTTCCCAGACAAGAAAAATTTAAAGGAGCTCACCATCACAACCAGTATTACAAGATACGTTAAGCAGAGGTGTCCAAACTGCAGCCCGAAGGCCACATGGGGCTCAGGGTGGCTGTGAATGTGGCCCAACAAAAAATCATAAATTTACTTAAAACATTATCAGATTCCATTGTGATTACATGTATCACAATGTGTCACATGTGTCACAATGTATTTAATGTATGGCCCAAGACAACTCTTCTTCTTCTAGTGGGGCCCAAAGACACCAAAAGGTGTTAGAAAACCCTGTGTTAAAGGGTCTTCCTTAAAAAGAAGGAGGGGAAACAAACATAAATATTAATAATACAATGGCAATAACTACATATTTATCAATAATTTATTTAAATGTACATGTATTAAATTCTCTGATCAAAACACATAGGGTGGCTGAATGGACGAGAAAACAAAACACATACATTTGCTGCCTACAAGAGACCCATTTCAGATTGAAAGACACAGACAGGGATGGAAAAGATATTTTATGCAAATGAAAACAAAAAAAAATAGCTGGGGTTGCAATTATTTTTTTCAGCCATTTCTTTTTGTTTATGGTTTGTGCTCAATGCAAATCAATTCCATAATATGAGAAATTACTGTGAATCAAAGCATAAATACACAAACACAATACACAATCTAAAACAGATATACAGCATTCAGGTTCAAAACAAAAGGGAGTGTTCACTCACACACACAGTAGCTGAAGATCTGCTTGGTATAGTGTTCCTGGGTAGGTTTCTAAAGATGGAAAAAAATGACTTTCATTATCAAGATTACCATGGCCAAGGTGCTAGATCACCTAAATATTAGTGTGTGATCTTGCAAGCAAAAGAATTTAGGGAATGTCTATTTTTAAAAAGGCTCTGTGCATCAAGGCCGTTGTGAACAAGATTTGCCTTCCAGAATCAAGCCCACATTAGGCTTTGGATCAAGTTCTAACTATCTAGAAATATTGACCAAGCCCTGGCAAGTGTAGCTCAGTGGATTGAGTACAGGCCTGTGAACCAAAGGGTTGCAGGTTCCATTCCCAGTCAGGGTATATGCCTGGGTTGCAGGCCAGGTCCCCAGTAGGGGGCACATGAGAGGCAACCACACATTGGTGTTTTTCTCCCTTTCTTTCTCCTTCCCTTCACCTCTCTCTAAAAATAAATAAATAAAATCTTTTTTAAAAATACATTTTATTGATTATGCCATTACAGTTGTCCCATTCCCCCCTTCATTCCCCTCCACCCTGCACACCCCCTTCCCCACCATTCCCCCCCTAGTTTACGTCCACGTGTCACAAGTTCTTTAGATTCTATATTTTCCATACTATTCTTGCCCTTCCCCCTATCTATTTTCTACCTACCATCTATGCTACTTATTTTCTGTACCTTCCCCCCCCCTTCTCCTCCTCCTGCTCCCCTCCATGTGACCCTCCATGTGATCTCCATTTCTGTGGCTCTGTTCTGTTCTACTTGTTTGCTTAGTTTGTTTTGGTTTTGGTTTTGGTTGTTGATAATTGTGAGTTTGCTGTCATTTTACTGTTCATCTTTTTTTATCTTCTTTTTCTTAGGTAAGTCCCTTTAACATTTCATATAATAAGGGCTTGGTGGTGATGAACTCCTTGAATTTGATCTTATCCGAGAAGCACTTTATCTGCCCTCCCATTCTAAATGAAAGCTTTGCTGGAGAGAGCAATCTTGGATGTAGGTCCTTGACTTTCATGACTTGGAATACCTCTTTTCAGCCCCTTCTTGCCTGTAAGGTCTCTTTTGAGAAATCTGCTGACAGTCTGATGGGAACTCCTTTGTAGATGATTGTCTCCTTTTCTCTTGCTGCTTCTAGGATTCTCTCCTTCATTTTCATCTTGGCTAATGTAATGATGATGTGCCTTGGTGTGTTCCTTCTTGGGTCCAACTTCTTTGGGACTCTCTGAGCTTCCTGGACTTCCTGGAAGTCTATTGCCTTTGCCAGATTGGGGAAGTTCTCCTTTATTATTTGTTCAAATAAGGTTTCCACTTGTTTCTCTTCCTCTTCCCCTTCAGGTACCCCTATAATTCGGATGTTGGAGTGTTTAAAGATGTCCTGGAGGTTCTTAAGCCTCTCCTCCTTTTTTTAAAATTCTTGTTTCTTCATTCTTTTCTGTTTGGTTGTTCCTTTCTTCCTTCTGGTCCACTCCCTTGATTTGAGTCCCAGTTTCCTTTCCATCACTATTGGTTTCCTGCGCATTTCCCATTATTTCAATTAGTTTGGCCTTCATTTGTTCCTCTAATTTGTGACTAAATATCAACCAGTTCTCTGAGCATCTGATCACCAGTGTTTTGAACTGTGCATCTGATAGGTTGGCTATCTCTTGGTTCTTTAGAAGTATTGGTTCTGGCACTTTGAGCCCTTTTTCTGCTTGAGCCATAATGTTTTTGTCAGGTCGCACATGTTACATATGAGGGGCAGAGCCTTAGGTGTTCACCAGGGTGAGGCGACCCAGTTGCTGGGTTGTGATGCTGTATGTGGGGGCGGGGTCAGAGAGGGGCAATGGCATTTGTTCCACTCTCTCTCTCAGATTTCAGTCCCCTCTGCTGCTTACCTCAAGCAAACTGGGCCCCCATGGTGCCAGCTCTAGGGTGTGTGGGCCTGTGCACCCTCCAGGACCCTGTGGGTTTCTCCAACAATCTCTCTGTGAGCCTGGGAGCTTCTCCCCGCACCTCAACCCTGAAAGTTTCTCCAATCGGTGCTTTCAGGCTTTAACTCCCAGCACGGGGGCCCTAGCCTGTGTGGTCTCTCACTGCTCGCTCCCTCACCTGGTTTATCTGCACACAAACACGTGACCGCGGTCAGCCAGCCACCTTGTGCCCCTACTGGGTCTGCCTGACAACACCCCATGCCTGGGATCCGCCAACCACCGCCTGCACTCCTGGCTTGGTCAGGCCGCTTTTGTATGCCCAACCCCGCCCCACCAGCTGCTGACTCCACCCCTCTTACTGGTCTGGCTGAATGGTTCGTTGTTGTCGGACTACCGTACAGTTCAGTTTTCTGTGTTTTAGCTGCGTTTTTGTTACTAAAACTTTGTTGTCTTTAAACTTGATTGTGCGAGGAGGCACAATGTTTCCACCTACTCCTCCATCTTGGCCAGAAGTCCTAAAATCTTTCAAAAAATAAAAATATTGGCCAACAGAAAGTGTTCCAAATGTGGCTATTTTGATTCTAAAAAAGTATGTACAGAAAAAGTATAAAAGTTTTTCTGAATTTAGTGTAAGCTTCCAGTCTTCACTTCCCAAATACCTAATTTACAGTTTTGGCTTCTTCATATTATTTGCCTTTTCAATTTTGAGATTTGTCAAAACTTTCTAAACTGATCATTTTTTTATTGTAAAAAGTATTCAACATATGCAAAAATAAAAAGCATTTTGAAATTAGTTGATTTCAGTGTACTTCTACTCTTTGGAACTAGTTTAGCTAAATGAATCTGGTGTTCTTATTGAATATAAGCAAAATTTACTCATTGTGCTTGGACTTGGAGTAGATTTCATTCTATCATTGTCCTGGTACATATCAATCACTACACAAAAAGTTTAATGCTATGTCAAATCAAAAGCCCCAAAGGAAAGTGTTCAGTTCCCAAGAGACCAGTGATATTGTAACAATCTAGAGTTACATCCACATTAAATTAGTACTCTGAAACAATAATACATTGAGTATTTACAGGAACACTTGGAAGTTCCTTCTTATGTACATGTAAATAGAAGCATAGCATTTTGTATTACCTACCTATTATATGGCCTTATAACTGCAATGAACCAAAGGAACACCAACTGTTTCAAATTCCATCCTTTATATCTAGATATCCATTTTCAAGATAGAATTTTATGTGTCCATACATCTTAAGCCACATTTAAGGAAACCATCTCTGAACTAATTCTAGATATGTTTTTCTTCATCTTGTATGTGACAGTTCAGCAGATTTAATATTGACATGCATCATCTAGTCAAACTTTGAACATGCTCTTCAAATCAATCAAATTTGAGTTCCTTAACCTTTTCTGTGTCAATAAAATTAGGTGTGGAATTAGATTCGATGAATACCAGTTTTTTCCTTGTCATACTACACACCATTTGGATTGGGTTTAGAAAATGGAGAAGTAT
Source organism: Artibeus jamaicensis (assembly GCF_021234435.1). NCBI lineage: Eukaryota > Metazoa > Chordata > Mammalia > Chiroptera > Phyllostomidae > Artibeus > Artibeus jamaicensis. The sequence continues at coordinate 1,004,417 of NW_026521824.1, forward strand.
AGACGTTTCTTGCCCTAAGTCTTTTAACAGCAGAGATGTAGAAGAGAGAATGCAATCACCAAGAGATGGCAGTTGACTGCAGAGCACCATCACTTGCCTTGGTGGTGGCATTTGTTGCACTTGGGTTAGCCATGGTACTCAGGAGGGGTTACCTGCCGGCTTTACAGTAACTGTTTGATTTGAATAAATCTGCATGGGTAGGAGCAGCACCAGAAGCAGCAGCCCCAGCCTAGCTACCATGGCTCAGCCCAAGACTGCTCTATCCGTGAGCCTCCAGTCCCGCTGATAGCTAGGTGATAGAGAACTGCTGGTTCTAGTTGGGCAGGACGCAGGCAAAGTGGGTGGGGTAGCAATTCTCATATCAGACAAAATAGACTTTAAAGAAACAAAGAAGGACATTTCATAATAATAAATAATTCAACCCAAGAAGAGAATATAATCCTTGTAAACATTTACAAGCCCAACATAGAAGCACCTAAATATATAAAACAAATATTAATAAATAAAATAAAATAAAGGAGAGATAAAAAATAATACAGTGTCAGGAACTGCCCTGCCTGGTTTCAGAAACTGTAACCCCTCATGGCTAAGCCTGACTGAAAAAGACCTTGGGACCATAAGCCACTAAGGAGACAAAATTTATCTTCTTGGTACGGGCACCTTCTCTGCCCCCTTTCACTTCACCCTGCTCGGCCCTGGGTGGATGACTGGTCAGCCAATGACAGGTAAGTTTCCTCAAAGAAGGGATAACTTAAGACAGAAACAGTTGCAAAGGGGCCCTCAGGGAAGGACTTCGGGGCTATAGAAAAAGGGGGTGATGGTCCTTCCTCCCTTGTCTTTGACATAGCCTGAGTCCTCATTCTGTCTGTAAGAAGTCTCCTAATCTCTTGGCTGCCTTACTTCCCCTGGCTGACTTAAGCCTGAAACAATGTCGGAGGGTGGTGCAGCCCTGGGCAGGAACAGGTGGGTTCCCTGGGGCTTTCAGGCCTAAGAAAGAATGCATAAAATCCTGTGAAACCTGCTTCACTAATACCCTCGATTTAAATGATATGGGTCCAAGCAGGAAGTGAGTTTGTTCTCCAGAGTTTTATGGCCCTTTTCCTTTGAGAGATCAGCCATCTTTCCTCCCCAGGAAGATCATACCTTGGTAGACTTATTCTTATCCATGGTGGCCAGGGGTGGGTGGGGGGGTACCCTGTGGGCAGAGCCCCCTCACCCACAATAGAGTAATTGTAGGGTACTTTGACATCATTGATATCAAAGAATAGATCATCCAAAGAGAAAATCAAAAAGACAACAGAGGCCTTAAATGACACATTAGACCAACAAATGGAAATGAAAGAAAAGCTGGGATAGCAATACTTACATTAGACAAAATAGACTTGAAAACAAAGGCTATAATTAGAGACAAAGAAGGACACTATATAGTGATAAAGAGGTCAATCTAAAAAGAGGATGTAACCCTTTAAACATATATGCACCCAACATAGGAGCACCGACATATATAAAGCAAATCTTTTTTTTTTTTTTAAAGATTTTATTTATTTATCTTTAGAGGGGAAGGGAAGGAGAGCGGGAGAGGAACATTAATGTATGGTTGACTCTTGCATGTCCCCTGCTGGGAACTGGCCTGCAGGGAACCGGCCTGCAACCTAGGCATGTGCCCTGACTGGGAATCGAACTGCGATTGTCTGGTTCGCAGGCCCGCGCTCAATCCACTGAGCTACACCAGCCAGGCCTTATAAAGCAAATCTTGATGAACATAAAGGGAGAGATTGGCTGTAATACGGACATAGAAGGGGATTTCAATGCCCCATTGACATTAATGGATAGACCTTTTAGAAAGAAAATCAAAAAGGAAAGAGCAACCTTAAGTGACAAACTAGAACAAATAGATTTAATTAATATTTTCAGAGCACTTTACACTAAAGCAGAAGAATATACATTCTTTTCAAGTGCACGTAAAACATTGTTTAAGATAGACCACATGTTAGAACTAAAAATGAGCCTCAGGACATTTAATAACATTGAAATCATATCAAGCATCTTTCTCTGACCATAATATAAAACAAGAAATCATTTACAAGAAAAAATTTTAAAAACACACACAAGCATATAAGGCTAAAAAACATATTACTCAACAATGAATGGGTTAACAAAGAGATCAAGGAAGAAATCAAAATATACCTTGAGATGAATGGAAATGGAAACACAACAACCCAAAATATATAAGACACAGAAAAAGAAGTCCTAAGTGAAATTCATAGCATTATAGGCCTATCTCAAAAAAAAAAAATACAACTTAACTAAACAATGTAAACTTGCACCTAAAGGAACTGGAAAAAACTATCAAATAAAGCCCAAAGTGAGTGGATGAAAGGAAATAATAAAATCAGAGCAGAAATAAATGAAATAGAGTCTTAAAAAATACGAAAGATCAATGAAACCAAGAACTGGTTCTTTGAAAAATAAGCCAGATTGATAAAATTTTAACGAGACTCATCAAGAGACAAAGACAGAAGACTCCAATAAATGATATCAGAAATAAAAGAGAAGTAACAACTGACACCAAAGAAATACAAAGGATTATAAGTAAATAGTACAAATAATTATATGCCAACAAGTTAGACAATCAGGATAAATTGGATAAATTCTTAGAAACATACAATCTACCAGACTGATCAGTAATGAAACTGCTGGGAACCCAAACAGTTCCTCTTGGGAGACCCACATACAGCCTCGCCTACTCAGACTCACTCCCTTTGAGTTCCAGCAGCCAGGTTGCAGCTTGAAAGGCAACAGTGGCATATGGGGAGGAACTGAAGTGTCTGGAATCAAGGCGAACAGCCTTCGTCCCTTTGCTAAACCTCTTACCCCCAGAGACACAGAGGTGGCAGGTTGGTGCCATATCTGAGATACCATCAACCTGAATAACACTGTTTGCCCTTCTCTGGACATCTCCTGAGTGCGTGGGTGCATAGCCCAATTTATAGGCCCACCCAGGCTGCTTTTCCATACAAATGGTTGATCTTGGCTCATGCTTCACAACTTCCTAAATCCTCTCAAACAAGAAAGAGCTGGCCTCAGTGGATCAGGTCCGGCACTAGCAGCAGCCAGCCTGGATTCAGCTTGGCTTCACCTGGGAATCTCCAAGCCCAGCATAAGTAGCAGCCATCAAGATTGCTTTATAGCCCAGGCAGGGTGGCCCCAGGCAAAACACAGGTGGGGGCTGACATGGTCCTGCATCACTGGGAAACCCCATGGCCTGCACATGCAGTGGACAGCAACAGCGCACCATATCAGAGCTCATATCAGTGCTCATATCAGAGCACTATCACAATGCCCCGGCACAGCTGATCCTCCATGGAGGGAAGTAGGTGGTGGTCAGTGGTCACAGTCAGTCCTTGCAGCTGACTGGCCTGGGTAAACCCCTCCCATTGACCTGCCAATAGCAATCAAGGCTCAACTACAAGAGGAGGATGTTCTGAGCCCCACACAAAGGGCACACCTCAAGTACCCAGCTTGGGAGATAGGGGAGGCTGTGCCACTGGACCTTACAGGACACCTACTACATTAGGCCATGCTACTAAGACATGGAGTCGAAACAGCTCCACTTAATACATAGAAACAAACACAGAGAAACTGCTAAAACAAGGAGACAAAGAAACATGGCCCAAATGAAAGAACAGATCAAAACTCCTGAAAAAGAGCTAAACGAAATGGACATATGCAGTCTATCAGGTGCAAAGTTCAAAACACTGGTTATAAGGATGCTCAAGGAGCTTAGTGAGGACCTCAGCAGCATAAAAAAGACCCAGTCAGAAATTAAGGATACACTAATTAAAATAAAGAGCAATTTACATGGAAACGACAATAGAGGGGATAAAGCTGAGAATTAAATCAATGATTTGGAACATGAGGAAGCAAAACAATCAGAAAACAAGAAGAAAAAAATCCAAAAATAAAATGAGGACAGTATAAGCAGCCTCTGTGACAACTTCAGGTAGTCCAGCATTCACATACTAGGGGTGCCTGAACGAGAAGAGAAACTGGAAGTCTGTTTGAAACAATAATGAAAGAAAACTTCCCTAGTTTGGTGAAGGAAATAGACATGCAAGTCTAGGAAGCACAGAGAGTCCAAAACAAGATGGATGCAAAGAGCTCCACATCAAGACACATAGTAATTAAAATGCCAAAGGTTGAAAAGAAAGAAAGAATTTTAAAAACAGAAGAGATGCCCTGGCTAGTGTAGCTCAGTGGATTGAGCATGGGCCTGCAAACCAAGTGTCACCAGTTCCATTCCCAGGCACATGCATGGGTTGCAGGACAGGTCCCTAATAGTGGGGTGTAAGAGGCAACCACACACTGATGTTTCATCCCCTCTCTTTCTCCTTCCCTTTTCCTCTCTCTAAAAATTAATAAATAAAGTCTTAAAAAAATAAAAACAGAAGAGAAAATATGTTAGTTACCTACAGAGGAGTTCCCATAATACTGTCAGCTGATTTCTCAAAATAAACCCTTTCCAGGCTAGAAGGAACTGGCAAGAATATTGAAAGTCATAAAAAGCAGGGACCTAGGGACCTACAGCCAAGGTTGCTCTTCTCAGCAAAGATATGATTTAGGATTGAAGGACAGATAAAGAGCTTCCAAGACCAAAAAACAAACAAACCAAAAAACAGCTAAAGGAGTTCATCATTACCAAACCATTATGATATGAAATGTTAAAAAAGACTTATTTAAGAAAAAGGAGATCAAAACTATGAACAATAAAATGACAATAAATATATATCTACCAACAATTTAATCTAAAAAACAAACTAAGCAAACAAGAACAGAGACAGAATCAAAGATACAGAGAGTGCTTCGATGATTGCCAGATGGGAAAGGGGTATGGGGAATGGGAGAAGAGGTGGGGGATTAAAAAGTACTAATAGGCAGTCACCAAATAGCCACAGGGATGTAAAGTACCGTGTAGGAAATGGAGAAGCCAAGGAACTTATACCTATGACCCATGGACGTGAACAATAGTGTGGGGATTGCCTGAGGGAGTGGGGGGTGCTGGGTTGTGGCCTCAAAGGGGGAAAAAATCAGAACAATTGTAATAGCACAATCAATAAAATACAATTAAAATTTAAAAACAAAGGAGGCAAGAACAATTAGGTAAATATAGTCTATTCAATAAACTATTTTGAAGACATTGTTCAGGAACATGCAGAGAACGAAACTATACCACCTTCTTACACCACACACAGGAATAAACTCAAAATGGACTAAAGACTTAAATGTATGACTGAAACAATGAAACTCCTAGAGGAAAATATAAGGGAAGTAAAGTCTGGGACATTGCCATTAGTGTGTATGCACACACACACACACACACACACACACATCTCTCCTTGGGCAAGAGAAACTAAAGAGAAAATAAATAAATGGAACTATACCAAACTAAAAGTTCCGACACAGTGAAGAAACTATCAACAAAATGAAGCCCACTGATGGGAGAATATACACACCATACTTCTGATAAGGGCTTAATATCCAAAATTTATAAAGAAATCATCCTATCCCCCCCCAAAAAAACTATCTAATTAAAAAATGGGTAAAGGACCTGAATAGATGCTTCTCCAAAGAAGACAACATATAGAGGGCCAATTGACATGTGAAAAGATGTTCAATGGCACTAATCATCAGAGAGATGCAAATTAAAACCACAATGAGATATCACCTGACCAGTCAGAATGGCCATCATCAATAAATCAGCAAACAATAAGTGTTGGTGAGAATGGGGAGAAAAGGGAGCCCTCATGCACTGTTGGTGGGAATGCAGACTGGTGCAGCCACTGTGGAAAACAGTATAGAGTTTCCTCAAAAAATTAAAAATGGAACCACCATATGACCCAGCAATTTTACTTCTGGGTACATATTTGAAGACACCCAAAACACTAATTCAAAAAATATATATATACCCTTTTGCTCATTACAGCATTATTTAAAATAGCCAAGATTTGGAAGCAGCCCAAGTGTACATTAGTAGATAATTGGATAAAAAAAGCTGTGGTACATATATACAATGGACTATTACTCAGCCATAACAAAGAATGAAATCTTACCATTTGTGACAGCATGAATAGACCTAGAGCAGGGGTGTCAAACTCATTTTCCCTGGGGGGCCACATCAGTCTCATGGTTGCCTTCAAAGGGCCGAATGTAATTTTAGGACTTTATGAATGTAACTACTCCTTAACAGTTAAGCAAGAGCTCACTGCTGCCACCAGGTAGAAACAAGGTGCTGGGCCAGATAAAACAAGGTGGAGGGCCAGATTTAGCACGAAGGCCTTGTGTTTGACACCTTTGACCTAGAGAGTCAAATACCATGTAATTTTACTTATAAGTGGACTGCGAAAAAAAAACATAAATAAACAAATGAAACAACAGACTCACAGATATACAGAACAGACTGATGGTTGCCAGAAGGGAATGGGTAGGGAACTGGGTGAAAAAGGTGCAAGTCTTAAGATGTATAATTGGTAGTTACAAAATAGTCATGGGTTAAGTACATGGCTAGGATATATATAAAGTACAGCCTAGGATATATAGTTGATAATATTGTAATGATTATGTATAGTGCCAGGTTGCTACTGAAAGTATTGAAAGTATACAATTGTCTAACCACTAAGTTGTAGGTTTGAAACTAATACAAATAATATTGAATGTTAACTCTAATTGAAAAGATAAAAAATTGAAAAATAACAGCCCTGGCTGGTGTGGCTCAGTGGATTGAGCACCAGCCTGCGGACCAAAGGGTCACCAGTTCGATTTCCAACCAGGACACATGCCTGGGTTGCAGGCCAGGTGCCCTGTAGGAGGTACTCGAAAGGCAACCACAGATTGATGTTTTTCTCCCTCTCTTTCTCTCCTCCTTCCCCTGTCTAAAAATAAATAAATAAAATCTTTAAAAAAATTATTGTTCAAGTAAATAAAATCTTTAAAAAATTAAAAATAATAAAAAGGATTTCTAAAAAGAAGTTTTACGAAAAAGTTTACAAATTTTAGAATAAAACTTCCATGTTTTATTGTTTTAGGTCTTACATTTATGTCTTTGGCTCATTTTAAGTAAATTTTTGTATATAGTGTTAGAAAACATCCAACTTTTTGCATGTGGATATTCATTTTTTTCAGTACCATTTGTTGAAAAGATTGTGTTTTCCCCTTTAAATGGTTTAGCACTCTCTCAAAATTCATTTGACCATATCTGTGAGAGTTTATTTGGGGGCTCTATTGTATTTTATTGGTCTATATATCTGTTTTATGCCAATACCACATTGTTTTTATTACTGTAGCTTTATAGCAAGTTTTGGTATCAGGATGTGGGGTACTCCAATTTATTCCTTTTTTTAAAAAAAGATTGTTTTGGTTACTTCCACCAAGATGAAGGTGTAGGTGGAAACATTGTGCCTTATCCCACAACCAAGTTTAAAGACAACAAGTTTTAGTAACAAAATACTCAGCTAAAACACAGAAAATTGAACTATACGGAAGTCCGAAAATAATGAACCTTTCAGCCAAACCAATAAGAGTGGCTGAGCCAGCAGCGAAGCAGGGTCAGGCAGGAAAGATCCAACCGACCGACCCAGGCGCGCAGGCAGTACTGGTAGATCCCAAGTGTGGGGTAGCAATGGGCAGACCCAGTGAGGGCGCTAGGTGGCAGGCTGATCAGGAGCGAGTAGGGAGACAGACCATGCAGGCCCCAGCGGCGGGAAGCAGGAGAGGGTACCCATATTGCCCCCCTTTCACCCCCGCCCCCACATACAGCATCACAAACCAGCAACTGGGTGGCCCCGCCCTGGCGAACACCTAAGGCTCCTCTCCTCATACATAACAGGCAAGAACAGATCAAAACATGGCTCAAGAACAACTCAGAGCCTCAGAGCCTATAAATCTAAGAAAGGAAGAAATAGCCAAACTTTCAGATGCACAGTTCAAAACACTGGTGATCAGGATGCTCACAGAACTGGTTGATTTTAGTCACAAATTACAGGAACAAATGAAGGCTAAACTGATTGAAATGAAGGGAAATGCACAGAAAACCAATAGTAATGGAAAGGAAACTGGGACTCAAATCAAAGGAGTGGACCAGAAGGAGGGAAAAATGACCAAACAGAAAAGGATGAAGAAACAAGAATTCAAAAAAAATGAGGAGAGGCTTCAGGACATCTTTAAACGCTCCAACATCCGAATTATAGGGGTACCAGAAGGGGAAGAGGAACAGCCACGAGTGGAAAACTTATTTGAACAAATAATAAAGGAGAACTTCCCCAATCTGGTAAAGGAAATAGACTTCCGGGAAATCCAGGAAGCTCAGAGAGTCCCAAAGAAGTTGGACCCAAGAAGGAACACACCAAGGCACATCATCATTACATTAGCCAAGATGAAAATGAAGGAGAGAATCCTAGAAGCAGCAATAGAAAAGGAGACAGTTACCTATGAAGGAGTTCACATCAGACTGTCAGCGGATTTCTCAAAAGAGACCTTACAGGCAAGAAGGGGCTGGAAAGAAGTATTCCAGGTCATGAAATCCAAAGATCTATATCCAAGATTACACTACCCAGCAAAGCTCTCATTTAGAATGGAAGGACAGATAAAGTGCTTCTCAAATAAGGTCAAGTTCAAGGAGTTCATCACCACCAAGCCCTTATTATATGAAATGTTAAAGGGACTTACCTAAGAAAAAGAAGATAAAAAAGATGAACAGTGAAAGGACAGCAAACTCACAGTTATTAACAACCACACCTAAAACAGAAGCAAACTAAGAGGACAGCTAGATCAGGAGCAGAACCATAGAAATGAAGATCACATGGAGGGTTAGCAACAGGGGAGTGGGAGGAGGAGGAGGGGGGAGAAGGTACAGAAAATAAGTAGCATAGATGGTAGGTAGAAAATAGACAGGGAGGAGGGCAAGAATAGTATGGGAAATATAGAAGCTAAAGAACTTGAGACACGTGGTCATAAACTAAGGGGGGGAATGGTGGGGGAGGGATGTGCAGGGTGGAGGGGAATGAAGGGGGGAAATAGAACAACTGTAATGGCATAATTAATAAAATATATTTTGAAAAAAAGATTGTTTTGGTTATGTGTTCGTTGAGATTTCATGTGAAGTTTTTTTTATCATTGTTCAAGTGCAGTTGTCTCCACTTTTATCCCACCATACCCCCTGCCTCAACCATTTCCTCTCCCACCCTTGAACCCACCCCTCTTTGGCTTTGTCCATGTGTCCTTTATACATGCTTCTTGATGACCTCCCTCATTATTCTTCTCCCCTACCTCTCTGGAGCTGTCAGTTTGTTTTTTATTTGATTGTCTCTGGTTGTATTTTTCTTGCCATAATGAGATACCACTTCACACAAGTGAGAATTGCCATCATAAACAAATCTACAAACAAGTGTTGGGGAGGTTGTGGAGAAAGGGGAAATCTAGTGCGCTGTTGCTGGGAATGCAGACTGGTGCAGCCACTGTGGAAAACAGTATGGAATTTCCTCAGAAAACTAAAAATGGAACTGACATTTGACCTGGCAATCCCACTGCAGGGACTGTACCCTAAAAACCCTGATACACCAATTCAAAAGAACCTATGCACCCCAGTATTCATAGCAGCACAATTCAAAGAGCCAAGTGCTGGAACCAACCTCAGTACCCATTGGTAAATGAGTGGATCAAAAAACAGTGGTGAATTTACACGATGGAATCCTACACAGCAGAGAGAAAGGAGCTTCTACCTTTCAAAACAGCATGGATGGTTCTGAAGAGCATTATGCTAAGTGAAACAAGCCAGGTGGTGAAAGTACCATATGATGTCACCTATAAGTGGAACCTAATCAACAAAACAAATGAGCAAGATTTCATGTGAATTTTAGGATGGGTTTTTGCATTTCTTAAAAGTGTCATTGGGATTTTGGTAGGGATTGCATGTATTGAATCTGTGGAAAGCATTGGGTAATATTGACAATTTACCAATATTGTTTTTCAATGCATGAACAGGGATGTATTTTTATTTATACCTTTCTTTTAGGAATGTTTTATAGTTTTTATATATTTTTAAGATTTCATTTACTTTTAGAGAGAGGGAAAGGGAAGGAGAAAGAGAGGGAGAGAAACATCAATGTCTGGTTCCCTCTTGCGCACCCTCTGCCAGGCATCTGCATTGCACACATAACCCAGGCATGTGCCCTGACTGGGAATAGAACAGCGACGCTTTGGCTTGCAGGCTGGCACTCAGTCCACTGAGCCATACTAAACAGGGCTGTTTTATAGCTTTTATTATACAAATCTTCACCTTCTTCATTATTTTATTCTTTTTAATGCTGCAGTGAATGGAATTGTTTTTGTAATTCTTTCAAGATTGTTTGTGTTAGAAATGAAACTTTTTTTTGCCTGTTGACTTTGTTATCCTGCTAATTTGCTCAATTCACTTATTAGCTCTAACAGATTTGTTTTTTGTGGAGTCTTTATGACTTTCTATGTATAAGAGCCTATTATCTGCAAACAAATAATTTTGCTGTGCCTTTTCTCATTTGGATACCTTTTATTTCTTTTTCTTGCCTGATTGCTCTGACTAGAATGTCCAATACTGTGTCAAATGGAAGGTGAAGTGGGCATCCTTGCTTTTTTTTTTAAGTCTTGAATGAAAAACGTGCAGTGTTTCACCACTATTTGCTGTATTATGGCTCTTATGTGGATGTAGTTGTCTTCTGTTCCTATTTTGTTTTCTTTTTTTTTTTTATCATAAAAAGGTATTGCTTCTTGGCCTTTTGGCTAAGATCAAGTGTATCATAAAAAGGTATTGAACTTTGTCAAATGCTCTTTCTGCATCAATTAAGATGGTCATACGGTTTTTTTCCTTCATCCTGTTGATGTGGCATATTACAAGAATATATTTTCTGTGTAGAATCACCTTGTATTCCAGAAATAAATCCCACTTGGTCATGGTGTACAGTTCTTTTAATATGCTACTGAATTACTTGCCTGTATTTTGTTGAGAATTTTTGCATCAATGTTCAAAAGGGATACTGGCCTATTTTCTTTGCTTGTGGTATTTTTGTCTGGCTTTAGTTGGGGTTATGCTTGCCTCATAAAATGAATTAGGAAGTGTTCCCTCCTCTTCAAGTTTTGGGAAAAGTTTGGGAAGGACTGGCAGTAGTTCTTTGTTTGGTAGAATTCATCAGCTCCAGGGCCCTTCTTTTTTGGAAGACACTTGATTACTGATTCAATCTCCTTACTACTTATAGCTCTATCTAGATTTTCCATTTCTTCATGATTTAATCTTAGTAGGTTTTATGTATTTAGGAATTGGTCCCTTTCATCTAGGTTATCCAATTCGTTAGTAACTGTTCGCAGCACTCTCTTATAATCCTCTTTAATTTCTATAGAGTAGGTATTAATGTCCCCTCAACTTTGATTTGTGATTTTAGTAATTTTAGTCTTCTTTTGTTTAGTCCATCTAGCTAAAAGTTTTTCAATGTTTTTCATATTTTTGAAGAACCAACTTTGGGTCCAATTTTTGTCCTTTGTATTTCTATTCTGTAGTTTGTTTATCTCTGCTCTAACAGCTTTAAATCTGTGGGCTGAGTGAAGGAAAAATTACAGGGAGGAAATAGCTTGCTCTTTCCATCATTCATGTTTCAGCTTCCCTGTGAGAGGAGTTGCCTTCCCTCACCCTTTGATACAATATTCCACTGCTCTTGCTCACCACTCTGTTTTGGTCTATTCACAGTAAATATTTTCACTTAAGTTGTTTATTTTTCATTTTCTTCATAAGATAGTAAATTTCAAGAAGTCAGAGAACTGTATTTCTAACCCCTAGAATAATACCTGACATGCCATAGGCTCTTGATAACATTGTTGAGTGGAGGAATTAAATCAACAAGAAACAAGAAAGGAAAGAAGCAAGATATAGAGTGGTCCACATTTAAAAAAAAAAAAAACAAATACAGAATAAAGCATTGTCTTGGATGTCACCCATGGCACCAGTCCCTCTGCTGTTCCAGAAATTATTCCCTACCAGTAAGTTCGAGAAGAACATTTAGAAAGAACTATGCCACCATGTATTGTACATATTGCAAAAGCATGCCAGATTAAAGGCCAGACTACCCATTGCATTTTACATGTATTGTGGTTTCAACTGAAAAAAATTCATGCATATTTTAATCGAGAGCTTGTTCAATGGCTTTCAACCTAAAATGCTAGTCTTTTCTTTTTTTAAAATATATTTTGAGCCCTGGCTGGTGTAGCTCAGTGGATTGAGCACAGGCCTGTGAACCAGAGGATTGAGGTTCGATTCCCAGTCAGGGCATATTCCTGGGTTGCAAACCGGCTCCCTGCAGGCCAGTTCCCAGCAGGGGTTGCACAAAAGGCAAACATACATTGGTGTCTCTCTCTCTCTCTCCTTCCCTTCTCCTCTAAAGATAAATAAATAAATCAAATCTTTAAATATATATATATAAATATATTTTGATTATGCCATTACAGTTGTTCTATTTCCCCCCTTCATTCCCCTCCACCCTGCACACCCCTCCCCCACCATTCCCCCCCTTTAGTTTATGACCACGTGTCTCAAGTTCTTTAGCTTCTATATTTCCCATACTATTCTTGCCCTCCCCCCTGTCTATTTTCTACCTACCATCTATGCTACTTATTTTTTGTACCTTCTCCCCCCTTCTCCTCCTCCCACTCCCCTGTTGCTAACCCTCCATATGATCTTCATTTCTGTGGTTCTGCTCCTGATCTAGCTGTCCTCTTAGTTTGCTTTTGTTTGAGGTGTGGTTCTTAATAACTGTGAGTTTGCTGTCCTTTCACTGCTCATATTTTTTATCTTCTTTTTCTTAGGTAAGTCCCTTTAGCATTTCATATAATAAGGGCTTGGTGATGATGAACTCCTTGAATTTGATCTTATCTGAGAAGCACTTAATCTGTCCTTCCATTCTAAATGAAAGCTTTGCTGGAGAGAGCAATCTTGGATGTAGGTCTCTGGATTTCATGACCTGGAATACTTCTTTCCAGCCCCTTCCTGCCTGTAAGGTCTCTTTTGAGAAATCTGCTGACAGTCTGATGGGAACTCCTTTGTAGGTGACTGTCCCCTTAGCTCTTGCTGCTTCTAGGATTCTCTCCTTCATTTTCATCTTGGCTAATGTAATGATGATGTGCCTTGGTGTGTTCCTTCTTGGGTCCAACTTCTTTGGGACTCTCTGAGCTTCCTGGATTTCCTGGAAGTCTATTTCTTTTACCAGATTGGGGAAGTTTTCCTTTATTATTTGTTCAAATAAGTTTTCCACTCGTGGCTGTTCCTCTTCCCCTTCTGGTACCCCTATAATTCGGATGTTGGAGCATTTAAAGATGTCCTGAAGGTTCCTAAGCCTCTCCTCATTTTTTTTGAATTCTTGTTTCTTCATCCTTTTCTGTTTGGTCATTTTTCCCTCCTTCTGGTCCACCCCTTTGATTTGAGTCCCAGTTTCCTTTCCATTACTATTGGTTTTCTGTGCATTTCCCTTCATTTCAATTAGTTTAGCCTTCATTTGTTCCTGTAATTTGTGACTAAAATCAACCAGTTCTGTGAGCATCCTGATCACCAGTGTTTTGAACTGTGCATCTGAAAGTTTGGCTATTTCTTCCTTTCTTAGATTTATAGGCTCTGAGGCTCTGAGTTGTTCTTGAGCCATGTTTTGATCTGTTCATGCCTGTTATGTATGAGAAGAGGAGCCTTAGGTGTTCACCAGGGCGGGGCTACCCAGGTCACTGGTTTGTGACACTGTATGTGGGGGCAGGGGCAGAGAGGGACAATAAGTGGTTCCCTCTGCTGCTTCCCGCCACTGGGGCCTGTGCAGTCCATCTCACTGCTTGCTCCTTCATCAGTTTATGTGCACACGAATGTGTGACCACGGTCAGCCCTCAGTGGGTCCACAGCCTTGCGCCCTCAGTGGATCCACCCACGGCTGCTGGCGCTCCTGGGTTGTGCGCCCAGGTCAGTCCGGTGGATCTTTCCTGCCCAACCCTGCTCTGCTGCTGGCTCTGCCCCTCTTACCGATTTGGCTGAAGGGTTCGTTGTTGTCAGACTTCTGTGCAGTTCAATTTTCTGTGGTTTGGCTGCGTTTTTGTTGCTAAAACTTTGTTGTTTTTAAACTTGGTTGTGCCAGAAGGTACAGTGCTTCCACCTACGCCCCCATCTTGGCAGAAGTCTAAAATGCTAGTCTTTTCAATCTCCTGTAATTTTTATTATTGTCTTTATTCTGCTAGCTTTGACTCTGTTTTGTTATTGGTTTTCTAGTTCCTTAAGTTGCAAAGTTAAATTGTTGGTTCGAGATTTTTAATTTTAATATTTTATTTTTAGAGAGAGAAGGGAGAGAGGGAAACATCAATGTGTGGTTGCCCCCTGAGTGCCCCCTACTGTGACCTGGCCCAAAACCCAGGCATGTGCCCTGATTGGGAATAGGACTGGTGACCCTTTGGTTCACAGACCGGCACTCATTCCACTGAGTCACACCAGCTAGGGCAAGATTTTTTTTAATGTAAGCAAATATATATATATATGTTTCCCCTCAGCACTGCTTTCACTATGTCCCATAGTTTTGGTTTGTTATATTTTCAATCTGTTATCTCTTAAGTATTTTTTCATTTCTCATTTCTTTTTTCATAGAGTGAGCTATTTAATTTTTACGTTTGTGAATTTTCCAAGTTTTTGTAAGAGAAGGTACTTTGTGTATGTTTTCAAAGCTGTTGAGATTTAATTTGAGGCCTAATACATGGTCTAACCTCAAATGTCTTGTGTATACTTGAGAAGAATGTGTGTTCTGTTGTTGTTGGCTGGAGTATTCTGTATCAGTTCAATCTGTTTCATTTGTGTTAAGCACCCCCTATTTCCTTACTTATCTTGCCTGCCTCTTCTACCCTTTGTTGTGAGTGGAGCATTGACATCTTCAACTATTATTGTAGAACAATTCCTCCTTCATTTCTGTCAGTTTTTGCTTCATATATTGTCTGTCATTAGGTGCATACATGTTCATAATTGTTGTATCTTGTTGCTGTATTGGGTCCTTCTCTCTTGTAACCTTTTTTAATTTAAAGTCTATTTTATATGATATTAGTACAGCCACTCCTGCTCTCTTTTGGTGACTATTTGTAAGGAACATCTTTGTCCATCCTTTCACTTTCAACCTGTTTGTACCTTTGGATATCAAGTGAGTCTCTCATAGATGACATTTTGTTGGATATTGTGTTTTTATCCATTATGCCAGCCCCTGTCTTTTGATTGAAGAGTTTAATCTATTTACATTTAAAGTAATCATTGATAAAGAGGGATTGACTTCTGTGATTTGAGTTTTGTTTTCTATATGCCATATAGCTTTTTGGTTATTCATTTTATGCACTTCTGTCAATTTTTTATAGTAAAATGTTTTAATTTTTTGTCTATATTCTATAACTATTTTCTTTATGATTACATAAAAATTACATTTAATATCCTAAGTTTATAATACCTAATTTTAATTTATAGCAGCTTAACTTCAGGAACAAGAACAGTGCAGCTCCATCCCCACACATTTTGGTTGATGTCACCAATTTACATCTTCCTAATTTGCCCACAGATATAAACTAATTATTCTAAATGCATTAGTCTCCTAAATTACATAGAAAATAAGATCTGTAGTTACAAATCAAAGTGACAGTAATACAAGCTTTACATTAATATTTTTCTTTACATTTTTAAATTATGGAAAACAAAAGGTAGTTACAAACTATTGTCACAATACTAGCTTACATAACGGCTCACACATTTACCTTTACTGAGATCTTCGTATGTCTGTGTGGCTTCGAAGCACTGCCTGGTGTCCTTTTATTGCACCTTGCAGGACCCCCTTGAGCATTTCTTGCAGGGTAGCTTTACTGGTCATGAATGATATATATATCAGCTTTTATCCAGAAATGTCTTAACTTCTCCCTCACTTTTAAGGAGTTTTGCTGGATATAGATTCTTGGTTTACTTTTTGTTTTTTTTTTAACACTTTGAACTAGTCCAGCCTTCTGGTTTCCAATGTTTCTGATGAGAAACCTGAAGATAATCTTACTGAGGATTCCCTGCATTTAATGAGTCACCTCTTGTTGCTCTTTCTTTTGAAAGTTTGATTATAATGTTCTTGGTCTTTTTAAATCTTACTTGGGAGTTTGTTGAGCTTCTTTTATATTTACTCTTTTCATCAAATTTTAGAAGCTGTCAGCCATTTCTTTAAATACTCCCTTCCCTCTCCTCTTTATGGGACTCTCATGGTATTTACATTGGTCTATTTGATGCTCCATAGGACTTTTAGGCTGTTTACTTTTCTTCAGACTTTTTTCTTTCTGTTCCTCAGTCTCAAACATTCCTATTATTTTATTTTCGAGGTCTGTGATTCTTTCTTATGACTGCTCAAATATGCCTTTAAGTCTCTATAGTAATTTTTTTTCATTGTAGTTTTCAGATTTGGAATTTCTTCTTGGTTTAAGTTTTCTGTCTTTCAATATTTTCATTTGGCTCACACATTTAAAAAATTTTCTCCACATTTGCATTTTGTTTACACATCATCTTCTTGATTTTTCTCCATTTTCCTTCAGTGCTTGGAGCTTAACACAGTTGCTTTAGTCTTTATTACTATTTTTGCCATTAAAACTTTTTCAGGAACAGATCCTGTTGAATTCTTTTTTTTCCTTTGAATTGACCATATGTTCCTATTTCTTTGTATGCCTTGAAATTGTTTTTGACATTGGATATTTAAATCTAATAATGTGTTAACTCCAAAAATCAGATATTTCTCCCAGTCCCCCACGTTTTGTTCTCTTATTTATTTATTTATTTATTTATTTATTTATTTATTTATTTTTATAGTTGTTGGCCACAAATAGTCTTTGCCACAAATAGGCCTCAATGTGAACATATTTTCCTCGGGTCTTGTCTTAGCTTTTCCGTGGGTATGCAGCCACTTTCTAATTTTCCCCACATATGCAGTTACCTTTCTGAATGTTGGTCTTTCATACCTGGCTCCTGAAAGGAGAAAATAAAACAATGAAGTGGGTGGGAGAGGGCACCAGCCCATTAAGGCTTCTGGCAGTCACTTCAGCTAGAGGAGGGGCTTGTAGTAAGGGGAGAGGTGCCACATGGCTGCCAACCTCTTTGCACCTTTGTGATCAGAAGTAGCAATCAGTGATTGGTGCACAGACCCTTAATAGTTAGGACAGGGTCCTTTTTACCCACCCTAGCACCCATATGCTGTGTGCGAGCTGCTGCAGGAATAGGCGAACACTGCCTGCCATGTGGCTGGGGCTGGGGGCTGGGTGCCTGTTGCTGTGCCATGGGCTGAAATGAACCAAAATGAACCACAGTTTACCAGTCTTTATTTATATCATTACTGGTGTTATTTTATCCATATTTTCTGTGATTGGTCCCAAGGAAACTTTAGTTACCAAACCAATGAAATCCAGTAGTTAACATTTTATAAAAATACATCTTTATTGTTTTGGTGTTCTTGCATGATACAGACACCAAGTCATATAAATTCAGTCTTCATGTTAACTATATATTAAACAAAAAACTAAACAAATCAGCAAAACTGCTGCAAAATCCCTCTAAACCATGAACCCTTAACAAAAATGCACACTGAGATGATGGAACTATTTTATCTTAAATCATTATGCTCTGAAAATTAACTGCAAGCAAGTGTGAATGTTTAAAGAAGCAACAAAGAACAATATGCTGCGAAACAAAACTATGGAGAGGTTTCTAAACTGCACACACAGTGAGCCAGGCCAGCCAAACAGCCCCACTGAACTTTTCAGCAAAATATCATCTTTGACAAAGATGAGGGGCTTGTCCAACTGCAGTGTGATTTTAAAGCAACCTCAGGAAAGCATGGCCAGAAGACCTGGTGGCCACAAGACTTTAGGACATGCATTCCAGAGGGTCCAACTATGAGAAACACATCCATCCTCTTCACTCCAAAAGCCTTTCCCAGAGCCATAACTCAACACCAGGTTACTAAAGTAACTAAGGGTCAGCACGTGTCTTGGAAATGCACAACTGTAGCAATACATACATCCATGCATATAAAGCCTGGAAAACTCTTGCTAAATTTCAGAATAGAAAGTTTTGAATGTTAACCTCAAGACGGGGTACCATTTTCTAATGAAAATTTTCCCTATAAATTTTGATATCTAAGTCCATGAGAGGCTCGAGACACACAATTTCCTTCGTCTTTTCTCACGGGGTGCACCAATGCAGGGACTGGTCCCTTGCACAGGTACCCCCGTGTCCTCTTCAGGCTGGAGCAATTGGAGCAGCTTGTGGAATTGCGCCAAGAACGACACCAGGCCCAAACACCTCTTACAGGCACAATTCAGCCCCAACAGTTCCATTCCTTGCTCAGAAACAGCTCCATGCCAGCAGTTCAGAAATGGGAGCACAGTGGCAAGGGCAGCCATCCCCATGTCCCAGAAGCACATCCCGACACTTCCACGGCAGGGTCAATTACGAGGCTCTGAGGCCATGGGACTACGGACTGTGGACATCAGGTGTGACTTGTAGGTTTTGCTCAGGCCTGTCATCCAGAATTTGAGCAGCTTGACATTGTCCTCCTCGGATGCTCCAAGGATACTCAGGAGCTTCTGGGTGTCCTCTTTGGGTCGACTGTCCACCTTAGTGAATTTAAAAAGGACCTTCACTTTGCTGTAGAAAACCAAACACAACACTCAGATACCACAGCACAGTCACCAGAGTTCTGTTCCTGGGGCCCAAGTGGCTTCAAAGCCAACCACAGCCCCACAAGTGGGACCGGAATTCAAACACTGAGAAGAGGCAGTGCATCAGGCAGTGGCCCACTCGTGCACGCCTAGTGGTCTCTAATCATCAGCAGTTACTGTCCTAGGTAATGTGGCTGGTGCATCAAAATGGGGAAAAAAGACAAAAGAAAAAAATTTTCCTTAAATCCATGAAAGGACTTGGTTGATCCTAAGCTTCTCTGTATTACTGAAAATCAGGACTATGTTTTGACTAATTAAATGACTAAAAATTACCCTCCAAAACAATTACTTAAGAAGGCAGGAGGAAATAAAGTAACTTGCTTTAGTAAAACAGGAACATCTATTATCTGACTTTCAAATTTTAAAGTTAATTAAGCAGCGTCCTTTGGAGGCATGTGTCACCCCCATCTCACAGGGGAGCAGCCTGAGGCTTGGGGGCACTAGGTCATTTGCTCAGTGTCACCCAGCTAATATATTAAGTGGTGGAGTGGGTATTTGAACTCATGCTCTTCTTTTTTTTTTTAGTAAGATTTTTATTTTTATTTAGAAAGAGAGGAAGGGAAGGAGAGAAACATCAATGTGTGGTTGCCTCTTGTGTGCCCCTAAGTAAGGACATGGCCTACAACCCAGGCATGTGCCCTGACTGGGAATCGAACCAGCGACACTTTGGTTTGTAGCCCACACTCAATCCACTGAGCTACGCCAGCCAGGGCCCTGATTCATGCTCTTAACCTCTACTCTGAACTACCTCTCTGGCAGCCACGACCTCACCTCTTTCCCTGGAAACAGGTCCTGGTTTTCCTCGCAGACCCACTGCTGGCGGTAGTCCAGCCCTCCCCAGGAACAGACATCAAAGACTCTAAGGGGTCCAGGTGGGGTACACTTACTTCATCCACTCTTCCTTGAGGCAAATGAGGCACTGGTCAACCACGTCCACAGACAGATTCTGGTTGGTCAAAGCAGCTTCTATCTTATTCAAAATGGTTGGACCAACTGGGAACAGGGTGGGGGGAAGCGGGGCAGTCAGCACAGGGGGAGTGCCCTCCTTCCCACTCTTATTCCGGGGGAAGGCAGCCCACGCAGCAGCACCTACCTCTGTCTGCAGCTACAGGACTCCCACTGGTCACCGTGAACTCATACTTGCTGAGAGGCTGGTCATCTTTATAGCTGGCGGGGTGGAGGCTAGTGCGAGCAGCTGCGTGGACCTCCACCACGACAGCAAATTCTGTGGCAACACGAAGCACATTGCTCTGTAAATGCACCTCTTTCTCCTGTAACAAGCTCCCACACTCTGCTGCTACCAGTTATCTCAGATTAACCAGGGAGTCACTCCAGTCTCCTGAGATTAACACTTCACATTTAAAACTTTCTGAGGTTTATTTGTAAACAATTAAAGTTTAACTTTTGCCTCGGTTAAACTAACAATATATTATTTTGCAATAACTACTATATTATATACCTCAATTCACTTACTATTAAACAGCCCTGTGACTGCTAGAGAAACCCCACTCTTACCCCCATTTTATATACAGGGAAGCAGACTCAGCAGCTCAGTGACTTGCCCGAAGTTACACAGCTGGAAATGGTAGAATTTCAAGCCCTTCCCTGAAACCAAGGCTGATGTTCTGAACACCACCCAGAAAAAAAAGAGCTGCCTCTCACCTGAGACCCAGTCTGATGCCAAACAGAGAGGAAGCTCAGGGCTGCCAAGCGCTCTGCCAACAGACCTCCCGGCTGCCTGGGAGCACAGTGACCACCCCCCACGGGCAGGATCAGAGAAGCCCTGCCTACTCTGAGAGGCTCGGGTGTGCACCCAGGTTAACTCCTGAACTTCCTAAAGCAAGAGTGAGAGATGCTGATTAGCTTCTTGTGTGCCTAGAGGAGAAAGCTCATCAGCACTGCTGAGGGTGGAGCCAAGCCCTACTCTATTCATGGATGTGAAGGATGTATTTAAGGCATAAAAATACATTTGAGATCATGCTCCCAGCATCAGTTTGGGCTCAAATAAACTTCTTACTTACAAAAGGTATATCAAAGGAAGAAAAACTTAGAAAGGATGAGGGCCATTCCAAGAAGTAGGGCCGAACAGTGAAACAGCAAGGGAAGACCGTGAGACTTCTCAAAGGATGATGAAGGCACGCTGTCACTGCCCAGCACACCTCCAACCCGCAAAGGCTCCCGACTCACTCCCGCCAGGACAACACCGTGTCGCTCTGACATCCACTAGGGCTGTTCCCACTGCCAGGGTTGTGAAGGTGGTCTGCCCCCAGTGGAGAATCAGGCCCTGGGTTGGCTAGCCCCACCCTCACCCATGTTAAAGACAGAAAACAGAGGCCCAATTTAGCACTGGAAAAGCTGGTCCTACAATGTGGGTCCTCCCGCTTCTGAGGCTGACAGGCAACACCCTGAAATGCACAGTGAAGATCCAGTCTACCTCCAAATCTGGAGGCGCAGAGACCAGACCAGACCAGACAGGATAGACACGCACCTGAGGCGAGCACGTGGGCAGGCACCTGCACGTGTAGACCGAGCCCCAGGAAGTTGCACCGGTAGGCCTCCTCATACTGGCTGCTGTAAGGGACGGCACGGACACAGCCCACCGGCAGCATGGTCTAGAAAGGACAGAGTTGACTTAGGACCAACACCGGTTGGAACACCCCCTCCCTGCCTATCTCCGTCATCCACATGCCACAGACCCTGTGCAGCTCAACCCAAATCCTCCCTCTTCCCAAAAGGCGTTCCTGGTCACTCTGTCCCTCTACGGTGTGTGCTGGCCACTAATCGTATGTGACTCGTGCTGCCCTTCATTTCATGGTATTAATTCTTATGTAGTTCTTTTATTTCTCAGATGTTTTTGTCTTCCCTCATCTGGCAAAAAGACTGTAAGTTTTCTGAGAGACTGTCATAGCCATTTTGTGCTCTCAAAGTCCTAGGCAGGTGGCAGGTCCTCCCATGCTTTCTGATGACTTAGGTATGTCAGAGCCAAACGCAGGCCCTGACACCTGGCACTGCTCTGGGACAGAAAGCAGACTAGGCCACACCCCACGCAACCCATGCAGATTGCTCTGTGCCAAAGCAGACCTGCTTCTGGCACCCATGAGCCACGCTGTGGCTCTGAGAGGGGTTCAGGAGTTGGGAGGGGGAGACAGGGTAATTAGTGTTCAACCTGAAAACTAATTTTCAGGACAGTACAGATTCTTCTATTGGAGATAAAACCCATAAAGCAGGGTGTCAAACTCCTTTTTCACAGGGGCCACATAAGCCTGGAGGTTGCCTTCGAAGGGCCGAATGTAATTTCAACTCCCTAACAGTACAGGAGTGAGAGCTCAGCACTGCCACTGGGTGGAAACGAGGTGCTGGGCTGGACAAAACAAGGTGGAGGGCCGCATGTGGCCCACGGGCCTTGTGTTTGCCACCTGTGCCATAAAGGATTGTCATTGCTAATAGTGGGGAAGCACACAGACCTCAGACGCAGGAATGTTCCTCCCACTGAGCCGCTGATGTCCCCAGGGCCACACCCCAGGTCAGGTTAGTTTCAAAGCCCACTATGGACAAATAAGGCCCTGCAGTGCAAAGCACAGGAACAAAGACCCTCCTACCTGAAGCACTTCGAAAGCTGACAACACCAGGTCGGGGTCCCTGCTCTTCCAGATGACTTGGTTCCCCATGAGCACGTGCCAGGCCAGCATGCGGAAGGACTGGGCACCCAGGACCTGAGGGACACAGTTCAGTGCTTTCTGCCCACTGGTGTTACCTGTTAGAAACTGTCCTTTTGCACTAAAGGGCAGCAGGTCAGGAGAAAGCCACTCCTCACCTCAGGGAGGCTTGGTGGTGGGCTTGAGGTTGAAGGGAGGCAGGTAGAAACCCGATTCGTACCTAAAAAACCTGATCTTGCACATTTTATAAGACCTTTTCCCAATTTTATTTTCAAAACCTTGAAGCAGGAAAAGTATTAGCTTTTTGCAACAGTTACCTTCCTTCTGCACACATACCTCATTTTCCTGAACCACTTGAAAGTCAGTGGCAGGCATTGTGAGACTTCAGGACCCACGCAAAGCAAGGGTCACACAACCTCAACACACACCACACCCAGAAAGGCCAAACGACGTAGTCAACCCAACAGCCAGAGAGCCCTTTACAGCTAGTACACTTTCAACCGGGAGTCAAAGAGTCGCAATTGCCTCATTTGCCTGTCCTTACTCTGCTTCAACCTAGACCAGCCTCTGATTGCAGCCCCCCTTTCACTGAACCCTTGATACCAACATCTGTAGGGGTCCAGCCATTGTCTCGTGGCTCATGAACATGACCATACACACATAAAGGGGCTACGACACTGCCTTTCACTATACCCCAAGGTCTTCAAAGTGCTCCCACCTCCAGGAAAACTCAAGAGTCCCCCTGATTTTCATCCATGCAAGCACAGAAGGGGGATTTCAGGCAAACGTGACTTGGGTGGATGACCATTTTTCATCCAGAAGTCCCACAGAGCACTGGCCATGAAATCAGTTCTTACTCCATTTTCCAAAACAGAAATAACTATCTTTTGATAAAATTCATGCTTGTTGTAAAAATAAATACAGAAAAAGGTTATACAAAGAGACAACCTGCTGTTACAATCTAGCAATGCCTTCCTCTTGCTGTGGGTGAGACTTCTGTCTTTGGGGCACACAGAGTCCTGCACTGCCTGCCGAGTGGTCTAGTCGATGACAGACCACTTGCCGCATGGCAGTGGTCCCACAAAATTTTAACGGAGCTGAAAACGGCTTACCACCTAGTGACGTCACAACCATTGAGAAGTAACAGCATTACTCAGGGGTCAGTGGTGATGCCAGTAAACAAACCTACTGCACTGCTACCTGCATAAAAGCACAGCACATACAATCATAGTAGCAGGCCACACCACACCATGTAGGTCTGCACACTCTGTGATGTTCACACGACTATGAAGTCACCTGACAACACATTTCTCAGAACGTATTCCCATCACTAAGCATTAAATAACTGTAAATATATATGTACCACCCTACACAACGTATTGCATTTCTTTCTTGTGTTTAACAATAGTCCATTGTTTGAACACATTTACTATGGTTGGACATTCAAGTTGTTTCCAATTACTTATAGCAGCCATCATTCTAAATTTGCAAAGCATCTAGGCTGCATGCAAAAAAAGAAAAAAAGCTATTCAGTATTCAGTTCCTTTAAAAGGTTCTAGAATGACAAGATTAGCAGACCATCAGAAGCCTACCTGCCAGGCCTTTTTTTTTTTTCTCTAAGAAAACACCTACACCATCAAAGAAAAGGCAGCACCAACCCTGCAGCTAAGACACTCCAGATGCCCACTGTTGGCTTCATCCACCCACCAAGGAGGTTCCTGGTTACCCCTCACCAGCTAGTCCCTGCTGGGTCTTGAACACAATGGGCCCAAAGGGCAAAGTGTGCTGGACGCAGATGAGCCAGGAGGTGAGGACTGGACTCTCCTCTTGAGTTTCTGATTGGGGCTCTGCCCCTCTACCACCTACCTGTCTCATGTGCCGAAGAGACTTAAACACAGACAGCTTTTGGGGCTGCCAGCTATCACAGTCTGAGAGCAAGGAAGAGTCCGTGGGGCACTTGGTCAGGTCCCGCCCCTCTGCACCCTCTGGCAAAACAGGGACTCTTTCTTCAGCCTCAGAGTTGTCCCAGCCTTCTGATTCCTCTTCCAAATCTGCAAGACGGACAATAAAGACAGTTATGAAATATGCTGTCCCCCAGATTCCTTCATTTCCAGGATGCAACAGTCTCCTTACGTGACCACTTCAGCCTAAATACCTCATGGTTCAACCACCAGATGTCACTGATTCCTGGTTTTGGCCAGCTGGCTATGCAACCTGTTACCCTCGGAGCCCTGGGGTGGGCTCGAGGGTCCAGTCACTGTGCACCTAGCCTGCAGCCTTACTCTACACTGTCGAGCACACCGCTGCAAGACTGTCAGCTGTTCTCTGTGGGTGGGAAACTTCGAGAAAATGGTAAGAACGGCAACAGCTTGTATTTACCAAGCTTTTCCGCAGCCAGGCACTATTCTAAGGGCTTCCACACATTATTTCTTTGAGTCTTTTCAATGGTCCTAAGGTCAAAACTATTCTCCCCACTTCAAAGATAAGGAAATATCTGTTATTTCAATTAATCTTCCTGACAATCTTCACAGATGGTGAGACCCACAAGGATGGGGCTGTGCCCTTGCACATGGAATGCAGAGTAGCAGAGCAGGATCGGAAGGCTGGTATGTCCGACTCCCAGGTATGTACTTGGAACCTCTCTGACCAGAACACAAACCAAGATGTGACAATAAGCCCTGCACTTCCACCTCTGCTAAAAGTGTTTCTTCTGACATGCTGGGCTCTCTGCAGGAGAAAATCTCACTGACTATGCTTACCATCTTCCCTACAATAATAAACTGTTCTAGGGACAACCAATGCACAGTAACAAAGTTTTCTCTTCTCTGAACACATTCTGCTCTCGCCAAAACTTGACTCCCTCTTCCCTGCTCAGGAGAGTATGTTTGAATGCAAGTGTGTGCAAGTCACCTGACTACAGGAGTAATCTAGAAACAGCTCTGACTTATTAAGGTCAATTACTTGCCAACTGAAGCAGATCAAGCATTATTAGTAACAAAGTACACACAACATGCACCAGGAGTTGAGACTGAGAACCTAAATCAAAAAACACCAAATCATCTCCGAAGGAAAAACACAGCAGGACCAGGACCAGAGGTTTCTGGCTGCTGGGCTCCGCACCAGAAACCTCTGCAAAGTGATGTAAACACACAGGCCCCTAAGTCCCACACATTGTTAAAGGGCAAAGAATAAGAGACTGTCTAGCGCTTGGTTAACAATGAAATAGGGACAAGAAAACCTTCACAAAGTCAATCTTCTGCACAGCCTGACAGCCCTAATGGTGGATTTCCCCAACCTTCCTGGTATCACAGGCTCTTTCATGAGATTGTCCGGGAAAATGAGACAGGAAATCACAATACAAACACCACGACTAAAGGACAAGCTTTCTGTAGCTGCTGCTCCTAGACTCCTCCTCCCAGGCCCCGCCATCAGCTGCCCTGGGCCAGTGTGGAGGAGGCCACGGGCGGGGACAACCCTAAGCAGCCACTGAGGACAGAGAGCTTCCAGCCCCGTCCCTCCCCTCTCACCCGCGAGCTTCTCCATCTGGACCAAGGTGTCCTCGGTGGGCGCACCCTCTAGGAGCTTCTCAGTCAGCCGGCTGCCGCACGCTTTCAGGAGCCTGGAGAACAAAGCTGTGGTGTGTTCTTACCAAAAGGAAAACTACACCTAAAGCCCTTCAAGCCTCTTGATCTAACTACTACTTTATAGAAAATAATGTAAAGAAATGTGTGAAGCAATACCACGATATGATGGCTAAGTCAAAACAAACAACCCAGGTTTTCCCACAAAAGACGTTGCAAAACCAGGACTCGGGGTGTGGGAAGAACTATCCCAGACTGAGAGCTTTAGAACAGCCTATGCACTGAGTGCTCATCCAATTCAAAATCAATTCTGAGGCAGAACAGGAAAAGTGAACTGGGACTGAGCTGGATGACACATTGTGTTGGATATGAGAATGGTTTTATGGTTGAAATGATACAATTAACATTTGCTTAAAAAATTCCCTCAGAGAAAGTGAGGGGGCAGATGAAAAAACAGTGAAATGTTGGTAATGCTAAAGCTGGATGATGGGGGTGCATATTTCATTGTACTATTTATTCTACTTGGGGCTGTTTTAAAATTTCCCTAAGAAAATTGATTTTTAAAGGACAGAAGGAATGCGTGTCAGATGGGTGGGGACACAGACCTTTCTCTTTAGTTTGCAGGTGCTGGGGAGCTGCCCTCAAGGATGCACCCCCGAGGACCCTTGCTCACCAGGACCTTAAACGACAAGACACCAACTTCCAGCTAACACCACTCAGAAATGAGAATCCGGGGGAGCCTGTGGAAGGAGTCTCTCTAGCAATGGAGAAACAAAAACAGCTTTGGCCAGAGGACAAACTGTGATCATTTCAAACACACCCACGAGTTCACTGACACTCTTCCCTTTAAAGGATGAAGATTAACCATTCCCTCCTATTGAGGCTGGTCTCAGGGACCAGCCAGCCTCTCACCAGCAGCAGGTGCTGGAAGTTATGTGTGCCTGTCAAGGCTGAGCCAGGGGATCTTGCAGGTCCCACCTCACCCTCTCTTCCCTCACTCAGAGGGAAGTCAGCTCAGATGCCCACATGGAAAAGAGCCTCTGCCCAGAGCCAGCACCAACTTGCTGGCCATGAGGAAGCTGAACCTTCAGGTAGCGCAGCCCCAGCTGACCTGGAACTCCTCAGAAGCAGAGCCAGGCGTGGCCAGCTGCACCACCCTCCATCTCCTGACCCACAGAAGCTGTCTGAAACAAATGCTCACTGCTGTGAACAAAGAAGGGAGGGGTCACTGGTCTCAGGATGGGGATGCCATTTTTAAAACATTGCCAGGGAGTGGGTTCTATATAAGTATGCCTGGCACCTACTCGGGGGACAACTGTACCTAGTTCAGTGCTCACTAAACAAGCAGACACCTTGGAGGTACTGATGGCTCTTCTCCCCAGATTGGGGCACCATCCAAACAGTCACCTCCGGTAACTGCTCTTATTCTAACAGTTGCTGAAAGAGCTGAGAATCTCATTACCAAGCAAAGGAGGTATGCAGGCATGCCCACAAGTTGTCATCGCTTGTCAAGGAGGTCAGTGAGCGGGCGGCATTACCGTTCCTCTGGTGTAGGAACGGTGTGAAAGCTGTGTTCATCCTCTGGGCTCGCTGTGGGCACCCAAACTGCTCGGCTTCAAACACCTGAAACACACAGAACAGGGTAGTCCTTGAACAAATCAGCCAAGCAGCCCAGCTTGTTCAGAGCCACTTTCAAGATGCCACTCCTGAAGACTGCCCCACTCTGCTTCTTTGATGCAGAATATAGAAAATACAGCCACCAGTCTCATAACTGCACACAGAATGGTTTGCTTCCCCAGCTGCATTAGAAGACACCTGAGAAGAACCGGCTGAGATGTTCTCCTGTATCCCCTCACTGAGCACTTGATAGATACTGAGGTAGTGTATGTGTTCAAGGTAGCCGTTACTGTTACTCTCCAAGCATTCCAGTCCTCCCCCTTCTTCACACATGGAGGCATTCACGACTCAGAGCTTGGGGGTGCAGGGGTATGTGACCAGAACCCTCCATTCCCTCTAGCAGGTGAACAAGCACCATTCAACATGGCTGCCACTGCCCTTGCTGGGACCCTACAATGAGCAGATTCCCCACGTCCCAGCAACAGACAAGAAACATGAACAAGAAAAAACTGGGGCTTGAGGGCACACGCTGTCTGTGAGAAGCGTGCTGGGTCACTAAGGCCAGCCTCTGCGGGAGGTCTGCTGCCTGTTCTGGGTTGCCACGCAGAAGCTGGAGGGAGCAGCGAGCAGCATAATCAGTGAGCAAGCTTTTGGAATGGAGGTTAGAGGAAGCGAAGGCAGCAGGGATGAAACCACAGTGACTGACTGCAGCAAGGCCATGAGGGCTGAACAACACTCAAGAGAGACTAGTAGAGCAGCAGGATGGGCTGGCAGACCACCAGGTCTATGGCCACACCCCCGACTCTGACACCAGGAGCTGACAGTGTAGACAGAGAGGCAGCCAAGGGGATGCCCGCCTGCACACTGCCCCAGCCCACTGCCACCCGCTGTCCTGGTTGCAGGCGTCACCTTGAGAGCCTTGCCCTGGAGCTCGTCGATGATCCCGCGAATCTTCCCGAGCAGAAAGGGCCAGGAGTTGATGAGGTAGATCCGGTCCATCATGATGGCAATGATGCTGTACCAGCGCTGGAAGCCCCGGGCCAGGCTGTCTTTGATGAAGAAGGTGTGGCTGAACACGAACCCATGCTGCTCATCCCCAAAGAAGATAGGGCCTTCGCGACCAGGGCAAACCTGGGACAGAAGCACAGCCCCTCCAGGACGCTGTCCTCCCCTCCCTTTAATGGTGCACAACCAAACCCTCCTGCTCGGCACATCCTTTCTGCCCTTATGAGCCACCGTTAATTACAGGGTGAGTGGAAAGACAGGGTTGAGAGAGGAAAATTTTGCTTTCATCAGCTCCTGGGATCAAACTTCTAAATATTAACATTTGTTATCATGAAATGCAAGGACCATTAAAGTAGGCTCATTACTTTTTTCTACCTTGAGCCACAGTAACTCCTATATAAGTGACAAGTCTATCCCAGACTCCAGTTTGGCAGTATAGCTCACCTGCAATACCCTGGAACACTGGCAGGTGAAAAGAGCCACTGCAGAGTCCATGTAATACAACCTCACTCTTTATTTGCCGGAGAGAAGCCAGGGCTCTCAGGACAGTCACCCCCACGTGACGCACAATCCTGTCAGACATGACTGCCTGCTGCTAGCAGATCAGTGGCAGGACATCAAGAGGAGGGGACAGATGAAGACAACTGCACAGTGACCATGTCAGTGAGACCCAGGAGTGAGGGAGCTCAGTGTGTCTGACCAAGTGGGTGTGGCGGTAACTGGATTACGAATTCTTTGTGACAGATAAAAAAACAGAAACTAAGCCTCGAACTCAACGACAGCAGCCGTGTGGTGTGGAAAGAAATGGATTCCCTCCTCAGTGTCTGAGGACACATGATGACCGAGCAGATAAAAATGGTGATGTTTGATGGGTAAACTATATACCCTAGAAATAGCTCACATCTCAGAAATATATCCATGAAGAATTAACAAATTAAAGTTTTACACTTAAGATGGTAAGCTAGCAACTATGTAGAAAACTTGCGTGCAGGATGATGCATTTTGGAGCTCTGAGGACAGAGGCTGCCCCGTGCCCTACGCGACAGGACTGCCTTTCTGCCTCCTCTCCGCAGCTGGCACCGAGACTGATCCCCAAGGACCAGTAGGAGGTCCCCAAGGAGACAGCCGCCTCCCTTCCCATGTCACGGGTGCTCACCTCACAGCTCAGGCTCCGCACGCAAGCCTGGCGGACGATACTGAAGAGCTGGGGGTGGCTGGGGTGCTGGTGACTGACATATTTAATGGAAGTCTCTTTATCATGGCTGATGTACCCAGGGTGCCCCACAGCAAGTGATCGGCAGCCCTGCTCATGACAAGGAGAAGAAAACCAGTTAGTCGGGAAGCAGGAAACACACTTTCTCACAAACCACCATCTGTTTTCCTATAACGATAACTGGCATATAGAGTTATACTCACCTGATGGTATCCTGACTAGGAGAAGCAGGAGGCAAAGGCACAAAGGTTTCCACTGGGTTTGAATAACAGACCTAAGCAACTGAGAACCTGTGTAGCATACATTATAAAAAGCTCTGTACACATTATCTCATTTAATCCAAAGCAAGATAATCCTAATTATCTTGAGATAATTAGTGAGAATCCCCATCATACAGAAGGCAAAACTGAAGCTCACAGCTGCCAAGAGGCCCACACAGAGCTCTGGGGTCTTGGGAGGAGGCCACAGACATCAGCGTGGTGTGAACACAGGTCCAACACTACCTCTGACTTCAGGCTCCAACCCAGGTCCCTCACGCAAGGAAGTGGCCTGGTGAGGGCACTCAGACCCTGTTTCCCCAGAGCTGATGAAGCAGCACAAAGTGGAACACCCAGGACCCCACCAGAAGGAAAAGCCTGAGAACACCAGGTGGAGGAAAACGAGCCTGGGATGGGCTGCTGTGTGAACACGAGTATGTACAGGGCAGGGCTGAAAGGCACCTGTGACAGTGGCGGCAGCAGTGTGCTGGCTGGCACAAGAGTGGCCTGGAAAAGCAAAAGCTGAGAAGAAGGGAAAGAACTCAGGGGATGCAGAAAGAAGCGAAGTCACTCCATGAAGAATGGTCTGCATACATCCCCTGAAAACCACACTTCTGTGAGGTCCTATCCACTATACCCTGGGACCCGTTCACTGCCAGGTCCCCAGCATGCACAAGTACAAGCCCCTGCAGAGAAAGAAATGACCGAAACACTCCGAGACACTTGCCTCGCACATGTCCGACTTTTTGGGTCCTGGGCTGCTGGACTCTGCGCTGGCCCCTTCGGCTGGGCTGTGAGTGCAGGTCCCACTGCTCATCTGAATGCCGCCCTCCTCCTCTTCCACCTGTTCGCCCTGGCCATGGCTGTCCCCTGCCCCTTTTGGAAGCGGGGCATGCAGAACCTCAGTGCAGAAGAGAGTGCGGGGGCCATGGAGCTCACAGAAGTGACAGAGAGCAACGATGGCGTTCATGGTGCCACGGAGACAGCAGAAGCCTGTTTGGGGGAGGAGAGGAAACACCGTCAGCCAGCCTGCCAGCCAGCCTGCGTGTGTCCCCACCCGGCACTGTAGCAGCTCTGGAGCACAGGGCCTGGGCGGCTACTCTGTGCCACAGTGCAATGGGTGCTGGGGAAACCAGACAGACAAACAGGTCCCTGCGCATGAATTACAGCAAACAGAGCAGGAAACATGTCACTCCATGATCACTGAGAAAGCCCTTCAGTTCGAACAGTGGATGGGCTCTGGGGAAAACAGAGAACCACCAAACCCTCTAGGAGGGCAGCACTGGGAATGAAAGGACAGAGTCCCTGGAGAGGCAGGCTGTGGCTTCAGACAGGTTTCTCAGACACGGACTGAAAGGACTGAGGATGGGGAGCCATGAGGGGGCTGCCGAGCACAGCTCAGGGTCTAAATGCCAGCGGAACTGGGGGAACAAGAGCAGAAAACTTGGAAGGAGGGGACTTCAGGGATCTTTCTAGGCCATGGTAAGACTCTGAATTTTTTTTTTCAGGGATTGGAGAGCCTCTGATGGGTTCTGATGAGAAAAATAATAAATAGAATCTGATTTTAAAAGGGTCATTTTGGCTGCTGTGCAGAAAACAGACTTCTGGAGCCAGGGGGGGACCCAGGGAAACCAGCCAAAGTCTCCCACTCATTCATGGAGAACAGGTGGTGACCTGGGCCAAGGTGAGCAGTGAGGCAGACAGGAGCAGTCTGACCGTGACTGTCCCCTAGTGACTGCTCACGGGCAGGCTGCAGAGCGTGAAGAAGGGAGCAAAGTCACCTAGACCAACAAGAAAGGAAGAGAGAGGACTGGGGGAGTGTACAAGGAGGAGGCCCACAGTCGACACCTGAGAAGCGTCCAAGTGCAGAGCTGGAGGGGCAGCGGGAACATGGGGGCAGAGTCCAGCAGGGCAGTCAGTGCTGAGTGAGGACAAGAGCGCTGCAATGGAGCCTGGGTCCCCCCAGAGCTGAGAGGTGAATGGGAGGAAGAGCTGCACAGGGTGATAGGTAATGGCAGGCAGTGAAGCAAACTCCAGTGTTACCCCCGAGACCAAGTGAGCAAAATGGGGATGATGAGAGAAGCAGAGTCCTGGCGGCGGCCATGGTGGGTGGGACCCAGCACAGCAGCTGAGAGTGAGGGAGGGAGAGCAGTTGGTGCACGTGCAGACACCAGTGTCCTCTGGCTGGGAAAAGTCAGGCAAGGCTTCCGTGGGAGGAGCATGGCCACTGGGCAGACAGGCAAGAGGAGGTCTGGAAACAAGAACACAGGAGCAAAGAAATGGAGGAGGGGCAGTTCCAGCTCAGCTTACATGACATGTGTCACGTGGGAGGGCCTGGAAGCCAGGCTACAGAGGGTACACACAGTCCCCAGTTCCACACTGTCCAACACAGCAGCCATGAGCACATGTGACAACTCACTTAATTAAACTGAAAAGTCCTATTCCTCAGTGTCATTGACCACACTTCAAGTGTGCACTAGCTATAATGGGCTCATGCCATCATTTTAAAGGGACAGTGCAGATCATGGAACAGTCCCGCCATCAGTTTTATTAGATAGCATTGCTCAAAACAGATGAGAAACTCTCTTCTCTTTAGGGAACCCCATCCCCCACAAGGCCAAGGAAGGTCAGACACCCTCTGCCCTCATTTCCCAGCAGGCAGGCAGGCACAGGCGTGGCCAGGCAGAGGTGCCGGCCGGGGACACTGAACCTAGAGAAAGGCGAAGCATCAGTGTGAACACACACTGTGGGAGTAGGAAGTCCCCGGGAAAGTGCATCCTGGGGGACAGCCTGCTCAACAGCCCCACTGAGGGGTGTCCCTGCAGGTGGCCCCGCTCAGAGCCCATTTTCTAGCCTGCCTACTAACTCCACCACCCGCCCAACATCAGCTGACATGGGTGGCCACAGCCATGGTCCTTGTCCTTAAGGCAGGCGCTGGAGCTCAGATGGCTACTGTGGGAACATTGGCTGGTCCAACAGGAAGTCATGCCTGGAGATCAGACACAGGGACATGCGGGGTGGCTAGGAGAATGCAGCGCTCCTAAGGGAGTGGGCGGTGCCAAAGGAGACAGGGTTTAAGAGATAAGAGGCCTCGAGGACTTGCCTGGTCTGTGCTGCCAGAGAGGCTGGAGACAAAGGTTCTGAGCACTCCCCACAGCCTTTCACTACTCACCATTTGGCCTCTTGTGTGTCTGCTGCTAGGAGCGGCACCCCCAATCAGCCCACCCAAAAAAGGGGCTCACCTCTCACCTCCAGCCTTGTCACTCTCTCCCTTCCCTGACTTTATTTTATTGCAATGAACATTCCCCAAGTGGAGCAGCTTTCTCTTGTCCACAACAGTTGCCCAGCCCATGGCAGGCACCCACTTAATAGGTGCTGGGTGAGTGATTTAAAAGCTGCACAGAAATAACAGCCCTAGCCACAGAAAGTGGGGAGCTCACCAAGGGTATCCACAAGCACAACCACAGGGGACCCAGATAGACAAATTCAAATAAAAGGTCCACATAGCTCACTACAGTGAAGTCAAGGAAAATGGTTTAAAAATTCACTGTGGCCCTGACTGGTACAGCTCAGTAGGTCAGGTGTGGCCCCCGCAAAGTGAAGGGTCGTCAGTTTGATGCCTGGTCAGGGCACTGGACTGGGTTACGGGCCAGGTCCCCAGTCAGGGTGCACAAGAGGCAACCAATTGATGCTTCTCTCCCTCTCTTTCTCACCCCTTCCCCTCTATAAATAAATAAATACATAAATACATAAATACATAAATACATAACTATTTTTAAAAATCCTTTGAGGAAAAGGGGCTGAGGCAACCACTGATGGAGAAGGAAGTATAGGGACCCAAACTAAAGGCAGAGGTGTTGACCCTGGTAAAGGCCACATCTTCCCTTGAGGAACAGCAGAAAAATAAAGTTTCCTTTCTCAGGACATCCACACAAAGCAGCACCCTCGGCCAAGGCTCACGCCATCTGAAGAACACCAACACGAACTTTTATATTGGGTTGGCCAAAAAGTCCGTAACATTTTTTTCTGTTTGGTGGCTCTAGCAGCAACTTTAATTTCTAGTAGTCTTTAACTTCATTAGAGACAATCTTGTTAGATTGTATTGTGGCAGTTATCATCTCAGCATGCATGTTAAAAAACCTATCAAAACCAGTGAATTTTTGTGCGGCCATTTTAATATTGAAGATGGAAGAAAACGTGTGACGTTTTCAGTGTATTATGCTTTATTATTTCAAGAAATGTAAAAATGCAACTGAAACACAGAAAAAGATTTGTGCAGTGTATAGAGAAGGTGCTGTGACTCATCTAACGTTTCAAAAGTGGTTTGCGAAGTTTCTTGGTACTACTGACATCTTGGCCAAATAATCCTTTGCTGTGGGGCTGTCTTGTGCATTGGAAGCTGTTTAGCAGCACCCCTGGCCTCTACACACTAGAAGCCAATAGTGAGAGACAGTGACATACTCAATCTAAATCAATCAAGTTACTGGTAAAAATGAAAAATGTGTCTTTTATTTTACAGAAAAAAAAAAGCAGACAGACTTTTTGTTCAACCTAATAAATATTAGGCAGAATCACATATCCACTGTCCTACCCAGACCAGAGCATTCCAGGCCATTTCCAAATGAGTAGCTAGGACAATGGCAGTCCCACAGCAGCTAAATCAGAGCTAATTCTAGAGCAATGGACTTTTTGTCATGAAAACAGTTCAAGCAGCTTATGGCCAACCTCAAACTGGAAATACAAGCAAGGAACTAGGGATCCCAGGGGCTCTGAACTGCTTCGGAGGCCTCTGCCTTTTGAGCTAATGCTCATAGCAAGCTGACACCTCAAAGTCTTCCTTGACATTTACATTTCTACTGCGGTATTCCATAAAGGATCTCTTGAAATATAAATATACTTAAATATCTTTGTAAAATATGAAATGCTAAAGAGTAGTTCTCATCCTAGTTCCTACTCTTAGTGAGAAGGCCAGCAGCCGCTGGAAGGCAGTGAGGTACTCTAAATAAATTACACTTAGCCTCCAGAGCCACATAGAGATGTTCAGGGTTGGAAAAAAGCCTGTCTCCAGCCCCCATGGGCCACGCAACATCAAGTATGTTCTTTAGCCTCCCTAGGCACCACCTGAAAGCTGAGGAAAGAGGGTCCAACACCCCCTTCTCAGAGTTAACCACCAGAGTTCTAGAGAGTGGGAGGTAAGCTAGCTCTTCATTCACTCCCCCACTCCAATCTCTGCAGATGCCTGCTAAAAAAAAAAAAATCTGGTTTGAGTAGGCCTAACAGTTCTTCCTGTCCGACAAGCCTTGCACAGCCAAGGAAGAGGCAGAAATCTCCCCTGCCCAAGAGGCTGGATCCTTGTCCACATTTCCTCCAGCAGTGACTGGGGGGACCTGGACAGTGACCTCTGAATGGCCTTCCCACTCCTGTGGAGTGCCCTGGACCTGGGTCTACTTTGTCCCCACTCTGTGGCCTTTTCATAGGACCACAGAGAATTGAAGACGCCAGTAACCATGAACACTTTGCAAATAAGTACAGCATTAAAACAGCTAACCAGTGGTTGGCATCAGAACCCCATGCGGCTTCTTGAACTGGTCTCCCACAGGAAAGCCTCAGTAAGTCAGCTGGTGCCAAGTGGAAAGGTCCACAGAGTGTTCCTTCCTGGTCAGACCCCACACAGTAACTCTGCTGTTATATCTCTACAGGTTTCACCTGCATTTCTGTCACAGAGCTCCCTGGTACGTGACACTGGAAGGGCAACACTGTCATGTGCCATTACTACTCAGTTATTTGATGACAGGGACAGCCCTGAGCCTCTAGTACTTGCTGTTATGACTGGGAGTCCCTCCAGCCACCTGAGTGGACACCGTGAGTGTGCCAGGGGTCCAAGAGCAGGAGAGCCAGTACCTCCTTTCAGCAAGCCCTTCCTTGCCCTCTGCCTTTGTGGCTGTGGAGGACCACCTGGAATGTCAGTCCACGAGGAACCAATTCCTGGGAAACAGGGATGCGCCTGACCATGACCACGCCACCAGAGGACGATCTTCTGGCCTCAGTGGACACGGATCCGGGCCTGCATGCATGCAGCCACCAGCGCCCCAGAACACACCTAGGAGGGAGGAAGGAGGACACAGACCCTGTCCTCAACACCACAGCCGTGGAAAAGAGCAGAGGGAAGACAAGAGCGGCCTCAGTGACGCTGAAGCAGACTGAAGCAGACTAAAGCAACGAGGCCGACAGCGCAGACCCTGGGTCATGTTTCTCACCCCTTTAAAACTGCGACTTTCATCAACCTTTCTCATCTCTCGGCACACATACACTAATTGCAAAAATTCTGCAGCATACCACAGATATATTTTTGGCAATCTGACAAAAATAGGTATAATTTTGATTAATTCACACTGACGCTACTGAGTGTTGGCTGCTGTCACTTTTTTACTTGGCAATCTAAGGGGAAAGAGGTCAGCGCCCCTGCCTAAATAGTCACCGTGTGCACACGGTGGAAAGTCGCTGCTTCCGAGTTCACAGATGTGCCCCAACCTGACCCCGCTGCCACGCATCTCAGGTCCTGGCACTCCCTTTACTCTTCGGCCCCCAACCACCCCCTCACTATCTAACCCACTTTACACCAACCCAGACCTCGGGTGTGCCCCTCAGCTAACCTCATTCCCCTCGTTCTACCTCATTCCCCTTCCTTGCCCGCGGGCCCACTCCCTTTCTCAGCTGTTCCCCGTAGCGAGGCGCGCTTCCCACCTCCACTGCGTCGCGTTTTCCACTGCCCCAGCGCGGCCCCCGCCGCGCCTCGGACTCACTGGACAAGCCGAGCCTCACAAAGACCACGGAGGGCCGGCACCGTCCCAATGGAGGAGCCGGACTCCGGCGGAGGAAGCACTCAGCCCGACGGCGCTCAGGGGCGCTGCGCACCTGACAGCTCGTCTTCCTGCCGCGGCTTGGTCTTGCCCCTCCTTGAGCTCCCACGTCAGGAGCCCAGCCCCGCGGCACGTGACCGAGCCGGGCTGTCCCACGCCCCCAGCCCACGGGGGCGCGCTAGCCGTCGGAGCGCCACCCAATCGGCGGATAGAGCGCGGCCCCGCTGGGTCCCACACCCCGCATCAGACCGCCAGAGTCCGGCCGAGCCGAGGCCGGAACAGAACCTCGAGCCAACCCCCCTTCCCCGCTTCAAGCCCCCCCACCAAAAATCCATAAATGGTTCAACCCGTACCGGTGGGGGCTACCGGAGGAAACCATTTCAAGAATGGGAGGAAATGCTTAAATTTAAAAAAGCTTTTTAAGCGATTGGAGGGAGAATGTAGCCATCCTAAGACTCCTGAAAGAAACAGAATGTCTCAGCGTTATAACAAGCGCTGTACTTTAAAAGTTGGTTTTTAAGCCGTTCGTGTTTACTAAATTGCCCACGAAGCCTTCTTCAGTGCGGGCAGGCGGCTGGAAGGCGACCGCAGTGACGTCCGGCAGTGCGACATCAGTGGGCGGCCCCTGGGGCCTCCCGGTGCGGCGGAGTCAGAGTGCGTAGCACCGGCGTGAGTTTGTGACCTAGTCTGCCTACTCCTCTTGGTCGCTCTGCGGAGGTCTTGAAGTATACTGCTCGATTATTTAGTAATACTTCGTAAAAACCTCGGCGCTTGTTAACCTGTCCGCTTAAAAATTAGTGTTACAGCCATACGTGCACGATGTACTTTAGGTCCATGGAATGAAGGGATTCCGACCCGTGACCCGCTGTGCGCCCTTCCCCCCCCCCCCCCAGCTCGTCACCCTGGCTGGGCGGGGTGTCCAGAGTCTGGTGGTTCTGAAGCGTTGGGAAAGAACATCAGCCATCCTGAAGTAGAAGTGTGCGTGTGTGCGTGCGTGTTTTAAATCGCCCAAGTCGGGCCCTTGCTGGTGTTGCTCAGTGGATTGAGCACAGGCCTGCGAACCAGAGCTTCGCGGTTGGATTCCCAGCCAGGAAACGTGCCTGGCTTGCAGGCTACTCTTCCCTGCAGGCCAGTTCCCAGCAGGGGACGCCCGAAAGGCAACCGCACATTGGTATTTCTCTCCCTCTCTCCTTCCCCTCTAAAGATAAATAAATAAAATCTAAAAATAAATAAATTGCCAAAGTCACTTTCTGTTCGAATTTCTTTGTTATGCTGAGGATATGACATGAGAAAAGAATGAAAATGCTATTTGTTTTCCACCTTCTTTTACCTGTTAAGGAGTAGGAGTGAAATTAGGTTAGGCATTGCCTTTATAGGTTTAATTATTCTTACCAATCCAATTTCTCATGATATCGGACAGCACAAACTTAATACAAGGGTGAGGAAAAGTAGGTTGATAATAATTAATACAATAACTAATAAGTCATAATATAAGAATAAACTTTTAAAAATATTTTATTTATTTTTAGAATGGGGGGGTGGAGAGAGAGAGAGAGGGAAAAACGTCATTGTGTGGTTGCCTGACACGTGGCCCCTGCTTGGGACCTGGCCCGAAACCCAGGCATGTGCCCTGACTGAGAATCGAACCATGATCGTGTGGTTTGCAGGCCCGCACTCAATCCACTGAGCTATGCCAGCCAGGGTAGAATAAACTGATTTGCTACTCACATCTGTAATCCTCATAGACACAACAGCACGTGATGACCAGAGGGAAAGGTGGGGGAAGGAGGTGGAAGATAAAAGGGAGATGAATGGTGACAGGAGACTGGACTTGGGGTGGTGAACATACGATACAGCGCACAGATGACATGTGATAGAGTGGTACACTTGAAACCTACATAATTAACCACTTCACCTCAATAAATTTAATAAAGAAAAAAAGTAAAAAACAAATATATGGTTTTATGTATACCACAGGGGACCCAAAAGCCAGAATCATCTTTTGGAGGCCCCTGTGGCACAGGCCTCCCCCTGCTAGGGGATAGTTCTAGGAACCCATCTGCATCAGTGCACCAGCTGGCATTGTGAGGGAACACATTCCACTTCAGTGAATTTTTTTTTAAGACTCTTTCAACTCATTTGCTGATTTCATGATGGGTGATTTACAAATGCACTTGCCCCGACCGCACTCAGTGTTCAGCAGTTTTTGAACAAAAACAGCATGCCTCCTGTGCCCCACCCTCTCTATTCACCCCATCTCTAGAAGACTTCAGGTGAAGAGTCCTCAAAGGGAAACATTTGCTGATGTGGAAGAGGTGAAACAAAAAAATGGCAGAAGCACTAAAAAGCATCAAAACCCATGTGCTCAAAGAGTGTTTTGAGCAGAGAAAAAACGTCTTGATAGGTGTATTGCATCAAATGCAGTATTTTGAAGGTGACTGAAGTTTAAACACATAAGAATAAGTACACAATTTCTTTTTTTGTTTGTTTTTTTGTTTTTTCACAATTTCTTATAAATAAATTCCATTTGAGGGATGCTCCCTTGTATATATACCCTAAAAAACACAATAAACAAACACAGAAACAGTCATAGATACAGAGAATATTTGCTGGTTGCCAGATGGGAGGTAGGTTGGGGGATGGGTGAGAAGAAGAAGGGATTAACGTGCACATTCCCAGGTATAAATTCAGTCATGGAGATGTAAAATATGGCATACAAAATATAGTCAATAATACAGGGTGGAGCAAAGTAGGTTTATAGCTGAGGGTACACAATTTTTTTCTTGTATCATTATTTATTATTGTATTATTTTCCATATGAACCGTAAACTTAATTTTGCCCCACCCTGTATTGTAATAAGTATATATGGTGTCAGATGGGTACTAGACATTGAGTGACCATTCTGTAAGTTACATAAACGTCTAATCACTATGTTACACACCTAAAACTAACAATATTGCAT
This sequence comes from Artibeus jamaicensis, assembly GCF_021234435.1. Taxonomy (NCBI): domain Eukaryota; kingdom Metazoa; phylum Chordata; class Mammalia; order Chiroptera; family Phyllostomidae; genus Artibeus; species Artibeus jamaicensis. The sequence continues at coordinate 1,044,379 of NW_026521824.1, forward strand.
GTCAACTATAATCGGGAAATTTTTTTACATTATTTTAAAACATAATAAAAGATTTCTTGATGCTTTTCTGCTTTCCTACTTCTAAACCAAGAGGCTTAATTGAACAGGTGCTGATAGCTGTGCATCCAGGCTGATGAGAGCTTTAGGGACACCTGTTGCCAAGACCATAGGTCAAAGTCAAGTCAAGTCTCCTTGTGCAGTTTCTTGTGGTGATGTTTAGATATGCCTTCACCAACCTATGGTCTCACGCAGCTACAGAATACAGTTTGGCTTTATCTTTGAGTCAAATCATGTTATTGAGTCAGTTTGCAGTTTCAGGAAAAGGAGATGTTTCATTTATAAGCAATTGGATCTAATCTTTTTCATCACACCTCATTATTTTAAGGTGTAACCTTGTCATGAAAAAAAATTAACCTAGGCTCAGCTTTCTCCCAACAACCGAGACAATGCTTCGTGTTTTCAGGCATGTTTGGCAGTGTGGGGTGTGCCCAGCTGCTGGAGGGCAGCAGACAATGGGTAATAACCTCGGAAGGTGGGACTCATGTACACCCTCTAAGTCGACTCTGCATAAAGAGTGTCCATCCAGTTGCAAGCAAGAGCTATTAGTGGTAGTCCAATATTTTCCCTTAAAAAACACACTATGGTTAATTCAGCATTGTTAACACAGCAATTTTAGAAAGCTTTTAAAAATTAGCCTCCTCCCCCAATTAGAATTCAACTGATGGAATTTTTGTTTTAATGTCATACTCACTATTTTTAAGTTATCAAATGGTTTCTTATTAGTCTAATAATAACTTTAACAGTACATTATGCAAAAGTTCTCTGGCCTCAACTTTTGATTTTAGGAATCAGACAGGAAAGGAGGCAGATAGGATTTTCTTTGTTCACCATCATTAGGTAATTCAACTGCCTGAAAAACGGTAGGCCACCTAGTTTTCCTACTTACAAATACCATATCTGATTTCCTGGCCATTTACTTTTTCTGGGCCCTTTGCAAGTGCTCAGACTTCTGCGCAGATGTTTTCTTCTACAGACTGGCTACAAGTTCAAGTTGCAATACAATCAACTTAGAACCTACAAACCCCAGGGAAGGAGCATGGGGAGACACAGGGAAGAGGGCCCTCAGAGGAACCTCCCCTCCCAACCTCCGTCTTGGACTGGGAGGAGCCTCAAACAAGGCCTGAGAGCTTTCACACAAGGTGGCCACATGACACAGTCACAGGCTAATGGATGTAAACACAGGTCTGCAGAGCACTCCTAGGGACCTTTCCAAATACAGGCACTGACCCATCCTACTCCATGAGCCATCTTTTGAATTAGACTGTGGGTAAGACACCTGGAGGTGCAAAGGCCACCTTGAAACTGAATGAGAAGTATGAACTGAAAGTGAACATTCTAGAGGCTGAAGTGGTCAAGTTAAATGAGCCAGGGTACCTGGAAGCTCTGGTCCTACATGCTTCCCCCAGACCACTTGTAATGAGAGATAAACAAACCAATTGTTTTTTAAAAATTACAAACCCCAAAGTGAATCTTTGAAAAGCAACTAATCAATACAACTTATAGATTGGCATAGAAAGAGGAGGGAATAAACAAGGTAGGTCCACCAATGCACACCAATAATAAATAGTTCAGTATACCTAAAAACCTGTCTTTAACTGCCCTTCTGCAAAATTATTTGCTAGAAAAGTAAAAGTACTTGACCCTTAGGAAGAGAAGAATAATTATTCTCTTACTAAGGCTAGCTGGTATCTTTCACAGTGTAACAAAGTTATGTAAACAGTGTTTTAAATGGAGCCGGAGCTGCCATGCCAAAGGAACTGCTTTGCATAACAGGCCTGAAACCTTGGAAGGTTAAAGCAGGGCAAAATAACCTTGGGACTGGGCCTAAGGAACGCAGAATCCCAAAGAACTGTTTGCAAGGATAACAAGAAAGCAGGTATTAGGACTATAGGACTAATGACTATGAGTCTGAATTTAAAAACCTTTAGAACTAGCATCGGCAATGTTAGCTTATCTGTACAAGTAGAAATGTCTTCCTTCTATTGACATTGTCCCCCTTCCTTCCCTCATGAATAGCCCTTGTCTTTGGCTCCTAATGAAAACACTGGGATTTTGCCTGAATCAGTGCTTCCTGAGTAGCTCTTCTTTTTTGATGTCAAATAAATATGCTTGTCGCCTCTCACTTTGGCCTTCTATATTTAGGTTAACAGAGTACAATCATACCCCACTATTCATCAGCTTCAGAACTCGTCGAACCATGTACTCATTGCATATTTTTTTTATTAAATTTATTTTTTTAATTGATTATGCTGTTACAGTTGTTCTATTCCCCCCTTCATTCCCCTCCACCCTGCCCCCCCATCCCCACCATTACCCCCCTCTAGTTTATGTCCATGTGTCTCAAGTCCTTTAGGTTCTATATTTCCCATGCTATTCTTGCCCCCCCCATCTATTTTCTATCTACTGTCTATGCTACTTATTCTCTGTACCTTCTCCCCCCATCTCCTCCTCCCACTCCCCTGTTGCTAACCCTCCTTGAGATCTTCATTTCTATGTTTCCACTCCTGATCTAGCTGTTCTTTTAGTTTGCTTTCGTTTTAGGTGTGGTTGTTAATAACTGTGAGCTTGTTGTTCTTTCACTGTTCATGTTTCTTTAACTTCTTTTTCTTAGATAAGTCCCTTTAACATTTCATATAATAAGGGCTTGGTGATGATGAACTCCTTGAATTTGATCTTATCTGAGAAGCACTTTATCTGTCCTTCCATTCTAAATGAAAGTTTTGCTGGATAGAGCAATCTTGGTTGTAGGTCTTTAGATTTCATGACTTGGAATATTTCTTTCCAGCCCCTTCTTGCCTGTAAGGTCTCTTTTGAGAAATCTGCTGACAGTCTGATGGGGACTCCTTTGTAGGTGATTGTCCCCTTAGCTCTTGCTGCTTCTAGGATTCTCTCCTTCATTTTAATTTTGGCTAATGTAATTATGATATGCCTTGGTGTGTTTCTTCTTGAGTCCAACTTTTTTGGTACTCTCTGAGCTTCTTGGATTTCTTGGAAGTCTATTGCCTTTGCCAGATTGGGGAAATTTTCTTTTATTATTTGTTCAAATAATTTTTCCGCTGGTGGTTGTGTCTTTCCCCCTTCTGGTACCCCTATAATTCGGATATTGGAGCGTTTAAAGATGTCCTGGAGGTTCCTAAGACTCTCCTCATTTCTTTGAATTCTTGCTCCTTGACTCTTTTCTGTTTGGCCATTATTTGCTTTCTTCTGGTCCACTCCATTGATTTGAGTCCCAGTTTCCTTTTCATCTCTATGGGTTTCCTGTGGAATTCCATTCATTTCCCTTAGTTTAGCCTTCATATGTTTCTCTAATTTGTGGCTATAATCAACCAGATCTGTGAGGATCCTGATGACCAGTGTTTTAAACTGTGCGTCTGAGAGTTTTGCTATTTCTTCGTCGCTTAGATTTATCTCTGGGGCTTTGAGGTCTTCCTGTGACATTTTTGGTCTGTTCTGGCCCTTTAAATGTGAGAAGCGGCGCCTTGGACTCCCAGGTCGCTGGGTTGTGACGCTGTATGTGGGGGCGTGGTCAGAGCGGGGAAATGGCGGCGCCCTCTACTGCCGCAAGCCACGGGGACCGCCGGCCCCGGTCCAACCGCCCACTCCCTCGCCCGTCCGCTCGCCCGCAGACAGGCAACCGCAGTCAACACGCAGCACCGCCTCCCCACTGTCTCCTCAGCAGTCGCTCACCCGGTGGGTTGCTCGGTCGCTCACTAGGTCCAATCCTGGGCCTGGAACCCGTGCGTCTGGATTCGCGCATCTGGACTCCGCGCATGGGTCCGTCAGACTGGAGCCCTCCTGTGCAACTCCTCACGAGACGCCGGTTTCGCCCCTTACCGGTCAGGCTGAAGAATTTGTTGTTAACGGACTTCCGAAAAGTTCAATTTTCCGTGTTCTGGTTGTGTTCTCTGGTGCTAATATTTAGTTGTCCCTAAACTTGGTTGTGTGAGAAGGCACGGCACATCCACCTATACCTCCATCTTGGCGGAAGTCCCTCATTGCATATTAATGAGAAAAAAATGTTTCACCACTTTGGGCTTGCTCAGGATTTGTCGCACTTGCTAGAACTTGTATGAGTGAGTCACAATGCTGCCCTGCAAGAGAAAATGCTTCATTGTTCTGTACTCATGAGTTTTGGCACTCCTCAAGAGTTCTGGAATGAATTAATGACAAGTATCCAGGTACCACTCTAAAGTTCTATCACCTAGCTTAGTTTGTGACAGACCTAGGCTGGCCTAGGAGGAATGGAAAATCACCAGGCAGGAAACTGCACTGTGGGAAACCGCCTGCCGACACTACCAGGACAAACAGATGCCCGGCTAAGATTGGGGTCTGGGGTCAGCCTATCCAGCATAACAAGATGCAGCTTTAATGTGAGGCTGACAAGATGTATCAAGAACAATGGTCAGCAGATACTGCACCCAGCAACCAGCTCTAGCCAATCAGACTCTGACACCCCAACCAGTTACCTTTCACCGGGTTTTGCACTTAAAAACCCTGCCCTAAGAACAACCAAGCGAGTCTTCGCCTCCCTTGGTTGGCTCCACTTTCCCCTCTTATTCACCACTAATAAATCCTGCTCCTTGGCTCGCTGCATGTGTCTGGTTTCTTGAACAACTCCAACCTAATAATTGGGGATTTTGATTTACTAAAGTAAGTGTCTTCCATACATGGCAGAAAAATCCGTCTACCTTATTGTCCATTCTTTGGCTCAGAAAATACTGGCACTTCAAAAAACATGCAACCAGATGTTTCTTTAAAGAATACCTTATAACAGTATATCCCAAACTGGAGCTCTTTCAGACCAAGCATATACATTAAGAAAGCATATTAAGAGTTAAACATTGTCCCTTTCATTTCACTCACTACCAATTTGAATAGAAACACACAAAATTCTAGTTCTTTTCTGTCTTGTAGAATGCACTGATGGGCCTTTCTGGGACCAGTGCCTTGTTTTGGAAGGCTATTAATTATTGATTCAATCTCCATAATAGGTGCAAGCCTATTCAGATAGTATAGTATGTTAGGCATTTTTTAAGTAAACACTTTATTGAAGTATAACCCACATAAAGTACTCCAAAGTTTCCAAAGTGAAGACACCTGTGCCACCGACACCTCACTCGTGGGTTGGAGCGTCACCAGACCCAGGACACCTTGTGTCAGCCAAGTGCAGACTGACACGAGTGCAGGCCCCTGCCACATCCCCAATTTTTTAAAGTTTGGGTCATGCCACTTGACTTTTACAAAAGACCTGCATTCGTATATTTTCACTAACTGAAAGAACTGAAGAGTATTTTCACTTTTTTGAAAAAAGGTGCATAGCAAAAATAGTGCTCAGCATTTACTCTGCAGCAGTAAGGCATTGAAGCAGCTCACTGTGCTCTCACGGCCGGTGTTTATCTTATCATCTTATTCCTACTTGCACTGTATGTTAGTGTTATTTTATGCTTGGCTTTCTTTTAAAATTTTTATCTATCTGTCTATGCCAGTATTAAGTTTTATGTATTGTTTGGTTTAACTTGGTATGCATTTTTGGGGATCTAGAAAAACTAGAATCTTTTTCCATAAAAATGAATGGTAATTGCTTCTCTGCTTCACATCATTTCAGCTTATGAAAGGCTTCACAGGAATGCTCTACTTTGGGATAGCAAGGGAAACCTGTATTGGATTCTGAGGGCAATTATTCTCATTAATTCAGAGTACTTAGTAACATTTGAGATTCCCATGAAAAGACAAACCTGAAAAGTCCTCAGAGAACTGTTAGGTCCTTTAACATCATCCTTGGGCCTCAGAAACTACCTTAATTCCCTCAGGCAACTCACTTTCTCCTGGCACCACTGAAATGTTACAGGTATTCATTACGGGTATTCATACGTAAACGTGTTCAGAGTAATTTTCTGCTGAGAATTAAGGAAACGGCTAAGGCTGTCTTAACTAGTCACAGAAACAGATTCAGCAAGCAGGCTGGGCAGCATGTAGATTCTGATAACTATTCAAAAATAGGACAGAGACATAGCCAGGCAACAGATTTTTCAGGGGCAGCCGTGTGTTAAGTCTTACATTCCCTTAATAACAAACAAGGCCACCCATCTCCTTGACTGCGTAAGATTTTCAAAAGTAACTCTTGTCAGAATACGAACCACTCCAATTTCTATTATAGAAATGATTTAATAGATCTATTAACCAGGTATTTGAGAAGGAAAAAGTTGGGGAACAAAGGGAAGAAATAGAATTTATAAAGTTGGAGGAGGTGCCCTGGGGAACTGGCCCCTGGCCTGTGTGGTAAGGTGGGTGTGCAAGGGCTCTAGAGGTGTGGGAAGCACTCCGGGCCACTGCTGCTGGGGCCATCTGCTGCACATGAAGCTGAAGAGCAGGGAGCCTGTCCCCTTTTCTCCCCTTTCTGCTCTACATCCTGCCAGCAAAAAACCAAAAGTGGTCTGCAGGTCTCTAGCCCCTACCCTTTCAGAGTAGGAAGGCAGAATGAAGGTGGGTGTAAAACAGGTCACAGCCAGTGCTCCTCCTCCACTGACACTGACACTGGAGGGGCGGACACGCATGGTCTGCAGATAGCAGGAGGCCCTAACACCGCACCTCTGAGTGCGATTTCAGAATAATGGTATGGTCTAATGAATCTGTTTTGAAGTATACTTCTGTTTTGAAGTACACAAGGTATTCTTTACTTAAATAGTTGCAACTGGCAGGATTTTCAAACACATTTTAGATTATTTTAATTCAGATCCAGGTAAATCAGTTATCCAATTTTGTTTTAAAAAAAAAAGTCTATAATTCACTACACTGATAAAAGATTTCCATTAAACGTTTTCTTTCCTAATGACAGGAATGTGTAAGTGGAAATGTAACTCATGGGCAGTACCAATTTGAGCTAGAGAACTTGAGAGTTTGGATGAGGGGTCAAACCTAGGCCTCTGCCCACTTTCATGTGTCATTGGAAGATCACACTGTCATTTGTATCTTTCTGTAAATAATGAAAATGTGATTGACTACACAAGTTGACATATTTAAAAAGTGAATGTTTCTATTGAGAAATGTTCCTTTTAATCCTCACTCATGGACAATCTTACTGATTTTAGACAGAGAGGAAGGGAGGGAGAGAGGGAGAGACATATCAGTGTTAGAAACATTGATTGGCTGCTCCCTCACACACCCCAACCAGAAACTGAACATGTGACCTAGGCATGTGCCATGACTGGGGGGTTGAACCCACTACCTTTCAGTTTTGGGGATGATGCTCCAACTGAGCCACATCAGCCAGGACAAGAGAAACATTTTTTAAGGACCAAATACTAGTTTAATATGACCACACTTTTCAAAAACTCCACCCCATTCAGGTGCTAAATCAGTAAACCCTAGCCAGAGGCATCATAATTCTATGGAGGTGGGATCGTGATCATAATCAAAATATAGCTGCGCAGCTGAAATGAAAATGTGTCTAGAAGACAATTCGGGAAGCCTGGCACCTGCCACAGAAGCAAGCCATTCTCAAGACTGTAAGTGTGGACAGCACACACGGAAGGTTAGAAAGAGTGCACCAGCATCTCTTTCATTCACAATTCATACCATCACTAAAATGCATGTCAATTCGAATCACAAAAATTAGCTTCTGCTTTATGGACTCTCCTAGTTTTCGTTTTATTTTATTTTTAAGGAAACTGATAATCAACTTTAGATCCAAATCTTCCAAAAGTTTTTAAAATCTAAGTATTTCTGTTCAAAATGTAAAAACAAACAAACAAAAAACCCCCCACAAAAAAAAAAAAACAACCAACTTTTCAGGTGGGAAAAAAAGTGATACAAAGACACATCAATGTTCGAGTACTTTAAAACAAAAAGGTAGATTTAATGCAGTAACAACATTAATCTGAGGATAAATAAATCCACAACAGACTTTAAAGTTTAATATATATATTTTTCCTTCGCAGAGAGAATGGTTTTCTGAAAGCACACAGGACTGAAGAAGCCAACACAAACTGGAATTCCCTTCTGTCCAGGTGAAACAGGTTTGGTCCTGCCTGCTGCCCTCCTAACACTTGGTACCAGACAAGGTGAGCGCTTCTCTCACTTCAATCAGGATGGCCACTTGTTTCAAGAATAACTGGATGGTTTGTTACCAGAATCATCTTCTTGTGATCCCATGCTCTGCACAGAAAGAGAATGAGACTTTATATTTGTTTGCCCTTGTCTGACTAGCACACCTGGGCCTCCCTGAGGTCAGGCCCCTGTGCCTCTGTGCATAGAACTATCCTGCTGCACTGCGTAGAGGAAGCAATTCCAGGTTCCCCCAATGTGTTCTCTAAGCAACTTCTAGTCTGTAGGCTGAAAATGTCCTTACCAGTCTCTGGGAACTTAGTGATAAAGGTTCTCAAGAACTCCTGGCAATTGAATGTTCACCCTGAAATTGAGTGAACGTTCCTCCTCCTCTTCCACCCAGCCCACTTCTCGTTAACAAGGAGAACCTGAATCAATAACCTTTTGCACAAACTGGGGGTTCACAGTGATCTCCTGGTCCATGGCCTTCAGCCGCTCGTCCAGCTCTATGCACTTCAGCATCTGTGTGACAGACACATTTAGGGTAAGGGTAAGCAGGTTTAGGTTCACGGTCCCTTGACCTGAACCCCTGGGGCTACACTGGTTTTGGAGTCAGAATTTTTGAATTCAGAAATTTAATACAGTACAAGTACAGTGCCTTACCTAGGCACTGTAGGATCCTAGATCCTAGTAGGATCTAGGGTAGCACCCCATAATCAAACACATTATCATGTGCAGTGAAAGCTAAAAAGATTCATACTAAGTACAACAAATAAAGATTATGTATCATTTCAGGTGACATTTACCATCAAATGAGTTACCAAAAAAACACTTAGTTTTTAGAATTTTTTTTTTGAATTGCAAAAGGGATTGTGGAAGCATACTATGCATCTCCTCTGTCTTCTGTTCATTTCCCTAAGCAGGGTTAAAAAACAGAGACCACCCACGCAACACCAGCTCATGTCCAGAGCCCACAGTGGCCCCCAAAGCAGCAAGGCCTCAGAAGCCACAGGGCAGCCGCTCTAAGGCCCATGGCTGCCGCCTTAGGACGGTTTTCCTCTCTCACCCTACTCCTGACACCATTGTTTTCTGACCTCCCAGCCTGGAACTCTGAGCACATTTCACCATAAAGACGGACTCTACATTAGAGGTGGCAGCCAGGTATGGATGAAATTATACTAATTATAAGATGTTCCTAGAAGCTAGTTGAGAACTACCTGTATTTAAAACTAAAATTATCTGGGAGCAAAGGGACAGTACATCAAATAAACACCTCAAACATCAATCAAAACAAACGAACACCTGGCACTCACCTCCTGGTCGATGTTGTGGAGCATGGCTGGGTTATTGTACTTCTCAGGGTTATCATGGAAGCTGACCATGCCATCCTTCTGGTTAATGCTGGCGAAAATCTCACCATCTTCTATCTACAGCAACAACAACAACAACTACATCAGGAAAACAGATTAGGCCTGAACATCTGTGAATTCACAGTGCTTCAATACAAAGAGGGGAAAGCACAAAAAGCAGTAAGTAAATACATAAATCTGTACGTGTATTTTTAAGCACCGTTTATTCATTAGGTGTTTACTGAATACCTAGTACCGTCCAGGAACCATTAGTGATGCTAGGAATGCAAAACTGACACTTATAAAAACCCACACCTTTAATGTTTAAATTGTATTTTATTTTACATGTGAGGTAAAAGTCACATAATGTCAATTAACCATTTTAAAAAAATTTTTTTTATTGATTATGCCACTACAGTTGTCCTATTTTCCCCACTTCATTCCCCTCCACCCTGCACACCCCCCCACCATTCCCCTTTAGTTTATGTCGACATGTCTCAAGTACTTTACATTCTATATTTCCCATACTAGTCTTGCCCTCCCCCCTATTTTCTACCTACCATCTATGCTACTTATTCTCTGTACCTTCTCCCCCCTTCTCCTCCACTCCCCTGTTGCTAACACTCCATGTGATCTTCATTTCCATGGTTCTGCTCCTGATCTAGCTGTCCTCTTAGTTTGCTTTTGTTTTAGGTGTGGTTGTTAATAACTGTGAGTTTGCTGTCCTTTCACTGTTCATCTTTTTGATCTTCTTTTTCTTAGGTAAGTCCCTTTAACATTTCATATGATAAGAGCTTGGTGATGATGAACTCCTTAAATTTGACCTTATCTGAGAAGCACCTTATCTGCCCTTCCATTCTAGATGAAAGCTTTGCTGGAGAGAGCAATCTTGGATGTAGGTCTTTGGATTTCATGACTTGGAATACCTCTTTCCAGCCCCTTCTTGCCTGTAAGGTCTCTTTTGAGAAATCAGCTGACAGTCTGATGGGAACTCCTTTGTAGGTGACTGTCCCCTTATCTCTTGCTGCTTCTAGGATTCTCTCCTTCATTTGAATCTTGCTAATATAATGATGATGTGCCTTGGTGTGTTCCTTCTTGGGTCCAACTTCCTTGGGACTCTCTGAGCTTCTTGGATTTCCTGGAAGTCTATTTCCTTTGCCAGAATGGGGAAATTCTCCTTTATTATTTGTTCAAATAAGTGTTCCACTGGTGGCTGTTCCTCTTCCCCTTCTGGTACCCCTACAATTTGGATGTTGGAATGTTTAAAGATGTCCTGGAGATTCCTAAGCCTCTCCTCATTTTTTTTTGAATTCTTGTTTCTTCATCCTTTTCTGTTTGGCCATTTTTTTCTTCCTTCTGGTCCACTCCCTTGATTTGAGTCCCAGTTTCCTTTCCATCACTATTGCTTTCCAGTGCATTTCCCTTCATTTCAATTAGTTTAGCCTTCATTTGTTCCTCTAATTTGTGACTAAAATCAACCAGTTCTGTGAGCATCCTGATCACCAGTGTTTTGAACTGTGCATCTGATAGGTTGGCTATTTCTTGGCTGCTTAGAGTTATTGGCTCTGGGGCTTTGAGTTCTTCTTGAGCCATAATATTTTGATCTGTGTGCGCCTGTTACACATGAGGGGCAGAGCCCTAGGTGTTCACCAGGGCAGGGCAACTCAGTCACTGGGTTGTGATGCTGTATGTGGGGCAGGGTCAAAGAGGGGCAATTGTGGTCCCCTCTGCTGGAGCCTACGTGGTCTGTCTCACTGCTCGCTCCTTTGCCTGGTTTATCTGCAAGCGAATGTGTGACCCCGGTCAGGCAGCCACCTTGCGCCCTCTTGGGTCTGCCTCTCTCAACCCCACACCTGGGATCTGCCAACCGCTGCCCGTGCGCCTGGGTTGGTCTGGCCTAGTTTTCCTGCTCGACCCTGCTCTGCCAGCTGCTGGCTCCGCCCCTCTTATCGGGCTGGCTGAACAGTTCGTTGTTGGACTTCGGTATAGTTCAATTTTCTGTGTTTTGGTTGCCTTTTTTTTTTAACTAAAACTTTGTTGTTTTTAAACTTGGTTGTGCGAGGAGGTACAGTGTTTCCACCTACGCCTCCATCTTGGCCAGAAGTAAAGGAACTATACTTTTTAAATTTTATTGCCGTTCAATTACGGCTGTCCCCTAAATTAACCATTTTAAAGTGAACAAGTCAGCGACATTCAGCACATTTGCAGAGTGCAAGCACCTCTGCTCTTCAGTTCCAAATCACTGTCGTCACCCCAAAGGGAACCCACATGGGAATGTGTGTGGGGGGGGGTGTTTAGTCACTCCCTATTCACCCATCCAGCCTCTCAGTCCCTGGAAACCACAATCTACTTTCTCCACTCTGGATTTGCCTCTTCTGGGCATTCCTATAAATGTAATCATATGTGTTTTTTGTGTCTTGTATCCCTTAGCATAATGCTTTCAAATTGCGCTTATTATCTTTAAACATTAATTTCATTATATATAACTTACATGGCCCTTGCATTTAAAAAACTGAAATGCTAACATACTTTTGTTTCGCCTCTGTAGAAACTAGTTTCTGGTCCTTCAAGAAAACTTTTCTGCCAATGCTGATTCCAAGATAGTTTCATGATCTATGCTCTTTCTTTGCATCAGTGACTGCAGGCTTATTTGATTGGTCCAAATTCTGTCCACAAAGTTAAAAAGTGACAAGCCAAGAAAAGTAGCAGACATGTATTGTTATTCCTAAAAAACTGCCCTACAGGGTGAGAACACCTAGTCCATTTGTTACCGAGATCCCTGCACTGGCCTCCCCTCTCCAATCTTGGAAGGGAGAGATGCAGTTTAATGGTAGAGCGGCCAGCCCAACCATGTCAGACAGAGAGCTGCCTCTTCAAAAAGGGAAAAGAATAGATCCAGATGAAATGCAAGCCAAGGTTCACTACAGCAGAGGCTTTTGTGATAACTAGAACTAGAAACAACCCCATGTTCATCAGATTAGAATGGAACCCTGAAAGTGCATGAACTAAAACTACATTATAACACTGTGTATGAATCTCATACTGTTGAAAAAGCAAGATCCCAGAAAGTGTATACTGTATGTTTCATTTTATAGTTTAAATAAAGCTCAAAAACAAACACAACTAAGGTAGGCTGCTAGGAGTCAAGATGATAACAGCCTTCCTAGCCAGGCGCAGGTGGGACGCTGGTACGAGGTGTCCTGGGGTCTGGTGCTGGTGACACTCCAACCAGCGAGTTATCGGTGGCACAGGTGCCTTCACTTTAGGAAAATGTAATTAACTTGTAGTTTGAAGTACTTTTCTTTATGTGGGTTATACTTCAATAAAGTGTTTACTTAAAAAATACCTAACATACAATCTGAATAGGCTTGCACCTATTATGGAAATTGAATCAATTATTAATAGCCTTCCAAAACAAAGCACTGGTCCCAGGAAGGCCCACCAGTGCATTCTACGAGACAGGCAAGGAAGCAGTAAGGCCAGTCTCTCTCAGAGAGCAGACGCAGAGGGAGCATGGCTCCTCTCAGGCCATGAAGCCAGCATCACCCTAATACCAACTCCAGAGACATTACAAGAAAACTGTACAATTTTTCTCATGAACATACATACAAAACCACTAAATGAAATACAAACGAATCCAACAATATGTAAAAAGAATTATACACCAAAACCAGGTGAACAAAGCCAGTAAAACATGAGGTAATCAATTAACGCAGCTCATCATGTTAGCAGGCTAAAAAGATCATGATCAAACCAACACATGCACAGAAAGCATTTCATAAAATCCAATATTCAGTCATGATACAAACTCCCACTAAACCTGGGAGACAGGTAAACTTCCTCAACTTGATGAAGAATATTTTAAAAAACCCAAGAGCTAATGTCATAGGGTAAGAAAATTGAAGCTTCCCCACAAAGATCAGTAACTAGGCATCACACCACTCCTTTTCAACACTGTATTGGAGCTGATACAGTAAGAGATGAAATGAAAATAAAAAGTATATTGATTGTAAAAGAAGAAACACAACTGCCTGTGTTCACAGTTGTATTTCTACTCAGAAAATGTGAAGTGTCCCCACTACTAAACACTTCTGGAACGAGTAAGCAATCACAATAAGGCTGCAGGATACAAGCTTAATCTACAAAAGCTACCTGCTTTCTTATATACCAGTGATGAACAAGTATAATTTGAAATTTAAAACAATACCTTTTACATTAGTATCCCTCTCCAACCACAATAATTAGGAATACACCCAACGAATATCTATAACATCTATCTGAGGAAAACTAGAAAAGTCTGATGAAGAAAATCAAAGAACTGAGGACTTCCGCCAAGATGGAGGCATAGGTGGAAGCACTATGCCTTCTCACACAACCAAGTTTAAAAACAACAAAGTTTTAGCAACAAAAATGCAGCCAAACCACAAAAAATTGAACTATACGGAAGTCTGACAACAACAAACCCTTCAGCCAAACCAGTAAGAGGGGCAGACCCAGCAGCAGAGCAGGGTCGGGCAGGAAAGATCCAACTGACTGATCCGGGTGGGGGACTCAGGCCCCAGTGGCAGGAAGCAGCAGAGGGAACTGCCATTGTCTCTCTCTGACCCCGCCCCACAAACCAGCGACCTGGGTGCCCCACCACCGTGAACACCTAAGGCTCCGCTCCTCATACATAACAGGCACAAACAGATCAAAACACGGAGCCCCAGAGCTGATAAATCTAAAGCAATGAAGAAATAGCCAAACTTTCAGATTCACAGTTCAAAACACTGGTGATCAGGATGCTCACAGAACTGGTTCATTTTAGTCACAAATTAGAGGAACATATGAAAGCTAAACTAATTGAAAGGATGGGAAATGCACAGGAAACCAATAGTGATGGAAAGGAAACTGGGACTCAAATCAAAGGAGTGGACCAGAAGGAGGAAAAAAATGGCCAAACAGAAAAGGATGGAGAAACAAGAATTCAAAAAAATGAGAAGAGACTTAGGAATCTCCAGGACATCTTTAAACGTCCCAACATCCGAATTATAGGGGCACCAGAGGGGGAAGAGCAATAGCCGCAAGTGGAAAACTTATTGGAACAAATAATGAGGAGAATTTCCCCAATCTGGCAAAGGAAATAGACTTCCAGGAAATCCAGGAAGCTCAGAGAGTTCCAAAAAAGTTGGACCCAAGAAGGAATATACCAAGGCACCTCATAATTACATTAGCCAAGATTAAAATGAAGGAGAGAATCCTAGAAGCAGCAAGAGATAAGGGGACAGTCACCTACAAAGGAGTTCCCATCAGACTGTCAGCAGATTTCTCAAAAGAGACCTTACAAGCAAGAAGGGGCTGGAAAGAAGTATTCCAGGTCATGAAATCCAAAGATCTATAGCCAAGATTACACTACCCAGCAAAGTTCTCATTTAGAATGGAAGGACAGATAAAGTGCTTCTCAAATAAGGTCAAGTTCAAGGAGTTCATCACCACCAAGCCCTTATCATATGAAATGTTAAAGGGACTTACCTAAGAAAAAGAAGATAAAAAAGATGAACAGTGAAAGGACAGCAAACTCATAGTTATTAACAACCACACCTGAAACAAAAGCAAACTAAGAGGACAGCTAGATCAGGAACGGAACCATAGAAATGAAGATCACATGGAGGGTTAGCAACAGGGGAGTGGGAGAAGGAGAAGGGGGGAGAAGGTACAGAAAATGAGTAGCATAGACAGCAGGTAGAAAATAGGGGGGAGGGCAAGAATAGTATGGGAAATATAGAATCTAAAGAACTGGAGACACGTGGTCATAAACTAAAGCGGGGGGGGGGGAATGAAGGTGGGAAATAGAACTGTAATGACATAATCAATAAAATATATTAAAAAAAAGAAAATCAAAGAACTAATTATTGGGTTGGAAAAAGTTCGTTTAGTTTTTTCCATATGATAGCTCTAGTAGTTTTTAGTTGTCTTCAACTTCATTTGAAACAATTTTGTTAGACTTTACTGTGACAGCTGTTCGTATCAGCACACATTCTGAAAAAACTTATCAAAACTGGTGATTTTTTGTGCAGCCATTTTAATATTGAAGGTGGAAGAAGATATGCAACACTTTCGAGGTATTATGCTTTATTATTTCAGGAAAGATAACTGAAATGCAAGAGAAGATTTGTGCAGTGTGGAGAAGGTGCTATAACTGATACAATATGTCAAAAGTGCTTTGCAAAATTTCTTGGTACTGTGACATTTTGGCTAAATAATCCTTTGCTGTGGGGGCATCTTGTGCATTGAAAAAGGTTTGGCAGCACCCTGGCTTTTACCCCCTGGAAGCCAGTAGTGGGAGATAGCCAACATATTCAATCCAAATCAATCAAGTTATTGGTGAAAATGAAAAATGTGTCTTTTATTTAACAGAAAAAATGAAATGAACTTTTTGGCCACCCCAATAAATTGAGAGCTATTTCATGTTCATGAATAGGAAGACAATGTTATCAAGATGTCGTCAATTCTTCCCAATTTGATGTATAGATTCAACACAATCTGTCAAAATCCCAGCAAGTTATTCTATACTGACAAATTGATTCTAAGGTTTATGTGGAGAGACAAATGGACACAGAAAAGCCAACATAAGATCAAGGAGAAGGACAAAGCTGGGAGACTGATGCTGCCTGACTTTAACACTTAAAAAGACAAAATAGATCAATGGAACAGGACTGAGACTCTAGAAATAGACCCACAGAAATATAGTCAATGGATCTTTGACAGAGAAGCACGGGCAATATAATGAAACAAAGACAGTCTTTACAACAAATGGGGCTGAAACAACTATGCATACAGAAAATGAATCTAGATACAGACCTTACACTTTCCACGAGAATTACCTCACATGGATCACAGACCTACATGTACAACACAAAACTAGAGAATTCCTAGAATAGAACACAGGAGAAAACCTAGCTTTGTAGACCTAACCATACGACGCAGCCACCACAGTTTCTGGTACTTACTCAAGTGAGCTTGAGCACTTACGTCCACACAGCAACCAGCACATGGATATTTATAGCAGTTTTATTCACAACTGCCAAATTTTGAAAGCAACGAAGATGTCCTTCAACAGGTGAGTGCATAAACTGTGATATATTTAGGCAATGGATATAAAAAGAAAGGAGCTATCACGCCATAAAAAGAAACTGAGGAAATTTCAATGCATACCCTGAAGTAAAAATAGCCAATCTGAAAAGGCTACATACTATATGATTCCAACTATATGACATTAAGGAAGAAGCAAAACTATGGAGACAGTAAAAAGATGGGTGGTTGCTGGGGTGGGATGAACAGGCAAAGCACAGAGGATTTTTAGGTTGGTAAAAATATTCTGTATGAGACCATAACAATGTAGACATGCCATTACACAGGTGTGGGCAAAAGGTTTAGAGTCATCTGTATGGAAAATGACATGCAGGCTAAATAAACAATACAAAAATAAACTGTGTTTCACATGCTCACAACTGTGAACCTACCTACTTTTGCCCACACCTGCACATTTATCCAAACCCACAGAATGTATAAGAGTATACCCTAATGTAAACTATGTATTTTAAGTGATGACAATATGTCAACGTGGGTTAATCAGCTGTCACTTACGTACCACTTCAGTGAGGGATGATGATAATGGGGAAGGCTATGTATACGTGGGGATGGGGGTAAATGGAAAATCTCTGTACCTTCCCCTCAATTTTGCTTGAACCTCAAAATGCTCTAAAAAAATAAAGTCTTAATGAAAAAACATCCTGCCCTCATGGATCTTACACTCTAGAGCAAGATTTTTCAAGCTTGGCAGCACTGACATTTTGGGCCAGATACTTCCTTGCTGTGTGGGTGTTCCATACACAGTAAGATGTTTAGAAACAACCTGGCCTCCACCCACTAGCTGAAAGTAGTTTCCCTGCTGCTGTGACAACCAAAAATGTCTCCAGATATGGCCAATATGCCATGGCAGGCAAAACACCTGCCAGGTTCTGCCTGGGTTGGTTATGCAGTGTTCAGAATCCATCCCCCTGCCCTTTGACTGTCCAAAGCATCCTGCAAACTCCTGTGCCCTGGCTGGTGTCAGAACTACTTGTGTCTCTTCTCACTCATCACCGAGGAGTGGGTCCCCGGGAGACCCTATGGCTTACTTACACCCTACAACCCCTGCAGGGTTAGCAAGGTGCCCTGAACAGATACTCTGAGGTTGTTGGATTTAGTTGGACAAGGTGTCTGTTTGGGACATATGTGTGATTCGAGGGTTAGGCTGAAGGGAAACCTCACTACCACAATGGAAAAACAAGTTTCGTGACTTCCAATCCTGACATGGCCGTGCATCTGAAATCACAGGGGAGACCATTAGCAGACCAACGTAGAATGCTGACTTTCCACACATGAGATCTGTCTGCCCTGAGCTGACAATATAGGTTTGTTTTGGTGGATCCACTCAGAGCCACGTATGCACTGAACAGGTAGGTAGATTACAATATACCACCTTGGTGGGTTATGATGCAGTCAGCCAAAGGATGCTTATCTAAATTTGGGGAGTGGGGAGGTATGACTAGAAACAATAAATGGGTGTGTCATGTATGATGGTCGCATCTGGCTTCTGAGGCTGTGTGCTGAGCACCTGGGCTCCTGCTCTGGCAACCTTCCCCCAACACTGCTGGATGTGTGGGAAAGCCCAGGTCTGGCTGCCGCCTCGCTGAGCAGGCCTGTGCCAGGGATGGAAGCAGTGCCTGACCCGCACATGAGTACAAGCTCAGGACCTTTTCATGGACCAGGCATGGTCCATGGTTCATGGAGTAGCACTGTTTTATGGCTCTTTGTATATCAAACATTTCAGGAGGGTTTTAAATGATGTTTACAGAAACTGAAACACCATGTAAATAATAGGATCACTATGACTGGAGAACCCCATAGATCACAAGGAAAAAATACAAAGTATCCATAGGAGTTAACTTTGGATGTTCCCCACCCTCTTTTCTTTTTTTGTATTTTCCATAATGAACCCGTTATTTTTAAGAAGAAAAAAATCCACTAATAAGTTTTATAAAAATGAAAACATACTTACCATGTGTAGCACATATTTTTCTGCCTCCTGTGGTCCAGATAATTGTACCCGACTTGCCATATCTTGTAACGATAGAGTTAAAAAGGTCTGGAATTTCAGAGTAGAATTAATCACAGGTAGAAACAACTGACAAAAGAAATTTTATTAAATGTGTACAGAGTTCTAGTAAATCATTGAAAATTTGCTTTCCATTACTGTACAAAATAATTTTTTGTTGTGAGGATGACTTGAAATTGATGAACCCAGTAGTTTTGGTCATTAGTTTTCTAGAATGGTGACTGCTAGAAATGTGTATCTTACACACGCTCTCCTACCTGCCTGAAACGACGCGTGCCCGATTACTCGCTGCGGCACTGCGTGCAAGAACAGAAGGTGGGAACGACCTGCATGCCCACCAACAGAGGACTGGTTCAGGACAGCGCATCCTCACTACATTAAGTGGCTACTATGGACTTATAAAAAAATTAGAAAGTGAGAACTGTTTATGAACTGAAAAGGAATCCAAGATACGTACATCTTTAAACATACAAGTGCATGCTAACATTGGAGTAGAAGAAAGAGACAACTACATGTGAGGGTGAGAGACAGTGGGCACTGAGAGGCGCGCAGACACTCTGGGAACACAGACAAGGCACTGGTAGCACTGGGTTGCCTCTGGGTGAAGAAAAATAGTGGCTGGGATACATGAACTGGATAAAAATTTTGTATTTTTTAATGTATTGTCAACCTATTAGCAATTAAATAAAAAATATATAAGTTCTTCAAAATGTAAAGCTAAAATGTGTAAACAAATGGAGACTAAGAAGGAAACTAAGGACATGATGAAAATGCCTGTTTCAAGAACATAATAAAAGAGATTTTTTTAAAGAAAAGCCAGCAATATTTAAAATAATGGCACTCTCAAAGCAAGACACATTAAAACTCCTATCTTGAAAAGTCCTGATAAACCAATGACCAAAAATAATCTACGTGTACTTTACTTTGAAGAATAGCACCCAAGAAAATAAAATGATTGTTAATTTTTAAAAGGTACATAAGTAGTTGAACACAAAGGATAATTCAAAAGTGAACATTCTAAATACATAGAACAAATATTGTTCTTGTTTCAAAGTAAATAGAAATTGCTACCAGATGTCTATCAGTAGAGAACTGGCTGCATAAATTAGGATCCACCCACACAGCAGACTATTATGTAGTGATATAGGTAACTGTGATACAGGCTTAAGCTGCCAAGAAAGAGGTGAAGACACATTGAACAAAAAAAAGCAGAAGACAGAATAGCATGAAGAACACGATCTCAATTACATTTAATTAGGAGTTTCTACATAAGCACATAGATAGGAGACGGAGAAGAGGAATCTTGAAAACTACCCACCGAAGCATTGACATGGAGCAGACTTAACCTGCATGGGATATCCACTAGTACCTAGCTGCCTTCTAGACCACAACGCTATGGGGTTAGGCTCTTGTCACCAGCACAGACACACAGTCTACCTGATGAGACTTCTGAAAAAGCTTTTATTTCCCAGGTTTGAATAAAAAGAGACATACACGGCTAGAAAATCCTTTGCCCCCCCCCCCCATTCTTCCGGCATAGGGATATATATAAAGCTCAAAAGTCTAATGGCCATCATCAGAGAGTTCCCAGACATGCCCTTTGATGACACTATCCCTGCCACCAGCAGCCACAAGGCCCTCCTCCCTGTCCCCAGGCAGTGCTCATCGCTCAGGGGACCCCAATCCACCAGGAGTCAGTACATGTAAGACTGGCTTTTCCTGTCTGCCTGGTCAAACTCATCCAGACCAGAAAACACTACTTTCCTACACAGACTTCTCCAAGCATAAACATATTCCTAAGGGATGAACTGAGGTGGTCGCCTGCTTCACAAAACAGGTGACAGTGATACCACCTGTTTTTGCAGTGATGCCTACTTATTAGATTTCTTAAGGTCTAATTCTTTTTAATTTTTACTTGCCTTTTTGCAATTTAACACTGTGAGGTACACCATATTTTAACCTTGGTAATATTTTGATTCTTTTACTTGCACCTCAAGTACTAGACCCAAATGGAGTACAGCTCTTTCTCAATGGCTACCTCTTGATGGTGAACCAGGAATTTCCCTAGAGTGGTGACGCTGGCATGGGGACTGAACAGAAAATTTTGTGAGAAGAATTAGGCTGCCTATTACCTTGAGTCCCTTGGACCCCAGATTTTTGGGGTCTATGGGTCAGTTGGTTTTTCTCTGGTTGACAGGTTACAGTTGTTTCTAATCTCTTTTGAGTTGCTTTCTCTTTCACACTCTTTATTTTCATCTTACAAATTAACTTTTCATAAATTCCCCAACTTCCTTATGTTAGCCAGGAAGCTGTAGTTACTCTCTCTGGAGTCCTCACGAGTTTCCTTTCCTTGTTCTGCAACCACTTGCTCCCCTGCTTTCCTCTCCCCTTGCGTGGTTTCCAGCCTGCATGACAGACTCCCAGTGACCACTATTTTCTCTGGCCCCTCAGACTGTCAAACCCATTATCCCTCCCACACCCTGTACCCAGAGCCCAGCGGCCCTTCCAGTAACACCCACAGCTATTCTTGCTTCTTTGCTGCTTCCCTTCAACCTGCTGCCACCACCAGGCAGAGGGAATGCACGGAGACAGCTTCCCCCGGTTCTCCCCAGTTTCGAATCGCTGCCTGACCAGACCACTTCTCAGGAGAAAAATCAAACCAATCTTGGATTACCCCATTCTCACTCAGTTTCTGATTCCTTGCAGTATATGCCTTCCTAGCTCACATGGGATTTCATATTTCCTTTACACTTTTCTATAGCCAAAAAACATCTGGTTATTTTAGAACTGACTTATCTTCTACAGTTCAAATGCACTTAGCTCATTCACCTCTGGCCTCAACAGTCACGGATGTCAGAGCAGCACTGTGTGCAAACAGAGGTGAGCACAGCCTGAGGCTCACAGGTTGGCCACAGGGACCACACCTGCCCTGTGAAGTTCACTGCCCACCTGCCCACAGAACTGTTAGCCTCCCTCAGGCTACCTTTCTTCTACCTGTCTTCCTCTTCACCTGTTCCTCCTCTCAAAAACCCTGCTCTAGCCCTAAAAAGACCAAAAGGTATAAACCAAACTTTAAGACACTGGTTGCGAGAGCTCCAGCCTAGAAACCCTGCTGCACTTCATCGCTGTGCCTGCCTCTTCACCACTGGGAAGGAAAAGAAAAGCGGGGAGTCCCGGAAGTCAGGAGACGGCACCTGAGGGCAGCACTTCCTCACCTTGGTTAGCCTTTGAATATTCTTCTTGTAGAGCGAGGACAGGCACTGCTTCACCAGTCCCATGTTGTTATCACGAGTAAAAGTTTCGCTGTGCTTATTTACCAGGTTGCGAAGTTCTGAGGGATTATTGGTTGAATAAACTTGTGCTAACTCATGGTAGGCATTGCTAAGTGGCTAAAAGTTTGAATGGGGTGGGGGAAAGAAATCAAATTAAAACGTTAAGAGGAGTAAAATTTGTATAGGAAGCAAAAGAAAACATGGTACTGTATTTTCAGCAAGTACATTCAATATCTTTGTAACCTAACAAATTATAACTTACCCAACGAATGCCAAGCACTTTTTTAATGATTTTTTTTCTTAGAGAGAGAGGAGAAGCATCCATCCGTTCTTCCATTTATTTATGTATTCATTTGTTTATTCTTGTATGTGCCCTGACCAGGGATTGAACTTTCTCACAACCTTGGCCTATTGGGACAATACTTCAACCAACTGAGCCACCTAGCTAGGGTTCCAGATGCCTACTTTTTAAGACCAAGGAAAGAAATTCACTATGGTGTAATTTACTGTTGAAAAAAACTTTGTGGTACAGAACAAATAACAGCAGGTGAAAGTGCACTGCATTTGGTAAAGGCATGCACAGATTTTCTTTTTCCTATCAGTGGCTTGTTTTGGTTTGTTTTTTCTTCCCTATTGGAAAGAAGGCAGAATTTCCACCCTTCTCAACTCTTTCTTGCATTCCTACACATACACACCTCCCTACGTGCAATGGGACAATCTGCTCCTTTTGCTAAGAAGGAAGGAAGTAGCAACAAGAGGACTAATGGTGGCTGCAGGCCTAATAAGAGCCTGAGTTGCTCCAGGTATTTTCTTTTATACACATTATCCTTTATTTTAAATATTAACATGGCTGGTATAGCTCAGTGGATTGAGCGCTGGCCTACAAACCAAAGGGTTGCTGGTTCATTCAATTCCCCAGTCAGGGCACATGCCTGGGTTGTGGGCCAGGTCCCCAGTTGGGAGCACTTGAGATAACCACACATTGATGTTTTTGTCCCTACCTTTCTCCCTCCTTTTTCCTCTCTAAAAACAAATCTTTTAAAAACATTAAGAAATTGGGACAGTGGTCCAAAAGAATGGGGAGTTGTCATGAGCACAGGCATAAATTGGATTCAAACCTGTATTTCTATTCTGGAAGTCTATGCCCTTTTGACAGTTTATGATATCATCATAAATAAACTACTCATACTTATGAATTATGCTATTTTATAAAAGCATTCCTTCTAAAACAGGGGACCCTAAAGGAACCATGGGTGTTCTCCAAAGTGATCTGAGAATGGCTGCCCTGAACCTGGCCTATCTCTCAGTGCTCCACAGGATCTCTGTTAACGGCCTTCTGCCTAGCCCCTGGTTTGTCACCAGGCAGCCTAGAGACCGGAGAACCACAACAGGGCTCTTAGGTGAAGGACATTTGGCTTTCTCCAACAACACAACATAAAAATCTCATCAGGCCCAACCAGTGTAGCTCAGTTGGTTGGAGCATCATGCCATTCACTGGAAGGTCGTAGGCTGGATTCCTGGTCAGGAAACGAACTTAGGTTACAGGCTGGATCCCCAGTTAGCATGCAAGAGGCAACCGATCGCTGTTTCTCTTCCCTATTGTATTCCCTACATCAGTCTTTCTCTCCCTATCTCTCTGGAATCAATAAATACATAAAAATAATTTTAAAAAATATTCTCCTCAGGAAGATTTTCAAATTGATACTCTAAAAATCTCAGTTTTGTACAGTGATAAGCAGGGTAAAATTGTTATTGAAATGACTGGAACCTCATAATCTTTTGAATTGTAAGTTTTTAAAACCACGAACATGTCTCATGTATATTTCAAAATATTTTGTAAAAGAGTTAATTTATTTTTTTAATGTGGTCCCAAAGCTGGGTCCTCGGCAAACACAAAAGTCCAGTGAGCAGAAACTGTAAGTTCATATGGAGCTCTTGTAAGATTTTCCAACACTTGGGAAATAGAGAGTTCAACAACATCAGCAATGCTTTTTCAGTATATTCGCTAAATTATAGTAAGTTTTTAAAAAACCAAGCCTTATCGGAGATTAAATACCTAAGCTATAATTATCCAGAGAAAAACTCTGAAAACATTTCTGAGAAACACTCTGTCCCTATTGGGTGATCAGAAGATGTATGAACTGGAGTGAAGCAGAGATTCTGCCAGAACTGCTGCTCCCAGCAAACATTTAACAAATGCCAGGTAATCTGAAGCTGTTGGGAGAGCTAACAAGACAACATAAATTTATAGAACTATGTACCATTCCATTTTCCTTGTGGACTTAAGAAATCAGTTTTATTTTACAAACTCACCTTAATGAATCTACCCACAATTTGAGATGTGTATTTTGGTAGCTGTTGTACTTTTCCAAGTAATATCAAAGAAACTAGAATATACTTTTTATATGATTCCAACATGATATGACTGACGGCCATAGCAGGAGTAGTTATAGCCTGAACAAGAGAAGAAGGTTTCATATGAAGTTAGCACACCACAGCAAGAAGGAACCACCACACGCATGTACTGTTTTAATTAAAAAACAGTACTTACATTAAGTGTCCTGTCTTTTAATATCTTTACTGAGATACAATTCACATACCATAAAATTCTCCCTTTTAAAGTATACAATTCAGTGGTGTTGGTATATTCAGAGCTGTGCAACTATTACCACTATCTAATTTCAGAACCTTTCCATTCCCCTGACAGAAGAAACCCACACCCATCAGCATCACTCCCTATTCCCTCCTGCCCTCTGCCCCAAGGCAACTGTTACTGTACTTTGTCTCTATGGATCTGCTTATTCTGGACATTTCATGTAAATGGCATCATAAGTATGTGGCCATTTGTGGCCGACCTCTTTCACTTAACATATTTTATAGGTTCACCTGTGTTATGGCATCAGTACCTTATTCTATCTCATGGCTGGATAATATTTCATTGTATGGATGTGTCGTATTTTACTCATTCCTCAGTTGATGGGCATTTGGGTTATCTCAGTCTTTGGCCACTATGTGTGGACATTCGTCTTTATTTCTCTTGGGTATATATTCCTAGGAATGGAACTGCTAGGTTACATGGTAGCTCTATGTTTAACAGTTTGAGGAACTCCCAATTCTTTTGCAAAGTGACCACACCATTTTATAATCCCATTGGCAATTATGAGGGTTCCAAATTCTCTACATCCCCACTAATACTTGCTAGTATCAGCAATCTCTTTTTAATCTTAGCCCTCCTAGTGAGTGTGGACTGGTGTGTCATAGTGGTTTGGATTTGCATTTCCTTGATGACTAATGATGATGACTATCTTTTCATGTGCTTATTGGCCATTTGTATATTTTCTCTGGAGACATATCTATTCAAATCCATTGCTCATTTTTAAATTTTAGTTTTTTTTATTGTTGAGTTTTAAGAGGTCTTTGTATATCCTGGATACAGGTCTCTTATCAAAAATATAACCTGCAAATGTTTTTTTCCCATTCTGTGGCTGCCTTTTCACTTTCCTGCACTTGGATTTATGAAGGTTAAGAATAACTGAAAACTATCATACCCAATCAGCCCAATATTTCATATCACCTATGTGCCAAGCACCTACAACTCATCTTTGAGATGACTCTACAGACATGGTCCCACCAGCACAGAAGGGTCCCCACTGCAACACTGCTTTCACAGTGACATAACAGAGTCAACTGACAGTTCTGTCCATCAAGAACTAGTAAACTAACTAGGCTGTGTGATATAGGAAGATTAAGATGCTTTCACCTTTGGCTTTATACAATGCTGTACTGAATTTTTTTCACTAAGTACGTCCTTCTTTTGGAATTTTTTTGAAGCAATAAAAAAATCTGTTTTACCTTTGAAATTAAGGTGAAACATCAATATACTATCTACAACTGCATGCATATCATTAAAAGACAGTGGCATGAAGGAGACTAACGCCCCGCCCTGGCAAACAGCTAGGGCTCCAACCCTTATAACAAAACAGGTGCACCAAGACAAAGAAATATGGCTCAAACGAAAGAACACATCAAAACTCCACAAAAAGCCCTGGCTGGTGTGGTTCAGTGAATCAAGTGCTGGCCTGCAAACCAAATGGCTGCAGGTTCGATTCCCAGTCAGAGCACATGCCTGGGTTGTAGCGAGGTCCACAGTTGAGGGTGTGTGAGAGGCAGCCAAATGATGTATCTCTTGCACATGGATGTTTATCCCCCTCTCTCTAAAAGCAAATAAGTAAAATTGGGGGGGAGGGGGGAGAACAAAAACAAAAAACCCTCCAGAAAAACAAGTAAGCGATAAAGAGATAGCCAACCTATCAGATGCAGAGTTCTAAGCACTGGTAATCAAGATGCTCACAGAAATAATTAAGTATGGCTGCAAAATGAAGGAAGAAATGAAGGCTATACAAAGTGAAATAAAGAAAAATATACAGGGAACCAACAGTGAAGGGAAGGAAACCAGGTCTCGGATCAACGATTTGGAACAAAAGGAAGAAATAAACACCCAACTGGAACAGAATGAAGAAACAAGAACTCGAAAATATGAGGAGAGGCTCAAGAACTTCTGGGACAACTTCAAACACTCCAACATCTGAATCACAGGGGTTCCAGAAGAAGAGGAAGAGCAAGAAATTGAAAACTTACTTGAACAAATAATGAAAGAAACTTCCCTGATTTGGTAAAGGAAATTAAGACATACAATTCTAGGAAGCTCAGAGAGTCCCAAAGAAGTCGGACCCAAAGAAGCACATGCCAATTACATTCATTACATTACCTCATCATTCATTACAAGCACATCATCATTACATTATCCAAGATTAAAGAGAAGAGACTCTTAAAAGCAGCAGGAGAAAAGGAGACAGCTACCTACAAAGGAGTTCTCGTAAGACTATCAGCTAATTTCTTAAAAGAAACCTTGTAGGCAAGAAGGGGCTGGAAAGAAGTATTCAAAATCATGAATGGCAAGGACTACATCCAAGATTACTCTATCCAGCAAAGTTATAATTTAGAATGAAAGGCAGATAAAGTGCTTCCCAGATAAGGTAAAATTGAAGGAGTTCACCATCACCAAAACCTTATTATATGAAATGTTAAAGGAACTTATCTAAGAAAAAGAAGATAAAAACTCTTAATAGTGAAATGATAACAAACTGACAACTATCAACAACTGAACCTAAAAACAGAAACAAAAACTAAGCAAACAACTAGAACAGGAACAGAATCACAGAAATGGAGATCACATGGAGAGTTATCAATAGGGAGGGGGGAAGGGGAGAATGGGGGAAAAGGTATAGGAAATAAGAATCATAAATAGTAGGTACAAAATAGACAGGAGGAGGTTAAGAATAGTACGGGAAATGGAGAAGCCAAAGAACTTGTATGTAAGACCCATGCACATGAACTAAGGGGGGAATGCTGGAGGGAAGGAAGGTACCAGGAAGAAGGGGACAAAGAAAAGAGAAAAAAGAATGGGACAACTGTAATAGCATAATCAATAAAATATACTTAAAAACTTTTAAAAAAGAAAATATAATAATTAATAAACAAGATCAACTGTGTTTTGTGTATTCACAACAGCAAACCTACTTTTGCCCCACTAATGTTATAGATCTCATTTTCAAACTCTAAGTAAACCTTCAGAATATTGTATCAAATTATGTAATATATCTTATTACATACTAGAGGCCATTACACAGACATAGACAATGATGGGAGGGACTTTTCACTGTGTACTACTTAATATCCTTTGAATTTGATTGAACCATAAGAGTGTTTTACTTACTAAAATAAAATGTAACGGCTGAATCTCTTCCCTAAATGCAAAGAAAGCTATAAAGGTCAAGAGATGTACAGAACTTAACCCAAATCAGAGAGGGTACAAGTGGCAAAGCCCAGGTTAGACCCCAGTCATAGTGCTCATCCCTCCACTGCTCCTGCCCTTCAACTTCGGGAACAGACTACCGCCATTCACATGGCCACAGAGAAATAGTCTTTGAAAGGACCTATACCTGAAACTCAGAGGTCTGGACTCCATCAGCTCCAGTTGTGCACGACTTTGATCACAAAAGTTCAGAGCAACCTGAGGGGCATTTAGAGAGATAAGATTACCTGTTCATAAAAGTAGAGTGCTCTTTCAAAGTTCTTCAGCCCAGTATAGATCATCCCTCCATAATAATAGTAACATAAAAAGTGCTTTGCATCGTAGGCGCCATTCTCTTTACAAATATCCATCATGTCCACATCCAGATATGGAAGGGCAGGCTTAAAGCATTTTGCCAGCAAACAAAGCTATAAAAAAAAAAATCGCATTAAATTGTCATTTTAATTGTACTCTAGCAAGCTTTGGCAGGAGCAAATTCATAGATTCCAGAAAGTTCCAGAAAGTATTTTGTTACATATTTTTACCTTTAATTTATTGATTAAAATGGTCTGCATGTCCAATATACTACTCTGTTCTCTTAAGCAATCAAAATTAATTAGCATTTCTTTGTAAAAGACTGACTAATCACGAGAACAAGTACTCCACAGATGAATTCAAGTTCAGCTAACACTTAATTTACCTAGCACCCATTTTGTTTGCAGATGCACACACAAGTCCTTTTTCTCTTTGCTGACCTAGTGGACTAAAAATAAATCAACATTGTGTGATGAAAAATGGAAGTTTTTTCTTTGATTATACTTTTTCAATTTCTAAATCCTTTAGGTAAGTGTAGGGAATAGTATAACAAAAAAGCGAGCATAGCCCTGGCTGGGTAGCTCAGCTGGTTGGAGCACTGTCCTGATACATCAAGGTTGCAGGTTCAATCCTCAGTCAAAGCATGCACAAGAATCAATCAATTAATGCACAGATAAGTGGAATGACAAATTGATGTTTTTCTCTTAAAAAAAAAAAAGCAAGCATATGGCAACATTTGGTATGCGAATGATGGTAACACAGGTACAAACTCTCTGAGTTGTATACTTACTATTGGAGCAGTTTATATATTTTATACTTCAATCACAAAAGTTTTTTAAAAGGATGAAAAATAAAGGAAAAAGGCATATCTTAATTGAAACTAGAACATGTGTTTGAAATCATCTACATATCTTGTTATTCTTTAAGGATACAATCCTGCCCAATAGGAACTGGTCAAACACATGTTATGGAATACCCAGCAGCTGTAAGGCACTGATATGGAATCATTGTCAAAATACATTAATTAGAAAAAAAGCAAGGTATATAACAGTTCATACAGATTATTACTATTTGTATAAAGAAAGAGAGAAAATATAGACATATTTGCTTATACATTCACAAAATATCTTTGGAAGGAAAAACGAGAAACTGCTGACACAGATTTCCTTTGAGATGTGGCAAGTGAGGCAGGGAGGCAGACTTTGTTAGATATCCACCTTTTGCCTGCCTGATTTTGAATCATGTACAACAAAATAAATTAATAACATTTTAAGGTGTAAAAAGTTACATGTGTCTATTCTCAGATTCCAAGATTCCTCAAAAAGAAAGTAACTTCAGATTTTTTTAATGTCACAAGCATCAATAACTCTGTTCTACTCACAAGTAGAACAGAATCTGTTCATCACAAGATTACTGAGAGTACAGTTTGTATCCAGGAGCTGCTGAAAATTCCTTTATTACAGAACAGATGTACTTGTATATATTCTAACTCCTAGGATCTATCAATCTCCACCAAACTGCCTTCATTTATCTAATCTGATGTCAAGCAAAGCCACATTCAACCTCCCAACTCTGATCTGGTCTACCACTTGTTGGCTGCTCACCTGGCAGAGGTCAGCGTGTATTGAGGTCAGCTGGTTTGTATTCATCTGCATCTTGTCTATGGCTTGCTTAAGGATGCCAATGCCTCGCAGGGGCTGTCAGAAATGACATCTCTTTCAGATAAGTTCTCAAAGATGGCAGCACAATGGATCTTATGTTGTCACTTACAAATAAAAAATAACACTAATTGATAGGTTCCTTTAAATAACAACATGAGGTTTCCATACTCTTTCAGGACTGTCCCAATTTAGTCAGAAAATGTTTTCTTAAGCCGTTTCTTGTGACATTTAGAATAATTCAGCACCACTGTCTAAATCATAAAGCTTTTGGCCCTGGCCAGGTAGCTCAGTTTGTTAGAGCAGCATCCTGATATGCCAAGGTTGTGGGTTCAATCCCAGGTCAGTCAGGACACATACAAGAATCAACCAATGAATGCATCAATAAGTGGAACAACAAATCAATGTCTCTCTCTCAAATCAATTTTTAAAAATTCTCAATTAAAAAAAAAAGGTTCTTTTTACAATGAAGATAATCTTCATTGTAATACTTCATTGTAATACAATGTAAAACATTGTAAAAAAGTAATACTTTCCCAACAGTTTATTATATTTACATCTAAACGAAAAAAAAATCCAAATTATTTACAACAGATGTGATCTGATTCGATGCTCAATAAACTTAATTGTGTTTAAGGGGGCTGGCATTTCCCCTTAGGGCAACATTCCCTTATATCAATTCATCTCCTGATGCTGAACTCTGTACATGTAAAAAAAAAAAAAATGTCCTATTTGTTAGAAAATACTCATTGAAGTATTTAGGATAAGGGGCATCATATCTGCAATCTACTTTCCAATAGCTCAGGAAAAAAAAGAAAGAGAAAAGGATAAGCAAGTGTGGTAAAATGTTAATTATCTGGAGAATCTAGGTGAAGGGTATATAGGAATTGTTTATATTATTCTTACAACTGTTTGTAAAGCTAAATTTACGTCATAATTAAAAGTTTAAAAAGTTTTAAAATACACCCTGGCATATTAGAACGTGCAGGACACTAGAACGGTAGTTCTAGGAACAGTCACAGCACCAGCAGCCTCCCTGAGGCACTCCTCTTCCCTGTCCCATCCTCACCTGCAGCAGGGATTAGCTGTCCTTACAGAGAAGGGGGTGAGTACTCCAAAGTGACCATATACCTAAGTGTTAGGATGCTTGGTACTAATCTGAAACCTTAACAAATTAGTTCACTGTATTTGGTAGATATTACAATAGTACTGTAAATACTTGAATAACATCGCTTACCTGTTTTCTTTCCATAAGGGCATTTGTTAGCTGATGGCAAAGCCCAGCAACTAGATACAATAACAAAATATTAAAAATATAAATGACAAAACAGACAAAATACATTCAATGGAAAATAACAAAATGTGATTTAGCTTACAAGTGTCTGTTGCATATCGAATGTGCTCCCCATTACAAGTACTGATAAAAAGCTGAACCTGTGAGAATAATGTTTCGAAGTCAGGAACACTGGGCATAGAAAACTTCACAAATCTAGAATAAAGAGAAAGAATCAATTTATCTTGATATTTCACAGGGTAAAAACACAGAAGCAACCAAGGCCACGAGTCCATCCAACAATGAGTCCCAGTATTTAAAAAAGTTAAGAAACGGAGTCTCTGAGATTCTCCTGACCTGGTTTTCTGAACAATCACAACAGACACAGAAAAAGAAGTTAAGAAAAAAAATTTTAAAAAGGAACAGCCTTCAAAAAAGAAAGTCCCTTAAATAAGGCCAAGTATCAGGTCATCCTAATACTTGTGAAGGAACTGAATATAAACTTTGAAGCAAAAATTTTTCAAAATATTTTTATTTTCAGCTCCAGTGTGGTCAGGATTGTATCACTCAGTTTAAAAACTAGCGGTTGCTTTTCCTGCTCTTAAGACAATAGGCTGACTGGGACAAGGCACTAGAGCTCCAGACCACATAGCAAGATACTATGGCAGTTACTCAAGTTAAAAATGCTGCTGGCCAGGACTTCGGTGATACTGTGGTCCATCTGGAAGAAAAAACAATCTGATGAACAGGACAAGAAGAATTAAAGGTGCTGAGAGGAGAGAGGCCTCATATGACCCATCCTGAGTCACTTGGCAGACGGTGCCTTTCAACTGTCCACAATGAATGCTCTGAAAGGGGGTTAATGTCTACGGCCATACCACCCTGAACGCGCCCGATCTCGTCTGAAAGGGGGTTAAAGGCTGGTTTGGGGGGGAGAAACCACAAAAGCTACCACCACTCAGGCATTACTTACAAGTAAATTTAAAGCTCTTTTCTTTAAAAAAAAAAATTTGAAACTAATTTCAAAAAAATAAACGAAATGGGTATTTTTGCCTAATCACAATTTCTTCTACATCTTTCAATTTGTACTTCCAGCTACATAGCAATAATCAACTAAGTGTCACCATACACCTATCACTGCACTTTCCAGTTGTCAAATGTGTCTGAAACGATCTCATTTGGGCTTCACAATAAGCCTGTAACGCAATGTGATTCCATGTTATAAATAAAAATATGAAGCAAAGGGCCACATGCCTCATAATGGAAGAACATAATTCAAATCCAGGGTACTCAGAAATAAGTTCAGGGTTTTTTCTAGGTTTCCTTTTACTGATACACATTAGTAAAACACCTTACAGATTCAAAATGCTTTCATGAATGTTACGTATATATCTCACTTGAGATATATATATATATATATATATATATATATATGGACAAAAGTAGGTTAGTAATAGTAATACAATAATCAATAAATAATACAAGGATAAACTCTGTGTTTTCGTTACTCACAACTGCAAAACTGCTTCTCCCCACCCATTTGTACATGTGAATTTATGTGTAGAAAACATACTATCGGTTCTTTAAATCAGCAAACACAGGCTGTAGAAATTGTTACCAGCCTGCGCCACCCACCAGAACTTTCTGCAATGACAGAAATGTTCTACATCTGCCCTAACATAGTAGCTCCTGAGTATCTGAAATGTGGCTAGTACAACTGAGAAAATGAATCTTTAACTCTTTAAAATTAATTTACATTTAAATAGCCTTATATAGCTAGTGGCTACAGTACTGCAGAGCAAAGCTCCAGTGGTGTCCAACATTTTGGCATCTTTGCACCACACTGGATAAAGAAGGGTTGTCTTGGGCCACTGATTAAATACACTGTGACAGGTAATCACAAAAACATCTCATAATGTTTTAAGTAAATTTACATATTGGGCTGCATTCACAGCTGGGGCTGCATGTGGCCCATGGGCCACAGGTTGGACACCTCTGCCACCCTTTCATTCTGACAGTTTCTTCTCTAAACTGTATTCTTGACCTCTATCTTTGTCTCTGGAGTCCCAGTGCAAGTAAAGTCTGATCCTCACTCTACAACTTCCCAGTTTATTTATATTACTACAACTCTCATAAAACCGTAACATCGCAATTTTAATATTAAAGTATCAAGAGAAATATAATTCTACTGTCAGGTACACAGAGTTACAAGGAACCCCAACTGAAATAAGGTCTATTTAATTTGGTCTCGAACAGTATAAACTTGTTAGAAGAGAATTCAAAGCAATGCTATTGATCACTGGTAATCTTGCTCAATATATTCCACCATGCCCTGTTTTGTCACTCTTCCCTATTTTTAATTTATTTTTAGAGAGAGGGGAAGGGAAGGAGCTCTCGTATACACTGTGACCAGGGATTGAACCTGCAACCAAGGCGTGTGCCCTGACCAGGAATCAAACCAGTGACCCTTCGCTTTGTGGGACAATGCACAACCAACTAAGCCACACTGGTGAGGGCTTCCCTATTTTATATCCAAGTTAGAAAATGTAGACAATCTAATGGACTATATAAATAAAAGTATTCACAAAAATACAAACTACAGTGCCCATAACTGAGATGGCCACTTGTTTTTTAAAATAAACTTGTATAAATATAAACAAGTTTAAAATGATAAAACAAGAAAACCCAGTAAGCAATGATTAGCTGGAATGACTAAAATGTAATACTACAAGATGACTTTAGTTGTGCAAAAGAGTTCAATGTTGTTTACATGGTTTACTTCCTGCACCAAAAAATAAACTCAGAAAGTGTTCAGTTTCACACAGAACAAAACTATAAAAGATGTCCCTTACAAAACAGCAAGGACGCCCAAGGAGTGCTCCTGTACATCCAGAGCCCCAAGCACAGTGTCCAGATGGGATAAGTTCTTTGCAAGCAGTTCCCCGCTCTTGTTGATCAGTTCACAAAGCTGAGTCATTTGCCCTGGAAAACAGGAATAACACTATGTCATTCAGTTATAGCACTAACCAAGCTAAAGGAAGTATAACCAGATTTCATACCTCAGAGCAAAAATATAGTGATCCCTCACCTACTGTGGGAGTTATGTTCCAGAGACCACCGCGATACGTGAAAATCCACAAAGTAGCAGCATTATATTTATTTTATTATTTCTATATATTTTAAGGTTTTATAAACCCTTCCCACACTCCTATAAACTTTTCCCTCTCTCATTAACCTTTACCACACTCTTATAAACACTTCATATGTTCTTAAACACTTTCTACACTCTTAAACCTACATAATTTTAACAACATATAAGATTCTATATGGGTACTCACCAGTGAAGTATACAGTTGTCCCTTGCTGTATCGCAGTTCACTTATTGTGGCTTCACTGTATCGCAGGTTCCCGAAATAGTGAAGCCGCAATAAGTGAACCACGATACAGCGAGGGACGACTGTACCTAAAGATGATTTCTTCTATCTCCTTCATTTCAGATGAGGACCAAGAAGGACCAGAAGTGAAATGATCCCACCCTGTCTCAAAACTCAATCTCCCATATCCTTCTGGCCTCTGAAAGTTTCTCCGTTTCCTACATTCCCTTTTCTGGCCCCCCCAAGCCAGAACTATGCACACACTATCACTACCACTCTCAGCTCCCTCTCTGTACCTAGAATGTCACCAAAGATGATTTCATTTTATTCCTAAGTCTCTCAACTCCATTCCATTCTCTCTCCCCTGCCTCATCATTTCTTATCTAAATTACATCACAAATCTTCTCAATGTCCACTCTTTCCTCCAACCCATACTCTACATCAGTACCTGTGTGATTCTTCTAAAATGCAAAATTCAATCAAATAACTCCAATGGCTTTAAGAAGTCCAAATGCGCCCTGGTGGGGTAGCTCAGGTGGTTAGGGAATCATCCCAATACACCAAGGTTGTGGGTCCAATCTCTGGTCAAGGCACATATAAGAAGCAACCAATGAATGCATAAATAAGTGGAACGACAAATCATTGTTTCCCTCTTTCAAATGAAGAAGGAGGAGGAGGAGGGAGAGGAAGGAGAAATAAAAAGAAGTCCAAAAGTCTCAGCCCAGTAACTGGTTCCTGTGCCTTGCCACCCCAGCCTCATCCTGCTACTTGCGTTCATGCACCTCCTCTTTGGTCACATCGAGCTCAAAATTCAATCAGCTCTCCATATCCTCTCATCTTTATGCTTCTATGCATGTGAGCTTTCCCTACATCCTCCACTACCTGACTCGTATGATTTGCTCAACAGTCTGCCTGGGTCTCCCCTAGACCTTCACCTACCTGCTCCTCTCATGGCTATCTTGGCTGGCTAGCTATCTTTTCTGTGTCATTTTTCCACAACCTGGGATGCGGTGATTAGGTAAGTCCACATAAACTCAGGTAAGGGGAGTCTCATTTCTCCAGCTTCATAATACATGGCTTACTCAGCAGCCCATCAATCAACAAGCAGAGTCTCCTAGGATCCATTCTTCTTTCCCTTACACCACAACACCATGACAGCTAAAGTATAGAATCTAATTAGGCCTAAACTGGTACTCTGAAGTAGACTTACCAATTTTAACAGGTTATTCTAATAATAAACACTATGGCCACACTCTGTACTCTCATATCCCAATAGCTGTTTCTGGTGAAAGTGAAAGGTATATATATACAAGCCCTTGGGCATCAATCTCTTAAACCTCCTCCTTCAACAGTCTCTTTTACACTTTGAACTTCAAAGTACTCATACCATCTATTTCTATTTGTAGCTGGGTGCTTTTTCCTTATTAAAAATGACTTAGGTAAGGACATAAGACACAACGGACCATAAGACACAACTAGGTTTTAGAGGACAAAAATAGGAAAAAAAATTTTTGAAGTAAAAAATGCAGTAAAATATTTAATAATCTGTGACCCAGCTCCACCGCTGCACCTCCCGACACAGTGAGCCAGGTAAGCCACATTTGGACTATATGCACGCCATTTCCTCCCAAATGGGGGGAGTGAGTCTTATAGTCCAAAAAATACAGTAATGCTTAAAATCCAAGTGATTGTGGCTAGGAACTTTAATAATTTAACTTCTGAGACTTCTGTAATATTTATAAATAACTTTTACCAAAAATAAAGGAAATGTTTCATTATTATTGCATTCATTGCAAAACAAGAATAAAAACATCCATGATCATATTAGATATTACTTTTCAAGACAATAATACAAGTTGAACTGGGAAACAGCAACTATCATTTTATTAAAGATCTCACTGGTAGGTATGAAATACACAGCATCTTCCAGTTAAATGCCCCCCCTTTAAACCCACTACTCTAAATGCTTACAATGATTTGAAACACCCAGAAACAAGCATTTCAGTCCAATATTTTTCTCCCCAATTAAATAATCAATGCTGAGCTGAGACTTAAAAGCCAGGCCACCATGAAATCCTAAGATTAACTACTGTAGGACCAAGGGGAAGAGTCAAAAGTAACCTTAACTGTGAACCAAAAGATCGCGGTTTGATTCCCAGGGCACATGCCTGGGTTGCAGGCCAGTTCCCAGCAGAGGCCAGTTCCCAGCAGGGCACGCATGAAAAGCAATGTAATACCATACATTGATATTTCTCTCTCTCTTCCCTTCCCTTCTAAAGATAAATAAATAAATTTTTTAAAAAAAATTTTAAGTAAGCTTAAGGGTCGCAGGGCACATCTGCAATGAATCCCACCAGGGATATGGCCAGTGAAATTTCCTCTAATCAGGGAAGGCTGGAAATTATGATATTTTCTTCATGGAAGGTCCATGTTTATAAATTCTGAACAACAACGGAGAAAACACTCACAAACATGTACTAGACTGTGAAGGTGAGGTGCAGAAACGGAGGGCAGTAAAAGTATATTTATCTCCACCTGGCAGACTATTCCTAAAGTAGTGTCTGGCACACAACATGTACACAGAGCTTTCAAGCAAGTGATCCCTCCCGATGCTCAACAGCCCTAGTTACATCTTATGAGACCTAGGAAATTAAGTGGCTTGCCCATGAAGTGACTGAGACAGGATTCCAACTCAAATCTTCTAAGTATACTACATCCCAGAAAATAGAACTGTTTGTGTCACAAATGAATAAATGAACAGGTTCTTCACTCATATGGAGTGAAAGTCTATGCTTTACCCGTGAACTTAATTTCTATCTAAAATAAGGAAAATGAAGCAGCAGTATTTCATTAGGCAGGTCTTCCTAACTACATCCTTAAGCCTCACAACAGCAGTGAGGTGGGGAAAAATGAAGACTGACGGTGACTGTCCAAGGTCACGCAGCTCTTAGAACTTATAATTAATGGCTGTTGACAATTGCTAACTGTACTTATCGCACTGCATATGATAGGCACTGTTCCAGGGCTTTTACATGGTTTCTCTCATTCAATCCTATCAGCTCCACGAAGCATGGACTTGTTTTTGTTTTACAGATGAAGAAACAGGTGAATAAAGGGAACTTCACAGCCAGCAGCTAATGACTTTAATTCTCAGTCCAGAGATCTAGAGTCATGAGATGAATGAACCAAACAGCATAAAAATTAAAGGCAAAGTAAAAATGGTCAAAGCCTCACCCCTAGAAACCAGCGTCCAACGAGCGAAAGCTCCTGTATGTCCTGCAGGACTAAACTAGGCACGGGCGGCAGCCGAGGGGCCGCCAAGCAGAGCCTCTGAGCCAAGGAGCCCAGAAAAGGTTCGCCTGACGCTCGCTGCCCGCGGCCTGGCACGGAGGCGCCGCGGGGATCGGCGGCCAGGACACCAATCACCGCGGGCGAGGAGAGCCCACGCGACCAGGGCCGTTCGCGAAGGCGTACGACGGAAATCACCGACCCCCAAATGTCAAGCGAGGCTTCGGAGGGCGGGTAGGAGGGGCCTGGAGGGCCGCGGGAGAGGAGGCGGCTGCTTTGCGGAGCGCACGGCCTGGCGGGAGTGAGCTACAGAGCCAGAGAGCGCGAGGGGGCTGCTCCGACTCCGCCGCACCCGGCGCGCCGGATCCCGCCGTGGCCTAAGCGCCACAGCGAGACGGGCCCCGGAGACCAGGCTCGACACTGCCAGCGCAGTCCCGCCGCTCCCACCGGCGGCTGGGGAGACAGGCCGGTCCCTTCGGCCCGGAGGGCCGGCGCAAGGCCTCACCTTGAGCGGAGAGCTGCCGGACACTGTTCACGAATTGCTCCAGGGCAGAGGCCATGTTTCCCCCTGGTCGACCTGACTACTAGAGCCAGCTCGCGCGGGAAAAGGTGTCCGCTCTGGGAGGTGGGGCGTGGACGATCCACAGAGGCCTCACGAGCGGCCAACGTCACTTCCGCTGATCAAGCACCGCGAGATTTCACCCACATGGGAACTGGTTACTGTTCCCTTGGAAACAGTTCTGCTGCTCGCCATAACCGGAAGTTAGCTTTCTTTTCGTGCAGTTGGGAAATCCCTCCCTCTATTTAATGGGGCAAAGGAAGAAAGTGAACTCATGATCCGGCAATTTTTCAGATTTTGCTAGATATGGCTGTCCGTTTTTTTTTCCTGGCCAAATCATTCAGGTTACTTAGCTTTAACGGCTACTGGCATGAATCCTGCGAGGTAGTAAAACATAGACTCTGGAGCCACGCAGGCAACCTGCGTTCACATCACTTTCCCACCACTTAGTAGCTTCTAAGTGTTGGGAAATCATTTTGGGCAATTTATTTGGCAATTCTCCATCCGGTTTTCTCCACCTGTAAAATTCTTCCAATAACCTCAACCACCTAAAAACACTTTTAGATCTGTTTTCATTCAAGATGTATGTTGACTGAATTGATTTCCCCGCGTGGGTTTGATCTTCCTCAACCTGACTCGGAAAGCACTTTTTTCTTATATATCTGCTTCTCTGCTGTAGACATTTGTCTTCATAATCCATACCACAATGATTGTTCTTAATTGGCATGGAATTCCCTGACATCAAGCATCTGTCTTACACGCCTCTGCACCATGCTAAGGCCCAGCAGGTATCAACCAAAGGTTGTGGGACCAATTCAGCACCAAAGAAGTCCCCCTTTGGGGGTTCAGTGAAGAAGGAAACTTCATTCAGTGGAAATATCTCAATTGTGATACAGCAAGGCTGTGAAAAGAGCCTGGGGCCAGGTCCTTCTCCTGCTAGACAACTCTGCTCTGGTGAGACATCTTTAGTGTTTCATTTCCCACCAAAGAAATAGCCCTCAGCCTTCAGCGGAAAGAGAAAGAATAATCAACAAACTTCAAGCCCTTACTCTTCACGGAAAAGGAAACTTCTTACTGTTCTCAGAGCTGACTTATATAAACAGAAGTTCCTGCTCCTGGTTCCAGATTGGTTCATCCTCTTGCAAACCAGGCC
Organism: Artibeus jamaicensis; assembly: GCF_021234435.1. Taxonomy (NCBI): domain Eukaryota; kingdom Metazoa; phylum Chordata; class Mammalia; order Chiroptera; family Phyllostomidae; genus Artibeus; species Artibeus jamaicensis. Next base: position 1,083,716 of record NW_026521824.1, read on the forward strand.
CTAAATCCTCAGTCTGATTGGTCCAAAAGTCACTGTCCTGATTGGGCAGGATGGAGTTGCTCTGATTGGTTGGTGAAGAAGTTGATGGGGGTGGGGCAGATATAGCTGTGTAGCTTGGTTTGGATAAGGAAAACCTCAGTCCTATTGGTTGAAATAGGATTCTGGGAACTCCTTTGTAAGGGCTGTCTCAGCTGGCAGGAAATAGAGTGTAGGCAAGCAGTTCAGTTTAGCACCAGGCTGACAGCTTACTGCAGGCTTCTCTGTGAAGTGCAGTTTGCAAGAGAAGCCACTGTAGAAATGACTGCTAGGATCTGTTTTTGAATTTTAGCCCATTTATCCACAGGAACCCTTCTTAGTAGGTAATCTTTCTCGGGTCCACACCCATGATTTGGTGCATAAAAAGGACTAACTAAATAAACATGCATTTTAAAATTGCACCCAACATATGTTTATTGAGCATCTACAATGTGCTGTGCTAAGCAGTTATGGTCTTTTTTCCCTGCCGATAACACACAAATAAAGACCCTAGAATAAAGGGGGTAGTGCTCTGAAGGAGTGAAACAAGGTTTTATAAAATCTGCACTTGGTGCACAGCACTTAGCACAGCAAAGGAAATGGACCTTGCCCAGGAACAAGAGGGAAGGCATTCTTGAGGAAATGACACAAACTGAGCTCTAGAGAAAGGGTAGAAGTTAATAAGGTAAGGGAGGAAGAAATTATTGTGAGAAGACAGTATGTGCTAAAACTTTGTGTTGGGAGGAAGCATGCTATAGAGATTGAGGAACCAAAAGGAGGTGTTTAGAAGGGAGTGGTATGAGATGGAGCTGCAAGGTAAACGGTTCACGTCAGGTAAGCTGTGTTAAAGATATGGAACACTTCTCTAAGAAGTTTGGAAAGCCACTGAGAGTTTTATGCAAGCAAGTGGGATAATTGGATTTGCTTTTAGAAAAGGTTCCACACACTCTATGTGTCTGACTTCACAAAGATAACTTCAGAGGACCATTTAGGAATCTCTTGCAGTAGTCAACATGAAATATAATAAGAACCCTGGCTGGTGTGACTCAGTGGGTGGAGCACCAGACTGATAACCAAAGGGTCGCTGGTTTGATTCCCAGTCAGGGCACATGCCTGATTGCGGGCCAGGTCCCCAGTAGGGGGGCACTCGAGAAACCACCACACATTGAAGTTTCCCTTTCTCCTACCCTTCTCCCTTCCCCTCGCTAAAAATTAATAAATTTTTTAAAAAGAAAGAAATATAATAGTTATAATTGTACCTTGAAAGTAGAAATGGAAATAAAAGTTTAGATGAATGACTTGAACACATATTCTAAGATGAAACTGCCCCTGAATGTCCTATGTCAGCATTTGGTTCTCAGTCTTTGATCTCTTGCAACATACCCGACAGAGATCTTCTTGACTCACAGGACACATTTTCATGGATTTGCATGGATTTTAATGAAAACCAAATATGCGGCAGAGAAGTAAAATATTGCAATAATTTAAAATAGCCACAGCTATTACTGATACTTTAAAATTTCTGGCATATTTAGACTGTGGCAGCTGTTCTCAAAGTGTGGTTTCCCCAACAAGGAGCAGTAGCAGCATCTGGGAAGTTCTTAGAAATGCAAATCCATGGACTCCACTATAAACTTAATGCATCAGAAACTCTGAGGGTGGATCTCTACAATCTGAGCTTAACAATCCCTGCAATCTTTCTGATGCACACAAAAGTTTGAGAAACTCTGGATTGCAGCACAGAGGAGCTAGGACACAAATCAAACTCATTTCAAAACAGCTAAACACCCTTCCATCCTTCTCTCTTCCTCTCAAGAATGAAATAACTGAAATATATGATTACAAGGATAACCTTGAATATACTCTAATTTTAATTTTTTAAAAGCTAGTCATTTGTAAAACCTGGCAATTACTTAAGACACACTTTACAGGGGTGTCCAACCTGCAGCCTATGGGCCACATGTGGCCCAGGATGACTATGAATGTAGCCCAACACAAAATCATAAATTTACTTAAAACATTTTGAGATTTTTTTGTGTGTGATTACAGGTTGCAATGTATTTAATGTGTAGTCCAAGATAACTCTTCCAGTGTGGTGGAGAGATGCCAAAACGTTGGACAGCCCTACCTTATAGCAAAGCATAGCAGTGGGTGGAGATGCTACATTTAGTTATCTGTTATTTAATTCTTTAAACACTCATTTACTTTGTGTCTAATATGTTTCAAGCCCTGTGTCAGATGTTGGGGATGTAGGGTATTTGTGAACAAGACTGCAAGTACTTGCTGATATGAAATTCTGGTTTGCTGAGTAAGACAGTAAGCAAACAAATAAACACAATAATTTCAGACAGTAATATTTGTAATGAAAAGAAAAAAAAAAAGAAACCTTGTGATGGGGTTTAGGAAGGTCAGAAAATACTTCTGAGAACTAAAGGATGAGAAAGAGCCACTTAAAAAAAAGATCTGGGGCAATGAAATCCAGAGAGAGAGGAATGAATGCAATATGCAAAGATTTGAAGACCAAGCAAATGGTGTATTTCTGGAAAAGCAAAAAATGCCAGATTGGCTAGGATATAGGAAGGAGAATATTGGTGTGTTTCAGTTGAGTACTGCTTGCCTATAACAGTAGCAATGGTCTCCTACATTGTCCAACTTTTTCCATTTGTAAACCATTTTCAGATCTAGCGGAAGTTTTTTAGATTCATCACTGAAATATCTTCACTAAGTGCAGAGACTTGAAAGAAAGGAATATTAGATCATTTGGTGGGGAGGAACAAGGTCAGATAGTGGTGTAAACACTTTCTGCACACTCCGCCTTCCCTTGGAAGACCCATGTAGTTGCAGGGAGCACAACCTGGTGAGAGCTGAGCAAGTGACCAATGAAGCCACCCTCCAACACATCCTGTTACCACCCCTCTCCAGCCACCTTCAGTGTGGGACTTAGGCTGATCAAATCTGGGGTAAGCTCAGGACTCCTGGGAACTTTCCTCCCTGCTGGGTTGAAGAAGGGACCTTCATCTCTAAGGGTTTCTGGCAGCGACATTGGGGCCCTGAGGGGAGTGAGGCTTAGGGTGAATCTAATATCTCAAAACACAAAACAGAGAAGACAGAAACAGACCAGCCTCATCTGTCACTGAGTCACTAGATACCAGAAGCAATCCTGCCTTCAGAATTTTTAGCCAAAAAATATGCACTAACAAATTCCCTTTACTCTCTAAGCTTTTGTTAAATTCAAAAGGTATTTTCTCTTACTTGAGGGGCAAGGGTGTGGATACAGCACATTAATGACATTGTCCCTGCAATGATCTTTCAAGACAGATTTTAATGTGGGAGTCATGTGGCTGTACATAATTATTCCATCTCTCTCCCTCCTATGCCCTTTGAGTGTAGGTATGACTACATGACTTCTTTGGCCATGGAAACACAGGCAGGGTGGCATGTATCACTTCAGAGCAGGAGTTTGAGTGCCAGCGTGCAGTGCCTCCCAGGTCAGAAGCCTCATTAGACTTGTATGTCTGTAACAAACCATCCCAACACTTAGGGACATGGCCTTCTGTATTTCAGAACCATTTACTGACTCAGAGTTTCTGTGGATCAGGAATTCTGTCATGGCTTAGCTGGGCATCTATGCCTTAAGGACCCTCCCTTCAGCACTTCAAGGTATTTGTTGTTCAGGAATGTGGTCCCATCTGAAGGCTTGACCATCGGCCTCTAGGGTCATTCACATGGCTGTTGGAAGGATTCCAGCTGTGGAACCTCAGCTGCTGGCTAGCTGTTGGCTGGGGTCTACCCCAGCTTTTTGCCATGTGGGCCTCTCCACAGCATGGCAGGTAGATGAGAGTGAGAGAGGCAGAGAGAGAGAGAAAGAGATGGGGGAGAGAGAAACAGGAGAGAAGGAGGAGCAAAGCATACTGAAGTCACAGTCTTTTTGTAACCAAGACTCAAGACTAGGGACTTTTGAAAAGCATGACTGCCAGGAGGCGGGGCTCACAGGGAGTCATTTGAGAGGATGACTCCCACAATGAGTGAGAAACAAACTTTTGTTAAACTACTGAGAGTTGGGGGCTGGTTGTTGCTGCTGCATAACCTAGCCTATCCTTATTTGCTACAATTTCCCCATTGTTCAGAAGGGGAAACTGGTACTCAGAGAGATTTAGAGGTTTAGCCAAAGACATGCCACTAGTTACTGGCAGAACATTGGGCGTGTGGGAAATGTGCAGATAGGGAAAGCATTCAGTGTCAGTCAGTGGGACAGTTGCGGTCTTCCAATAACAACTGGGGGCTATAGGTCATGAGGGGTGAGAGGGTGAGGAAAAAGAACCCAGACAAAAACATGCCCTATAGTCCTGTAATCTGATTCCCAACCATTCTTAATATAGTGATCTAAATTATTGGCTTCAAAACGTCTCATATTCTCAGATTCATGATCATTCTCTCATCAGCAGCTCCAAGTTTCTTCCCACAGCCACATGCAGAACTTGCCTTGCGAGAAGGTGGACACAATCGAGAACAATTTGTCTGAGACCACTTTGCCAAGCCCTTCCTGTTATGGATGACTCAGTGAAGGCCAGAGAGGAGCTGTAACTTGCCCAAAGTCACACAGCGCACAAGTGCCAGAGGTGGGGTCATGACCTGCACTGACAGAATCCAGTCTAAGCTTCTTTTCCTGACGCCACACGGCAACCCCCCAGAACCCCCAGCCAGCAGAGAGCAGTGTCCTTGGCATGCGTGTCAGCAGCACAGGTGCATCAAACCAGCCATTCCCTGGTTGGGGCAAGGCCACCAGAAGCTTTCCTACCTTTTTCTGAGGATTTACTCTCTTTTGCTTCCACTTCTACTTTTAAAATTCCAATAATTTTTGATGCCTCTAACTCCTGACACCCACGCCCTACTTCCATCTTAGGCTTCATGCCAGTCATTCAGATCTCAGAATTGTACTGCTCAGGACAGTGTTGTGAGCAACAGCAAGCACAATTTAAAACAGTTTAATTTAGAAAGGGGGTTATTGGCTTATGTTACTGAGAAGTTCAAGGAATGAACTGATTGTCGACTCAGGAAAAGTTAGGTTTGGCCCCGTGGCAATCTGAATATTCCCTCCTTTTCATTTGATTTCTTTCCTTCCATTTCTTGGATAAAACTTTTCTTTTTAAACTGAGGTGTAATTGTCATATAATAAATTCCACACATTTAAAGTATGATAAAATTTTGATGAATTAAAAAAAATTTGAAACTGTCTGACTTATGCATACACCTACAAAACCATTGCCTCAGTCACAGCAGCATGTGCCCATCACCTACAAGTGCCCTTCACCTTCTTGGCAGTCTCTCTCCTTCCTGCATTCCTCAGCTCCCTGGCAACCACAGACAGCCTTCAGTCACGGTATGTTAGTGTGAATTTTCTATCATTTTATGTTAATGAAACCATACTGTACATATATGTATACACATGCATACGCACACAAATCTGGTTTATTTCATTCACCAAAATTACTTCAAGATCCATCCATGCTCTGCACTTATCATTAGTTTGTACCTTTTTATGCTAAACAATATTCTATTATATGTGTACCACAGATTGTTTGTCTAGTCATGTGTTGATAGATAAATTTGAATTGTTTTCAACTTTTGGCTGTTACAAATAAACCTGCTATGAACATTCCTATACAAGTCTTCATATGAATACATACTTTCTTTCCTCCTGGGTATATGAGGGGGAGTTCCAAAAAAAACCAGAATTATCTTCTGGAAGGGAGGCCCCTTGTAGCACAGTCTTCCCCCACTAGGTAAGTGTTCTAGGAACCCATTTGTATCATCATACCAGTTGGCATTGTTGTGAGAGGCTGTGTACAGCCTTAGTGTTTTGTTTTGTTTTGTTTGCATTTTGATGTGTTTATTTTATTTATTTTTAATATATTTTATTAATTATGCCATTACAGTTGTTCTATTCCCCCCTTCATTTCCCTCCACCCAGCACATCCCTCCCCACCATCCCCCCTTTAGTTTATGACCATGTGTCTCAAGTTCTTTAGATTCTGTATTTCCTCTACTATTTATTCTTGCCCTCCCCCTATCTATTTTCTGCCTACTGTCTATGCTACTTATTTTCTGTGCCTTCTCCCCCCTTCTCCTCCTCCCACTCTCCTGTTGCTAGCCCTCCATGTGATCTTCATTTCTATGATTCTGCTCCTGATCTAGCTGTCCTCTTAGTTTGCTTCTGTTTCAGGTGTGGTTGTTAATAACTGTGAGTTTGCTGTCCTTTCACTGTTCATCTTTTTTATCTTCTTTTTCTTAGGTAAGTCCCTTTAACATTTCATATAATAAGGGCTTGGTGATGATGAACTCCTCAAAATTTGAGCTTATCTGAGAAGCACTTTATCTGCCCGTTCATTCTAAATGAAAGCTTTGCTGGATAGATCAATCTTGGATGTAGGTCTTTGGATTTCATGACCTGAAATACTTCTTTCCAGCCCCTTCTTGCCTGTAAGGTCTCTTTTGAGAAATCAGCTGACAGTCTGATGGGGACTCCTTTGTAGGTGACTGTCCCATTATCTCCTGCTGCTTCTAGGATTCTCTCCTTCATTTTAATCTTGGCTAATGTAATGATGATGTGCCTTGGTGTATTCCTTCTTGGGTCCAACTTCTTTGGGACTCTCTGAGCTTCCTGGATTTCCTGGAAGTCTATTGCCTTTGCCAGATTGGGGAAGTTCTCCTTTATTATTTGTTCAAATAAGGTTTCCACTTGTGCCTGTTCCTCTTCCCCTTCAGGTACCCCTATAAATTCGGATGTTGGAATGTTTAAAGACGTACTGAAGGTTCCTAAGCCTCTCCTCATTTTTTGAATTCTTGTTTCTTCATTCTTTTCTGTTTGGTTGTTCCTTTCTTCCTTCTGGTCCACTCCTTTGATTTGAGTCCCAGTTTCCTTTCCATTACTATTGGTTTTCTGTGTATTTCCCTTCATTTCAATTAGTTTGGCTTCCATATGTTCCTCTAATTTGTGACTAAAATCAACGAGTTCTGTGAGCATCCTGATCACCAGTGTTTTGAACTGTGCATCTGAAAGTTTTGCTATTTGTTCATCACTTAGATTTATTGGCTCTGGGGCTCTGAGTTGTTCTTGAGCCATGTTTTGATCTGTTTGTGCCTGTTATGTATGAGGAGCAGATCCTTAGTTGTTTACCAGGGTGGGGCCACCCAGGTCACTGGTTCGTGACACTGTATGTGGGGGCGGGGTCAGAGAGGGACAATGACAGTTCCCTCTGCTGCTTCCTGCCACTGGGGCTTGTGTGGTCCGCCACACCGCTAGCTCCTTCACTGGTTTATCTGCACATGAATGTGTGACCGAGATCAGTCCTCAGTGGGTCCACCGCCTTGAGCCCTCAGTGGGTCCAACACCTTGCATCCTCAGTGGGTCCGCCTGCTTCTCCACACGTGGGATCCACCCATGGCTTCTGGTGCACCTGGGTTGCGCACCTGGGTTGGTCCTGTGGATCTTTCCTGCCCAACCCCGCTCTGCTGCTGGCTCTGCCCCTCTTACCAGTTTGGCCGAAGGGTTCATTGTTGTCGGACTTCCGTGTAGTTCAATTTTCTGTGGTTTGGCTGCGTTTTTGTTGCTAAAACTTTGTTGTTTTTAAACTTAGTTGTGGGAGAAGGCGCAGTGCTTCCACCTACGCCTCCATCTTGGAGGAAGTCTCTCAGTGATTTTTTACAATATCCTTTCAATGTGTTTGCCCGTTTCATGATGTGTGGTTTACCAGCACATCTTCCCACATCGCGCTGAGTGTTCAGAAGTTTTTGACCAAAACCAACATGACCCTGGTGCCCCACCCTCCCTATTCAGCTGATCTCACCCAGAGTGACTTTGTTTTTGTTTCCCTGGATGAAAAAAGTTGTCAAAGGGAAACGTTTTGCCAATGTGGAAGAGTTGAAACAAAACACAGCAGAAGCACTAAAAGGTATCAAAATTGATGAGTTCAAAAACTGTTTTGAAAGTGGAAAAAAGTGTCTCGATAGGTGTATTACATCAAATGGAGAGTACTTTGAAGGTGAATGATGTTTAAGCATATAAGAATAAATATATAACTTTATAAATAAATTCCATTTTTTGGCTCCCCCCTCATATAGCCAAGAGTGGAATAGCAGGATAAACTGCCATAACAGTTTTTAAAGTGTTTGTGCAATTTTTTCATTCCCACCTGCAAATTCTGCCTCATGTGCTCTGGACAAGAATGTGTGTCTACCGTTGTAGGTGGAGTGTTATGTAAAATGGCAAGTTGGTTGACAGCATCGCTCAAGCCTTCAAGTAGACTGGTTTCCTGTCCACTTGTTCATCAGTTTTTAAGACAGAGGTGTTAAAATCTCTGATAATATTTGTGAATTTGTCCACTTCTCCTCTCAGCTTTGTATATTTAAAAAGTTCTTTCTGTCCTGGCTGATGTGGTTCAGTGCATTGAGAGCCTGCATGTAAGCTGAGGGGTTGCCAGTTCGATTCCCAGTCAGGGCACATGCCTGGGTTGCAGGCCAGGTTCCCAGTAGGGAGTGTGCAGGAGGCAACTGATGGGTGTGTCCCTCACACATCGATGTTTCTCTCCCTCTCTTTCTCCCTTTCTTTCCCATCTCTGAAAGTAAATAAATACAAGTAAAATAAAAAGTTCTTTCCTCTTACTCTTCCTTAGTAGTCATTGTATATGTAATTCACATAAAAAAATTTACCATTTTGAAATGTACACTTCAGTGAGTCTTAGTATATTCACTCTGTTGTGTAACCATCACCACTATCCAATTCCATGTCATTCCTATCACCCTCCCAAAAAACCATGTCTACTAGCAGTTTAAATTTCACTCACTCCATCACCCTTGACAACCAATAATCTACTTTCTGTCTCCACAGATTTACCTATATTCTGGATATTTTGTGTAAGCAGAATATCATGTAACATTTTGTGACTGGGTTATTTCACTTAGCATAATGCATAATTCAAGGTTCATCAGTGTTCAGTGTGTGTCAGAATATCTCTTCTTTCCAAGACTGAATAATATTCTAATGTATGTACATATCATATTTTGTGTATCCATGCTTCCAACTTTTGGCCAGTATGAGTAGTGCTGCCATGAACAAGGGCATGCAAATGCCGGTTCAAGTCCTCGCTTTCAATTCTCCCAAGTGTACGCCTAAAAGCGGAGCTGCTAAATCACATAGTAATTCTATTTCTTATTTCTTGAGGCACTGCCATATCGTTTTCGACAGCAGTCGCACCATTTTCCATTTGCACCAGCAATGTGGAAGGATTTTGATTTTTTAATGTATCATTGTTATTTTCTATTTATAACAGCTATTGTGTTTGTAAAGGGGGCATGTACAAATCCGACAAGCTCAGGAGAGGCCTATATGGTGGGCCTTACAAACTAAGAGACCAAACGTTACCACATAGGATGGTCTGAATGAAAATATGTCTAATTAAAAGCAAATCATGGCAGGTAGTCAGGGCAGGTAGTCATGTCCTAGCTTGTAGCTTCCCTGACAAAGGTCAATCTTCACCTTAACTGAGCCTGCCTATTGTCTTTTTACATCAAGATAACAGACCTTTGAGATGCCAGAATAATTTCCTTTTCCAGACATTTGGAGGCACAACCTCCCACCTGATCACACACCATAGAACCCCTCATTGTTATTTTGTTTCCCAGCACATCATCTCTGTGTGCTGTGAGTGTGCAGTGAGTGTACTCACCAGTGTATTTTACTTTTTATCCAATCCCAGATTTCCCCTCTTTGTTTTCTCCTGCCTCCCTTATCTATCACCAATACATTTTTGTACCTCCCTTATGTCTCTGCCCTTGGTTTTAATGTATAAAATAACCTGTAAAACTGGACTTCTGGCCAAGATAGAGGTGTAGGTGGAAACACTGCCTCCTCACACAACCAAATTTAAAGACAACAAAATTTTAGTAACAAAAATACAACCAAAACACAGAAAATTGAACACTACGGAAGTCCGACAATAAGAACCGTTCAGCCAGACTGGTAAGAGGGGTGGAGTCAGCGGCTGGTGGGGCAGGGTTGTGCAGGAAAACTCCGCGGGTCCAACCCAGGGGTGGTTGGTGGATCCCAGGTGTGGGGTTGCAACTGGCAGACCCAGTGAGGGCATAAGGTGGCTGCCTGACCGCGGACACACATTCGCTTGCAGATAAACCACATGAAGGAACGAGCAGTGAGACAGACCACGCAGGCCCCAGTGGCAGGAAGCAGCAGAGGGAACTGTCATTGTCCCTCTCTGACCCCGCCCCCACATACAGCATCACAACCCAGTGACTGAGTTGCCCCGCCCTGGTGAATACATAGGGCTCTGCCCCTCATACATAACAGGCACAAACAGATCAAAATATTATGGCTCATGAAGAACTCAAAGCCCCAGAGCCAGTAACTCTAAGCAACCAAGAAATAGCCAACCTATCAGATGCACAGTTCATAACACTGGTGATCAGGATGCTCACAGAACTGGTTGATTTTAGTCACAAATTAGAGGAACAAATGAAGGCTAAACTGATTGAAATGAAGGGAATGCACAGGAAACCAGTAGTGATGGAAAGGAAACTAGGACTCAAATCAAGGGAGTGGACCAGAAGGAAGAAAAAAGTGACCAAACAGAAAAGAATGAAGAAACAAGAATTCAAAAAATGAGGAGAGGCTTAAGAACCTTCAGGACATCTTTAAACGTTCCAACATCCGAATTATAGGGGTACCTGAAGGGGAAGAGGAACAGGCACAAGTGGAAACCTTATTTGAACAAATAATAAAGGAGAACTTCCCCAATCTGGCAAAGGCAATAGACTTCCAGGAAATCCAGGAAGCTCAGAGAGTCCCAAAGAAGTTGGACCCAAGAAGGAATACACCAAGGCACATCATCATTACATTAGCCAAGATTAAAATGAAGGAGAGAATCCTAGAAGCAGCAAGAGCTAAGGGAACAGTCACCTACAAAGGAGTCCCCATCAGACTGTCAGCTGATTTCTCAAAAGAGACCTTACAGGCAAGAAGGGGCTGGAAAGAAGTATTTCAGGTCATGAAATCCAAAGACCTACATCCAAGATTGATCTATCCAGCAAAGCTTTCATTTAGAATGGAAGGACAGATAAAGTGTTTCTCAAATAAGCTCAAATTTTGAGGAGTTCATCATCACCAAGCCCTTATTATATGAAATGTTAAAGGGACTTACCTAAGAAAAAGAAGATAAAAAAGATGAACAGTGAAAGGACAGCAAACTCACAGTTATTAACAACCACACCTGAAACAGAAGCAAACTAAGAGGACAGCTAGATCAGGAGCAGAATCATAGAAATGAAGATCACATGGAGGGTTAGCAACAGGAGAGTGGGAGGAGGAGAAGGGGGGAGAAGGTACAGAAAATAAGTAGCATAGATGGTAGATAGAAAATAGGGGGGAGGGTACGAATAGTAGGGGAAATACAGAATCTAAAGAACTTGGGACACGTGTTCATGAACTAAAGGGGGGGAATGGTGGGGGAAGGGTGTGCAGGGTGGAGGGGAATGGGGGGGGAAATAGAACAAATGTAATGGCATAATCAATTTTTTTTAAAGCCTGAAAAAAAAAAAGAACTTGTGACACATGAACGTAAACTAGAGGGGAGGAGTGGTGGGGAAGGGGGTGTGCAGGGTGGGAGGGGAATGAAGGGGGGAATGGGACAACAGTAATGTCATAATCAATAAAATATTTAAATAAATAAATAAATAAAATAATCTGTAAAACTGCCATTCTCCAGAGTGTTTTTTCAATTCATCGATATTTCTGCTTCCCAGCAATTGTCATCAATTTGGCTCAAAAACTCTTACAAGACTTTTTCCTAGGCTGATATCTCATTATGGTTTTGATTTTTCATTTCCCTAATGATTAGTAATATTGACCACCTTTTCGTGTGCTTATTGGCCATGTATGTATCTTTTTTTAAAAAAAATATCCATTTGAGGTTGCAATATTGTGATTGCGAACCAGAAAAAGGGTTTTATGTAAAGTAACTTCACAGGGTGATCTGGTCGTGAATTCCTAACTAGACAGGTCATGGTGAGCAAGTGACAACATAACATTTTAGGAAAAGGTTTATTTCCACCTTAAGCCAACCAGGTGCACTGTTTTCACGCACCGAGGCGAACGCACCTTTGAAATGAGCCATAACCAACCTCCAGAAAGCACATCACCTCATCGACTATTCTGTGATCCAGTTCCCACCTTGCTTCTTCCACCTCCATGTAATTTTCCTTTAATTCCCTTCTTAGCTTTGAAAGTATAAAAGAAGTTGCAAAATTGTTCTTCCCCAGAGCATTTGAGATCTCCCCCAATGATGGCACAGGTTATTGGTGTGGCGAAAATAAACTGTTACAGACATTTTCTGGTGATGAAGAGTGGTTTGACTCTGGGTGCTGGGCACACAGTGTGCTTTATGCAGATCATGGGTCATAGAAATATGCACATGAAACCTATATGATGCTATTAACCAATATGACCCAATAAATTTCATTTTTAAATTCTCTACAGATTTGAACATTTATCACATTGACATGATTTATAAGAAATAGTCCTGGCCAGGTGGCTCAGTTGGTTGGAGTGCTGTCCTGCACACAAAAATGTTGTAAGTTTGATTCTCAGTCAGGGCACATCCCTAGGTTGCAGGTTCCATCCCCAGTCAGGGCACATGCAGGAGGGAACTTATCAATGTCCCCCCACCACTCCTCACCCCTGCCACCTTCCTCCCTCTCTAAAATCAATAAACATATCCTTAGCTGAGGAGTAAAAAGAAAAATTTAAAATAATAGTAAAGAATTTGTTTTTTAAGAAAGAAGCATACCATTCAGATGACTAAACTATAGTTTTCAGATATGTTTTGTCCACAATTTCTGGCTCAGAGCTCCTGAAACCCTTGAAACTTCCCAAGTGTTGAGAGTGATAAAGGTGTCTTTTGCTATTTTAACGGGGCAACTTTTAGAAGCACTAAAAATGGAGGCTGGTTTTCAGTGTGGCCCCATCACAACCTCTAGAGAAGAGGGTGGGCTGGACATTGAATCAATCATTAGCACCAATGATGCAGGAAATTGTGCTCATGTAGTAAAGCCTTCTTAAAACCCAAAGGCACGGGTTCTGAAAGCTTTGGGTTGGTGAACATGCGGAAACAGTGAGTCCTGGACAGGGCATGGAGGCTCTGGGCCCTTTCTCCATACTTTGCTCTGTGCATCTCTTTCATCTGGCTGTTTTTTAGTCATGCGCTTTTATAAGAAGTCAGTTTTCTAGTGAGTAATTGGGCTTCCCGAGTCCTGTGAGTCATTCTAGAAAATTAATCAAACCAAAGGAGGGGGCTGTAAAAACTTCTGATTTATAGCCAGTCAGAAGTAACAGCTTGGACTTGGGCTGGCATTCCGAGGTGGAGGGGGCCACTGGACCTCCAAGCCATAGCCAGTAGGTCAGAAGTATAGGCAACAGCCTGGATTTGTGACTGGTGCCTGGTGTGTGTGTGTGTGTGTGTGTGTGTGTGTTGGGGGAGGCAATGTCTTACAGTGCTGAACTCTAATTTGTGAGATCCTATGCTATCTCATGATACGCAGTGTCAGAATTAAGTTGAATTCTCGGTCCCTTGCTGGTGTCTGAGAATTGTTTGTTGGTGCAGTGGACCGTACACCCTCAACACACACACATTGCAGGTGGGTCCAGGAACCATATTTTGATCCTTTACCCATTTAAAAAAAACAACGCATTGTTTCTAACAAGAAGTCTTCTGTTACTCTTATCTTTGTTTCTCTGTAGGTAATTCATCTTTATTTTTCTAAAGGCTTTTATGATTTTCTTTTTATCACTAGTTTTGAGCAATTTGATTATGTCTTATTTTTTTTCCAGCCATGGAGCTCCAATTATCAATAACATCCAAGAAATAATAAAATTTACAGCATAGGGCTGGTGTCTACATAGTCATTGAACAAATCTTCAATGGCTGGAAATCTTCTAAGTAATGGCTGGAAAGTTCAAGAAGCTAAATAAACCCCAAAACCAGAATAGGTGACAAAAACTACACTAAAGCATGCCTCCCTGAGACCAGAAAGCATTTTTAAGTATATTTTATTGATTATGCTATTACAGTTGCCCCAATTTTTTCTCCCCTATATCTCCCTCCTCTCTGCACTTCTCCCTCTTACCCTTCAGAATTCCCCCCCACCTTAGTTCATGTCCATGGGTTGTACATGTAAGTTCTTTGGTTCTTTACATTTCCTATATTATTCTTAACCTCCCTCTGTCAATTTGGTGCCTACGAATTATGCTTCTTATTCCCTGTAACTTTTCCCCGAATTCTCCCTCTTCCCTTCCCACTGATAACCCTCCATGTGACCTCCATTTTTGTGATTCTGTTCCTATTCTCATTGTTTGCTTAGTTTTCATTTTCATTTTTTTAGGTTCAGCTGTTGATAGTTGTTTGTTGTCATTTTATTGTTCATAGTTTTGATCTTCTCTTTCTTAGATAAGTCCCTTTAACATTTCATGTAATAAGGGCTTTGTAATGATGAACTCCTTGAACTTGACCTTATCTGGGAAACACTTTGTCTGCCCTTCCATTCTAAATGATAGCTTTGCTGGATGGAGTAATCTTGGAGGTAGGTCCTTGCCTTTCATGACTTGGAATACTTCTTTCCAGCCCCTTCTTGCCTGTAAGGTCTCTTTTGAGAAATCGGCTGACAGTCTGATGGGAACTCCTTTGTAGGTGACTGTCTCCTCTTCTCTTGCTGCTTTTAAGATTCTTTATCTTTCATCTTGGGTAACTTCATCATGATATGTTTTGGTGTGTTCCTCCTTGGGTCCAATTTCTTTGGGAATCTCTGGGCTTACTGGATCTCTTGGAAATCTATTTTCTTCACCAGATTGGGGGAGTTTTCCTTCATTATTTGTTCAAATAAATTTTGAACCTTTTGCTCTCCTTCTGGAATCCCTGTGATTCAGATGTTGGAACATTTAAAGTTCTCCCAGAGGTTCCCAAGCCTCTCCTTATTTTTTGTATTTTTGTTTCTTAATTCTGTTTCAGTTGGGTGTTTATTTCTTCCTTTTGTTCCAAATTGTTGATTTGAGCCCTGGTTTCCTCCCTTCACTGTTGGTTCCTAGTATGTTTTCCTTTATTTCTCTTTGTGTAGCCTTCATTTCTTCCTTCATTTTGTGACTGAGCTCAATCATTTCCATGAGCATCCCTATTACCAGTGCTTTGAACTCTGCATCAAATAGATTGTGTATGTCCTTACCACTTAGTTCTTTTTCTGGAGTTTTGATCTGTTCTTTTACATTGGCAATGTTACATCTCAGTGCACCTGTTACATTTTAAGGAGCAGAGACTTAGGTAATTTCCAGGGCAGGGCAAACCTCTTTGCTGCGTTGAGGCACTGTCTGTAGGGGAGGAGTCAGAGAAGGAACAATGCCACATGCTCAGCTCTCATCCTGCTTTCAGTCATTTCTCATGTTAACCACGAGGGAATTGCACCCTACTAGGTGCTGCTCTGGTGTTGATTCCTGGGTGGGTGGACTTGTGTACATTCTAAGACCTGATGGGTCTCTCCAACAAATTCTGCTGTGAGACTAGAAGTTTTTCCCTGCACTGTAACCTCCACAGGTTTTTATAGCCAGATGTTTTGAGGCTTTATTTCCCCACACTGGAACCCTGGGTTTCATGGTCTTTCTCCTTCCCCAGTTGTTCTGCCTGGCTTATTTGCACATGAATGTGGGACCACTTGGCCCACTAGCCGCTGCCTTGCTGCTCATCCTCTCTGCCCCTCCTACTGGTCTGGATGAATGTTTCTTCTTTAATTCCTTGGCTGTCAGACTTCCATACAGTTCAATTTTCTGGCAGTTCTGGTTGTTTTTTGTTTTCAAATTGGTTGTTATCCTTCTTTTGGTGGTGTGAATAAATAAGGCATATCTACCTATGTCTTGATCTTGGCCGAAGTCCCGTTCATGGTTTAGTAATATGTTATTTAGCCTCCATGTTTTTGCATGTTTTTCATTTCTTTTTTCTAATTGGTTTCTAGTTTCATACTATTGTGGTCATAGAAGATGCTTGCTATAATTTTGGTTTTATTTAATTAACTGAGACTTTTTATGTGACCTAACACATGGTCTATCCTGGAAAATATTCCATGTGTGCTGTAAAGGAATGTATATTTTACTTCTTTGTTATGAAATGCACTAAAAAAATCAATTAAGTCTATCTGGCCCAGTGTGTAATTGAATGCTGTTCTTTTCTTGTTCATTTTTTTGTCTCAAAAGTCTACTCGTTGATGCCAAAGGGGTGTTAAAGTCCCCTCCTATGACTGTATTACTGTCAATCTCTTCCTTTATGTCAATCAATATTGGCTTTACATATTTAGGTGCTCCTATGTTGTATGCATAAAAATTTACAAGGGTCATATCCTCTTGTTAGTTTGATCCCTTTATCATTACATAGTGTCCTTCTTTGTCTCATTACACCCTGTGAAATAATGGTGTTGATGTCATAGGGTCATCGTGAAGACACAATAAGATAAAGTGGGGACTTCCGCCAAGATGGAGGCATAGGTGGATGTGCGGTGCCTTCTCACACAACCAAGTTTAGAGACAATTAAATATTAGCAACAGAAAACACAGCCAGAACACGGAAAATTGAACTTTTCGGAAGTCCGTTAACAACAAATTCTTCAGCCTGACCGGTAAGGGGCAAAACCAGCGGCTGGTGAGGGGTTGCACAGGAGGACTCGGTCAGACGGACTCAGGCGTGGAATCCAGGCGCAGGGTTGGACCTAGTGAGCGACCGCGGAGGAGACAGTGGGGAAGCGGTGCTGCTTGTTGACTGTGGTCGCCCATTTGTGCACGAGCGGACAGGCGAGGGAGTGGGCGGTTGGACCGGGCCCAGTGGGTCCCCGCAGCAAGCGGCAGTAGAGGTCGCTGCCATTTCCCCGCTCTGACCACGCCCCCACATACAGCATCACAACCCAGCGACCTGGGAGTCCAAGGCACCGCTTCTCACACTTAAAGGGCCAGAACAGACCAAAAATGTCGCAAGATCTCAAAGCCCCACAGCCCATAGATCTAAGCGATGAAGAAATAGCAAAACTCTCAAACGCACAGTTTAAAACACTGGTCATCAGGATCCTCACAGAACTGGTTGATTATACCGACAAATTAGACAAATATATGAAGGTGAAACTAATTGAAATGAATGGAATTACACAGGACACCAATAGCAATGAAAAGGAAACTGGGACTCAAATCAATGGAGTGGACCAGAAGAAAGCAAATAATGGCCAAACAGAAAAGAGTCAGGAAGCAAGAATTCAAAGCAATGAGGAGAGGCTTAGGAACCTCCAGGACATCTTTAAAAGCTCCAACATCTGAATTATAGGGGTACCAGAAGGGGGAAAGGCACAGCCATCAGTGGAAAACTTATTTGAACAAATAATAAAGGAAAATTTCCCCAATCTGGCAAAGGAAATATGCTTCCAGGAAATCCAGGAAGCTCAGAGAGTCCCAAAGAAGTTGGACCCAAGAAGGAACACACCAAGGCACATCATCATTACATTAGCCAAGATTAAAATGAAGGAGAGAATCCTAGAAGCAGCAAGAGCTAAGGGGACAATCACCTACAAAGGAGTCCCCATCAGACTGTCATCAG
Source organism: Artibeus jamaicensis (assembly GCF_021234435.1). NCBI lineage: Eukaryota > Metazoa > Chordata > Mammalia > Chiroptera > Phyllostomidae > Artibeus > Artibeus jamaicensis. The sequence continues at coordinate 1,101,409 of NW_026521824.1, forward strand.
ATTTCTCAAAAGAGACCTTACAGGCAAGAAGGGGCTGGAAAGAGGTATTCCAAGTCATGAAATCCAAAGACCTACAACCAAGATTGCTCTATCCAGCAAAACTTTCATTTAGAATGGAAGGACAGATAAGGTGCTTCTCAGATAAGATCAAATTCAAGGAGTTCATCATCACCAAGCCCTTACTATATGAAATGTTAAAGGAACTTATCTAAGAAAAAGAAGTTAAAGAAACACGAACAGTGAAAGGACAGCAAACTCACAGTTATTAACAACCACACTTAAAACGAACGCAAACTAAAAGGACAGCTAGATCAGGAGTGGAAACATAGAAATGAAGATCTCAAGGAGGGTTAGAAACAGGGGAGTGGGAGGAGGAGAAGGGGGGAGAAGGTACAGAAAATAAGTAGCATAGACAGTAGATAGAAAATAGATGGGGGGGCAAGAATAGTATGGGAAATATAGAATCTAAAGGACTTGAGACACATGGTCATAAACTAAAGGGAGGGTAATGTTTGGGATGGGGGGGTAGGGTGGAGGGGAATGAAGGGGGGAATAGAACAACTGTAACAGCATAATCAATAAAAAAATTTTAAAAAAAAGATAAAGTGCTTTGCATGCTGCACCAGGATTGATAGAAAATGACATTCGAGGTAATTCAACTGATATGTATTAGGTGTCTTTTGTGTGCATGATCCAGTTGTAAATGTTTTAAATGTAAAAACCCATGTAATTTCACTGTGACCCTATAAGGTATATCCTACTATTATTTCCACTTTACAAATGAGGAAATTTAATCCAAGTGATGTTTAAAGATATGTCAGAGTGTCAGACTGATAAGTGACAGAGTCAGAGTTGAAACCCAGGCTGTTGGGCTCCACAGCCTGAATCCCAGTCACTGTGTACAGTGCAGAGATGGTCATGCCAGGTTCCAGCCAAAGTCACCAATGCCAAGAGAGCATTTCCGAGGGCTTGGCACATGGCAGACACTCACTGACGAACAGACATCATTGTGAACATGGTGGCAATTGGAGCCAGACCATCTGGATTTTGATCTCAGTTCTAACACTAGGGATCTATTGATGTATAAAAATTACCCCAAAACTTAGAGGCTTGAAGCAACAAATACTTACTATCTCCTGTAGTTTCTGGTTACAGATCTAAAGTCAGATGAGTTGGCTTTGAGCCAGGGTCTCTTATGAGGTTGCAGTCAAGATGTGGATCAAGGCCACACCATCTGAGAGCTTGACTGGGCATGGAGGTCCTGCCTCTGGTTGGTGCACTCAAGGGCTGTCTGTGCTCGGAAGGTCTCTGTTCTTCAGTTGTGTTTGGGACTGAGTTCCTCTTCATGAGGTAATCTCCATACAGCCACTGCAGCATCCTCTGGCATGGCATGTCAGTAACCAAAGGAAGAGAGAGAGAGAGCAAGCACAGGAGCACAAGACAGAAGCCACAGTCTTTTATGAACCATTCTCGAAAATCCTTAGCCACCACTTCCATTACATTATTCATTAAAATTAAATAACTAAATCCAGCCCACTTCCAAGGTAACAGAAACTCTCAACTCTGCCACTTGAAGGGAGGACTGTTGAAATTGTTTTTTCATTACCACACCAAGGGACATTATTTGACCTCTCCGTGCCGCAGTGTTTTCATCTTTTTAAATGGGTTAATATAAGTATTCTTCAGAGAAATTTTGTGGGGATTAAGTATGGCAATTTACAAAAAGAGCCTGGATGGTGCCTGACACACAGTAGGCACCCTCATGTTAGCTATAATTAGCACTTATTATCAGTTATGTTGAACACGGCGAAGTCTCCTATCTCTTAGTCTCAATTTTCTCACCGGTCAAACAGGAATAATAACATCTGTCCCGCTCAAGGTACTCAAAGGCTATTTGTTGGATGTATGTATGAATGAGTTTATTGAATACATACTACATCCCAAGTCCTTTCCAGTCAGTAGGAACATATTAGCAAAAAAAATACCTGCACAGAGTTTTTACCCTAATGGAACATACATTCCAAAGGGAGAAGACCAAAAACAGCAGCCTGCGTGTAAACAATAAAGAAAATAATGGTTATATATGCAAATAGAACTCAGTGAGGTGCCACTACACGGCCACCAGAACAGCTAAAATTAAAAAGATTAACAACATCAAATGCCGGTTAGGATGCAGAGCTAACAGAACTCTCAAACATTGCTTGTGAGACTGTCAAATGGTATATAATCACTTTGAAGAATGACTTGCAGTTTCTTGTAAAACTAAAATTATACCTGTTCTGTTACTCAGCAATCCAATCTTAGGATTGGATTACCCAAGAGAAAAAAATGCATCCACAAAAAGACTTGTATGAATGTTTCTAGCAGCTCTATTCATAATTGCCCCAAACCAGAAACAGCTAAATGTGAGAGAATGGGTAAATTGAGGTATATCACACAATGAAAAAGAATTCAGCAACAAAAGAAACAAAACTTCTGATACAACAACATGAATGACTCTTAAAAACATGTTGAGTGAAGGAAGTCAGTCACAGAAGTACACAGCATATGATTCCTTTATAGTTCTAAAAGAGAAACAACTCATCTGTGCTGAAAAAAATTAGAACAGTGGTAGAAGGGGCTGATGAAGGAGGAGTAGGAGGGAACTTTCCAGGAAAGTGGAGATGTTCTAAGTTGGCACTGGTCACTAGTGCTATTTAAATTTAAATTATTGAAGTGAAATACAACGGGAAATTTAGTTCCCCAGTCACAGGAGCCGCATTGCAATTACTTGAAAGACACAATGGCTAGTGGCCACTGAGTCTGAACAGCACATAGCTTTCCCATTGCTGCAGATTCTTCCATTGACAGCCCTGGTCTGCATCTCGCTAGGGATGCATTTGTCAAAACCCATGGAATGATAAAGTTAAACTTGTGCATTTCACTTGTAAAGGTTACCTTTAAATACATTGCCCTCACTAAGGCTATGCAGGCTGATGTGTTCGGTGGCAATGGGCACTGCTGTCTGCAGGTGGCTTCAAAGTGCACCGAGGAATAAAGAGGACTGAGGATGGATGGGTGCATGGACTTCAGTAAAGCAAATATAGTGAACTGTTAACTACAAAATCCAGGTGGTGAGCATTTTCCTTTGCATTGTACAGTTCTTTAAACTTTTCTGTATCAAAATTTTTATAGTAAAATTATGAAAAAAAGATATGGTGGTATCTTTTTTGTCTATTCTATAGTGATGTCATAGAACAGAGTAACTATTGAGGTAGAGGAGCATGGAGGGAAATTTTAGTTGCGGTGGGTCAGAGATGGAGGGGGAAGAGCTATTGCAGGATTCACCTCCACTTGTGCACCCATTCACTCAGAATGCAGGCATGAATCAAACCTGGTCTCCGTTTCCACCCTTGAGTTCAGGAGATGCCATTAGAGAGACCAGATGTGCTAGGGTGCTGAAGACTTACTATGTGGCATGGTCAGGGGACCCCACAGCCAATGTACGTTTCCAACTGCCACGCTGCTTTCTTACTGGCCATCTCTCTGACTTCAGGTTGGATCACTTTACTGTACTTCCAGAAAGATCCAAAAATGTCAGTTCCATGAGCATGAGGACTTTGTGCACTGCTTGATATCCACCATCAAGCACATCAGAGATACTCAGCAAGCATATGCTGCTGTCTGGGCCACTTGCCTCTGGGGGTTCTGCAAGTTCTTTCTCATCACGTGTGTCTGCTTCAGCATTGCCTCCCACAAGTAGCATTCCCTAACCACCCCACCAACCCCTCCACTTCTCCATCAACCCATCCCAGGGTATATCACAACATGCTTATTTATAGATTTATTTTAAAACCACCAGTTTTATTAAAGCTTTGTGATGTTTACAAGGTATGTATTTGTTCTAATATCAGCCTCCCTAGATATTCACTGTTTGGTTCCTCCACACTACTCGCACTCCCTGGAAGTATTTTGGCTGTTTTGTAAACATATTTGCTTTTTGTCTGTCTTTCCTTCCAACACCTAAGTTTCAAGATGTCAGGAACCCTATTTTGTAGACGGAAAAGTTCTCAATACATGTTTCAGGGATACACACTCGCTCCGACGGTGCGCCCTGCTCCTCCATCCTCGCTGCTACAGTGGAAGGAGGGGACCCAGGGCCAGGGGCCTGGGAGATGTGGAGAACTGGAGAGTGGATGCTCCGGAGACAATCCAGCACGCAGGTCTCTCTTCGAAGCCACGTTCCTTCGGCCCTGTCTCCGTGAGGGGGCTTGTCCCTTGAAGGGCAGCGCGGTCACCCGCCTGGGTTAAGTTGTAGCCGCAGCCTCGCTCTGGGGCTGGAGCCTGCACCCTCGCTCCCCGCGACCCCCCACCCCTAATCCCTGCGCCACGTCTCTCCGCCCGCCGAGCCGCAGCCCGACCGGCAGCGAGCGGACTTGAGAGGCCGTGATTTGGCTGGGCGGCTGGTGCGCGCGGTGGCCCTGCGGAAAGACGGTCCCGGCCGGGCGTCCGCGCCCTGCGGGTACTGGTGGACCGCGTACTGGCTGACTTTGAGGGCGGTTTCTTCAGGCAGTTCCGCGCTCGCTTCCCCGACCAGCCCTTCATCGCGCTGAAGGACCGGCGCGACTTCTGGGTGTCGGAGCAGTACGGCCACCTGCAGCCCGGGCTGAGCGTGAGCATCCCCCGAGCCCCCGCGGTTCCGCCTGGGCCCCGAGCCCTCGTGGGTAGGGAGACCCAGGCAGCCTTCGCAGCCCCGGCGGGGCAGCCTGCTTGACCTTGCGCGGGTCACCGCCCGGAGCCTCGGGGTGAATCGGAGTCCTGGGAGGGAGCCGGGCGCAGCGATGGGGCAGCCCTGTGCTCAGTAACTGTTGGCTGTCATCGAGGACCTTCCCAAAATTCAGAGGACTCTGAAGCATAATATACCTACCTCTGTATCATCAGCCGACTTTAAAATTTGTGGCATATTTACCTTCACGTCTTTTATTTTGTAATGAAGTAACATTACAAAAGTCCTCTTTGACCCCTGACATAGGCACATTTCCATTTCTTCATTCTCATGGATTTGTGTTTTTACCATTCCTTTTCCCCTTTCCATAAAAGCATAGCTCCCTGTGGAATTTGAAGCCCAGGGGTGGGTTGAGAGACTTTGTGGGCCTCACACAGTGAGTTCATGGTCAAGTTTGAGTGGGATCGGCACCTCGGCTTATCCCGGTGCGGCGCTCGCCCGGCCCAATCACCGGCTCCCCGACCCCCGACTCCCAGGGTGCTCTGTTCTCCAGCAGGAGGAGATGTCCTGGCAATTGTGCAGATACCTCGGTTTGTAAATTTAAGGTGTTTCGGGAAAGGAACAGGGTTTTTTTTTTGCCACGCACAAACTTCAAGAGTCGGGGTGTTTTCTGGCTTCCCTTGAGGCACAACTTAAGGTGACTGTCAGCGGATTTGATGATGATGATGACATTAGAACCTATCTGGTACCACCTGTTGCTTGCATTGCCTCTTTTCTGTGAGGTAGACATTATTATTCCCAGTGTGCAGGTGAGCAGCTCAGACAGGATTCAAACCCAGGTCCATCTATCTGCCTCCCCAGCAGCCTTCTGACTTATAAAAGTCACCTTGACAATAATTTTGGTTTGTTGAGGGGGCAGGTGTTAAAAAGAAAATGAAGTGCTGTTTCCGGTGGTTAACACCAGTTAGTTGGATGGGTGACTTTCCCAGAGCCCAGAGCTGACTTCTCACAGTCCTGCTACTTGATTAAAAACTTTAAACAGAAATACCCTGTAATTTTTGCAGCCTTAGTAGCATGCTTCCCTGATCTTTGTGTTCATTTATAGACAATGCTCAGCACTGGCAATCTGGGCACCTTATTTACTCCCAGGAGTATGAGGGGGGACCCCTCAGAAAAACCAGAATTCTCTTCAGGAAGGTGGGCCCCTTATAGCACAGGCTCCCCCCGCTGGGTGAGTGTTCTCAGAGCCCATCTGCATCAGTGCACTAGTTGGCATTGTTGTGAAAGGCTGCATTTGGCCTCAGTGAATTTTTTTGAAGACTCTTCCAGTGTGTTTGCCCATCTCTTGATGGTGATTGACAGCACACCCACTCACACCCACTAAGTGTTCAGCAGTTTTTCACCAAACACAGCATGAGCCCTGTGCCCTGCCCTCCCTATTCACCTGATTGTACCCTGAGCAACTTTTTTTCATTTCCCCGGATGAAAAAAGTCCTTAAAGGGAAATATTCTGCCAATGTGAAAGAGGTGAAGCAGAAAATGGCAGAAGCACTAAAAGGCATCAAAATCAATGAGCTCAAAAACTGTTTTGAGCAGTGGAAAAACGTCTTGATAGATGTACTGCATCAAATGAAGAGCACTTTGAAGGTGACCGAAGTTTAAACATGTAAGAATAAATACACAATTTTAATAAATAAACTGGTTTTTTTGTACCGCCCCTCATATATTAGGGTGATGAAACTAAGCCTACCCCCAACTCTGAAAAGGACAGTGGCATTTTTAGTCTTTTGTGCAGAGGTGTGACCTCTAGGTCTAAGGAGATGAATTGCCATTTTCCAAATACAAAGAAAAGAACAGAGCTACTAAGGTAGGGGTGTTGATTTCTAGTCTGCTGATTTCTTCTGCTTCTGAGAACATTGCAGAAAATGGGATTTTAATAGATGGACACATGCCTTTTATCACCAGCACAGCCCAGCAGGTATCCTTATGTCTCCCCATGGCCCAGCTGGCCCTGCCCCTCTGGTTGCAAACAACCAACCAACCTACCAAACCAGCTTACATTTCTATGTTAGAAAATACCACTCTATGCATATCCCCTTTGATCTTCACGGTACCCTGAGAGGTAAGCATGGCAGAGGTGGAAGGCATAGCTCATCTGAACTCACTTAGAATCTCACACTGTTATGACCATTAAGGAACTGAGCCAAGAGAGAGTAAGTGCCTTGACCAGGGTTCAGAGCAAGTGAGTGAAGAAGGGAGGGAAGAAATGCTGGGACGCTGATCATGACGTGAGGTGGTTAGCCCAGGGCCACACAGCGATAGCCAGGACTTCTGACTGCACTCTGTAGAGCATGTCTTCCCCCGTACTATCTTCCCCCATGCTATACTGCCTCCAGGGGAGTTAGGACCCCCAAGTCCAAGTTCTGATAGTGACACCCATGAGTGTCCTTGAAACAAATCTGTTAGCCTCAGTTTCCTTATTTGTAAGTTGGGGATAGCAATTCTTACCCTTTGTGGGATGTGAGGGTCAAAGGAAAAAACATGTTAGCAATAAGCACGCATTTGCTTAACTCCACATAGTCTCCAGTGTGACCTCAGTGCACTGCACCCACTCACCTCACGCGGTGGTGGTGCCTGTTCTGGGATGTGGAGCTTCTGACCTACCACAGACACTTCCTGAACAGCATGCAGGACTTGGGTTCCTGCTTCTCTGAGGTGGGGGTTTGTCTGTCCTTTCGTCATCCCTTTACCCGTCCCCCCCCCACCCCACCCCACCCCTGGACTGTGTGGCATTCTGCAAACTCGGTTTTGGCTCAGCAGCAGGAAGTTGAAACTCCTAGCCTGGGGTTGAGAGATGGGGTTTCTCCTGCTTGGCCACTGTGTTCCAGTGTGACATTAGGTAAATCACTTCTGCTTCTGAGCCTTGATTTTCTCATGTAAATGAGGGACTGGATTCTTGGCTTTCAAACTTTAAAGGCTGCAGAATTCTTTCTTTTAAACAGTGTTTCTTCGCAGCCCAACCCATAACACAGGTGATAGAGCTGTTCTGATTGAAGAGGGCGAGGAGCCTGGAACTCTGCCCAGTTGACTATCCACTGCCAAAATACCTGCCCACCCCTGCCTCCCCAACCATGGTACAGCAGTGTTCTAAAGGATCTCCCTGAGTTGGTGTGGCTTTTGAATTTAAGGACTCTGGGGTGTTAACCAATGGTCATTGGCATCAATTCAACACCAGCAGGAATCCTCAATTTGGGAAGCAGCAAAGAAGGCAACTTTATTTAATGCAAACGGCTCAACTGTGATAGAGCAGGGCTGAAAAAATAGCTCACTAGACTTATAACTTCATTATGAAGCTGCAGGGCAGTGAAACTGGGGTACCCATCTCCAGCTAGGCAACTCTATTCTGTTTCTGCCTGGTTGCCTCTTCTCTGGTCTGAGGATGTCTTCAACAGCTCACCTCCAGCTGGGGAAGCACAGCCCCCAGTCTTCAGTGAAAAAGGAAATCGACCTCTGAGCCAGAGGTGAGCTGACTGATATAGACCAAAGTCCTTGTCCTGGGTCCCTGGTTGGTCTGTCCTCATGTAAATGAAGACTCCAAATCTTTAGTTTGATTGTTACCAAAAAATCACTGTCATGGTTCATCAGAATGGAGCTGCTCTGATTGGTTGGTGAAAATGCTGATGGGAATATAGGTATGCAGCTCTAATGGATGAGGAAAGCCTTGGTCTATTGGTTGAAATACCAGGAACTCCTTTATAAAGGCTGGCTCAGACGGGAGGAACACAATTCAGATAGGCAGCTTAGTGGAGGATTCTCCCTGAAGTGTGGTTTGAGTGAGAGATCCCTGTGTAGATAGGACTGCTAGATTGTTTCCTAAAGTTTGAGTCCAGTTAAGCTAGTGAGAGCCCTTCTTAGTAGGTGTCTTCTTTCTCAGGGTCCACAAGTGTCATGGCAAGACCCAGTCCATCCTCAGAGCTTCCAGCATGCCGCTGGCCATTAGAATCAAGCAAACATGTGGTTCATGATGTTTGGTTCCCTGCAGCTTTATCTGTGCCTCCAGCAGAGCAGGCTTTGGAAGCCACAATTCCTGACACCTTAGCTGGCCTTTGCTGGACCCTTGCAGAAGTCAGGCCCCACTTTGGGAGCACTGGAACTCAGACACACTCCATTGGATTCCCCTTCTGCCTGTAAATATGTCCTTGGGTGTGTGGAAGGGGACAAAGGGAATGTGGAAGGCCCACCCTCTTCTTATTAGCAACTTTTTCAGCTGTGACATCCTCGTTGCCAGGAGGCAAGGTGTGGAGGGCCCTGGACTCACCTGCTTCTCTCTTCAGGAGAAGGCCATCAGCATATGGGAGTCCGAGAATTTCTTTTTTTTAATTATTATTTATTTATTTTTATTAATTATGGCATTACAGTTGTTCTATTCCCCCCCTTCATTCCCCTCCACCCTACCCCCCATCCCCACCATTACCCCCCTTTAGTTTATGACCATGTGTCTCAAGTTCTTTAGATTCTATATTTCCCATACTATTCTTGCCCCCCCCATCTATTTTCTATCTACTGTCTATGCTACTTATTTTCTGTACCTTCTCCCCTCTTCTCCTCCTCCCACTCTCCTGTTGCTAACCCTCCTTGAGATCTTCATTTCTATGTTTCCACTCCTGATCTAGCTGTCCTTTTAGTTTGCTTTTGTTTCAGGTGTGGTTGTTAATAACTGTGAGTTTGCTGTCCTTTCACTGTTCATGTTTTTTTAACTTCTTTTTCTTAGATAAGTCCCTTTAACATTTCATATAATAAGGGCTTGGTGATGATGAACTCCTCGAATTTGATCTTATCTGAGAAGCACTTTATCTGTCCTTCCATTCTAAATGAAAGTTTTGCTGGATAGAGCAATCTTGGATGAAGGTCTTTGGATTTCATGACTTGGAATACTTCTTTCCAGAACCTTCTTGCCTGTAAGGTCTCTTTTGAGAAATCTGCTGACAGTCTGATGGGGACTCCTTTGTAGGTGACTGTCCCCTTAGCTCTTGCTGCTTCTAGAATTCTCTCCTTCATTTTCATCTTGGCTAATGTAATTATGATGTGCCTTGGTGTGTTTCTTCTTGGGTCCGACTTCTTTGGGACTCTCTGAGCTTCCTGGATTTCCTGGAAGTCTATTGCCTTTGCCAGATTGGGGAAGTTCTCCTTTATTATTTGTTCAAATAAGTTTTCCACTGGTGGCTGTGCCTTTCCCCCTTCTGGTACCCCTATAATTCGGATGTTGGAGCGTTTTTAAAGATGTCCTGGAGGTTCCTAAGCCTCTTCTCATTTTTTTGAATTCTTGCTTCTTCACTCTTTTCTGTTTGGCCATTATTTGCTTTCTTCTGGTCCACTCCATTGATTTCAGACCCATTTTCCTTTTCATCGCTATTGGTTTCCTGTGTAATTCCATTCATTTCAATTAGTTTTGCCTTCATATGTATATCTAATTTGTGGCTATAATCAACCAGTTCTGTGAGGATCCTGGTCACCAGTGTTTTAAACTGTGCGTCTGAGAGTTGTGCTATTTCTTCATCACTTAGATTTATAGGCTCTGGGGCTTTGAGATCTTCTTGAGCCATTTTTGTTCTGTTCACGCCCGTTAAGTACGAGGAGGGGAGCCTTGGACTCCCAGGTTGCTGGGTTGTGACGCTGTATGTGGGGGCGTGGTCAGAGTGGGGAAATGGCAGCACCCTCTGCTGTTTCTTGCCACTGGGTGAGGAGCAGGCCAGGGCCACTTAGGTCGCTGGGTTATGATGCTGTATGTGGAGGCGGGGTCAGAGCGGGGAAATGGCAGCGCCCTCTGCTGCCGCTCACCACTGGGGCCTGCTGGGTCCTGTCCAATCGCCCACTCCCTCGCTTGTCTGTCCACACATGAATGCGAGACCACAGTCAACCCACAGCCCTGCTCCCTTGCTGTTTCCCCGCGGTCGCTCGCTGAGTTGCCCACCAGGTTCAACCCTGTGCCTGGATTCCGCACGCCTGAGTCCATCTGACGGAGTTTTCCTGTGCTACCCCGCACTGCCAGCTGCTGGTTTTGCCCCTCTTACCAGTCAGGCTGAAGAATTTGTTGTTATCAGACTTCCAAAAAATTCAATTTTTTGAGTTCTGGCTGTGTTTTCTATTGCTAATATTTAGTTGTCTCTAAACTTGGTTGTGTGAGGAAGCACGATATCTCCACCTATGCCTCTATCTTGGCGGAAGTCCTGGAGAATTTCTTTTTTGACCTTGAGCCTCTGCCAGGGGCTGTGGAAGCTGTGAAGCAGGTGGCCAACTTAGAAAAGTAAGTTTGTCTCCCCACTCCAGCATCTGCACCTTCCTGCAATCTCTCTTTTTCTTCTGTCCTCTCCCTCTCCTTCTCCCTTCTCTTTCTTCACACCCTGCATAGGGCCAGGCTTTTCCATCATCATTGGACCTGATGCAAAACCTAACTGAATAAAACAGATTCCACTACTAGGATATTAACATACTTTGATTCAGCGACTTGAGAAAATATTGGTCTAATTTGACATGGTTCACTACGTGTTGAAAGCTCATTTACTCAGCAAATATCTGAGAATGACTTAGATACCAATGATACAGAAACGAACAAAACATGGTCCTTGCCCTCAAGAAGTTTACAGTCCAGCCAGAGAGCAGATGTTAAACAAAGAATCATGCAAGTGAAGATAATCACAGATTGTGATAAGTTCTGAAAAGAAAAGAGTACAGTGTATTGAAGAGGTGTAATAGGAGATGTAATGAGAAAGGGTGGTAATGAAGCAGAAGGGGTATTATGTGAGATATCTCTGTTTTGTTCTGGTGCAATGATTGGTTCTCTGGACTGAAGTCCTCACTCCACCCCCATCGCATACCATCCACTGAAGCCCATTAGAGGTTACAGATGATGTGCTTCCCTGAGAACTTGGTTTAAATAGACTTATTGAGTTATAATTCATGGACCATACACCCATTTAGAGTTGCAACTCGATGGTTTTTAGAATATTCACAGGGTTGTACAACTGTCACCATAGTCAATTTTAGAACACCCAAAAGAAACCCTATACCCATTAGCAGTCACTCACCATTCCTGCCCCTCTCTCTGTAGCCCTAGGCAACTACAGTCTACTTTGTGTCTCTGTAGATTTGCCTATTCTGGACATTTCATATACATTTAAGACAATATGTGGTCTTTTGTGACTGGTTTCTTTTTGACTGAGCAGTGTTTCCAGGTTCATCTGTGTTGTAGCACAAATCAGCATTTCATTCTTTCTTTTGTTTTAATGGAATACGTATTTAATGAGGCCATGGCATTTTCAAACAGAATTTTGTCCTCTGCTGAGACACACTTTTCTGATTTGCATACCCTATACCACTTTTTAAAAATTGAGATATAATTGGCATATTATGTTCATTTCAGATGTCTAACATAATAATTGATATTTGTGTATATTGTGGTCATTCCTTTTCATTACTGAATAATATTCCATTGCATACTATGTCACATTTTGTTCATTCATCAGTTGGTGGACATGTGGGCTGTTTCTACTGTTTAGATATTAAGAATAACGCTGTTTTGAACCTTTGTACTTATGTAAATGTTTTTTTGTAGTTGCTTATTTTCTTTTTTAAACTGTTTTTAAAATATTTTATTTATTTTTGAGAGAGAGGAGAAGAGAGGGAAAGAAACATCAATATGCAAGAGAAACATCAATTGGCTGCCTCTCACATGCCCCCAACTGGGGCCCTGGCCCACAACCCAGGCATGTGCCCTGACTGGGAATCAAATCAGTGACATTTGCGTTCACATGCCTGTGCTCAGCCCACTGAGTCACACCAGCCAGGGCTGCAGTTGTATATTTTCATTTCTTTTAGGTATATAACCAGTAGTGGAATTACTGGGTCACATGGAAAATCCATGTTTAGCATTCTAAGAACTGTAAAACTTTTCCAAAGGGACTACACCATCTTACTCTATCACCAGCAGTATATGGGGGTTCCAATTTTGCCACATCCTCATACACACATGTCATTGTCTTTTATATTTTAGCCATCCTAGTGGGTGTGAAGAGGTAGCTCATTATGGTTTTGATTTGCATTTCTCTGATGGCTAAAGATGTTGAACATTTTTTGTGTGCTTATTAGCCATTTGTATATATTTTCTGGAGAAATGTTTATTCAAATCCTTTGCTTAATTTTTCAACTGGTTTGTCCTTTTTTATTTTTGACTTATAAGAATTCCACATATATTCTAAATAATAACTCCCTTATCAGATATATGATTTGTGAATGTATTCTCTCATTCTGTGGATTGTTGTTTTCTTTTCTTTTCTTTTTTAATTTATTGATTTCATAAAGTGGAAAGAAGGAAGAAAGAGAACATCCATTTGTTGTTCCCCTTATTTATGCATTCATTGGTTGATTCTTGTATGTGCCCTGACCTGGGATTGAACTCACAACACAGCCTTGGAGTACCAGGACAATGCTCTAACCAACTGAGCTACCTGGCCAGGGCATTGTTTTATTTTCTTGATGGTGTCCTTTAAAGCACATGAATTTTAATTTTGATTTAGTTTCATTTATTTTTTTTTCTTTTGTCACTTGTGTGTCTCATCTAAGGATCCTTGGCCTAATTCAAGGTCACCAAGATTTGCTCCTATGTTTTCTCTTAAGAGTTTTATAGTGTTAACTTTTATATTAAGGTCTTTGATCCATTTTGACTTAATTAGTGCATGTGTTGGAAGAAAGAGATTCAACTTCATTCTTTTTGCATGCTGAAATTCAGCTGGCCCAGAACCCTTTGTTGGAAAGACTTTTTTTCCCCCTATTGAACTGTCTTGGCATTATTGTCAAAAATCAGTTGACAATAAATGTTAGGACTTATTTCTAGACTTGTAGAACTTTTACTGATCACAAATTTGCTTGAATTTAGCAACCTGAATGACAAATCAAACATAAGGTGTGACTTGGCCTTCATTGTACCATACAAATATCTCCCCAAATTGTCAGCTTTTAAAGTTCTGACATGATAAATAGGCATCAGAGAAACATAAAATGCTTAGAGTTTGAGCTGACTGTGAATTTGTTTGATCAGTAATTACTGGCACCTCTAGCCTAGGTCCTTCAGAGTCATATATTTTATGCTGGTTTATCATTTGCACTTGATTTATAGTGATATTGTATAAGTTCTGTCTGTCACAAGAGCTTGGAAAGACAAAGAATATGTGTGTTTGCACTAAGGCTTTTCAAAACTCCTTGTCTGGACCCATGTTTCCTGGATCATATTCACCTGACTGGGTTCTGAGGCACTAGGTAGAGGAGTGATTAAGGTTCAATCCTAACTAGAGTTAGACTGCCCAGGCTCAGACCTGGGCTTGTCTGGAATCTGTCAGACATTGAGCAAGCTATTAAACTTTCTGGGTCTCAGTTTCTTCAACTGTAAAATGAGAATGAGAAAGTCCTTGGTATAGTGCCTGGTACATAGTAGATGCTCAGTAAATGCTCTTGTTATTATTCTGCAAGACTTAATGAGTATACATCTTGGGTGGTGTGGCTCAGTGCATTGAGTGCCAGCCTGGGAACCTAAGTGTCGCCAGTTCAATTTCCAGTCAGGGCACATGCCTGGGTTGCAGGCCAGCCTCCAGTGTGGGGCATGTGAGAGGTAACCACACACTGAGTTTCTTTCCTTCTCTTTCTCCCCTCCCCTGATGTGGATCCAGGCTCACAGGGTCTGCCACATTGTGGATGAGGTATGAGAAATTCACACAGGCTACCAAGTCCTGTGGAGGAAAAGGGATGGCATGGCTTCTCTCTCAAGAGGAGAAAAAGCCTTGGCCCTTGCCTTAACAAGCCTTTATTGCTCTTCTCTGGGCACACTACATGATGGTCCTCATTTACTATGCACAGGTTCACTTTAGGTGGTTACCTTTTACAGAAAACAAAGGAGATGATGACACTAATCACATCACAGAAGAAGGATATTTGCAAATGCAAAGGGAAAAATGGTTGAACTGGTTATACTCATCCTTGGAAGGTTTAGCATGGATTTTAGGAAGTTACAGCAAACACTTGTTGCCTAAATTCAGGGTGAGGGAGTTTTAGTAAAAGCAAGTCTCAAAGCAGCCTAGGTACAATGCAGGCCTGATTTCCCACGGGAGAACCTGTCTGTGGGTATGGGTCCTGTCTGGGCCCACACCACGCAGAACAGTCTCCTGTGTTCCTCTCTCTAAAAAATTAAATACATAGAATCTTTTTAAAATTTTTTTAAAGATTTAATAGTATGCAAAAGAAGAGAATTCTTTAACTAAAACCATTGGGGAAACACTGAATTAAGGTTTCTTTCTGTAGGACTTTTCAGAGCTTTTCATTTGCTCATGTGCATTGACTCTTCACTGGGGTAGCAGAGGATGCAGCTTTCTTCAGATGTGTTCTGTCCTGGACACTTTCTGTCTGAGCTCTCCTGTTCACACTTCTGCAGAAATTCCAGTCTGGGAAGTGTAAGTTTGGACCCTAATGGTGGTGCTTCACCTGCCTTTTGCCTCTTCACTGGGGAGAAGATTCCTACAGTCATTGTTGCCCAAAGTCTGGACCAAGAGAGGTGTCTAGTCAGTAACTAAGTGGATAGCCATGTGCCTAGTACCATAGCAGACAGAGACCAGGCTTTAAAACATAGCTTAATGAAGATCTGCCAAGCCCCTGCTACGTGGTAGGCCCAGTTCCAGGTGCTGCAGATAGAGACGTAGGTGAGAGAGTTTTTCCCTTCCTGGAGTTCATAAGTATACAAGGGACTAGAATGTGGCTCTAAAAGGGCTGGAATATGTCAGCACATGTGAGTGGAGGGCAGGAGTGCAGACAGGCAGCAGCTCATACTCCCTAGGGCCAGCAGGGATATTGAGCTGTCATTATTATTATTACTTATTCTATTATAGTTGTCCCAATTTTCCCCCATTTGCCCCACTCTGCCCACAAGCTGTCATCTTAAAGAATAAAAAGGAATCTGCTAGGTGGGGAAGGCAAGGGGGGTTTAGGTTGGAGGGGAATAGTGTGAGCAAATACCCTGACTGCCCACCGGAGGGACTGGCTCTTTGCCCTGCTGCGTCCTCACTGAGTGGGAGATTGTGTCCATACACACCACCTCGCACCCTGAAGAGCTTGTTTGGAATATCTTAAGTGGTGACTAATTTTTTTAAAATTCAGTAATTTATGAGTATATTCTGTGAAAACCCCACACAGTGTGGAATCTGTGAATGATGGAGTTGCCTGTCCATCCCTCCACCCCCATCGACCCCACTCTTTCCATCCTGGTTCACAATTTGGTGTTTTGCTCTCAGACCTTTTACAGTGCACTCATGTATGTATTCGTATGTGGGTTCGTTACAGAAAATAACTCAGCTGCTTTCGGGTGTACGGAGGGGAAGTTTATTTTACGCGTGCGGACCCAGAGGAGTCAGTTTCCAAATTCTGGGCCTTGAGCAGTGGGAAAAAAGTTATTTTTATAGAGCAAGGGAGGGCCCATCCTTTGGACCAAAAACAGGAGGCAACTTACAGAAGCAGAGAGCAGAGCGTTATCTCTGGCATGCAGGCCATAAACACTTCAAAGGAAGCTAAAAGAAAACCAATCAGTGTGTTGTAAAAACAACTCCCTAATTACTGTGCTGTATTCTAAAATAACTGTCAATTTCCCCCAACAAGTTTGGAAATTTCCGTGTTCCATCTAGCAGCCAGAGTGATACTTTAAAGCCAAATTCTAGTGATGTTGGTTCCCTCTTAAAACTCTGTTTTTGTTTCCTATTGCCCTGAAATAAAACCCTAACTCTGCCAGGCCTGGGAAGAGTTCTCACAGCCCTGCCCTGCCACACTCCCATCACCTCTTCCTCCCTCCAGGAGCACTGGCTTGCCTTCTGCTGGGTAGATGCACAGAGAGTATTTCTGGTTCCATGGCCTTCGCTCTGATTACGTCATCTCAGAATGTTTCTCCCGTTTGCATGGCCATGTCATTTTTATCCTTCAGTTCCTCACACCTTGAATGTCACCTCCTCAAAGAAGTGACGGCAGCAGCTAAAGTGGCCGCTGTCCCATCCTGGCCTGATGTGTGCACTGGCTTGCAGTGCCCGCAGCATCATGGATGAGACATGAGACAAAGTCACATGGACTACTGAGTCCTGTGGAGGAAAAGGGACAGCACGGCTACTTCCTCAAGGGGGGAGCGCCTTGGAGCAGCCTGGCAACTCTCTCAAGGGGAGAGCGGGCTGACCCTTGCCTAAACAGGCTTTTATTAGTTTTTTTGCACAGGAGTTCAGGTACAACTTATTAATCATTGTCAGGCAGTAAACAGTAGATAGCATACAAAGAACTATTAGGGCTTCTTCTGAGTCAGGGTCTATTAGCTAAAGGGCTACAAGGCTTTGGGAAAACAAACTCATTTTCTGCCCGGGCCTTTATCATTTAACTAAGAGCATTCTTAGCAAAACAGGCTTCACAGGATTTCACATATCCTTTCTCAGGCCTGATCACCCGGGGAGCCCGCCATTCCCAGCACAAGACTGCACCACCCTCTGTCATTGTTTCAGGCTTAAGTCAGGCAGAGAAGGCAGATAGCCAAGGAATTCTAGGAGACTTCTTGCAGACAGACTGAGGACTCAGGCTTTGTCAAAGCCAATAAGCGAGGGTCCATCACCCTCTCTTTTCTGTAGCCCCCCAAGTCTTTCCTTGAGGGCCTCCGAAGTGATTGTGTCTGGCTTAGATTGCTCCCCCTCTGAGGGGTCGTACCCGTCATTGACTAACTGACCAAGCGTTGGGGGCCAGAGATGGATGAAGCAGAAGCTGCACTCCTGCCAGGGAGTTAAGCTTTGTATCCTTAATGGCTCACAGTCCAAAGGTCGCTCACTCAACCTTAGCCATGGTGGGGGATTACAGCTCCCGAAACCATGCACGACGGTTTCCAACACTGGCCTGCCCCGTTGCCCTGTTACTGAAATTATATACAAAAAAAATCATATATATTCTCTACTGAAATTGTATATCTATGTCTGTCCCTTTCCCTTTCAAACGCCGTCCCTGAGGTCAGGGACTGTCCTGGTTATGGCTCTGTTCTCGGCCTGAGAGGGACAGCTGGCACTTGGAGCACACTCAGATTTTTGCTGAATGAATATTCACATGATGGTTGAGTTTTTTAAACAAACAAAAAACAGGAATGCAGTCCTGTTTTATATTATCCTGTAGCTTTCTCTTTTTTACTTAACAATATGTGTTAGATATCTTTCCATACCAACACTATAGACCTCATTTTTTTAAACTACTGAGTGGTATTTTATCATACATATATAACATAATTTATTTAATGATTTTCATATAGAACATTTAAGTCATTGCTCATTTTTTCTTGTGTGTCAGGGCTACGCGTGAGTCTTGGTGTACACATGCAAGTATTTCTGTACAACAGTGGGTGAGCTGGATCAAAGCCATGTGCCTTTAATGTTCTGATAGATGCCCAGTGGCACATTTTTATTCTTTCAGCAGGTATCCCACCATAACAGTTAGCGTAGTATATAGTCCACATAAAATATCCTCAGTCAATATGAATTGTCCTTGAAAGGGGCATTCGATGGGTAAAAATAACCAGCACTTATTTGGAGTCACTGCTAGAAAAGAAGCAGTGAATTCATTCTTATGTGAATTCATTCCTATCTGAATCTCCCTAGTGTTTAGAATGTAATGGATTTCCATGTGTGTTGAATAAAAGAAACGCATGATATCTAAAGCAATGAGTACTTTCTGATGTGATCATAAGTGGCTACCCAGGTCAGTCCCTAAGAGAAGGTTGAAAAATGTTTGCTTAAAAAATATATAGCTTATGGTTGATTTTGGAAAAATAAAATACAGGATAAAAAATCCTTTATAATCTCAACCACTTTGGAACCACCACTTTCTTATATTTTGGTATTTATGCTTAAGTTTCCTTTCCTATATATTTTGTCCATAGTTGTTATCATATTGTATATAACTTCAAACATATGTCAAGCTCTAGCAGTATTTGTAAGAGCAAAACTTTGACCTTCTCAGGGACTACTTTTGAAGGAAACATCACTTATTTAAAAGGATTACTCTGGACATGCTTAAACCTGTGTTTAAACATGGCTGTCATTACTCTGTTGTAGAGCCTGGAATGAGGCAACTTACTCATTCATTTACTAATCAGATATATATTTATATGCATATATATACATATTTATCACTTACCATGTGCCTGGCCCTGTACTAACATTGGGGATTTATTTGTAAATAAGACACCAGCTTGTAACAAGCTTTGTGAAGGAAATAAACAAGGTGACATGTTAGGGAGTACATAGAGAAGGGGCTTCTTCTGATGGGAAAGTTGGCTCTGAAGGGGCAACACTTGACCTTATGCCTGAAGGATAAGAGTGAACTGTCATGAAGTGCCAGAGTTGAGGCACTCCAGCCTCAGAGAAGAGCATGTGTAAGGGTTCTGGACTGGCCAAGGACTCAGCTTGTCTGTATACCACAAAGTAGACTCATGCAGCTAGAACCAAGGGAGGGCAATTGGGATGGGGTCATGGTGGGGGTGGGCTGAAGAGAGAGTGATGTGACTGAGCTTAGGTTTTAAAAACATGGTTCAAGGCAACAAATTTGGATGCATAGTTCTCCAAAAAGATATACAAAAAAAAGATGTACAAAAAGATATATTAATAAGTGCATGAAAATTTGCCTTGATATCATTATGAAAATGCAAATTATGGCCCTGGCTGGTGTAGCTCAGTGGATTGAGTACAGGCCTGCGAACCAGAGGATTGCAGTTCAATTCCCAGTCAGGGAACATGCCTGGGTTGCAGGCCAGTTCCCTGCAGGCTATTTCCCAGCAGGGGACGCACTAGAGGCAACCATACATTGATGTTTCTCTCTCTCTCTCCTTCCCCTCTAAAGATAAATAAATAAAATCTTACCAAAAAATGCAAATCAAAGCTGCAATGAGAAACTAGTTCACACCCACTGGATATGATTTTAAAAAAAAGGACGGGTGTTGGCAAGTGTTGGAGAGGAGAGGGTTTTGGATGCTCATCATTGCTGATGGGGTTGTAATATGGTGCAGCTGCTGTGGAAAACATTTTGGAAAATATTCCCTGGAAATGTTAAAAACGGAGTGACGTACTCAAGAGAACTGAATACATGTATGTGTCCAGTGCTATTCACAAGGAGAAGCAACCTAGATGTCTATCAATGATATAAATGCATTAAAAATGTTACATGTGGGCCCTGGCTGGTGTAGCTCAGTAGATTGAGCGTAGGCTGCGAACCAGTGTCGCTGGCTTGATTCCCAGTCAGGGCACAGGCCTGGGTTGCAGGCCAGGTCCCCAGTGGGGAGGCAACCACACATTGATGTTTCTCTCCCTCTCTCCTTCCCTTCCCCTCTCTCTAAAAATAAATAAATAAAATCTTTAAAGAAAAATGTGACATGTGCATACAATGGGACATTATTGAATAGCAAAAAGGCATGAGCACTGACATATGCTACAACACAGATGGCCCTAGAAAGAAGCCGGTCACAAAACTCCACATGTTGTGTTATTTCATTTATATGAAATACCCACAATAGGCAAACCCACAGAGATAGACTGGTGGGTTCCTAAGGATAAGGGCAGAATGGGGAGTAACTGCTATGGAGACAGGGTTGATTTGGGGGGAGGTGAAAGTGTTCTGAGATTGGTGATTGTTGTAAAACTTTGTAAAGTCATTGAATTATATACTTAAAATGGTTTGCTCTCATGGTGTGGGAATTACATCTTAATGGAACTGTCTCAAAAAGTCAGTCTACGCAATTTAACGAAAGAAACAAACTATTCGTACATTTAAGAACTTGAATGCAGCCCCAAAATAATGTTACTGGATGAAGGAATCCAATCAAAAAAGAATATATGCTCTATGGTTTTGTTTACATAAAATTCTAGAAAATGCATTCTAATTTATGGTGGTAGAAAGCAGGTCAGTGGTTCTGGGACCCAGGAGGGGAGGGGTGGGCCAGGAGAGATAACAAAGGGGTGCTGGGAAACTTTGGGGACTGACAGATGTGTTTATTATCTTGATTGTGGTGGTCTGTATTTCACAAATGTGGGCACCATAGTGTGCCTTTGTAATGTGTGTAGTTTATTGCATGTGAGTTACACTGTTAATGAACCCAGCCAGTAGAGGGGTCTTACTGCTTGCTGCCTACCACGAAAATCTCCAAAGATGGAATTCAGTGGAAAAGAAAGGAATCTTATTTAATGGCAACTTTCTGCCTAAAATATCTGGGTAACAACAGTAAGGGGAAAGAAAAAGTCAGAGTATGACATAAAAAATAGTCTCACTATGACCACTACATAGGTTCAAGAATTGAAAATAACACAAGAACAAACAATTCTTTGGCAATAACTGTGAGCTTCTGCCTCAAAGCCCATTCCCTCTAAGACACCTAAAGAAAAGTCACTGTCACCATCTGCTGGCTCAGTTCAAGGTTGCATCAGGAACCTCCTCTTCTCCCGCAGAAGTTTGAGGAATGCAGGTGGCTTAGCTGGTCTCCAGTTGCTGTCCAGCTTCAGCCATCTTCCAGAGTCTGTGTCCCCAGGCCTCCATGTACAGGCCTGCACTGGGCATTATTGATAGGCATTCTGGAGACCGTTGACAAGTCTCCCACCAGGAGAGGGGAAAGAACCAAGTGCCCTTTTGCTTTCTGTCACACTCTTTCAAAAGTCCTTTCCTAGAATCCCATGTGCACCAAAAGCCAGTGGGAATGTCCAGCCTTCCAACCAAGGAGGGCCAGTGTTGGCCATGGTGACCTTTGTCCCTCTTCCTGCCACTATGTTTAGGGGGCCAAGTCTGCTGTCACTCATGTGCAGCTCAACCCACCCTCCATTTCTGGGTGTGTGTGTGTTCTTCCCTCCTCCCTATCACAGTACCTCAGGAAAGCTGAAAACAATTAGTCTAGGTGCTGAGTGGAGAGTGGCTTGGTGGGGGCGGAGTTGGAGGCTGGAGAGCAAGTCCGAAGTGTTTGCAGGGAGAGGTGCTGTGTGCTGGGTTGGATGACAGCCATGGACAGCAGGTGACAGGTTGAAACATGCCTTGGAAAGAGAACCCACAGATTGAAGTGGAAGGAAGTTAGGAAAAAGGGTAATTTTTAGTTATTTTTATTTAATTCACAAGAGCAGTCAGATATATGTAATAGTGCCATTAGCTGAGGAGGACAAGTTTTGGGGGTTGGGAGAACCATGTGTTTCATTTTGGAAAGGCTGAATCTGTGATGCCAGTGTGATGTCCTAGTGGGAATATTTAACAGGCCATGGAGGATGTAAACCCGGAGTTCAGGGAAGGTGTAAGGCATTAGATAGTATGTATTGGTCTCTGGTCCTGGTGTCCGGCACAGACTTCGGAAAACCTTGTGACTTCCGAGTGACAAGAGCATGAGGAGCATCTCTTGTTTTGATGGGGTGACTCTGGGTGCCTCCTGGGTAGGGCTGGTCATTAGAGAGACCAAGCCCTGGTTAGAAGCTTGGGATTGTCCCTTCTGAGCACACCTGGATGGCCAGCTCTCCTGAGAGGCCAGGCTTCAGTGTGGGTGGGAGGTGGAAGCACGAGAAGGAGAGGCCACAGGTCCAGGGCACTGACGCAGCAGTGTGGGGGCGGGCAGCAAGGTTGTCACAGGCACATGCTTTCTGATGATTCTCATAGAACTAATTTACCAATGAGAAAAGGAACGAGGAGAATCTTTCACAGGCTTGAGTTGATGAGCCAGTTGTCCCAGGGGCCACACTGGCTTTATGAGACCTCCGGGCCCACAAGGATGCGTTGTTGAGTGACTGGGGCCCTTGAGGCTATGGGGAGAAGTGGGCTCCTGGGCGGCCCTTCAAGGTGAGCTCCCACATTGAACATGGAAACACAGATCAGTGGAAGGGGTGCACCTCAGCAGAGCCACATCTGTCTTAACAGGAGTCCCAGTGTCGGGGGCTTAGCCAGGTGTGTCAAGGCTCCTCCTCACTGTTTCCCCTGACAGCAGGCTTCGCCAGACACAGACCGTCTTCAGGGTTTCCTTCTCCCTCCATAACCTGCTCTGCATTCTTTGAATGCCTCTCTTACAAATGCTTCTGTCTCAGTATTTTCCTGTTTAGATCCTAGGATGGGCATCCAATTAGCCCCGCTAATCTTTTGGGTCTGGCCTTGCAGAATTGCCATACGTCAAGCCCACCCCTGAGCTGGTAGCCTGGGCCGGGGGTGGGGTCCCATATGGGTGCCCTGAGCAGTGGGTCAATGCCTTCCAGGTGGTGGGTGGGCGTGGTGCAGCAAATCAAAGGGCAGGGTGAGGGCAGGGATGTGGCTTCCAGGCTTATTCTCCTTCCTCTCCCACAGCACTGATATCTCCATGTGCACGAGCCCCATCAAGATGTACAAGTACTGTTCCTATGAGGTGAGCTGTGCACTTTCTTGCAGAGAGTTTGGTGCTTTGCTCATCTCACTTTACTTCATGGGTCGTAGGTAAGGGGTGCTGGCTCTCTACATACCCAGCAAGAAGGGCGTTGAAACCCCTCACAGCTGCCACTGGCTGGGGTGAATTTGTTTCCGCCTCCTCTCCCATTGATCCCTCCTGTTTCTGTGCCAGGGTCTCCTTCCCTAACAACCTTCCCCAGTGCCAGTCCAAAATTCTGCTACGTTGTCTGGATGGAGCCCAGTGAAGGTGACAGGCTCTCTGGAGAGGGTGACCATCCACGTTTCAGTGCAGTGTCATTTGTGAAGGACGGGACAAGAAGAGAAAATGCCTGTGGAAGGACTGGAGACAACCCAGACTCACATTAGAATGCATGAATTTATTTACACAAAAAGTCATACAAAGGTGAGGACTTCTGCCAAGATGGAGATGCCGTGCTTCCTCACACAACCAAGTTTAGAGACAACTAAATATTAGCAACAGAAAACACAGCTGGAACACAGAAAATTGAACTTTTTGTAAGTCTGATAACAAAAATTCTTCAGCCTGACTGGTAAGAGGGGTGAAACCAGCAGCTGGCAGAGCGGGGTAGCACAGGAAAACTCCGTCAGACGGACTCAGGCGCGCGGAATCCAGGCGCAGGGTTGGACCTGGTGGGCAACTCAGCAAGCAATCGCGGGGAAACAGCGAGGGAGCAGGGCTGTGGGTTGACTGTGGTCACGTATTCGTGTGTGAATAGACAAGCGAGGGAGTGGGCGATTGGATGAGAGCCAGCAGCCCCAGCGGCAAGCGGTGGTGGAGGGCACCGCCACATCCCCGCTCTAACCCCGCCTCCACATATAGCGTCATAATCCAGCGACCTAAGTGGCCCTGCCCCTGTGAACAACCTAAGGCTACCTAAGGCTCTGCTCGTCACCCAGCTGCAAGAAATAGCCGAGGGGGCCGCCATTTCCCTGCTCTGACCCCTCCTCCACACATAGAGTCACAACCCAATGACCTGGGAGTCCAAGGCTCCCCTCCTCGTTACGGGCGTGAACAGAACAAAAATGGCTCAAGAAGATCTCAAAGCCCCAGAGCCTATAAATCTAAGTGATGAAGAAATAGCAAAACTTTCAGATGCACAGTTTAAAACACTGGTGACCAGGATCCTCACAGAACTGGTTGATTATAGCCACAAATTAGACAAACATATGAAGGCGAAACTAATTGAAATGAATGGAATTACACAGGACACCAATAGCAATGAAAAGGAAACTGGGACTCAAATCAATGGAGTGGACCAGAAGAAAGCAAATAATGGACAAACAGAAAAGAGTGAAGAAACAAGAATTCAAAAAAATGAGGAGAGGCTTAGGAACCTCCAGGACATCTTTAAACACTCCAACATCTGAATTATAGGGGTACCAGAAGGGGGAAAGGCACAGCCACCAGTGGAAAACTTATTTGAACAAATAATAAAGGAGAACTTCCCCAATCTGGCAAAGGAAATAGACTTCCAGGAAATCCAGGAAGCTCAGAGAGTCCCAAAGAAGTCAGACCCAAGAAGAAACACACCAAGGCACATCATCATTACATTAGCTAAGATTAAAATGAAGGAGAGAATCCTAGAAGCAGCAAGAGATAAGGGGACAGTCACCTACAAAGAAGTCCCCATCAGACTGTCAGCAGATTTCTCAAAAGAGACCTTACAGGCAAGAAGGGGCTGGAAAGAGGTATTCCAAGTCATGAAATCCAAAGACCTACAGCCAAGATTGCTCTATCCAGCAAAACTTTCATTTAGTATGGAAGGGCAGATAAAGTGCTTCTCAGATAAGCTCAAATTCGAGGAGTTCATCATCACCAAGCCCTTATTATATGAAATGTTAAAGGGACTTATCTAAGAAAAAGAAGTTAAAGAAACACGAACAGTGAAAGGACAGCAAACTCACAGTTATTAACAACCACACCTAAAACAAAAGCAAACTAAAAGGACAGCTAGATCAGGAGTGGAAACAGAAATGAAGATCTCAAGGAGGGTTAGCAACAGGGGAGTGGGAGGAGGAGAAGCGGGGAGAAGGTACAGAAAATAAGTAGCATAGACAGTAGATAGAAAATAGATGGGGGGAAGGCAAGAATAGTATGGGAAATATAGAATCTAAAGAACTTGAGACACATGGTCATAAACTAAAGGGGGAGTAATGGTGGGGATGGGGGGTAGGGTGGAGGGGAATGAAGGGGGGGAATAGAACAACTGTAACAGCATAATCAATAAAAAAAATTTTTAAATCTTTAAAAAGTCTTACAAAGATGAAATACTTGAGTTTTGCTACATACCTGCTCTATCTTTATTGAAAATATTAGAATTGCATGAAAGTGAAACTTTTCTGGAAATTTAAAACCTGTGGTTGACTAGACCAGAGGGAATGTCTGTTGCCCAGGAGGTGGGTATTCACACCAGAGGTGGGTCCAGGGCCTGGCCCATCCTGAGGAAGTTCAAGCAGCCCTTGCCAAACCCAGGGTCAATGGCTCAATGGCTTGGTCATTGGCTCCCTGGTCAATGGCTCGGCTCAGCCCTCCAGCAGGAGTTCTTGTGAGTGTCTCCACATTACCTGTCTTCTCTCCAACTCCGTATTAGAAGCAAAATGTACATAGTCAGCCAGCATTTGGTGACTTCTCTGTGCTCTCAGTGGACTGGGAACTCGCACTTACTGAGCAGTTATTGTGGTGTCATGTACAGTGCTTGGCCCCCACCATTTCATTGCATGCTCACAGCACCCCACTTTGTGGTCATGGTTATCCTTACACCCTTACATGTGAGAAACATGAGTTTAGTTAAACTCAGGGGAATTAATAACTTCCCCAAATTCAGTAAGTGTGGCGTTAGGACTGAGGGCCAGGTCCACTATTTCTAGTAGAGAAGTGACCCAAAGTCAGGCCCCCAGGCCAGCAGGATATGCACACCCAGGATACTTTAACAGAAGTGGGTATTTTCTGGCCTCTCCCTAGACCAGGGGTGTCCAATCTGCAGCCTGTGGGTCACATGCAGCTCAGGGTGACTGTGAATGTCACCCAACACAACATTGTAAATTTACTTAACATTATAAGATTTTTTTGTGGTTATGTGTTAGAATGTATTTAATGTGTGGCCCAAGACAATTCTTCCAGTGTGGCCTAGAGACACCAAAAGGTTGGATACCCCTGCAACCTTCTGAATTAGAATCTCTGGGAGTGTCTGAGTGTATTTAAGCAAGCCTACCAGGTACACTCTTAATTTTGAGAACTGCTGGGCTAGAGTAACTGTTTCATTAGGGGTTGTACCAGGAATCAGGATGCTTATCTAGTGCTTATTGGGGTAAGATTGACAAGGTGGCTGCCAGTCACCCATTCCATGGATTTAAGTATCATCTGTATGCCTGCCACCTACCCTGTGTAGCCTCAGCGCAGGACTCTCCTCTGAATTCCAGGCAGCTCAACCCTGTCATATCCATCCCTGTCGCTGCTCTTCCCATCCTGCTCCTCCCAGGCTAGAAGCCAGGGCTGTCCGAGTTACATCCTCTGACCCCTCACCTCTAGCACGTCAACAAGTCATAGTTCCTGTTGTCCCGTTTCTGATATTTGGCATCTGTCTGCTTCTCCCTCTCCTTATTGCCACCACCTCAGCATTTCTTTCCAGAACCAAGACAGCCTCCTGAACTGCCTTCCTTTCAGTCCTGCATAGGAAGTCCCACAGGAGGTCTTCACAAGCAGATCATGTCAGTCTCCTACCTTAAAACATTTTAATGGTTTCCTACTGCACTTAAAATAGGATTAAAGGAAGTGTATACATGCAATACACATGCACACATACACATTCTCCTTTCCATAACCTACAAGGTCCTGCCTCACCCATCTCACCCATCCCAGGGTCCTGTCCTCTCCCTTCTCGATGCTTCGTGCTCCTCCACTTCTGAGCATACAGCTCATTCTTGCTGTCTGCCCTTGCACATGCTGGCCTCTGCCTGCTTGGTTTTATCCTCTTCATTCACTGGGCCTCAGCCCAGCAGCCTCCCCACAACGTCTGACCATATTTAAAATACATTCTTCCTCCACCTTGTTGTTCCACCTTTCAGACCTTTGTTTCCTGCACAACACTTGCCACGTTTTGAAATGAGTGTATTTCTTTGTCTGGGTCTTGTCATCTGTTTGTCTTGTCCACTAAACTGCAAGATTCATGAGGGCAGGGACTATGACTGTCTTGCTTACTACTGATACCAGTGCCTAGCACAGGTCCTGCCATGTTGTAAGGACTCAGTATTTGTTGTTGGATGAATAGAGTTATTTGTTCAACAGAGTTATCAAACATCTTTCTGTAATAATGTTTGCCATTTAGTTAATGCTTTTATTTTATTTTTTAAAAATATGTTATTTGTGTATTTTTAGAGAGGGGGAGGGAAGGAGAAAGAGAGGGTGAGAAACATCCATGTGGGAGAGAAACATAGATCAGTTGCCTCTTGCATGTGCCCCGACGGGGGACCAAACCCAGGACATTTGCTATGCAAGACATTGTGCAACCAACTGAGCCACAGCATTCAGGGCTGGTCAGAGCTTTTACTGTGGTAAGTGCTGTACTGGTAGTATTGTCTTTAGGGCTTATAGCATCTCTCTGCAAAACAGAAATGCAGTTGACCCTTGGCAAACATGGGGATAAGGAGCACCAACTCCCTACCCCCGCAGCTGAAAATTTGCATATAACTTTTTAAAATATATTTTATTAATTATGCCATTACAGTTGTTCTATTTCCCCCTTCATTCCCCTCCACCCTGCACACCCCCTCTTCCCCCATTCCCCCCCTTTAGTTTATGACCACGTGTCTCAAGTTCTTTAGGTTCTATATTTCCCATACTATTTTTGCCTTCCCCCCATCTATTTTCTACTTAGCATCTATGCTACTTATTTTCTGTGCCTTCTCTCCCCTTCTCCTGCTCCCACTCCCCTGTTGCTAAACCCTCCATGTGATCTTCATTTCTATGGTTATGCTCCTGATCTAGCTGTCCTCTTGGTTTGCTTTTGTTTTAGGTGTGGTTCTTAATAACTGTGAGTTTGCTGTCCTTTCACTGTTCATGTTTCTTTAACTTCTTTTTCATAGATAAGTCCCTTTAACATTTCATGTAATAAGGGCTTGGCGATGATGAACTCCTTCAACTTCACCTTATCTGAGAAGCACTTTATCTGTCCTTCCATGCTGAATGAAAGCTTTGCTGGATAGAGCAATCTTGGCTGTAGGTCTTTGGATTTCATGACTTGGAATACCTCTTTCCAGCCCCTTCTTGCCTGTAAGGTCTCTTTTGAGAAATCTGCTGACAGTCTGATGGGGACTTCTTTGTAGGTGACTGTCCCCTTATCTCTTGCTGCTTCTAGGATTCTCTCCTTCATTTTAATCTTAGCTAATGTAATGATGATGTGCCTTGGTGTGTTTCTTCTTGGGTCCGACTTCTTTGGGACTCTCTGAGCTTCCTGGATTTCCTGGAAGTCTATTGCCTTTGCCAGATTGGGGAAGTTCTCCTTTATTATTTGTTCAAATAAGTTTTCCACTGATGGCTGTTCCTCTTCCCCTTCTGGTACCCCTATAATTCGGATGTTGGAACGTTTAAAGATGTCCTGAAGTTTCCTAAGCCTCTTCTCATTTTTTTGAATTCTTGTTTCTTCATCCTTTTCTGTTTGGTCATTTTTTTCCTCCTTCTGGTCCACTCCTTTGATTTGAGTCCCAGTTTCCTTTCCATTACTATTGGTTTCCTGTGTATTTCCCTTCATTTCAATTAGTTTAGCTTCCATATGTTCCTTTAATTTGTGACTAAAATGAACCAGTTCTGTGAGCATCCTGATCACCAGTGTTTTGAACTGTGCATCTGATAGGTTGGCTATTTCTTGGTTGCTTAGAGTTATAGGCTCTGGGGCTCTGAGTTGTTCTTGAGCCATGTTTTGATCTGTTTGTGCCTGTTACATATGAGGAGCAGAGCCTTAGTTGTTCACCAGGGCGGGGCCACCCAGGTCGCTGGTTTGTGACACTGTATGTGGGGACAGGGTCAGAGAGGGACAATGGTGGTTTCCTCTGCCGCTTCCTGCTGCTGGGGCCTGCGCAGTCCGTCTCACCACCGCTAGCTCCTTCACCAGTTTATCTGCATACAAATGTGTGACCACGGTCTACCCACAATGGGTCCTCCGCCTTGCATTCTCAGTGGGTCTTCCCGCTTCTCCACACCTGGGATCCACCCACAGCTGCTGGTGCTCCTGGGTTGTGCGCCCAGGTCAGTCCGGTGGATCTTTCCTGCCTGATCCCACTCTGCTGCTGGCTCTGCCCCTCTAACCGGTTTGGCTGAAGGGTTTGTTGTTGTCAGACTTCCGTGTAGTTCAATTTTCTGTGGTTTGGCTGTGTTTTTGTTGCTAAAACTTTGTTGTTTTTAAATTTGGTTGCGTGAGAAGGCACAGTGCTTCCACCTACGCCTCCATCTTGGCGGAAGTCTGCATATAACTTTTGACTCCCTAAAACTTAAACTGTCCCTTCATACCTGAAGCGGATGGGTTCCAGGATGCCTTCTGCTCTTCTGTGGATACCAAAATCCACAGATGTGCAAGTCCCTGTATAAAATGGCATACAGCAATGCATACAGTTGGCCATTTTTATCCACACACTCACAGCTGCAGATCAAAACCAGTACAGGTGTTCAGTGCAGAGAATCTGCATGTAAGTGGACCTGTGCAAGCCTACATAGTTGAAGAGTCAACAGCACTCTTTTGATCTGTCAGATGGAGACAGAGGCTGAGTGAGGGGCAGCGGCTTTTCTACTGGATCAGTGGTGCTAGGCCCTGGTCTTTGTGTCTTGTGGCCCTGCTCTTAGCCTCTCCTGCCCACAGGGCACTCACTGTTGAGGATTCAGAGCACCATGGCTGTGTGAGAAGAGGGTACCAGTTAGGACTCTTTCATCACAAGCAATATCAACAGCACCGAGCCAACTTAAAACAAAAGTAGAATTTATTAGGAGCATGCTGGTTTGCCCAGAGAATCAAAGGAAAGTTGGAGAAAGCAGGCCTTGAACCAGCTGTGTGGGAGTCGGAGCCACAGACGGCCTCCTCAGCACCTTGGCCACAGGGCTGCAGCTCTGGCCAGTCTCCACCTGTGTGTTCCTGTGCCCAAGTCACATTCCAGGAGAAAGTGCTTACCAGGTGAACTTCGGTCCCATGCCCAGCCTGTGGCAGTGGGTGGGTGGGCCTCCTAGGGGCCCCATTAAGGATGAGGTGGCTTCACAGAGGACAATTCAGGTGCTATTCCCAGAGGAAGGGGTGCAGTGACAGTGGATGCCTTGATTGAAATGAAGGAAAAAAGCAAAAACTCACCTCTTTGATCCTCATACCAAGCTACAGCAATGCTGTTAACCTTCCACTGTGTTTCTTTTTACCCCAGAATTGAGCCTCTTCATTTAACCTCAAATATAAAATGTAGGCTATGTTTGAATTTAATGAAGTAATGAATTCATTCATTCGGCAAACAGTTACCAAGCACCTGTTATAACACTTAAAAAGATGCCCCATTTCTGCTTTCAGGAGCTGATGACAGCATGGCAGGCAGATAGTGGGTTGTCACTCCATGTCACAACCTCTGTGGTCACACAGGAGGAGGAAGCCATGGCTCATTCTTGGGGAAAGTAACAATGAGTCAGCCATAGGAATGAGCAGGCAAAGGAGGGTGGGGAGTGAGTTCTGAGTGTTGCAAACAGCAGTGCAAACACAAAGGGGCATAAGGGGGAGCTTGGAGGGTGGGGTGGCATGAGGAGTAGGCTGGAGATAAACTGAATAAGCAGGCAGGGCCTTTAGTAATCAGGAGTTTGCACTTCACTGCTGCAGGTACTGCGAGGCTTTCAAAGGGTATTTAAGCAAAGTGGTCATAAATCCTGTTGGTGTTTCTGAAAGCTCCCTGCAGCAGCATGGCGGGTCACTTGGTGGACTTCACTCCCAGCCTGGAAACCACACAGAGCCTGCTGCAGTGATGCAGATGGACTATAATGAGGACCTAAACCAAAACAGTGACAAAGGCCCACAGGACAGTCACCATGGCAGTGACTTGTCACACCCACAAGAAACAGTGGACACCCAATAGAAACATGCACTATGGATGCTAATAGAAAGTTTTCCAAAAGCAAAAAACAGTGAAAGTAAGCATAGATTACTTAACTTTGTTAGTAAAGAAATGAAAGTTGAAATGATTTTTCTATTAGAATGATAATTATTAGAATCATAATCATTTAAAATTATAGTAACTAGTATTGGTAAAGGTTTTTAAAAACCAGCATTTTTAGATATGGCTGGTAGAAAGAAACTAATAAAGTCCTCTGGTTGATAATTTGGCAGACTACTCAAAGGCCTTTAAAAATTGTCCTTATTATAATTTTTTGCTTCAAATTTAATAAGATGTGATGTAAACTCAATATAGTTGAGGTCCTTAACGAACAGTCACCACCACAATCAGGCCAAAACACCCCTCGCAGGCTCCGTCACCAGAGCCCCCACACTCTCGTGAATTTTACCTGTGAGAGCTTTACATGGCTCTCAAAAGCTCAGAAAAAAATGGAGCTAAGTTTCTAGCAGGGGGCAGGAAAAAAGTAACTATTGTGAAACATGCTTGAGTGTTCTATTCTTTTATTTATTCATTTTTAGAGACAGGAGAAGGGAAGAAAGAGAGGGAGATAAACATCAACGTGTGGTTGCCTCCCATGTGCCCTGTACTGGGGACCTGGCCCACTACCCAAGCATGTATCCTGACTGGGAATTGAACTGGCGACCCTTTGGTTCACAGCGTGAGCTCAATCTACTGGGCTACACCAGCCAGGGCAGTGTTCTATTCTTAATAAGGCCTTCCATCAAGGGGGAACTGTTTTATCAGAGCCTGAATGACCTGGGGGAAGGAAAATACTCCACCCCAGCCTCCTAGTCACCAGTCCACTGAAGGCAGGAAACCTCCACCTCCCCCCGCCCCCGCCTCCAGAGAGTCACTCATGAAGTTCACAGACAAGAAGCATAGGCTCACTAAAAGACAGACCTACGCAGCAAAGGAATTTATCAACAAAACGAAAAGGCTAATGAAATGGGAGAAAAGTTTTTTGCAAGCCATATATTTGATAAGAGGTTAATATCCAAAATATATAAACAATGTATATAACTCAATAACACAGAAAAGAATAATCTAGTTTTCAAAGTGGGCAGAAGTTCTAAATAGACATTTCTCAAAGAGGATGTACAGATGGCCCAAACACATATGAAAAGATGCTCAACATCACTAATCATCAGAAAAATGCACATCTGAACCACAATGAGATATCTCCTCTCATCTGTCAGAATAGCTATCATCAGTAAATCAACAAACAACAAGTGCTGGTGAGGATGTGGAGAAAAGGGAACTCTTGTGCACTGTTGATGGGAATGCAGACTGGTGCAGCCACTGTGGAAAGCAGTATGGAGTTTCCTAAAAAAAAAATTAAAAACAATACTACCTGTGATCTAGCAATTCCACTTCTGGGTATTTAACCAGAGAAAATGAAAGCACTAACTTGAAAAGATACACACACACACACGCATGCACACACACGTATATTACATATATTTATGTGTATATGTATATGTATGTCTATGCATATGTACATATGTGTGTGTGTATGTGGGACTTTCTGTCAAGATGACAGAGGAGGTAAATGCTATGTTCACCTTCTCCCACAACCACATTAAAATTAAAACTAAGCTACAGAACAACTATCACTGAAACCACCTGAAATCTAGCTGAGCAGAAATCCCATAACTAAGGATGTACAGAAAAAGCCACATCAAGACTGGTAGGAGGGGCAGAGATGCAGAACTGGAGGGTCCCACACCCATGTGGCAGTTAACAACTGGGAAGGGTTTCTTGCTTGTGGAGGTCCACACATAGGAGTGATGGGTCCCAGCTCCACAATAGGCTCACCATCCCAGGGTTCCAGTGCCTGGAAGAGAAGTCCCATGACTTCTGGCTGCGAAAACTAGTGGAGATTATGGCTGAGAGGATTCCATCCAGGTGAGATGGAGGGCTTCTAGAATCCCCAGCATCCTCTTAAAGGGCCCACACATGGACTCAATCACTGTTAGCCTCACTGTCTCTGAGTTTCAGGGCTGGAGGAGCAGCTGGAAAAGTGCAAAGAACATAAGGGGAAGAACTGAATTGTCTGGCATCAGAATAAGGGCTGGAGGAGCAGCTTTCTCCCAAAGTGCTGGCAGATGCTATTGTTTCTTTGTTGGGCCTTTCCCCCACTCAGCCTGCAGGTTCAGGTGCCATATCCGAAACTCCATCCACCTAGCTATCACTGTTCGCCAAGCCCTGGTGATTCCCTGAGACCCCCATTCCACCAGACTTGGAGACCCACTCCAGCCACTTCCAGTGGCTTTTCCATACAAATGACCTGCCTTGGCTTGTGCTGTGCACTCTCCTAAAATCTCTCAAAGGTTCACAAATCCCAGACAAGCAGTATCTGGCCTCAGTTTGCCCTGTTCCTCTTGCTAAGTAGCCCCAAGGCCAAGGCCAGCACTAGTGGCAGCTGGCCTCTCCAGGGCACCTCCAAGCCTAGCACAAGTAACAGTCATCTTCAGATCATTTGTAGCTCATGCCAAGGGGCCCTGGGCAGAACACAGGTACCCACTGACCTTGGCCTGCATCAGGGCTTCTCCCAAGAGACCCCATAATCAACACCTCTGGTGGCCAGCTTCAGACCACATGAGGAGGGTATTTGAGAGACTGTAGCCACTCCTGAGCAACACCCAACCACCCTCATAAATGACACATCCTAAGGGAGAGCTTGGAGGCACCAGAGCCCCACCGAAGCAAATTCTGCCTCACAGGGTCAGCCCCTGTACAACAGCTCCTCCACTGTAGTCACTGCCAGTCCTCACAGCCAATCAGCCTGAAGGTCAGTCTTGCCCACTGATGTGCCAACAGTAGTCAAAGTTCAACTATAACAGGAGGGCACACACAACCCACACAAGGGACAGCCCTGGAGCACTGGCTTAAGATTAAGAGACTGTGTCACAGGGCACAACAGGACATTAACTACATAAGAACTCTCTGCCAATACTGGGAGATATAGCAGCTCTACCTAATGCATAGAAACAAACACAGGGAGGCAGCCAAAATGAGTAGACAAAGAAACATATTTCAAATGAAAACAGATCAAAACTTCAGAAAAAAAACAAAATGGAGACAAAAATGTACCAGATGCAGAGTTCAAAACCCTGGTTAAAAGGATGCTCAAAGAACTTAGGGGAAGAAGAGGTGATCTCAGTGAGAACTTCCACAGAGACATAGGAAACATAAAAATGGAGACAGGAAACAAAAAATAACCGGTCAGAAATGAAGAATACAGTAACTGAAATGAAAAATGCACTACAGGGAATCAATAGTAGATTAGATGAAGCAGAGGATTAAATCAGCAGTTTGGAAGATAAAGTAGCAGAAAATATCCAATCAAAACAACAGAAAGAAAAGAGAATCCCAAAATGAAGTTAGTTTGAGGTGTCTCTGGGACAACACTATGCATGCCAACATTTCATCACAGGGGTACCAGAGAAGAGAAAGTGCAGGGTGCTGAGCACTTATTTGAAGAATTAATAACTGAAAACTTTCCTAATTTGGCAAAGGAAATAGTCATAAAAGTCCAGGAAGCACAGAGTCCCAAACAAGATGAACCCAAAGAGAACCACACCAAGATACTTCATAATTAAAATGCAAAAAGTTAAAGATGAAGAGAAAAATCTTAAAAGCAGCAAGAGAAAAGCAGTTAATTATCTGCAAGGGAGCTCCCATAAGACTGTCAGCTGATTTCTCAACACAAATTTTGTAGGCCAGAAGATACTAGCAAGAAATATATATATATATTTTTTTATTTAGTTATTTTTCAAGTAAAGTTTTTTGCCTATTTCTCCCATCCCAGCCCCCCCTGCACCATTCTTCTCACCTCCCTCCCATTTCCTCCCCCCCTAGTCCTCATCCCTGTGTTCTTCATACTTGTTCCTCCAAATCCCTCTCCTTTTCCCCCTTAAATTCCCTTCCCTCTCCCCTCTGATCACTGCCCTCTTGTTCTCTATTTCAGTGTCTTTGTTTTTATTCTGCTTGCTTGTTTGTTTTGTTCTTTAGCTTCCTGTTAAAGGTGAGATCATATGGTATTTGTCTTTCAACACCTGGCCTATTTCACTCAGCATAATGCTTTCCAGTTCCATCCATGTTGTTGCAAAGGGTAGTAGCTCCTTCTTTCTCACTGCTGCATAGAATTCCATTGTGTATATGTACCACAATTTTTTGATCCATTCATTTACTGACGGGCACCTAGGTTGCTTCCAGCTGTTGGCTGTTGTAAATTGTGTTGCTATGAACATTGTGGTGCATAGGTTCTTTGATATTGATGTTTTAGGATTCCTAGGATATAATCCTAGCAGTGGAATTGCTGGGTCAAAAGGCAGGTCGTTTTAATTTTTCTGAGAAAATTCCATACTGTTTTCCATAATGGTTGTACCAGTCTGCAATCCCACCAACAGTGAACTAAGGACCCCTTTTCCCCACACCCTCTCCAACATTTGTTGTTTGTTGCTTTGTTTATGATAGCCATCCTGACTGGTGTAAAGTGGTATCTCATTGTGGTTTCAATTTGCATCTCTCTGATAGCTAACGATATTGAGCATCTCTTCATGTGTCTCTGGATATTCTGTATGTCCTCCTTGGAGAAGTGTCTGTTCAAGTCCTTTTCCCATTTTTTAATTGGGTTAGATGTCTTCTTAGAGTGGAGTCGTGTAAGTTCTTTGTATATTTTGAAGATTAAACCTTTGTCTGAGGTATCATTGGCAAATATGTTTTCCCATACAGTTGGTTGTCTTTTTAATTTAATACTGTTTTCTTCATCCACGCAGAAGCTTTTTATTTTGATGAGATCCCATTTGTTTATTCTTTCCTTTATATTCCTTGCTGTAGGGGACATATCGGTAAAAATGTTGCTGCGTGGAATATCTGAGATTTTCCTGCCAATGTTCTCCTCTAGAACTTTAATGGTGTCATGGTGTCTTTAAATATAAAGACTTATATTTAAGTCTTTTATCCACCTTGAATTTATTTTGGTGTACGGTGTAAGTTGGTGCTCAAGTTTCATTTTTTTTTTGCACGTAGCTGTCCAGTTCTCCCAACACCATTTGTTGAAGAGGCTATCTTTACTCCATTTTATGTTACTGCCCCCTTTGTTGAATATTAATTGACTGTAGAGAGTTGGGTTGATTTCTGGGCTCTCTGTTCTGTTCCATTGGTCTATGTGCCTGTTTTTATGCCAGTACCAGGCTGTTTTGATTACAGTGGCCTTGTAATACAGTTTGATATCAGGTATTGTGATCCCTCCTACTTTGTTCTTCTTTCTCAAAAGTGCAGCTGCTATTCGGGGTTGTTTATGGTTTCATATAAATTTTTGAAGTGTTTGTTCTATGTCTGTGAAATATGCCATTGGTACTTTAATAGGTATTGCATTGAATCTGTATATTGCTTTGGGTAGTATGGACATTTTGATGATGTTAATTCTTCCAATCCATGAACAAGGTATATGTTTCCATTTGTTTGTGTCTTCCCTGATTTCTTTCTTCAGTGCTGTGTAGTTTTCTGCATACAGGTCTTTTACCTCCTTAGTTAGGTTTATTCCCAGATATTTTATTTTTCTTTTTGCTATATCGAATGGGATTTTTTTCTTGATTTCTGCTTCTGCTGATTCATTTTTAGTATACAAAAATGCCTTTGATTTCTGGATATTGACTTTGTATCCTGCTGTTTTGCCAAATTCATTAATTAGTTCAAGCAGTTTTTTTGTAGAGTCTATAGGATTTTCCATGTACACTATCATGTCATCTGCAAACAGTGACAGTTTTGTTTCCTCCTTTCCTATTTGGATGCCTTTTATTTCCTTTTCCTGCCTGATCGCTGTAGCCAAAACTTCCAAAACAATATTGAATAGAAGTGGTGAAAGTGGACATCCTTGTCTTGTTCCTGATCTTAGTGGAAAAGCTTTTAGTTTTTGCCCATTGAGTATGATATTGGCTGTAAGTCTCTCATATATGGCCTTTATTATATTGAGGAATGCTCCTCTATTCCCACTTTGCTGAGTGTTTTTATCGTAAATGGGCGTTGTACCTTATCAAAAGCTTTTTCTTCGTCTATTGATATGATCATGTGGTTTTTGTCTTTGCTTTTGTTTATGTGATGAATTACATTTACTGATTTGCGAATGTTGAACCATCCTTGCATCCCTGGGATGAATCCCACTTGGTCATGGTGTATAATCTTTTGGATATATTGTTGGATGTGATTTGCCAATATTTTGTTGAGGATTTTAGCATCTATGTTCATCAGTGATATTGGCCTGAAGTTTCTTTCTTTGTTGTATCTCCATCTGGTTTTGGGATTAGGATGATGCTGGCTTCATAAAAGGAGTTTGGGAGTTTTCCATCCTTTTGGATTTTTTGGAATAGTCTGTGAAGAATAGGGGTTAGCTCTTCCTTAAATGCTTTGTAGAATTCTCCTGTGAAACCATCTGGTCCAGGGCTTTTGTGTGATGGGAGTTTTTTGATTACTGCTTCAATTTCATTTGCTGTTATTGGTCTATTCAGGTTTTCTACTTCTTTTTCACTGAGTTTTGGGAGATTATATTTTTCTAGAAATGTGTCCATTTCCCCTAGGTTTTCAAATTTCTTGGCATACAATTCTTCATAGTAATTTCTTACAATCCTTTCTATTTCTGTGGTATCAGTTGTAATCTCTCCTCTTTCATTTCTGATTGTGTTTATTTGTTTCCGTTCCCTTCTTTTCTTGATGAGCCTACTTAAAAGCTTGTCTATTTTGTTTATCTTTTCAAAGAACCAACTCCTGGATTCATTGATCCTTAGAATTGTGCTTTTAGTCTCTATGTCATTTAGTTCTGCTCTGATCTTGGTTATTTCCTTCCTTCTACTTGCTCTGGGCTGTCTTTGTTGTTGTTCCTCGAGTTCTTGCAGGCGTAGAGTAAGGTCATTTGTTTGAAATGTTTCTGTTTTTTTTTTAGGTAGGCCTGTATTGCTATAAACTTCCCTCTCAGGACTGCCTTGGCTGTATCCCATAAGTTTTGGGTTGTTGTGAGATCATTTTCATTTGTTTCCAGAAACTTTTTGATTTCTTCCCTAATTTCATTCTTGACCCATTCATTGTTTAATAGCATACCATTCAATCTCCATGATTTTGGGTGTTTTGGGTTTTTTCCTTTGGGGTTGGTTTCCAGTTTCAGTCCCTTATGGTCAGAGAAAATGCTTGGTATGATTTCAATATTCTTGAATTTGTTGAGGCTTGTTTTGTGCCCTATCATGTGGTCTATCTTTCAGAATGTTCCATGTGCATTTGAAAAGAATGTGTATTTAGCTTCTTTGGGGTGAAGAGCTCTGTATATATCAGTTAGGTCCATTTCATCAAGGGTGTTGTTTAATGCCGCAATGTCTTTGTTGATATTTTGTTTGGAAGATCTGTCCATTTTTGATAGCGGGGTGTTAAAATCCCCCACTATAATTGTGTTGCTGTCTATATCTTTCTTGAATTCCTCTAAGATTTTCCTTATATATTTTGGTGCTCCTATGTTGGGTGCATATATATTTATGATGTTAATGTCTTCTTGGTGGATTCTTCCCTTGAGTATTGTGAAGTGACCTTCTGGGTCTCTGTTTATGGCCCTTTTTTTGAAGTCTATTTTGTCTAATATGAGAATTGCTACCCCAGCTTTTTTTCCTTGTCCATTTGCAAGAAATCCACAAAAAGAACGAAGAAAGTCCTGCCATTTGCAACAACTGAGATGGACTGTGAGGGAATTATTTGTAGTAAAATAAGTCAGATAGAGAAAGCCAAATACCATGTGATCTCACGTATATGTGCAAACAGTAAGACAGTCAAACAAGAAAACCTGAGCTCATGGATATGGAGAAATGATTGGTGGTTACCAGAGATGGTAGGTGGGGGGGGGTGAGACAGGTGAAGGGATTCGAATAGTACTAACTTCCAGCTATAGAATAAATAAGTCCCATGGATGTAATGTATAACATGGTGACTATAGTTAATAATACTGTACTGTATATTTTAAATTTGCTAAGAGAGTAGATCTTAGAAGTTTTTATTCACAACAAAAAAATGTAATGTATTGTGATGAATGTTAACTAGGTTATGGTGGTGATCATTTCTCAATATATACAAATATCAAATCATTATGTTGTATTCCTGAAATTAATATAATGTTGTATGTCAATTATACCTAAATTTTAAAAAACACTACGTGGTAGATAGATGGTTTAAAAAAGCAGTTTAGGTAATAGATTGTTCAAGATAATAAATTAATAAACAGTGAAAGTGAGTAATGTCATATTTATCTTTATATCTCTAAAGTCAATGTTGTTTTTGATATAAGTCAGGATACGACTTGAGCCCTGGCTGGTGTGGTTGAGTGGATTGAGTTGAATTGAACCAAAGGGTTCAACCAAAGGGTGTGAACCAGAGGGTCGCTGGTTCGATTCCCAGTCAGGGCACACGCCTGGGTAGCAGGCCAGGTCCCCAATAGGGAGGGCACAAAAGAGACAGCCACCCATGGATGTTACTTTCTGTGTCTCCCTCTTTTCCCCTCTCTCTATAAAAATAACTTAAAAAAAAAGATATGACTTGAGAAAGACCCATCAGGGCTTTGAGTTTTTGTGAGTACAGCCCCGTAATTTATTTTACTGTGCGTCACAGATGTTACATATTTTACAAACTGATAAGTCCCCTTGCCAGCAAAATGATTGCAGC
Organism: Artibeus jamaicensis; assembly: GCF_021234435.1. NCBI lineage: Eukaryota > Metazoa > Chordata > Mammalia > Chiroptera > Phyllostomidae > Artibeus > Artibeus jamaicensis. The sequence goes on from NW_026521824.1 coordinate 1,141,430, forward strand.
TTGTTTTATTGAGATACTTGCTTTATTGCGGTGGTCTGGAACCGAACCTGCAATATCTATGAGGTATGCTGTAAAACATCAACTTGTTTATGCAATGGGAAAATATTCACCAGAACATGTTCCCTAGCAAGAAAAATAATATGGGCGTTAACACATAAAAAGTGATTACTGTGAGTCAGGTACTGTTTTAAACATGTCGTGTGAATTAATTCATTTAATCTTCATGGAAATCCAAAAGGGTAAATACCTGCATTTTATAAAGGAGGTTAAGGAGACTTGACAAAAGGCCTGACAAGCAGTGTGTGATTGATTTGGTGGGATTTGAACTCGTGTTATTTCACATTACTATCTTTAGAAACAGCTCATTGGTTGGAGAAGGAGCAGGCCCAGCCCCACATTTTTATAGTTGGGATGGCCATACATTTCAGGGAAGCGAGGTTTCAGAGAAGGCTTCCTTTCATAAAGCCTCTGTTACTTTGACTGGTGAAATGTAAATTTTCCCAGATACATTCTAGCTTATTAGACTACTTTATCTTTTTTCCTATTTCAAAAACCAAAAGCTCTCCCAATCCATAGCTTGAATATTCTCTTGTTCAGTTTCATGCAAAAATAGTTGTAAATTATCTGATTTTGAAATAAAAACATGGTCACTATTTATATAATTACTACTAAAATTTGAATATCTAAATTTCAATTTTAAAGAATAAGTCTATTTCATTTATTTTATCTAAGCTTTCATCCAGTAAAACATTTGTTGTGAGAAATATAGAGACACTGTTACAAAACAGACCCATGGGGGGACAAGATACTGTTACTGAATAGACTGCCCCCTTCCCCAGGGTCTCTCCATACTAGATTCACCTTGCCTGCCACCCTTAGGAATTGGAATTATGGCTCTCAATGCCAGAGTTTCATGAAAAGGAAAGTGACTATTTATTCAAAAGTTATACAGACTTGGAGTAGTAACTTAATGTCTTCCTTAAAATCTCAAAGTCCCCTAAAACAGCCGCAAATACACATAGTCCTCCTTTCCCAGCTTTGCACATCAGGCCAGTCAGGGGTACCGTATCTCAGAAAAAAAATAGAAGTCTTGTGACTCGGATAGATCCCAGTTCTTCCCAGTAATCTGTGCTTGGCTGGCAGGCCTCCCAAGGTTCCCAAGCACCATCGGCTGTGTCACTGGGGTCTCTAGTTCTTATTCCAAAACTATATGGCATATTCTCATGACCCACCAACAAGAGTCCTTTCACCCCTCTCCTTCCCACAACATCTTTCCTGCATTCTTCCAAACTGCTAAAAGAGCTCTTCTTGACTGCTCCATCTTGCTTTTCTGCTTCCTAAGCTGCATGGTTAAGGAAGGTCCCTCTCTGCCCATAAAACTGCATGATTCTAACCTGCATGGTTGTTGCGCCTGGGTTTTTAAATCCCTATTTCCAACTTCTTCCACAATCAGCTACACCTGCCAGCATTCTGTATTTTTTCCAGCTTTTCTGGGCTGTCACAGTAAGTCTGGACAGGCATGGCTCCATGGTGTGGAGAGAACCATCTCCAAGCTTTCACGCAGGTGCTGTAACCAAGGGGAGGTTGCCTCCAAGTTATATCATGGGAAAAAGTCACTCCCACCTCCCTGGCTCAAAGCATGGCCATGGCTACTTACCATATCCACAAAGGTAGCCATCTGTTAATAGATATGTTAAATAACCATTTTTACATATTAGGTATGAAGCTGGCCTATCGTTGATGTGCAAAATAACTCTCAGTGGCCCTGTTTCATGTGTTCCATCCCCCAGTCCAGACTTGTGGGGGTGGGTATATCCTGTACTTTATAATTTTTGGACACCCTGAATTCTGGACCCTTTTTCAAATCCCTCTTTTGAAGGGGAGCTTGGTTGAACCCCATTACAACACTTTAATATCAGGCCAAAGGAGAAAAGACAACATTGAGACCTAATCACAGGCCTACAGAGTGCTGCTCCTCCCCCTCCACCCCCCACGTTTCTGAAGGCCTGTTCACAGCAGTTCCTTTTACCTGGGGTAGCATGTACAGGCACCCCCAAAAAATTACAAGGCAAACCAAATGGCAAAAAACACAGTTCAAAGAGATAAATCAAGCATCAGAAGCAGACATGGCAAGGTTGTAATGATCAGACCAGGAGTTTAAAACAACTGTCTTTAATATGCTGAGAAATCTAATGGGAAAAGTAGACAGCTTATAAGAACAGATGAATAATGTAGGCAGAGAGATAGAAATTCTAAGGAAGAATAAAAAAAGAAATGCTAGAGCTCCCAAACACTAGGAAGTGTTCCTCTCAAAGGAAGAATGCCTTTGATGAGCTCATAAGTAGATCGACACAGTTGAGGAAAGAATCTCTGAACTTGAGGATATGTCAGTAAAAACTTCCAAAACTGAAAAGCCAAAAGGAAAGATGACTGGAAAACAAAAAAATGGGACAAAATATCAAAGAATATGGGACAGCTACAAAAGGTATCACATGTATGCAATATAAATACCAAAAGGAGAAAGGGGAAAAGAGAAACAGAGGAAATTCCTGATGCAGTAATGACTGAGGATTTCCCCAAAATTATTGTGAGACACCAAACCACAGATCCAGGAAGTGCAGAGAACACCAGTAGAATGAATGCGACCTTGCCAAAACCCTACACCTCAGCATATCGTATTCAAACTGTAGAATATCAAAGGTAAAGAAAAAATCTTGAAACAAGCCAGAGGGGGGAAAACCACCTTACCTATAACAAACATAAAATTACACCTGACTTCTGAGAAACTGTGCAAGCAAGAAAAAAGTAGAGTAACCCTGGCTGGTGTAGCTCAGTGGACTGAGCACAGGCCTGCAAACCAAAGGGTCACCGGTTCAATTCCCAGGCAGGACACATGCCTGGGTAGCAGGCCAGGTCCCCAACTGGGGGTACATGAGGGGCAACCACACATTAATGTTTCTCTCCCTCTCTTTCTCCTTCCCTTCCCATCTCTCTAAAAATAAATAAATCTTTAAAGAAAGAAAGTAGAGTAAAATATTTAAAATGTTGAAAGTAAAAACACACTACCTACAATTCTGTACCCTGTGAAATTATGTTTAAAAGAGAAGGAGAAAGACTTTCTCAGACAAACAGAAATTGAGGGAATTTGTTGCCAGTAGACCTGTCTTGAAAGAAATGTTAAAAGAAGTTCTTCAGAGAGAAGGAAAATGATATAAGCCAGAAAAATCAAATCTATGTTAAGAATGGAAGCACATTATAGAAGAAATAAGTGAAGGTAAAATAAAACCTTTTTTAAAATTTTTAACGTTGTCAGAATAATATTAGTAACAATTATAACTTCTGTATAAGTGAAATTAGTAATCTCAATGATACAAGGGATGGGAGGGAGATAGTAGGAATACTTTGTTATTATAAGGTATTTGCACTACTTGCAAAGCAGTATTCTGTTATTTGAAAGTGGACTTGAATTAATTGTAAATGTATATTGCAACTCCAGGGCAACCACCAGAAAGAGGTTTTTTTTTTAAAAAAAATCAAAACTCTATGCTTCTTGGTGACTAAGAAAGGCTAGAAAGTAGAATTGTATAAAATGCTCAATTAAAACCACAAAAAGTAGAAAAAGAGTGGAAGATAAAAATAGGAACAGATAACAAGGGCAAGAAATAGAAATGGTAACAAAGACAGCAGATAGTAATCCAACTCTGTCAATAACCACTTTACATGTCAATGGTCTAGACACACCAACTAAAAGATAAAGGTTGTTGGTGTGAATAAGAAAATAACAAGGTCCAAATACATGTTGTTTATAATAAGCACATGTTAAATATAGAGACACATACATATTGAAAGTAAAGAAAAGGATGTAGAAAGATATTCCAGGTAACACTAGTCAAAAGAAAGTGGAAGTAGCTACATTAATTTCAGGCAGGACAGACTTCAGACCAAGAAAAATAATCGGGGATAAAGAAGGGCATTATATTATATAGTGAGAGATGGGTCAATTATCCAAGAAGACATAACAATATTTTTTTTAATTTTTAACTTTTAAAAAGATTTTATATATTTACTTTTAAAAAGGGTAAGGGAGGAAGAGAGGGAGAGAAACATCAATGTGTGATTGCCTCTCACGAGCCCCCAACTGGGGACCTGGCCTGCAACCCAAGCATGTGCCCTGACTGGGAAAAGAACCAGTAACTCTTAGGTTCTCAGGCTGGCACTCAGTTCACTGAGCCACATCAGCCAGGGCACAATCTTTAACATGTATGTGCCTAACAATAGAACATAAAAATATGTGAGGCAAAAACTTTTAGAACTGCAAAGAGAAATAGATGAATCCACCATTACAGTTGTTGACTTCAACACCCCTCTGTCAGAAACAGCCAGACTTGAAAAATAAGGACATAGCAGAACTCCACAACACCACCTGGACATAGCTGACATCTGAAGACTACTGTAGTTGAAAACAGTGTAATACACAAACTCGCATGGGATGTTCACCAAGACCGACCACAATCTGGGCCGTAATACACACCTTAACAAATTAAGGAAAATCTAAGAACACTTGGTGATTAGACACCACACTTCTAAATAACACACAGGTCAAAGAAGGATTGCAACTAAAAATTTTAAATAGAAGTAAAGAAAAATGAAAATACAATTTATCAACATGTGTGGGATGTAGCAAAAGTAGTGCCTAGAGGGCAGTTTGTAGCATTGAATGTGTATGTTAAAAAAGAAGAAAGATCGCCCTGGCTGGTGTAGCTCAATGGATTGAACACGGGCCTGCGAACCATAGGATTGCTGTTCAACTCCCAGTCAGGGCACATGCCTGGGTTGCAGTCCAGTTCCCATCAGGGGACACATGAGAGGCAACCATACATTGATATTTCTCTCCCTCTCTCCTTCCCTTCCCCTCTAAAGATAAATAAATAAAATCTTTTAAAAAAGGAGAAAGATCTAAAATCAATGATCTAAGCATCCACCTGAGGAAACTAGAAAAAGAACAAATTAAACCCAATGTAACTAGAAGAAAAGAATAATGACAATTACAGCAAAAATCAATGAAATTGGAACAAGAAATCAGTAGAGGAAAAACAACAAAAGCAAAAGCTGGTTCTTTGAAAAGAGCAATAAAATCAGGGAGCCTCTAGCTAGACTCACTAGGGGAAAACAAGACACAAATTACTAATATTAGAAATAAAAGAAGGAACATCACTATATCCTGTGGGGATTAAAATATTAATAATTATAAAGGAATACTATGAACAACTCTATGCCCACAAATTTGATAACCTGGATAAAAATGAACCAATTCCTTGAAAGACACAATGAGCTAAACTCACACAAGAATATAGACAATATGAATCAGCCTATCCATAGGGTCCTGACTTACAATGGTTTGACTTACCTTTTTTTAATTGTACTGTAGTAAAGCAGTACATATTTAGTGAGTACTATACTTTGAATTTGGGTCAATATGTGGCATGAAGCTCTCTAGTAATGCTGGGTTGTAGCAGTGGGCCACAGCTCCCAGTTAGCCACACAATCACAAAAGTGAAAAATCCACTGTTCTACAGTGTAATATTAAAGTGCTTTTTTTTAAAAGAGAGAGGGGTAGGGAGGGAAAGACAGGGGGAGAGAAACATCTATGTGACAGAAACATTGATCTGTTGCTTCTAATAAGCACCCTGACTGGGGACTGAACCCACAACCTATACTGTGACTAGGAATCAAACCCATGACCTTTTGTTCTCTGGGACATTGTTCTAACCAGCTGAGCTACATTGACCAGGGCTAAAATGCATTTTTGACTTACAGTATTTTCAACTTATAATTGGTTTATTTGGATATAACCCCATGGTAACTCGACGAGCATTTGTATCTATTAAAGAAATTAAACCAACTTCCGCCAAGATGTAGGTGTAGGTGGAAACACTGCGCCTTCTCCCACAGCCAAGTTTAAAGACAACAAAGTTTTAGCAACAAAAACGCAGCCAAACCACAAAAAATTGAACTGTACGGAAGTCTGACAAAAACGAACCCTTCAGTCAAACCGGTAAAAGGGGCACAGCCAGCAGCAGAACGGGATCGGGCAGGAAAGATCCACTGGACTGACCTGGGTGCGTGACCCAAGTGCGCAGGCAGCCGTGGGCAGATCCCAGGTGTGGAATGGCAGGCAGACCACTGAGGGCTGACTGCAGTCACACAGTCGCGCACAGATAACTGGTGAAGGAGCGAGCAGTGAGATGGACCGCGCAGGCCCCAGCGGCAGGAAGCAGCAGAGGGGACCACTATTGTCCCTCTCTGACCCTGCCTCCACATACAGTGTCACAAACCAGTGACCTGGGTGGCCCCTCTCTGACCTGCCCCCACATACAACATCACAGCCCAGGAACCTGGGTGGCCCCGCCCTGGTGAACACCTAAGGCTCCACTCCTCATACGTAACAGACACGAACAGATCAAAACATGGCTCAAGAACAACTCAGAACCCCAGAGCCAATAACTCTAAGCAACCAAGAAATAGCCAACCTATCAGATGCACAGTTCAAAACACTGGTGATCAGGATGCTCACAGAACTGGTTCATTTTAGTCACAAATTAGAGGAACAAATGAAGGCTAAACTAATTGAAAGGATGGGAAATGCACAGGAAACCAATAGTGATGGAAAGGAAACTGGGACTCAGATCAAAGGAGTGGACCAGAAGGAAGAAAAAAATGACCAAACAAAAGGATGAAGAAACAAGAATTCAAAAAAATGAGGAGAGGCTTGGGAACCTCCAGGACATCTTTAAACGTTCCAGCATCTGAATTATAGGGGTACCAGAAGGGGAAGAAAAACAGCCACAAGTGGAAAACTTATTTGAACAAATAATAAAGGAGAACTTCCCCAATCTGGCAAAGGAAATAGACTTCCAGGAAATCCAGGAAGCTCAGAGAGTCCCAAAGAAGGTGGACCCAAGAAGGAACACACCAAGGCACGTCATCATTACATTAGCCAAGATTAAAATGAAGGAGAGAACTCTAGAAGCAGCAAGAGCTAAGGGGACAGTCACCTACAAAGGAGTCCCCATCAGACTGTCAGCTGATCTCTCCAAAGAGACGTTACAGGCAAGAAGGGGCTGGAAAGAAGTATTCAAGTCATGAAATCCAGAGACCTACATCCAAGATTGCTCTCTCCAGCAAAGCTTTCATTCAGAATGGAAGGGCAGATAAAGTGCTTCTCAGACAAGATCAAATTCGAGGAATTCATCATCACCAAGCCCTTATTTTATGAAATATTACAAGAACTTACCTCAGAAAAAGAAGATAAAAAAGATGAACAGTGAAAGGACAGCAAACTCACAGTTATTAAGAACCACACCTAAAACAAAAGCAAACTAAGAGGACAGCTAGATCAGGAGCAGAATCATAGAAATGAAGATCACATGGAGGGTTAGCAACAGGGGAGTGGGAGAAGGAGAAGGTACAGAAAATAAGTAGCATAGATGGTAGGTAGAAAATAGATAGGGGGGAGGGCAAGAATAGTATGGGACATATAGAATCTAAAGAACTTGTGACACATGAACATAAACTAAAGGGGAGGAATGGTGGGGGAGGGATGTGCAGGGTGGAGGGGAATGAAGGGGGGAAATAGAGCAATGGTAATGGCATAATCAATAAAATATATTTTAAAAAAAGAAATTAAACCAATAATAAATAACTTTCCAAAACAGAAAGCAACAGATGGATTTACTTGTGAATTCTACAAAATGTTTAAGAATGAAATTATAACAATTTTTTACAATGTCTTCCAGAAGACAGACATAGAAGGAATACTTCTCATATGTCATGAACATAGATGTAAAAATCCTCAAGAAAATATTAGCAAAAGGAACATTTGAACATCAATTAATGTAATCTACTACATCAACAGGCCAAAGGTAGAAAATCACATGGTCATATCAATATACGCAGAAAGGCATTTAGTAAAATCCAGTACCCATCATGATTTTAAAAAACTTTCTCAATCTGATGAATATCTACAAACAACATACAGCTAACATTATACTTGATGGTGAGAAACTAGAAGTTTTCCTGCTAAGATTAGCAACAAGGCAGGGATGTCCCCTCTCCCCACTCCTTTCCACCACTGTACTGAAAGTCCTGGCTAACAAAATAAGACAAGAAAAGGAAATAAGAAATATACAGATTGTGAAAGAAGAAATAAAACTATCTTTGTTTGCACATGACATGACCATCTATATAGAAATCTTTGAGAATAGTAAGAAAAATCTGTTGGAATTAATAGATGATTATAGCAAGGCTTCAGGATACAAGCTTAATATATAAACATCAATTGCTTTCCTATATACCAGCAATGAACAAGTGGATTTGAGATTAAAAACAATACCATTTATATTAGCACCCCCAAAACATAATACTCATATGTAAATCTAACAAAATACATAGAAGATCTATATGAGGAAAACTACAAGACCCTGATGAAGGAATTCAAATAATAATTAAATGGAGAGATGAATAGTTAAATGGATAATTTAATTAAATAATTAAACAGATAGGTGTTTCATGTTCACGGATAGGAAGACAATATTGTGAAAATGTCAGTTCTTCCAAACCTGATCTATAGATTCAGTTCAATGCAATCAGAATCCCAGTGAGTTATTTTGTGAATATCAACAAATGGATTTTAAAGTTTGTGTGGAAAGGCAGAAAACCTAGAATAGCCAGCACAATGTTGAATGAGAACAAAGTTGGAAGACTAATGCAACCTGACTTCAAGACCTACTATAAAACTATAATAAATTAATACTATGTAGCATTGGTGACAGAATAAATAGGTTAGTGGAACAGAACAGAGAGCCCAGATGAAGACCCACATAAATATAGTCAGCTGATCATTGACAAGGATCAAAGGTAAAACAATGAAGTGAACATAACCTTTTTAACAAATGTTGGTGGGACAACTGTATATCCACATTAAAAAAATCTATACAAAGACCATATATATCTTACACCTTTTACAGAAATCAACTCGAAATTGATCATAGACCTAAATGCAAAAGTCAAAACTATAAAACTTGCCCTGTGTAGTGTGGCTCAGTGGACTGCGTGCCAACCTGCAGACCCAAGGGTCACTGGTTCAATTCCTGATCAGGGCACATGTCTGGGTTGCAGGCCAGGTCCCCAGTAGGGGGCGAGCAAGAGGCAACCACACACTGATGTTCTCTCCCTTCCTTTCTTCCCCCCTTCCTCTCTCTCTAAAAATAAATAAAATCTTTTTTAAAAACCCTATAAAACTCCTAGAAGGTCACATAGGAGAAAACCTAGATGACCTTAGGTATGGGAATAACTTTTTAGAGATAATACCAAAGGCACAATTCATGAAAGAAATAATGTATCACCGGGGTGTAAAGTACAGCATAGGGAATATAATCAATAATATTGTAATAACTATGTATAGTGCCAGGTAGGTACTAGAGTTACTGGGGGGTCACTTTGTAAATTATGTCTTACTTCTATGTTGTACATCTAACACTAGTATAAAATAACATTGAATATCAACTGTAATTAAAAAATACAAAATAATTCATAAGATGTACTTGTTTAAAAAGTTTTGTTCTGCAAAAGACATTGTCAGGAGAGTAAGAAGACAAGTCATGGATTGGGAGAACATATTTGCAAAAGATGTAACTAGTAAGAGTACTGTTATCCAAGATATAGAAAGAGTTCTTGAAACACAACAGTAAGAAAATGGACAATCTGATTTAAAAAATGGACCAAAGACAAGAACAGACACCGGACTCTAGAAGATGCACAGATGGCAAGTAATCCTGTGAGAGGATGTTCAACAGCATGTGTCATTAGGGAAATGCAGAATAAAACAACAAGATGCCACCGGCAGTGACTGGAATGGCCTGAGCCCAGGGCACTGCAGCACCCAGTGCTGGCAAGCAGGTGGAGCAGCAGGACCCCTGGCTCATTGCTGGTGGTACAGCCACTTTGGAAGACAGTTTGGCAGTTCCTCCTAAAACTAAACATACTGTTAGCATATGACCCTTGAAACTTACATAATCTTATAACTAATGTCACCCCAGTACATGTTAATAAAATTAAAATAGTCTATCTTTAGAAAAAGCACTCCCTTTGCTGCCAGTGCCTCCCCTCCCCAGCCCCCTAGCTGGGTGGTGTTGGTTTGGGTGACTCGCTCTCTGTTCCTGCAGTCCTTGCCTTTCCCAGAATGCCAGGTAGGTGGAGTCACACGGTACACAGCCTCGCCTCTGACATTCACGGAGCAGGAACCTTTCAAGATTTACCCCACTTGTTGCGTGATCAGCAGTCTATTCCTTTTTATTGCTGACTAGCATTTTACTTTATGGCTCTACCACAGTTTATCCATCGGCCAGTTTATGGGCATTTGGGCTGTTGCCAGTTTGGGGCTTTTGTGAATACAGTTCTCAGAAAGACTTATGTCCACATCTTTGGGTAGACATAGCATTTATCTAACAGGGTAAATTCCAGAGTGGGATGGCTGGGCTGTGTGGCAGGTATGTATTTAACTTGCATGGTGAGGAGCAACTGTCAAACTGTTTTAATGAATGGCGATTCCATCTTGCCTTTCCACCAGCAAGGTGCAAACTGTCTCATCGCTCCATGTTCCTGTTGTCACTTGGTGTTGTCAGTCATTTCCATGTCTGCTGTTCCACTAGGGGCTGGGGGTATCTGATCATGGTTTTCATTTGCATTTGCTTTTTCCTAAGGGCCGATGAGGTTGAACATCATGTGTTTGCTTATTTGCCCTCTTTATACCTCCTTTGATGAAATGTTCACATTTTTGGACTAATTCTTCATTGGCTTGTTTATTTTCTTAATAGTGAGAGAGGTAGTGAGACAGGTCTTTATATATTCTAGATACAAGGTCTTTATCAGATAATGTATTTTGCAAATACTTAGTCTGTGGCTTGTCTTTTCATTTTCTTACCCGTTTTTTGAAGAGCAGAGTTTATAGTTTTCGTTTTATATTTAGGTAATTATCCTATTTGAGTCAATCTTTAGTGACAGAGGTTTTTGAGGAGTGTTTTTCCCTATGGATGTCCAGCTGTTCCTTTGCTGGAAGTTACCTTCTGCTGTTGAATTACCTTGGCACCTAAGTGTCTGTTTCTTAGCAGTCATCCTTGTGTGAATACCACACTCTCTTGGTTACTGTATTTGATAGTAAGTCTTTTTAAATGTAGTTTTAATTTTATTTTAATGTTTTTAAAGACTTATAGAGAGGGGAAGGGAGGGAGAAAGATGAGAGAAACATTAATGTTTGATTGCCTTTCACACACCCCCTAGTGGGGACCTGGCCTGCAACCCAGGCATGTGTCCTGACTGGGAATCCAATCGGCAACCCTTTGGTCTGTAGGTCAGCGCTCAATCCACTGAGCCACACCAGCCAGGGCTGTTTTCATCCCCAACACCCACCTTTTTTTTTTCCTCTATTTTTTTAAAAAGGGAGAAACGTCAATGCGTGGTTGTTCCTCGCGCGCCCCCTACCAGGGACCAGGCATGCAGCAGCCAGGGCTGTTTTTATTGTAATTCTTTTGAGCTCTCCCAGCTTTATTCTTCACTTAAAAATTGTTTGGGCTATTCTAGGTCCTTGGTATTTCTATATAAATTGTAGAATCAGCTTGTCAATCTCTACAAAAAGCCTGGCTGGAATTTAACTGGGATTGCATCATAACTGTGGAGCTGACAGTGCTGAATCTTCTGACCCATGAACATTTATACATTTTCACTTATTTAGGTCTTATAACATTTCTCTCAGCAGTGATATGTAGCTTTTAGTATACAGGTCTTTCACATATTTTGTTCAATTTTATCTTCATTTCATTTTTTTGCATAGAGGTTATTTTTTTATATTTTATTTATTTATTTTTAGAAAGAGGGGAAGAGAAGGAGAAAGAGAGGGAGAGAAACATCTGTGTGGTTGCATCTCATGTGCCCCACAGTGGGGATCCGGCCTGCAACCTAGGCACGTGCCCCAACTAGGACTCAAACTGGTGACCCTCTGGTTCACAGGCTCACATTCAATCCACTGAGCTACACCAGCCAGGGCATATTTTTAATTCTTTATTTTTTTAACTTTTAAAGGTTGTGGGACTTCCGCCAAGATGGAGGTATAGGTGGATGTGCCGTGCCTTCTCACACAACCAAGTTTAGAGACAACTAAATATTAGCAATAGAAAACACAGCCAGAACACGGAAAATTGAACTTTTCGGAAGTCCGTTAACAACAAATTCTTCAGCCTGACTGGTAAGGGGCGAAACCAGCGGCTGGTGAGGGGTTGCACAGGAGGACTCAGTCAGACTCAGGCGCGGAATCCAGGTGCGTGGAATCCAGGTGCAGGGTTGGACCTAGTGAGCGACCGAGCGAGCCACCAGGCGAGCGACCACGGGGGAAACAGCGGGGGAAGCGGTGCTGCGTGTTGACTGTGGTCGCCCATTTGTGCGCGAGCAGACAGGTGAGGGAGTGGGCGGTTGGACCGGGCCCAGTGGGTCCCCGTGGCAAGCGGCAGTAGAGGGCACCGCCATTTCCCTGCTCTGACCACGCCCCCACATACAGCATCACAACCCAGCGACCTGGGAGTCCAAGGCACCGCTTCTCACACTTAAAGGGCCAGAACAGACCAAAAATGTCGCAAGAATATCTCAAAGCCCCAGAGCCCATAGATCTAAGTGACAAAGAAATAGCAAAACTCTCAGACGCACAGTTTAAAACACTGGTCATCAGGATCCTCACAGAACTGGTTGATTATAGCCGACAAATTAGACAAATATATGAAGGCGAAACTAATTGAAATGAATGGAATTGCACAGGACACCAATAGCAATGAAAAGGAAACTGGGACTCAAATCAATGGAGTGGACCAGAAGAAAGCAAATAATGGCCAAACAGAAAAGAGTCAGGAAGCAAGAATTCAAAGAAATGAGGAGAGTCTTAGGAACCTCCAGGACATCTTTAAACGCTCCAACATCTGAATTATAGGGGCACCAGAAGGGGGAAAGGCACAGCCACCAGTGGAAAACTTCTTTGAACAAATAATAAAGGAGAATTTCCCCAATCTGGCAAAGGAAATAGACTTCCAGGAAATCCAGGAAGCTCAGAGAGTCCCAAAGAAGGTGGACCCAAGAAGGAACACACCAAGGCACATCATAATTACATTAGCCAAAATTAAAATGAAGGAGAGAATCCTAGAAGCAGCAAGAGCTAAGGGGACAGTCACCTACAAAGGAGTCCCCATCAGACTGTCAGCTGATTTCTCAAAAGAGACCTTACAGGCAAGAAGGGGCTGGAAAGAGGTATTCCAAGTCATGAAATCCAAAGACCTACAACCAAGATTGCTCTATCCAGCAAAACTTTCATTTAGAATGGAAGGACAGATAAGGTGCTTCTCAGATAAGATCAAATTCAAGGAGTTCATCATCACCAAGCCCTTATTATATGAAATGTTAAAGGGACTTATCTAAGAAAAAGAAGTTAAAGAAACATGAACAGTGAAAGGACAGCAAACTCACAGTTATTAACAACCACACCTAAAACAAAAGCAAACTAAAAGGACAGCTAGATCAGGAGTGGAAACATAGAAATGAAGATCTCAAGGAGGGTTAGCAACAGGGGAGTGGGAGGAGGAGAAGGGGAGAGAAGGTACAGAAAATAAGTAGCATAGACAGTAGATAGAAAATAGATGGGGGGCAAGACTAGCATGGGAAATATAGAATCTAAAGGACTTGAGACACATGGTCATAAACTAAAGGGAGGGTAATGGTGGGGATGGGGGGGTAGGGTGGAGGGGAATGAAGGGGGGAATAGAACAACTGTAACAGCATAATCAATAAAAAATTTAAAAAATTAAAAATTAAAAAAAAAAGGTTGTGGCAAAATACACATAACATAAAATGTACCATCTTAACCATTTCTAAGTGTACGGCCAGCCTGTTTTGTACTGTTGTAAATGGTGTTGTGTCATTTCAATATCCAACTGTGTAGAAATACAGGTGATTTTTGTATTTTGACCTTACATCCTGTGCTTTTGCCAAGCTGATTAGTATGAGTAGCTTTTATGTACTATTTGGGACTATTAAAATTTAGTTATAACAATAACACTTACTAAGTACTTACTATATGCCAGGTGTTACTCTATGCATCCTACATAGATTTTATGTAACTTAACCCTGCAACAACACTGTGAGGACCCTGAGTCTTGGTGTCTTGAAGACTTGCCTGAGGCTCTGCAGCGCAAATGCACCCGCACAAGGGCGAGGGGGAGGCCAAAGCCAGATTTCTTTGTCCTGCCAGCCTGACTGAGCACTTCCTAGGTGCCAGATGCCATGCCAAGACTTGCATGTACATCTTCACATTTAACCCCCAAAGCAGTTCCTTGAAGGAGCACTATTATTAACCATTTTATCGTATCACGGTCTGGGCCACTTGCTGAGGAGACTCAGTGAAGAAAAGCCAGCGCTGCCTCTTTAGGCCAAGTGTCCACACTAGGTTTTGGCCTGTACCTAGGTAGTGGCCACGGTGGGGAGTGGGGGGAGCCTGGCGGGTGACCTGAGGCCCGGGTGGGCACAGGTAGGGAGCTCAGGGGTTCAGGAGCTGCGAGGCAGGGTGTGGGGCGAAGGCCTGCAGGCACAGACCCTGTGTTCATCAGGGCTCTGCCCCTTGCTGAACCTCTGAGCTTCTTTATCTGTTCACCACTGTGAGCCTTGGAAGATGTGAACCCAGTGTCACTTTCCTAAGTAAGTAAAACCCCATTGTTTACAGCTGCCCACTCATGGTCTATAGACAGTGCTGGCCCAGAGGAAAGAAAGGCAGGAACTGGTGTGTGCAGCTCAGAACTGTGCTGGCTGTTTGATGTGGATGCAGCATCCAATCAGGTGACTGGGTTTCAGATCTTGCAGAATTATTGGTCCAGGGTCAATTGGAAACTGAAAAAAGAAAACAACTGGTCCTTCTCCACAAGTAGTTTGTGAAGCCTGGCTCTGCCAGACTCGTGGACTTACAGTGATATTTGGGGAAGCCAGAACTGGGCTGTCGAGAGGCAGGAGGGCGCCCGGTGGTCTCCAGATTGTGTGGGACCACCCTGTGATCCAGGCCATGAGGCCTTCAAAATCAGCATCTTCTCCCTTGGGCAGGGCTGGCCAACACTGACACATTTATTCTTAGCATATGTTTGTTTTGGGTTTGCGTGGTCACTCAACAAGTATTCATTGAGACAGGGTCCCTGACCTCAGGGAATTTACAGTCAAGTGGGGCAGAAAGATATGAAACAAGTAAGTACCCAGGCACATGGCTGCACCTGTAGCCACTGCTATGAAGGACAGAGTGTGGTGAATTAGGGAAGGCTGAGGAAGTGCAGCACTGGAAGGATCAGGAACTTGTTGGGCTGGGGCAGAGGGGGTACACGTGGGTATGTGTGCTCACGGGGAAAGAAACAGTGGCAGGGAGTGTTCCAGACAGAGGAAATGGTCTGTGTGAAGCTAACAGAAATCAAAAGAAGGGGACACAGAAAGGGAGGGGATGACAGGGGTTAGAGCTGGACCAGCAGGCAGGGCCACCCTGAGCTCTGCTGCACTGGCAGGTCATGGCAGGGGCTCCGCCCACCACCTGATGTTCCCGCTTTGCCTTCACCAGCTGAACCCTCCCACTCTTCAGATTAAGGAGACTTTCTACAGCTGTTGTGAGGCTTTGCATGGTGCCCTTTCAACCTGAAAGAGGCAATCTCTAGCAGCTGTGGCCTTGTACCCCCTTTCACACGCGAGGAGATGGGCTCCCAGGGAGGCCTTGTGCGGGTTCCCGCACCTCCCTGAGAGGTCTGGGCCACACCCACCCGTGCTGTGGCTTGATACAAAAAAAAAAAAAAAAGGCCCCAAAAAAGTCCAAATACGAAGCTTGCAGTGGATCTGCAGCCAGGTAAAGAAAGACATGCTGGTGAAAGCTCTAGCGACTTCCTGTTTCGGCGGCGGGATATTTTAGTGGTGGCATTAGGCCGAATAGCATTAATAACTTTGTTTCCTTTTCGAAGAAGTTTTCCGGGTTTTTTTTTTTGGGGGTTGGTTGGGCGGCAACCCCCACCTCTGCTTGTTGTCTAACAGCTTCTGGAGGTCTCTGCGCCAGAACAAGGGTGTGCTCTAAAAAAAAGTGCGTCTGGTCCCTCCACCACCTCAAACCTGATGCTGGTTAAAATTCATACACCTAACAGGGTCTGTTGCTGAAGGTGCTTGTTGGCAAATGGCTGGAGGCAGAAATTAAGACCTTGGAAGGACAGGGGAAGGCTGGGACAGTGACGCTCTGGCAGGGAGGGGCTCCTGTCTTTGCCCTTGAGTCTCTCTCAAGATGCTGGCTGCCCCACAGAATCCAGTGGGTGGCCCAGGCACCCTGCAGTGAGGTGGTGGGAGGTAGGAGGCTCTGGAGGGAGCAGGCAGGACCCATTTTAGTCTCTGGTGGTATAGTGGCCTGCCCAGGAGGGGCGCTAGCCGCTGAATCAATAGGATGAATGTAATGGCTAATGGCCTGCCCAGGAGGGGACTCGCAGCTGAGTCAACGGGATCAGGGAGAGCAAGTAACCAAGTAACTGAGGAGTAAGAACAAAGAAACTCGTATTAACTCTTATCAGCAGTTCCGCTTTCTTGCTTTCTTGCCAGCAGCAATGGTCCAAGTGGCAGACCACCCCTCGCCCTATATAGACAATTGTTCCCTACTGATTGGGGCCCAGAATTTGGAGACTGACTCCTCTGGGTCCGCGTGCATAAAATAAAGTTCCACTCCGTATACCCAAAAGTGATTGAGTTGTTTTCTGTAACAGTGGGAGTGCACCCCTCACCAAGACCACACCCCGCAGAGAAAGGGGGAGTATGCAGGACAGCCATAGGGCAGCAGCCCAACAACCTTGCTTGTTACCAAGTAGACCAGACCTGTCCATATGGTGCCTTGTTGTAAGACCCGACAATTAAAGTCGGAAGGAGCAGGTCTTTATTTACAACATTCCAACCTTGGGAGAGCTTAGAGCACCTCAGCTCGGAGCCCCCCTTTCCCACAAGACTCAGCACTTCCCATGCTCCCCACCAGGCTCTAAGCCAAAAGCTTCAAAAATTTCCCATGTTCTTATTTGGTCTTAATCCTGCTGTGCAAAGTTTTCCAGTCCCTCTGGAAGGTACTGAAGTTGCCATCCTCACACAGCAACTCTCTTCTTCAGTACCTGGTGTACGTGGTCATCAGCCTCCATATAATAGTCCAGGAAAGGCCCAAGTCCCGAGTGTCCAGGTAAAATCCAGGTGCAGCAGGACAGCATCTTGTAAGGAAGTCCTTTGCAGCTCCAGAATCCAAGCCACATGGACTCCTTCCTCACTCCACATAGCTTCTCCCTTCTCACTGCTCTCTTTCAAACCCTGTGGCAAAAATCCCTCGCTACAGACAGCACGCCTCCTCCCTTACTACTATTCCCTGCACGGCCAAGGGAGAATGGCTGCTGCGCCGAGTTTAAATCCTTGCCCCTGCCTCCTTCATTACCCTGTTTCTGGCTCCTCCCACACTGGGCCACATTTGCCTGTTCCTGGTAATCTGCCTTTCTCTGGCTGCCGTCGTTAGTCGGAGCAGGTGTGGTCCTGTGACACAGAGCGCATCGCCTCCACACTTCTCAAGCCAGCGCTGCAAACTCCTAGGTACATCACGGGTTAAAGTGGCACCCATCTCCCTGGCAGCACAGCTCTTTAACATAACTAAGAAGCTAGCCAAGTGGCCAAAGATATGCAAAATTTCCAAATTGCTATGCTTGGCTTTTCCATCCCCCAAGCCAAGGCCATGAGACTTTATTTCTAAAGGCAGCGGTACACCCCACATTATGCTCCCGACGCCCCACATCCCCTGAGGCATAATGCTTTCTGTCTGCTCCCCAGGCACATCTGCCCCTTTCTGCCTTAGCACCTCACACACGCTACCTGCCGGAGATGCTCTCTGTTATCTCACAGAATCCTGAGGGAAGCACTCCAGGGCTCACCCAGGCAGGATGGGCAGATTGGCTGAATTAGGGGTCCTGCAGACCATTCGTGGTAGCATTTTCTCAAGTGTCAAGTGACAAATTGTTTCAATGCGCCTTTGATCTCCATCCCCATTTCTTGTGTTCCTGGAGCCTGTTAGTGCACAGGTGTGAGGCACTTTCAGGTTGAGCCAGTGGGAGGGAAGCAGCCACCAGGCACGTGTAGCATTAGAGCTGGGGGGGGGGGGAGTCTGGGTTGGAGCTGGGACTGTGATTTGGACAAGTCACACCTTTGTTCTGACTGTCCATTTCCTCTGCTGCCAAAGGGTAAGTGAGTCTCCCTCGCTTGGCCCTTGGTCCTGGAGAAAGCCCGGCCATGCCGCAGCTCTCGGCCTGTGCACCGTCCCGACAGCACTCTCTTCTCCCCTCTGCCTGTTCACTTTGCAGTACGCCTGGGTTGAGAAGCACCTCGGCCCCGACTTTCTGGAGCAGGTGGTGCTGACCAGACACAAGACCTTGGTCTCTGCTGACCTTCTCATAGACGACCGGCCGGACATCACAGGCAAGAGGCCTGGGCAAGTAAGGAGCAGGTATGGATGGCTGGGAGCCACTCAGACAAACAGTGCATGGGGCTGGGCCTGTCCCAAGTGGCCTGCGCTTAGTCACCATCTGTGTCTGGCGTCCAGCCTTGAGCCTGGCACTGAACCTCTTTCTTGTTGGGAAGACAAGGTTCTTTTCAGCGTGTGGTCTGGGAGCTGGCGTCCCAGCTCTGGGCAGAACTCATTGGGTGGCCTTGAGCCCGTTACACCAGGGAGCTTTGCCTTCCCATGTTAAATGAAGATGCAACTCTGGCTTCCAAATGTTTATTTTCATCAGAAGAACCTCCTTTTTTCCTAAAAGCAATTTGAATGGAACCTAATGTATAAAACAGAAAAGTGAAGGTGGTTTGGGAGCTTTATTTGTCCCTTTTGCTTATGGATGTCCCCTCCCAAAAAACCAACAAACCAACCTTAAACTCTCTTTTAAAAGAGAGGGAAATTTATTTTCCTGAGAAGGTGGGGCAGGAGGCCTTCAGGCATGGCTGAATTTAGACATCCAGACCTTAGTCACATTCAGCATCTTTATCTCCTGGCTCTACTCTGGTGTGCCGCACACACAGGCAGGCTCTTTCCTCCTGGTAGCCATTCACAGTGTTGGAGTTAAATCTTATAAGAGAAAAAGGACCCCTCAGTGGGGAAATAACAGCGTATTTCCCCCCTAATGGCTTTTTGAGCTGGTTTGGGAAGCACGCCCACCTCTATACTTAGTCCCTATTTCCACAGGACAGGATCACAGTGCACCCAGACCTGACCTCCCAAACCACACAGTTTCTCAGGGAGAGTCAGGGTACAGTGCCAGCTGGGACTGTGATCATGAGGGTCCCAGAGACCCCTGCGACTTCCATCTCCAGCCATGGGAAGCAGGGAAGGGGCCTGTGCAGAAGGACCTGGGGGCCAGGCTGTAACCGAAGGGGCAGTGCCAGTGTGCACATGTGGACTAAAGTTTGGGGGAGGGGCCCCACAGGGCCCATGGCCAACAGCCAGCGCTGGCCAGTGTCAGGGTCACCAGGCATGGAGACTGGAAGGCCAGGCGTCGGCAAGGCTCGGCCTTGGACAGTGACTGTGGTGACAGTGAGCGGCATAGTCACTGCCCGGTCCCACTGTGCACTGTGCCACTGCTTGTTGGGGACACCTCATTTAACCCCTTGAGCCCCATGAGATGAGTGCCAGTGCAGTCACCATGGACCTGACACGGGGGCCCCAGGCGGTCAGAGATGAGCTGCATGACAGGAGACCCTCTGGTATGGGCCCCAGGCGGCCTGTCCAGGCTCCTGCATTAGACCCAGTGCTGCTTTCCCACCCGCAGGGGCGAAGCCCAGCCCCAGCTGGGAGCATATACTCTTCACAGCCTGCCACGACCGGCACCTGCCACTGCAGCCCGCCAGCCGCAGGCTGCTCTCCTGGGCGGACGACTGGAAGGCCCTTCTGGACAGCAAGCGGCCCTGCTGAGGGGACTGTGCTATGGGCTCCTCCATGGCGCTCAGAGTCTAGGGGCTGCTATTCCGGTCCAGAGGCTCCGTCTCAGATACCTCAGGCCCACTGCATATCTCCTCCCTTGTCCCAGCCCCGCCAGGCCTTAAACTGATCTTGGGGCAGGACTGGCCCATGGGCACTGGATAAGACTCATGGCAGCCCGGCAATGTAGGTGGGCCTTAGGCTGTGGCCAGGCTGCTCCAGATAAGGGGGGCAAGGTTATCGCTCAGAGGACTAACAGTCCTCCTTCCCTCTCTCAGGCTGTCCCTGCTTCCCCAGACTGGTGGCCCAACCTGGCAGTGAGGATGCCAGCTGCCTCTTGGTCGGTGACCCCTGCGATGAGCAGGGTCAGGTGGTGTGACCCCTCACACCCTCAGCCATGGTTCCTGACCCTTTGCCTATCCAGTCTGGGGCCTGCCCCCTCACTGAGCTCCAGGGCCATGCATGCGGCTCTGCCTTTGACCAGCCAAAGGGTCCTTATCCCTCATCCCTGGTCCCGCTCAGGACCCAGCAGAGTCATCAGGCTTGAACATTTGTTGAAAAATAAATGATTTTTGTGTGTCACCTGAGGTTGTAGCCTCCTTTGGCCTCCACCCCAAGATCCTGCAGCACCAGGCCCCGGCACAGTCACGCAGCCTGTGAGGACCTGAGCCATCATCCTGCTGCACTGATGCGAAGCTGAGGAGGGTGCGGCTTCCCCGCCCTGAGCGCTGGGTGCTGTGTAGGGGCTGAAGTGGGTAGGGCCTTGGTAGTAGTGGGCCTTGGCCACCCCAACTCCACACCCCACACTAATGGTCAAGATTCACAAGTGCCACCCTGTCGAGTGCCCCCTTCCCATACCCACTCCGTCCCCTGCCCCAGTCCAGAGCAGCGCCCCTACACCTCTGCGCTGCTCCCACAGCTGTGCTCCTGTAGGGTCCCATGGGCTGCGTGAGGGAGGAGCAGGCTGACGTTAGAGTCTTAGTTCTTGTTCCCTTGACCTACTGGAAAGCGGGTGGCTAAACAACCAGCTCGCCACGCTTTCTCATGTGATCTCAGGGGCCTTTACTCGTCCACTTCCTGCTCTGCCGCTGCCCTCTCCTTCACTCCCCTTGCAGGGAACCCCTAGTTGCCCCATCTCTGGGATCCTGGCAGGCTTTCAACCCTCGGTGACAGGCACTCTTGAGTTTCCGGGGAGCAGGGCAGGTGAGACGAGAGATGGGGGGCCTGAGGCTCAGGGCTGGCAGAGCACTTGCCTTTCCACTCTCAGGCTATCAGGAGCCTGAGCTTGTCACCCCAAATTAGAAAGGGAGGACTCTTGGCTAGGCAAAAGCAGGGCTCCCTCCTTGTCTGGCTTTATCCCTTGGGGGACAGAGTAGGGGCCTTTGCAGTTCAGTCCAGATGAAGAGTATTTGCTGTGCCACTAAGTGGCCCTGAGGCCACCTGGCCCAAGCAGGGCTGTGTCTAGAACCCTGGCATGAGGCCCTGGAAGGAAGCAGGACCTGGGGGTACTGGCTCCTCGGCTGCTCTGAGATCCTCACCCTGCATACAGGAGGACGCCGCCCCTGGCCGAGGGTCGGGAGACCCTGCCCAGTGAGCAGCACGGTGCCACCCTCTCCCAGCTGGCTCGCTCTGCCCTCCTCCCCATCAATAGCAGTTCCTGCCCCTCCAGCCTTCCATGCCCCCCTTTCCAAGAGCCTTCCTGCTTAGCATGGTCAGGTCTAGACTAACCAGGATCCTCTGAGACCCCCAGTGCTGACTGTCCAGAGAATTGCAGACCCTGGCCCAGTGGGAACAGCATCTTCCCTTGCACTTGGCCTTCCATGGGGGAAGGAGATCTGCCAGTGTCCCTCCATGAAGGGTGTGTGCTGACACCAGGGTGAAGCAGTGAACCAGGTGCACCTGGCCCTGACCTCCCTCAAATATCATTGACCTTCAGACCTTAATACTGGGGAGCAGAGAAGCTACTTCATTCATTTCTGTTTTGGGTCCTCACTCTGCTGATGACAAGTTTAATCCCACTGGGTCCTGTCTTAGTCTCTTCCTCCTCCTCCTTCTGGTCAGGGAGTGGCTTGCACTGGGGAGTAGACTTGCTGTGTGCAGGGACGGCAGTGGTGAGGGTGTCTGCACTCCATGGTCCCCTCATGCTGCCGTCACCAGGCCAGTGGGTGCTGACACTGATGGGATGGCCAGTTCTCTTGAGCTCGGTTGTGAGACCCCACTTCTACTGGATGCCCCTTACCTGAGAGACAGCTGCTCCTGCTGAGGCAGTGAGACACCGCTGCCTGCTCACCTCCCACAGCCCTTTCTTCCCTGTCCTGGCCTTTGCCTGGCCGCTGCTCACGCTCAGCCCCAACTCCGGGTCTGCTGCTGACAAAGCTGTAACAAGGGTGCTCTGCTTTAGATCCCCCAGAGGCTGACCCTTCCAAAATCTTTTCTTTTAAACAGATCTCTTCCATGAGCATTAACGGCAGGACTAGAAACTCTGAAGCTGTGGGTCGCCACCTTTGTTCTCTGCTAAGCTAGAGGTAGCAGCCACTTTAGCAGCCTTTAGGTTAAAGGAGAAAAAATAATTTCAGCGGCAAATCATCCCAGACAAGCAGTAATAAACAACCCACTGTGATTAGTATGAGGGCCACAATTCCAGGTGCTGGGGGAGCAGGTGGAGTAGGACCCTGGCCAGCCCAAGGTTGGAGGGTGCTCCTGGCAGGTCACATTGGTAAGACCTGGGTGGAAGAGGAAAGAGCATCTCCGGCTGGTGGAGGAGCATGCAGAGGCCCCGGGGCAGGAAGGGTTTGCTGTAGAGCCTGCAGGAAGCAGGCAGCAGGCCTGGGATCCAGAGCAAAGCAGGGAGGGTTGGGGCTCGGCCTGCAAGGGCACTCGCTGGCAGTGATGGTGCTGGGATGGCAGGGGCTAGGCCCACAAAACTGTTTGATTTTCTTTTTGTCACACAGGATACACTCAAGTGAAATGAAAGTGACTTTCTTTACAGCTTGAGAAGGCTGTTTTGCTTCAGAACCATGAAATGCACTGCAGAAAAGGAAGTCCATGTTTGCTGACCCCGGTATGTAGTGCTGAGCCAGTGTGGTCCCTTGCCTTCTCCACTGCTGGCCTTGAAACACCTCAGATCTCACCCTGGGTGGAAAGGTTGGGAAGCCTCAGGGCTGCAGGACTGGAAGCCCTGGAAGGAGTGAGGGAACTCTGGGTCAGCCAGAGGTTTGGGGCAGAAAGGCTCAGTGTAACTTCTTTACCTTCCTGGATTCCGTGTGGGACCCTTTCCAGCATCACAGCAGCAATGAGAGCTGTTTTCTAGCACTTACTGTGCTCTGGATACTGGTAAGCACTGTAGGTGACCTCATGACTCTCTTCGCAGTAACCAACGGGACTGTGGGCCTGGCAGGGTCAGAGCTCCTGACGGAGGGTGGGCCAGGCCCCTGGTGCCAGGCATCCAGCCAGGCACTGCACTCTGTGGCTTGTGCTGTGACCTCCAGTCCTGATGGCTGACCTAGATTCCCAGAAGGATCCAGGGTCCATGGGTAAAGTGCTGTCTCTCTTGGGCTGGGCCTCCATCTAAAGGTGGATATTCAGGGCCCAGCCTGCAGCAGAAACAGGCAGACAGGTGGGAGCCGGTCAGGCCAGAGCAGGTGGTTCCCAGGACCAGAGGTCTAGCTGACCTTGCCATTGGTGACAAGCCCAGGGCAGGGGAGAAGAAGGAGGGGAGCTCACTGATTCCATGGGGCAGGTGGAGGGAAGGGCATATGTCGTGGAGACAAGGACACTTTGTAAATACCCCCTGTTGTCTGGATTTGCCCTTGTCCTTCCCTGCATTCCTGCCATTTGAGCAAAGCTGTGAGGCCCCCTGGTTCTGGACAGGTAGTGCAGGTCTGCTCTGGAACAGAAAGCCTGTGGGCTGAAGGAAGAGGAGGGAATGGCCCGGGTAAGCCCCTCAGGAGAGAAAGTGGCCTTCCAGTTTGGGATGCCTCAGCTGGAACCAGGTCCCTGGGATAGCCCCCCCCCGCCCCAGCCCACACTGAAGCACCTGTGCCTGGGCATGAGACGAGATTGAAATTCGAGCAGAAACCCTGGCAGGGTGAGGTGGCCACCCCACGCAGCTATGGCACCGAGAGCAGATGGTCTGAAGTGTGCCCCAGGACCCCACCTCCCTCTCGGCACCTCAAGGAAAGGATTCAGAGTCCCCTCAGCCTGTGGAGATGGATGAGGATGCTGGTCAGCAGCCCAGGGGGTGGCTACCAAAGACAGGCAAGGTGACCCTGGGGCTGCCTGGGCTGTGAGCAGACCTCACTCATGGCCTGTGTGTGACCTTGGTGGCTGGAACTCGCTTGGCCCTGAAAGCAGGAAGGGCGGTGCAACCAGCACATTCAGCAGAAGGCCACTGCTGGATCCAGTTGTCCCCTTAGCAGAACTAAGCGCTTCTATAAAGACTCTGAGTTAGAGACCAAAGAAGACCGTTTTAGGTGGAAAGAGACTAAGTGTTAGTTGACAGTGAAGAACACTGCAGTGATACCTTATCAGTGACCAGTCACAATTAATGACAAACTCACACATGCACATCGGAGTTTCAACACGTGAATTTGGCCCTTCCTGTAACCTGCCCAGAAAGCCAGGGCTCACAGAGGTTCACTGACAAGCCCCAGGCCACTCAGCGGGCAGAGCCTGTAAGGAAGACCCAGAAGGCAGCTGGACAGTGGGAGGGGCCCTGATGAGTAACTGGAGAGGGGCAGGTTGTGTCAACCCCTTGGGGCATGACCTTAACAAGGCCACTTCCCCCTTTTCCAGAGTTGGTTAGCGTCTGTGAGGAAGGGCTGCAGGAAATAGGGACAGACAGTCATTTAGTTCTTTATTCCGGAACCTTGCTGCTGGGGGTAAGGGCGACCGACTTACTCTGTGAAACAAGGTGGAGGCTCGGCAGTAACCAAGGGGGAACCAGGGGTGCCTGTTCAGATCTGGCTGCCAGGGGCCAGCGAGACTCACCTGAAATACTCCACGGCAGTCAGTGTGGGGGTGGGGGGCGGCACTGGGGGTCCTGGAGGGCACAGGCCATGGCAGGAAGGGAACGAAAGCCAAATGCCCTGAGTTCCCCTTGGGCCCCCCAGGCTAATGGAGCAGGTCAGCCCTGGCTGTGGGTGTCAGCCAGGCTGAGGGCCAGTACCCAGCCCACCTGGCCAGCAGAAAACCTTGTCTCCAGCCATAAACCTCAAACACCCACCATCGTCAGGCCTTAAGACGGCCGAAGGACGACAGTCATCCTGCCTCTGAGCTGGGAGCTTGTGCAGGTCCCAGCTGGCCTATACCTAAACCACCAGTTCTCCCTGCTGCGTTGGAGCTGAAGCAGAGGCTCCTTAGCACTCAAGGAAGACCCTCTGCACTGCTGCCCCGCCTCCCTCAGGTACCCTAGAGTCCTTGCAGTCCCTTGGAGGTACCTTGCCTGTGCCTTGGCACATGCCATCTGCTTCCAGTTCTGGAAGGCTTTCTGTACAAAACCCAGCCTCTGGCCTTTGGTGGGGAGTCAGGCTGCCATTCCCCCAAGCCCTGCCCCAGTGTGTGTCAGCAGCTGCATTTGTGGGGTTTTGTCCACAGCTGCCCAGTCTGGGTGCTGGGCCTGGCAGAGGGAGAGGCTGCCCTTTGTCACAAGGCTGCAGTCCTCAAAAGGCTCATCTGGGACTGTTGTGAAATGACTCTGAAGGACAGAAGTGCATATAAACAGAAACCAAATCACCTGCCCAATGAACACCTTTGGCAAGTGGGATGAATGATTTTTTTAATCCTTGATTGGATTCAGCAAAAACTGGCTGAGACCCACAGGCCGGAGCCTGGAGGAGGCCATAAACGAGCAAGGCATTTAAAATTTAGAAGCCAGGACAGAAGTGGGGCTTCAGAGATGCAGCCTGGGATGCAGAGCGTTTCTACCCCAATTCTGTGGCTCCCTCCCGGCCTTGTTCTTGTAAGACGAGACAGAGCAGGTGATGCAGGCCCGCGGCGGAAGCTGCAGTTCCCAGGTATGGCCACAGAGTGGCGACAGACAACCAGTTCTGGCTGATAGCCCTCCTGGGCCCCACCTGCCTGGTGTTCACGTCTCATCCTGGTGTTCCCAACCGCCAGCATCTCTTTTGGACCTCCTCTACATTCTGGAAACTTCTGGGGGCAGGGCTTGGGTTGTGTGCAGACGGCATCTCAGCTAATGACGGCTGTGTTAATGGATGAATCCCATCATCCCTGACTCCCACCTAAAAGAACAATGTGTAGGGGCACTTAAGGCCCTTGGAACTGAAGCAGAGATGGTCCTGCCCTGGCCCTCCAGGAGAAAGCAGAACTGTGGGGCCCTTCCTCATGGGACCTCACTGCTGTGGAGCCCCAGGCGCGCTTCCTGCCTCTGCCTCTTCTTCACAAGGCACTGCATACCAGCCAGAGGGGCAAATTAGAGCAACAGCATTTTTTCAGGGAACTTTTATGCCTTCCACCTGCAACAGCCCAGGAGTCAGTCTGGCCTGGGGACACCTGGTGGCTGTTGTGGTTGAGCAGTGCTAGGCAGAGCTTTGAATAAATGTCCTATCCCTCCTGCGAGCATGCTGGAAGACTTGTCCCCACCCGAGCACTCGTGTTATTTCCTGACCCCTGCTGGCATTTTAGTTCCTGACCTCTGACCCTGAACAAGGCATACTATCTTACTATCAATGTCACTGGCTCCACCATCCCTCACACTCAACCTTGCCCTGTTCTCCCACCTACCTCACTCCCAGCCTACAGTTCCCTTTCCTCTCCACACAGCTCTCACTCCTGCTTGCCTCTGTCTTCCCCCAGACAGTCCTCCCAGACATCCAGTCCCCAACATGGGGACACCTGCCTCTCCCCATCCCCTCAGCACTACCTGCCTGAACCACTGACTCCAGACTCAGATTTGAGGACAGGTGTTTCCTGTCTCGGTGAACGGGGAGACACTGGGAGAATGGGGGAGGGACTCACATTTATTGAGGATGTGCCAGACACTTTATCATGCCACCGATCTTCCTACATTACTATAAATTGTGGTAAAAATAACAGGTCATTTTAATGTTGTGAAAATAGTGGCTGAGAAAGTGGAGCCCAGGTTCTGTTTGACTCCACAGGCCTTTTTGCCATTCAGAGCTGCCTAAGGCTACAGAAGTGGGAGTCAGGTGGGGCGCTGGCTCTCGCTGAAGCCTCCCCCATATATATCCCCCAGTCCCAACCACATGGGCAGGAACAGTGACGGCACCTTCAGAGTGGAAGGCAGCTGGGCCCAACGGGGGGAGACAGTAGTGGGAGGGGTGGCTCCTGCAAAGGGCGTGACGGGACAGAGTCCCTGGGCACTCTAGAGAGCCCTGGGTCCCTGGAAGAATGATTGTTTGTGGTGCCTCAGTAGGGGCCACCAGGTGAGTGAACCCTTTTCCACAGCACATGTGCATAAAGCACACATACAGGCCCTCACACGCATGCACATGTGCACGTGCCTGGGCCACACAGAGAACACCAGCATCTGTGTTTTGGGGGAGTGGGGAGGGGTGAGTGTGGGTTCTAGGATGGAGGAGAGATGGAGGACCAGGGAGGATGGAAGCCCCTAGCACAGAATAATAGGGCTCATCCGGTAGTGCAGGCTGTGGGAAACCCATGGGATACTCGCAGCTAAATGACTTCAGATAACACAATGAGTCCCATGAACGGTGGGCATCAAACTCCCAAACAAGAGGACTGACGCCCAGGGAAAGGGAGTCAATGTGATCAGAATGAGGATTCAAAACAAAGGTGGTCGATATCCTGGAAAAGATGTGCTAGAATATTGGATACTCAAAAAGAACGAGTAGAGAATTTAGCAAATTAAAATCTGGTCATTGGGTAATAAACACTAAATGGGCTGAAAAGCAGAAACAGCGAGTAAATGAATTAGTGGATTAAGCTGATGACTCATCCAATACAGCCCAAAAGAACAAAAAGATGGAAAGTACAAAATAAAAAGAGACATCGATGACGAAATTTTGTTTCCTAGTGCAAAAGGTGACAGGAACGCAGAGCAGGATTCTCCTGGAGCGAAGACTGGAATCGTCCCAGGACTCTGGTTAATCAAAGACCCGTGGTGCCGGGCAGGGTGGATGAAGAGGGGTCACTGCTGGACAGTGGTGACATTCTAGAGCACTGGGATGGAAAGTTCAAAGTATTTCTAGACACAAACCCTACTTCCTGCAAAAGAATGTAATAATGGCAGCAGAAAGACAATGAAGCAATTATCTTCAAATTCTGAGGGAAAATAATTTCAAACACAGAATTCTATACCCAGCCAATGTAAGAATAAAACACATCTGGAAGACATGTGATATCTCAAGTGTTCAGCATTGAAAAGAAAATTTCATTTTGAAACTATTATTAATTGATGTGCCCTAGCAAGAAAATTTCATCCAATAAATGGAATACAAGAAACAGTGGTGAGCAAAGAACTAGTGAAACATCACATTTAAATAAATGTTGATTGCTTAAAACTTAGTAACAATCTGGAATCAAAATCTCAGATATTATCTACCAAGGAGTCAAGGGGCTTGTGGGGCAGAGGAGAGTGGAAGTGTCTGAAGCTCTGGTCTTGTTGGGACATGGGGAGGGAGACAAGTGAAATGGCCTCTGCTTGGTATGACGCCTTTTGCTGTCATCCTGCTCTCACCATGACCCATGCGCATGCTGTTCCCTGGGTGACTGAGTGTCTCCAAGATCACAGCCTGACTTTCTCAGATCCATCTGCACCTGGCACAGGGACTGGTGAGCATCTGCAGGACATAAATAAATCATGTGCAAATTGCAGTGACAGAAATGGGTGAACTGATATCCAGGGACCTATCTCCCTCCTTTAGCTCTGAACTCTCTGGGCAGTAGAGCAGCCTCCTAGGTGGGACTTCCAGAAGGACAAATGTATTTCAAGGGACCAGAGAGGAAGAGAGACAAAGTAGTTGTCTGTCACCCTCCTGGGAGGTAAAGTACCCTCTGGAAAGCTTAAGGGGCTTCCTGGAAGAGGCAAGCCCAAGGTAGCTGACTTGTCCTGCCCCACTGGAGTCTTCTAATCCACTCCTCCTGGGACCCAGAGACCCGGCCTATGCCCCTTCCTGCAGGGGCCCTCTGCCCTGGTTCTTAAGTCCAGGAGCAAGACACAGGAAACAGGGGCAAGGTGGCCAGCTCTGCTCAGGGACACTCATCAGGCTTTGCCACACTCCTAAGCTCTGCCTCCTCCTGCTGCATACTCAGGCCAGCCCCTTCCTAGCCTAGCAGGTCTCTGTGCAGCTCTGTTTTCACAGCCCTGGGATGGCTGGTGAAAACATCGGAAAGGACACGACAGCCCTGGCCCTGTGGCTCAGTTGCTCTGAGCGTTGTCCCAATACACCAAGGTTGTGGGTTTTATTTCTGGTCGGCACACACAGGAATCAACCAATGAATGCAGCAATGAGTGGAACATCAATCCAATCAATGTCTGTCTGTCTGCCCCCAACCCTTTCCTCTCTCTAAAATCAACTAATAAAAAATTAACACAGAAAGACAAAAATTACAAAAAAATAGCTGGGTACCCACTCTGGTGTATCGAAAGCAGAATGACATCTGCCTTTTGTTTTGCTGAGCTGAGTCCTATTCCCTGACCCCTCACCTTGGCCAGGGGCTCAGGAGCCTGGTTCAGGCTCAGCTTCACTGCTAACCACCTGGGTGACCTTGGCCAAGCCCCTTCCCCCATTGTGCCTTAGTTTCCATGATGTGACAAAGAGAAGTTTGGACACGCTGATTCTCATTTAACTGTGAGTGATTAAGAACTTTTTCTTTGCAGGAGATAGTAGGGAGTTGATGCAGACACAGGCCCACAGTGAATGTCTCATGTTGTTATGGATGAGACACAAGACATTCACGTGGACTACTGAGTCCTGTGGGGGAGAATGGCGAGCATGGCTTTTCCCTCAAGGGGAGAAAAAGCAGTGGCTCTTGCCTTGACCGGCCTTTATTGGGTGTCTCAGCACATTACATGATGGTCCTCATTTACTATGCACAGGTTGGCGTTAGGTGGTTACTTGTTACAGACAACAAAGGAGCCAGTGCCACTAATCACATCACAGAAGAGGGATATTTTCGAACGAAAAGAGAAAAGTAGTTGAACCAGTTATACTCATCCTTGGAAGGTTTAACATGGATTTTAGGAAGTTACATTAAGCACTTGTTATCTCAGTTTGGGTGAGGGAGTTTTAGCAAAAGCAAGTCTCAAAGTGGCCTAGGCACAATGCAGGCCTGATTCCCCACAGGAGAACCTACCTGTGGGCGTGAGTCCTGTGCATCTCCGAGTGGGAGCTGGGCCCATGCCATGCAGAACTGTCTCCTACAGGGATGCAGCTTTCTCCTTTCATCACTCCCTCCTCCTCTGTCTCTTTGACCAATTTCTCTGAAGAAGCTCTACCATTTGCTCCTGAGGAAGGGTCCCAGTGGCCCTGTGCCATGGGTTTTGAGGCTGTGGGAACAGGAGCCAGCAGTTCTGAGTCCTAGTCTGGACTCTTCTGAAACCCTTGTGCATGCATTGTGACATGGGCCACACACATCCATCAGGGAATGATGGCCACCCTGCTGGCCTCACACAGTCTTGATAGCACTTGGAGTCCCTTCAGTGCCACCATGTTTCATGTCCTCAGTCCAGGTGTTAACTGAGCATTCAGGGAGCCTGAAAACACAGCGCTGACGCGTGGGGTGGGGACGGCTACCTGGGTGAGGCATCTCTGAGTGAGTCCTGCTTGGGCGCTTTGGCACCTTCTGTTCTCAGTGTGTGTGGGTGGGGGGTGTCTCCCAGGACGTAGCAAAGCTTCACCCCATTACCTCTTCTGATGCAGGTTGTGGTGGCCATACTAATACCTTCATCCAGCGTTCTTGGCAAAATGACCTTATCTCTCACTTCAAATCGGGGTGGATGAATAACTCACTTTAGAGGAATCAAATGCGTGCAAAGCAACCTGGGTCCAGGACAGAAAAAGCACTGTGGTTTCTGCTTCTTTGCCAGAATGTCATGGAAGTGGTGCAGCTGTCTGGAGTCGCCATGCTGTGGGGAAGCCCAATTAGTCCACATGGATAAGCTTGGAGGTCACACCAAGAGAAGGAGAGGAGGACCTGCACCCAATGGCTCAGGATGAACTGCATGAAAGATTGCCCAGTTGAACCCTCCCAGAATTCCTGGCTCACAGATACTGTGAGAAACAATAAAGTGTTGTCTTAGCCCTTAAGTTTTGGGTTGCACTATTATGCAACAATAGTAATATGCTCAGAGATGGGGAGTGCAGGGTGGAGAGCAGAGTCTCCTTCACAAATCTTCAGAAGGACCATGGCCTAGAGCTGGAGTGATGGCTGAGCTGTGGACCCTTTGCTAAGCTGCCTCTGCGGGCCTTAGCGCCTCTTCTTTCAACTCAGGGAGAGAAGGACAATGTCGTGACCAGGTTGACTAGTGCTCACTAGCTCCCATTCTCACTTCCTGGGCACACAGGAGGCACAATCCATGCTCCATTCCCCAAAGCCAGGTATGGCCACGAGACTTCTTAGGCAATGAAATAAGAGCAGATGTGATCGATGCAGCCTCCTAGAGAGCCAGTGTGTGGTTCTCCGTGTCCTCATTTCTGCCTGGGCAAAGCCAAAGGCCTCATTTTGAGATGTTGATGTCATAGGGTAGTACAGCATCACTTAGTCTGTGTCCCTGAAAATCTGAAGAGAAAGACCCATTGTGATTTGAGTTGTTTTTTTGTTTGTTTTTGTTGTCATTACTGCAGCAAAAAATAAGTATTTTGACTGATTCGATGATGAAAACAAATCATGAGAACTAAAGACTTCTTGTTGCTGAGAGCCTGGGTCATCATGGGTGTACAATTGTAATGCTAGCTCTTCATGTAATATCAGGTCCTGTGTCTTCAGAGTAGCGGTCCAATCACCAGGTATAGGGGTGAATCCCCTTTTTTTTTTTTTATTTTCACCTGAATACAAATCTATTGACTCTAGAGGAAAAGGAAAAAGGGGTAGAGAGAGAGAGAGAGAGAGAGACACTGGTTGCCTCCCATATACGCCCCTATCAGGGATTGAACCCACAACCTAGGCATGTGCCCTGACCAGAAGTCGGGCCCACAGCCTTTTGGTGTGCAGGATGATGCTTCAACTAACTGAGGCACCTGGTCAGGGCAGCAGGTTACTTCTGTGGGCAGCTGAGGTTCAGTCCTGCTGGGGACTTGGGGACCTCTTGGGTGACTGTGTTCAACCTACTTCAGATTGCCCCAACCCAGAGGGTTGGGAAGATGAGGGTTTGCCTATCAGCTCCCATCATTCTGTGGAGCTTTGAATGATTCACCCCAAGATGTGCCTCTGTGGTAGGCAGATTATTTTGAACTAAAGGCAATTTTAACCACAGGTTCAAGACAAACTTCTGCCCCCAACCCCTTGACTACTTAGGTGAACTTGAATTATGGACCTTGCCCATATAATGGTTATCAGAGAAAACCTCTCCATCTATAAGGTGGGCAGACTTCCATTCACTAACCACCTGCTCTTCTTACCATCCTGCACTGAACCTGTGAGGCCCTCAAGGCCCTTTTCCTCACCCTGGCTCAGAATGTCACACAGCCTCGTTCCTGTTCAGTCTCTGAGCCTCTCTGCCTATGGGCTTTCTGCCTCTCTCACATGTGTGGGGTCCCATACATATGTGTGTATTTAATTTGGTATTTTCTCTTGCTAATCTGTCTCATGTCACTTGACTGTTAGACCAGCCAAAAGAATCTGTTTTTCCTTCCACAGACACTTCTGTTATCCACTGATCAGAAAAGAAAACTGAAGTTCAAACAGGGTGCCCTGGGCCTCAGTTTCCACATCTGCAGCATATGGAGTTTGGTAAGAAGAGACCTTGGCCGGGCAGCCTCATAGTCTCTGCCTCCGTCCTGTGGATGGGGACAGGGGGAGCACGGGGAGCAGTGCCAAAGGCAGGTTTTTCCAAAACCAGCTGTTTGCATCCAGCTGGCAGCAGGTGCTACTCGAGGCCGAGGGGTGGAGGGAACCCTACCACCCCTGGAGTAGAATGACTGGTCTCCTTTCTTTTATACAATCAGATTTTTTTAAAGGGAAGAAAACTAAAGGGAAGTGTAACCAGTCATTCGATTGCAGAAACTTTGCACAATCACCACCCCCCTGGCAAAGAAACTGCCCCAGGGCAACCCCCTGGAGGCTGTGGAGAAAGGCTTGGTGTTTAGACAGACCTGGCTCAGATCCTGACTCTGCCACTTGTAAGTTGTATAACTTGTGACAAGGTTTTGGCCATTCTGAGTGTTAGTTCCTCCTCTGTCACCTGGGAGTGATGGTTAACAGTCACCATTGGCTTGTTGGGGAACCTATTTTCCCCAAGAGAAGGGCTATAAAATCCCCGGCCTAGGACCTGGCCCTCATGGGTGGTTGAGAACATTAGCCTCTCCCCTTCCTCATCTAGTGAACCCTGTTTGTCTTTCAAGGTCCAGTGGCTTCTCAGTAGAGATTTTCCAAAAACCTAGATAAGAGTGAAAAGTGCAAACACTCCTAGAGTACCAGAAATCACGGTACTCTTTGTGCTTTGCAATAATAGTCATTGAGTTCTAGTGGGAGAAGGGGGGAGAAGGTACAGAAAATAAGTAGCATAGATGGTAGGTAGAAAATAGATAGGGGGAGGGCAAGAATAGTAGGGGAAATATAGGATCTAAAGAACTTGAGACACGTGTTCATGAACTAAAGGGGGCGGAATGGTAGGGGAGGGGGGTGTGCAGGTGGAGGGGAATGAAGGGGGGAAATAAAACAACTGTAATGGCATAATCAATAAAATATATTTTAAAAATAGCCATTGAGTTCTCCCATTAATGCCATAAAGCAGCTCATTTATCATCATAGTACAGAGAGATGCACTGATTTGCCCAAAGTCACACAGCAAGTAAGTGGTAAAGTCAGGATTTGAACCCACTCAGCATGGCAGATCTCTGTGGATTTGTCCAGTCTGGATATTTCCATATAAGTGAAAGCTCATACTATGTAGCCTTTTGTATCTGGCTTCTTTCACTCAGCATAATATCTTCAAGCCTCATCCATGTTACAGCAGGTGTGTGTACATCCTTCCTTCTGGTGGCTGCATAACACTCCATTGTATTCTGTTTATATTTTGTTTATCCACTCATTTGTCGATGGACATTTGGGTTGCTTCCACCTCGGGCCATTGGATTAGTGCTTCTATGAACACCTGTGCACCAGCTTTTGTTTGAATACCAGTTTTGAAGTCTTTTGTGTGCACAGCTAGGGGTGAATTTCTGGGTCATGTGGGGACTCTGTTTTACGTCTTGAACAGGAAGACTTGAGCTATTTATGAACAGCTGTGGGGTTGTAGCTAAAGTGATGGTTCTGCAATGCCATGGGCCTCTTACTAAATGGGAACATAGCACAGCAACATCACTGAACTTTCTCAATCATCTCTCTGCCTTGCCTGGTCCCTTGCCATGCTGTCTTGTTGGAGCCATTCAGGTCCTTTCTAAGCCTCCCTCCCCTACCACCCTTGAGATCCAGGGGATATCTTCCTTCTGGCAAGGCTGACCTATAGGGTTTGACCCTGCAGGGTCCTCTACAGGGGTGAAGTGAAGGTTTCAGCACCCCTTCTAATTGAGTCCAAACAGATAGGTCAAGGTATTGGGACTCCTGGGTCCCCAGACTCCCACATCAGTACATCAATGGTTCCCTGACAGTTCCTTACCCCACCCCCATTTCCCTCCCACTCCCAGGCCTGGGCACACAGCTGAAGGCAGCTGTGAGCGGCAGAGCTGCAAGGAGAAGGCTAAGGAGGTCCTCGCGCCAGAAGCCTGTGGTTCAGTCACTCACCCAGCAACCACACAATACGTACTGTATTGAGGCACCATCTCAGGTGTCAAGGATACAGTGCTGAGCAACACAGGTTAGGTCCCATGGACAGTGTAGTCTAGTTTCTTTGACAAGTCCAATAAGACTCATTCTACCAGGTTCAGGCAGGAACCCAAGAAACCTTACTGCTTGTTGGCGAATCTGGGCCTTCTATGTGGATATTTTGTAGCCACAAGATGCCAAATGGTTCAAGGTAGCTGTCATATTAGTTAAATGATGCATGTTTGTATTGTAACAGAGTTCCTTCTAGTTTTAAGTCTTCTAAGTCCTGGCTCAGGGTCTCCCAAAAATCACTGGGGAGTTCTTGAAGCCTTGTGGTAAGACTGTCCAGCAGTACTGAGTCTTGACCCGAGACTCCGGGTCCTGCCATTTAAAAGCAAGCAACAGTTGAGAGTCCTGGTCAACCGGAATGCAAGAGAAAGCATATTTTCAGTCCAATACAGAATACCAGAGGCTGTGCCCAGGTATACTGTTCTGTATAATGTCATTTATGGCCCTTAAATCTTGTATTGTATGAGGAGCAGAAGGGCCAAATGAGTCCGTATTCCTGAAATTTCTGAATTATTGGGCACATCCCTTCTAGGGTCTCCTTTTGCAAGGGTACTGCCTCCTATCAGGAGCCCCTGCCCCTGGTTTGAGGTCAGCTTTTGCAGGGGAGGCTCGCTTAGCCCTCCCTGGCCTTCCAGCATTGCACACAATGGGGTTCACTGATTCTCAATTCCTTCTAGCCAGAGTCGCTTTCCTCCTCCTTCCTTTGGTTACAGAAGGAACAGCTGGGCTTGCTCTGGAGGGTCCTGTAGGTCAAGCTCTTGTTCTTCTGGAAAGAGAGTGATTTGAGCGTGCAGTTTTGACAACAAATCCCTTCCCAGGAGAGAGAATACATATCTCCCATAGCATATTCGAACGGCTTTAAGAAAAACTGGCTTTCAGGGCTTCTAGAAATTCCAGTTACAGTTCAGCTAGAGTTCTGCTGACTGTGGAATATGTTGCTTTGCTATCAGTCTAAAAGGTCAACAATTTGTTCCCATACTGTAGTTTTACTCAAGGTTCCTGGGGGGAGGGGATGGCTTTAATAAGTTGTTGCAATAATTGAATCTCTGGGCCCCATCATTCATTACTGGAGCTATTTCCTTTTCCCATCATAACTCTCAAGTTCTCAGACTCTAAACTCCTTTTACCCATTGGGGCTCTCATATTTTCAGTGCCATTTTCCCTTCCAAAATGATTACCTTGTCCAATAGGGGCTTGTCCTGTACTGAATTTGGTTCCCTGGCAGGTTTGGGACAGAGAGACCACTTCTGGCTCACCTCCTCTGGCTCCATCAGCCAAGCAAGGAGGATGATCCCCCCAGGGCTGGAGGGACAGGGGAACCCCTGACCATGCTCGCAGCAGCCAAATGTCCTGATGTCCCTTGTCCTTCTCGTGAGCTTCTGCTATCTG
This sequence comes from Artibeus jamaicensis, assembly GCF_021234435.1. Lineage (NCBI taxonomy): Eukaryota > Metazoa > Chordata > Mammalia > Chiroptera > Phyllostomidae > Artibeus > Artibeus jamaicensis. The sequence continues at coordinate 1,177,869 of NW_026521824.1, forward strand.
CCACAGGAAAGTCCCTTTTCTCTGGACCATTAATCTATTTCCTTTTAATCCTGCATCTTTATTATGCAAAGTCATAAAGGCCTGTACGTAAGACAAGGAATTTCATCCCATTTCCCAGTATTTGACAAAACAACTCTAACTGCAGTATAGTATATTAATTTAAAGACCTTTTCAGTGGCCAGCATGCTCTTGACTCCAGATTAAACATAAGCCAAGCAGTATTACAGTAAAAAAATCATTTTTTTAGTCATAGGTCATAAGCATAGGTTGACCAAAGGGCTGTTTTCCCAGAATGGAAGTTGTCTCCACCCCCATTCTATCGCACAGAAATCTGTAATATCACACAAACCAGAAGGCATCTTAATTCCTGACATCCGTAATAAGCCAATACCCAGGACTGTAACCCTGAGCCAGAAAGTGCAGTAATTCAATCAAAAGTGAAGGCAACAGGAAGTGCCAAGAATTAGAGAAGGAGAGTTCCCAAGTGGAAATAGTTGGAAGCTGCTAGGGAGTCTCCAAATTAATATCCTGGGGTCCCCCAGTCCACAAAGAGACTTCCTAGCAAATACTCAGACTTACCCAGAGAGTCCCAAAGCTGTCCCACCAGAGTCACCAGAAAATCAAACTGGAAAAGTTAGTTTCATTTTGCCCGTCACTACCAGAACCAATAAGTAGAGATGAGGATTGATTTTTTTTCATATGTGCTTTAATCAGATGCTAGCTATCTGAGAAGATGATGGATTATATACCCTAAAAACTATCTCAACAGCTCATTTTCAAGATGACCTTTTTCTAAGGAGAATAAAAGGGTAGGTAAGGGATTTGGAAAAAGATTAGTCAGGCAAGTATTGCAATCCCATAATGATTTTCCCAGTACTTCTTTATCTGTTGATCAACAAATCTGCATCCTAGACACTCCTTCCCTGGAACACAAAGGCTGAAGTACTAGCTCCACATCTGGCAGAGCCCTTAGAGCACAAGGTTGAATTGTTTGTGGGCCTCCTGTAGTCACGTGGTCATGTATTCCAGTTCCTGGAACAGCAGCTTTCCATATGCATTAGTTACTTAAGCCTATCAACTATAACTAAAGCTAACATTTTTACCTCTTGAGGTCCCCTATCATGATGATGACTCCCGGGTCACAGGCACAGATGATGATGCCCAGGTCACCAGGGCTTTGAAGGCCACCCACAAGGGTGGCAAAGCTTACTCCACAGGGCTGAGAAATAGCTGTAGGAATTGACTCTGACCAATGAGCATCTTCTAAGCCATGGGTGTCAAACTCATTTTCACTGGGGGCCACATCAGCCTCTTGGTTGCCCTCAAAGGGCTGAATGTAATTTCAACTCCTTAACAATGAAGGCATAGTTACATTTGTACAATCCTGAAATTATTTTGGCCCTTTGAAGCTAACCGCGAGGCTGATGTGGCCCCTTGTGAAAATGAGTTTGACACCCCTGTTCTTAGCCTACAGAGACGGGTTCCTTGGGGCCACACTGCTCTGACTGGGGAGCAAGACAAACTGCACAACTCAGGTTTCCAGTGCAGGGAAACAAAACCTCAAAAACTCTGGCTGTAAAAACCTGTTGGAGTTTTGGTGGTGGGAAAAACTCCCAGTCGCACAGGAGAATCCACTGGAGAGACCCACAAGGTCCTAAAACATATACAAGCTAAGCCTACCAGGAATTAGCACCAGAAGGAGCCCATTTGCTTGTGCGAAGTGAGGGAAGTGATGGAAAGTGGGGTGATACCTGAGTAAGCAAGCAAGTGGCATTGTTCCCTCTGTGACCCCCTCCCCACATACAGCACCACAACTGCAGTGAAGTGGGGTGTCCTACCCTGGCGAGTACCTAAGGCTCCAACTCTTATAATGTAACAGGTGCACCCAGGCAAAGACATATGGCCCAAATGAAAGAATAGACCAAAAGTCCAGAGAAAGAACTAAGCAACGAGGAGATAGCCAACCTATTAGATGAAGAGTTCAAAACACTGGTAATCAGGATGCTCACAGAGATGATGAAGTATAGATGCAAAATAAAGGAAGAATTGAAAGCTATGCATAGTGAAATAAAGGAAAATATACAGAGAACCAACAGTGAAGGGAAGGAAACCTAGACTCAAATCAATGACTTGGAACAAAAGGAAGAAATAAACATTCAACCAGAACAGAATGAAGAAACAAGAATTCAAAAATATGAGGAACCTCTGGGACACTTTAAACATTCCAACATCCAAATCATAGGAATGCCAGAAGGAGAAGAAGACCAAGAAATTTAAAACTTATATGAAAACATAACAAAGGGAAACTTCCCCTATCTTGCAAAGGAACTAGACATGCAAGTCCAGGAAGCTCAGAGAGTCCCAAAGAAATTGGACTCAAGAAAATACGCACCAAGACACATCATAATTAAATTATCCAACATTAAAGATAAGGGGAGAATCTTAAAAGCAGCAAGAGGAAAGGAGAGAATTATCTACAAGGGAGTTTCCATTAAACTATCAGCTGATTTGTCAAAAGAAAACTTGCAGGCTAGAAGAGGCTGGAAAGAAGTATTCCAAGTCATGAAAGGCAAGGACCTACATCCAAGATTGCTCTATCCAGCAAAGCTATAGTTTAGAATGGAAGGGCAGATAAAGTGCTTCCCAGATAAGGTCAAGTTAAAGGAGTTAGTTTAGCATCACCAAGCCCTTATTACATGAAATGTTAAAGGGACTAGCTAAGAAAAAGATAATCAAAATGATGAGTAGTAAAATGACAACAAACTCACAACTATCAACAACTGAACCTAAAAAAATAATAACAAAGTGAACAACTAGAACAGGAACAGAATAACAGAAATGAATATCACATGGAGGGTTATTAGCTGGGAGGGGAATGGGGAGAATGGGGGGAAAGATACAGGGAATAAGAAGCATAATTGATAGGTACAAAATAGACAGGGGAGGTTAAGAATAGAATAGGAAATGGAGAATCCAAAGAACTTACATGTACGATCCATGGACATGAACTAACAGGGGTACTGCTGGAGGGTGGGGGGCATGCAGGGTGGAGGGGGAGGAAGGGGAGAAAAAATGGGACAACTGTAATAGTATAATCAATAAAATATACTTTTAAAAAAAGACCCTCAAGATAAAGGACCCAGATCTCTCTTCCTCTCAGAAGCATGCCTGCACATTTCTCTTTTCCCCTCTGCCTCTCCCAAGGTGTGTCACCTTCATCTTTCTTTCTCCTAAGCTCTGAGTGCCCTTCTGTAACTTATTCCCTGAGCTCAGGGGAATAAGCATTCTACAGCTCATTCTACTATTTCTTCCACAGCTCAGTCTTAGTACCTCTGTAATTTTGTAAATAAACTTTCTCTTATCATTTGAATTCTTGGCTCTGAATTCTTTCTTTGCAAAACTCAAGAACTTCACTGGTAACAATGTTTCACGGTCAACACCACAGATAACACTGGGAGCTCTGGGCTGTCCCACACCTCTACACAGTCCACTTCACCTCCAGCTCCATCCCTCTTCTCCCTCACCAGGAGTAGGTGTTGAGTGAACTGTCAACCCTTCTCCCAGAAGCTAACAGTAAGCCCTCAGCCCAGGAGGTGAAGGAGCCCTGCCTTCTCCTCACTTCCTCCCCTCATTTAAAGAGTTACCTCCCTTGAGAGACATTTACACTTAATTATATTTTATTGATTATACTATTACATTTGTCCCAATTCCTCCCTTTTCACCCTGCACCTAGTATCCCCCACTCCCTCAGGAAATCCCCCACCATTGTTCATGTCCCTGGGTCACGTATATAAGTTCTTTGGCTACTGCATTTCCTATACTGTACTTTACATCCCCATGGCTATTCTGGAACTACCTATTCATACTTATCTGTCCTCTCACCTCTTCACCTATTACCCCACACTCTGTCCCATATGACAACTGTCAAAAATGCTCTCTGTATCCATGATTCTGTCTCTGTTCTACTTGTTTGCTTAGTTTGTTTTTTAGATTCAGTCGTCAACAGATATGTATTTATTGCCATTTTAATGTTCATAGTTTTTATCTTTTTCTTAAATAAGTCGCTTTAACATTTCATATAATAAGGGGTTGGTGATGATGAACTCCTTTAGCTTTATTTTGTCTGGGAAGCTCTTTACCTGCCCTTCCATTCTAAATGATAGCTTTGTTGGGTAGAGTAATCTTGGCTGTAGGTCCCTGTTTTTTATACTTGTACTATTTCTTGCCAATTCCTTCTAGTCTGCAAAATTTCATTTGAGAAATCAGCTGACAGTCTTATGGGAACTCCCCTGTGAGTAAGTAACTTCTTTTCTCTTGCTGCTTTTTTTAAAAAAGATTTTATTTATTTATTTTTGAGGGAAAGGGAAGGAGAAAGAAAGGGAGAGAAACATCAATGTGTGGTTGCCTATTGCACACCCCATACTGGCCTGCAACCCAGGCATGTGCCCTGACTGGGAATTGAACAGGTGATCCTTTGGTTCACAGGCCAGCACTCAATTCACTGAGCCACTCCAGCCAGGGCTCTTTTGCTGCTTTTAAGATTCTCACTTTGTCTTTAATGTAAGATACTCTTGGCATTGCAATTATGATGTGTCTTGGTGTGTTCCTCTTTGCACCCATCTTGTTTAGGATTCTCTATGCTTCTTGGATATGTATGTCTATTTCCTTCACCAAATTAGGAAAGCTTTCAAATAAATTGTGTCATATAAATTTCTAATTTCTTGCTCTTTCTCTTTCCCTTCTGGCATCACTATAATGCAAATATTGGAACACTTGCAGTTGTCCCACAGGCTGCTTACGCTATCCTCAGTTTTGTTGGATTCTTTTTTCTCCTTGTTGTTCTGATTGGTTGTCTTTTACTTCCTTATGTTCCAAATCTTTGATTTTATTCTTGGCTTCATCCTCTCTACTGCTGTTTCCCTGTAAATTATTCTTCATCAGTTAGTGTACCCTTCAATTCTGACTGGACCTTTTTTTATGCTGTCGATGTCTCATTAAGTTCATCAAGCATCTTTATAACTAGTGTTTTGAACTCTGCATCTAGTAGATTGCTTTTGTCCCCATTTTGCTTAGTTCTTTTTCTAGAGTTTTGATCTGTTCTTTCATGTGGGCCATGTTTCTTTGTCTCCTCATTTTGACAGCCTCTCTGTGTTTGTTTCCATGTATTAGGTAGAGCTACTTGGACTCCATGTCTTGGTAGCGTGGCTTAATGTAGCAGGTGTCCTGTAGGGTCCAGTGGCACAGCCTCCCTATCACTGAAGCTGGGTACTCGAGGTGCACCCTTTGTGTGGGCTAAGTACACCCACTCTTCTTGTAGTTGAGTCTTAATTGCTGTTGGCAGATCAATGGGAGGTGTATACCAAGGCCAGTCAGCTGCAAGGACTGACTGTGATAACTGACCACCAACTTCCGCCCTCCGTAGAGGATCAACTGTGTAGGGGCAGGGTGGTGGTGCTCTGATGTGGTCTGTAGCTGTTCACTGGGTGCACAGGCTCTGGGGTTTCCCAGGTGGTACAGACCAAGATCAGCCCCTACTTGTGTTTTGCCTGGGGCACCCTGCCTGAGTTGAAGAACAATCTGAGATGGCTGCTACTTGTGCTGGGATTGGAGATTCCCAGGAAAAGTCAAGCTGTGGATCTAGGCTGGCTGATGTTAGTGCCAGGCCTGGGGCCAGTTAGCAAGAGGTACAGGGTCTGGAGGCTCACTGATGCTGGTTGTTGCTTGTTTGAGAGGATTTAGGAAGTTGTGAAGCATGAGCCAAGACAAGCTATTTATATGAAAAGGCAGCTTTGGTGAGCCTATAAATTGGGTAGAACTGAGTCTCTGGGGATCTCCAGGGCTGGGCAGTGTTAGTCAGGTTGCAGGAGTCTCAGATATGGCACCCGCCTGCCAGCTTTGTGGCTCCGTTGAGGGAGGACTCAGAAAAGGGACAAGGCAATAGCCTCTACTTCTCTTTGGGAGAGAGCTGTTCCCCAGCTTTCACCTTGCTGCCAGACACTTCAGTTCCTCCCTGAATACCACTGGTGCCTTTCAAGCAGCTATCCTGGTGCTGGAGCTCAGAGGGAGTGAGTCGGAGTAAGTCTGTGCATGGGTTCTCTAAGAGAAACTGCTTGGGACTCCCGACATTTCTTCCGCTGACTCAATCCCTGCTGGTTTTTGCAGCCAGAATCTATGGGGACTTATCTCCCTGGCACTGGAACACCAGGCTGGGGAGCCTGGTGACAGGCTGGGACTCCTCACTCCCAAGATATCCCTCCTGAATTTTTATCCACCACATGTGGATGTGGGACCAGTCTGTTCCAGGTCTGTGCCCTTCTTACCAGTCTGGATGGATGTGATTTCTTTAATTCCATAGTTGCCAGACTTCCATTCAACTTGATTTCTGATGGTTCTGAGTGATGGTCGTTCTATATTTTAGTTGTAATTTTGATGTGGTTGTTGAGGAGGTCAGCCATGCTTACCTATGATGCCATCACTTGCATTTTAATAGGGAAACCACAAGGGTTCTCTAAGGGTAGAGTTTCAGTCTCTGATTTGTAAGGTGAGTGTATAGATTCACCTGCATAGGTTGTGTGAGTGGCAAGCTCAGAAGGAGTTCACTGAAGACACTCCTTTCCAGTAAACACTTATCTGACCAGGAAGGTCGGGAGAATGCATAAAAATCCTGCCTGAAATGCCAAATTCACAGCTCAAAGCTGACAAGGCATCTCTTGTTCCCAAAGGTCACAGCAGGTGGAGAAAAGCACACTGCCTGCTCCTCAGGGATCTTTGCCTCATGCCTTGGTGGAGTCCTAGGCACAGAGATGGTTTCTAGCTCCATGATGTGACCAGGGGCCAGAAGAGCCAGTCAACAAGGGTGTCATTATACCAGCAGGGGAGCTGAACAATGAAGGGGGAGGCTCTGGGAGTCAGGAGTCTTACGGTCAGAGGAGAGAGTTGCAAATATTGGAAGGGAAAGACCCAGATGCACCTGTGACACTGGCTTATGAAGGATGGCAGAGTTTGTCATCTTAAACGCACCACGCTGACAGGAGTATCTTGAGCTGATGGCGATCGACAAGAAGGAAATACAAAAAAAGGCCTCTGCCCTCCCCCTATTTGCTTAAAACCCAGACACAAATTTGTAGAAAGTGTCCCCCTCCCCTCTTTTCCAGGAAGGAGAGACATTACTCATCAGCAACAACTCCACATCCTGAGCAGCCACAGCAGGCCCCCACAGAATGTGCATGACAACCTACTCTCCAGCCCTCCACTCTCATTAGTTTCCCTAGGCATTTACTATTGGGGTGGTTGGTGCCATAGGCTGTGAAAAAAATCACGAACAGCAGAAAGAGCAGAGAGTGAAATTTTTATTCACTTTCCAAGAGAGGAGAGGGGCATGGTGTGCAGGGATACACCAACCGTGAAGGGTGGGGGCTGTGAGCTCTTATTAGGTGACTGGGGTGGTTGTAGAGCAGGATGTTTCTGCTGTGCTGCAGCTTGTCTCAATGTTATCTTTAGGTCTGGGGTCCCGTCTGGTCCTTGCAGTCCAGTGTGCCCTGTTTCATAAGTTCCTGGGGCCTCGCATCTTCAGGGTGCTTCAGTAATTTTCTAGTCCTGAGAATAAAGGCCCATGAAACAATTAGGGTCAGTCGTGCTTTATGGGGTCCACATAGCTTTGGCAAATAAGGCCTGAAAAGGGAGCTTTTGTTATTTACCTTCCTACAATTGGCTGCCCTAGAAGTGCAAAGTGCTTTCCCTTTGTCTTGTCACTTCTCTGAAAAAAGTTTGGTCTTTTGTTAAGTTGCTAAATGAGCCCAGGTTCAAACCACCCCTTTCTGTTACTCCTCATTCTGTGGAAGAAAACGAGCCACATACTCAACCTGACAAGTTCAAGGGAGGCCTGTGTGGCAGCCTTATAAATTCAGTGACCTAAAGTAACCAGAAACAATGGTCTTAACTTAAAACTTAATAACTAAAAGCAGTGTATGGCAGGTAATCATGTCCTAGGCTCTGACCTTCCCTGAAAAAAGTCAATTGTTACCTCAGCTGAGCCTGTGTATTGTCTTTTTGCATCTACAATAACATAGCTTTGGAATGTCCGAGTAATTTCCTTTTTCTGGACCCCCTCAAAGCACAGATACTGGACCATAGTGAAGACCACAAACCCCCCTCATCATTACTGTTAGAGTTATTTGTTGATGGTTAACTGTTCTGTACCCACCTATGTACCTTTGTTACAGAACAGGGGTCCAAGGGGCGTGCAATATTTAGCCCACCGAGGATTGCCAAAAACTCTTACAGAACAACAGGGCCCCTCCCAAGGACGGTATACTAATACCTACTGGGCTCATCTGTCCGCCCCTAGAGGAAAGACATCTCTCAATGCCAGAGATTTGTGAAAAGGAAAGGTTTATTTAAAGCTATACAGACTTAAAGTAGTGACCCAATATCCCCATTAATATATCAAAATCCTTTAGGATAACCACAGATGCCCACAGCACTTCCTTCCCCACTGCCCTAATTTGGGGTACTGTATCTCAGGAAAAGAAGCACATGTCTGTGTTTCAAGCCGCTGGCACCATCAGCTGTGTCACCATCCAGGCAGAATCTCCAATTAATCCACAGTCATGTGGCACCTTCTCATGGTTCACTGGCAAAGAGTTCTTTCACCCTTCTTCCAGGCAAAGTCTCTCCTGCTTCCCAGGCCACACAGCCCAGTGTAGCACTCCCAAAGCCTCATGGGCCTCTTCTACCAGAGCTGCAGGGGTCTGCACTCTGGCCAAAACCACATGGTTCTTCTCTCTCATATGGCTATGGGAGTCCCCATTCTGGCTGAAAGCGCGTGGTTCTCTCTCTCACATGGTGAAGAGGGGGGTCCTCACTCTGGCAAAGCCACGTGGTGCTCCTCACTTGGGCAAGAGGGGGTCCTCACTCTGCCCTGAACCACATGGCTCTCCTCTTCACCTGGGCAAGAGGGGGTCTGCGCTCCACCAAAACCACGTGGCTCTTCCTCAAATGGCTGCTGCGTCTGCGTTTAAATCCCTGAGACAGTCCTCCTCTGCAGCCATTTCTGACTCCTCCCACAATTGGCTACACCTGCCAGGCCTCCCATATCCTCTCAGCTTTACTGGGCTGCCATAGTGAGTCTGGGCAGGCATGGGCCCATGGCATGGAGCCAATCAACTCCAAGCTCTCACGCAGGTACTGTAACCAGGGGGAGTTGCCTCCCAAATTACATCCTGGGTGGAAGTCACTCTCTTCTCCCTGGCTCAAAGCATGTTAAAGGTTATATATATGTTAAATGACCATTCTAGAGGTTATCTGCAAAACTGTTGCTATGCAAAACAGCTCTCAATGGCCCTGCTTCATTTGTCCCTTCCCCCAGCTGACACCTGGGGTGAGGGGGGGGGGGAGAAGGACATCTTAATATTTCCTGGACACCTTGAGCTCTGGACTCCATTCCATATCTTTTTTTTTTTTTTGCCCCCCCCCCTTGGCTGCACCCTGTTACACCTTGAGAGCTTGTTTGGAGGTTCTAGCAGGGGAGCGCAGCTATTTGTATACCCTTGACTAAAGACCAGTCCTCTCCTCTAGTTGGGAAGGTCATCCTCTTCGACTGAGCACACAGCTCTGGGAGGGACGCACATGGATGGGTGACGGAGAAAGGAGACACCCGCCTACCCAGCCAGATGAGCTGAATCAACCCTGGCGATCAATGGGGTGACAAATGTCACAGCCAGATCACCCTCACATTCTGTACCCATCTATGTAAATGATGTGTCTATAATTTTATCTTTTTATTCAATCCCAGAGATTCTCCCTGATCTGCTTTGCTTTCTCCTGCATTCCTAATCCATCACCAATGGATTTCATGCAACTCCTTACACCTTCTCCTTTGATTGTAATGTATAAAATAAGGTTCAAAACTGCCATTTTCTGGAGCAAATTCTCAATCCACTGAGATTTTGTTTCCTGGCAATTGTTATCAGTTTGGCTCAAATAAACCCACAAAAATTTTCTACAGTTTTGAACATTTCCTACATTGACCACTGGAGAACTGTGTGTACATGCGCGTGCTAACGAACTCCTGCTTGTTTTTCTCCTGTCCATTGGTCTTTTGTCAGTCTACGTTATAGAACCCTGGTGGAAAACATAGGAGGGTACAGGGGAGAGTTCAAGTTTTCCTCTATCACACCAGAAATTAAAGGGCTCCATATAAACTCATGATTTTTTGTATATGTAGATATGAGATGTACATGGCTCTGCTCACAGGGAGGTCCTGGGAGCAACACTGCAGCGACAGCAAAGAGCACACACACTGCCCAGATCGCAGCTTCTAATATCACCCTCCCTGAATGCAGGACTCTGGAGAAATGGCTGAATTCAGGGCTGAGACAGGGAAGACAGAGAGAGCGCCTGGAGCTCCATAAACAGTGTTGAAAATATGATGGAAACTTGTCAAAAAGATACAGGCACCATCTTGAAAGGGGCTCCCACTGGCACCAAACAAGAATAATATGAGAATCAAAATAAACAATAAAAGACTATAATCCACGGAATAAAAAACACCCATTAAGTTTTTGTGGACATAAGTAAATGAATGAATGCATGGAAAGTCTGATGAGCAATAGAATACTCTCTTCATCTCAAAGTACCTCTTCACAGGGCACTTACTAATGAAAGGGCCCGGCAGCCCCATCTCAATCCAGTGCTCCCCCTGGACACTACTGCTCTCCCCACAGACTCCTGCTTTCCCATACTGAGGCTTTGCTCAGCTTGTTCTGCCCCCTGGTACAGAGGGCTGTTCTGCCTCCTTATCCTTCCTCCCTCCTCCTCTAATTCTATGACTCAGAACCTGGCACAAAGGCCACCTTCTCCACATGGCCCTCTCAGTTGCCCCTACCAAAAAATTACTTTAGAATCCTATTTAATTTACTCATTCAACACTGTTATCCCCCTACTGCTTGCTGAACAGGAAGACATGGGAAATATTAGTCTGGGATCTCCCCCACTGCAAGGGATGATGACGTGTAAGCATTCTGGGGTAGGGCACCTCGTGCTTCCAGGTGGTTGGTGCTACCACAAGGCTGGATAAGGATATTCCTGGTAGAGGCACTACAAGCCCATGGGCACCTATCACCCTGTGTCTGGGAAGCCTGCGATTAGGGGTTCAGGGCAAAGACTTTGAGGCAGGCTGTTATGAAGCTTCTGTCAGAGTCAGAATTTTATCTCTGGGTTTCTGTGTCACAGAGCATTTTCCAATAAAATCACAGTTACCAGGAAGCTAGTCCCAATCCTGGCCCAGCATGTGACCTTGGGGAAGCCACCTATACTGAGCTTTAGCTTCTTTGTCTGTGACAGAGGGGTCAGGTTGGACAATGTGTTGACATAAGTTTCCAACTCTCTTGAGTAAATACCAAGGAGTGAGATTGCTGGATTACATGGTAAGAGTATGTCTAGTTTTGTTAAAAAAACACCAAACTGTCTTCCCAAGGGGCTGTCCCACCAGCAGCGAACCAGAGTCCCTGCTGCTCCACATCCTCAATGGCATTGGTGTTATCTCAGTTCTGGATTTTGGCCACATTAATCGGTGTTATTTTAATTTGAATTTACCTGATGACCTGTGATAAGGAGCATCTTTTCATATGCTTATTTGCCATTTGTACATCTTTGGTGGGGTGTCTGTTCAGATCTTTGGCTCATTTTTTAGTCAGTTCATTTATTTTCTTAGAATATTTTGAATAACAGTCTGCTATGGTTGAAATGTTTGTATTCTCCCCAAATTCATGGGGAAATCCTAACTTTCAAAGGTGATGGTTTTTGGATGTGGGGTGTTTGGATAATAATTAGGTCATGAGGGTGGAGCCCCCATGAATGGGATTGGTGCCCTTATAAAAGAGGCTCCAGATTGCTCCCTTGCCCCATCTGACCTGTGAGGACACGGGGAGAAGTCTGTGATGTGGAAGAGCACCTCATCTGTCCCTGCCACAGCCTGGTCTCAGGCTTCCAGCCTCCAGGACTGTGAGCAATAAATTTCTGCTATTTATAATCCACCAATTTGTGGTATTTTGTTATAACAGCTCAAACAGACTAAGATGAAGACTTTTATCACATGTGTTTTCTTTAAATATTTTCTCCCAGTCTATGGTTGGTCTCCTCACTCTCTTGACATTATCTGTCGCAGACAGCAGAAGTTTTTAATTTTGATGAAACCCAGTTCATCACAGACCATGCCCTTGGTGTTGTATCTAAGAAGTCATCACCATACCCAAGGTCATCTAGGTTTTCTCCTGTGTTCTCTTCTAGGAGTTCTGTAATTTTGCATTGTACAGGTAGGTCTGTGATCCATTCTGAGGTAATTTTTGTGGAGTGTGTGTTGTTTATGCCTAGATTCATTTTTTTGCACGCGGATGTCCAGTTTCAATACCATTTGTTGAGAATACTCTTTGTTGCAATATGGTGCCTGTGCTCCTTTGCCAAAGATCAGCTGACTACACTTACATGGGTCCACTTCTCAGTAGACCTCTATTCCTTTAGTTTTTGTGGTTTGAAACCACCAAGTTTTGAGACAATTTATCTACAACAGAAGATAAAAGTGAGATGGTTTCACTGCTTCTGCATCCTCACTCCTACGCCCTGCGAGCTCCTCTTCAGGCAGCTGGCACCAAACCCCTTGTCTCAGCTCCGCCCTTGAGGAACCCACACCAAGACAAGCTGGAAAGTGAGAGGTCAGGGACAACCTGACACCCCTCAACAGTGGACTGGAAACACTGTAGTGGAGCCATTACACTGAACCCAGCACAGCAGTGAGCATGCAAAAGGAGACCCGTCTCTGCTGACTGGGAGAGGCCCCAAACCTAATGTGGATGGAAGAAAAGCAAGCTGCCGAAGGAAAAATCCATCAGGAAATTCTTTGTAAAACACTTATAAACATACAAAGTGATACAAGGTCATGTTTACAAACACAGGCACACATAGTACTAAAAGCCCAAAAGCACTTACAATAACAGAAAATGCTACAGAGAGAGGAGAGGTGGGACTGGAACACTCAGGGGCCACTACTGTATTTTATTTCTGTATGAAAAATCAAAGCAAATATGAAGAAAATGCTTGTGGTGAGTATGCAGGTGTTTATCATATTGGGTTGGCCAAAAATTCCAGATAGTTTTTTCCATAAAAGACACATTTTTCATTTTTACCAATAACTACTGATTTGCCTGTTTTGAGTATGTTGCCTGTCTCCTGGGTGGTATAAAGTCGACTGTTCTCAGTTAATGTCTCAGTTTGATCACTATCAACTTTAACTGGTCTACCCAACTTTGGAACATCAACCAGTGAGAAATCTCCAGCACAAAACTTAGAAAACCACTTCTGACATGTTTGAACAGTCACAGCACCTTCCCCACTCGTGGCACAAATCTTTTTTTTTTTTTTGCATTTCAGTTGTGTTTTTATCCCTCTTTGACATAATGAGCATCATATGCCAAAAATGTCGCGTGTTTCCTTCCATCTTCAATGTGAAATAGGTATATAAAAATTCACCAATTCTGATGTTTTTTTTAAAAACGCACGCTGATATGACAACACTCAGTACAATCTAACAAAGTTGTTTTGAATGATGAGGTTAAAGACAACAAAGTACCACTAGAGCCATCATATGGAAAAAACCAAATGATCTTGTTGACCAACCCAATACTATTTTCATTCTTGGTTGCATATTTGTTGAATTTGGTAACACACACACACATAACTGGCATAATGTACAAAGGGCTGGGGTTCTGACACTACTTCAGGCCCTGGTTCTGGGCCTTCCAGGGAGGCCCAGCCTCAGCACTGCCCTTGTGTTCAGAATCCCAGAGTACCCATTCTCCATTACCAGAGAGCAGCTCCCACTGTCAGCCTGCTGGCCAGGCTGAGAGCAGAGACCTTGGAGTGGGTTGTGTACTCAGAGTGGTCCCTTGAGAAATACTCTGGAGGCTTCCGACCAAGATACATGAAAGGGGACAAGAGGCGTGTGCACACAGATGTGGGCTCACTGCTCAGAGCTCACCGCCACCTCCCACTCACACTTAAGGGTTTTTGCAGCCCTCCAAGACTGTTAGTTACAAGAGCTCCCCAAGTGGGTTACAGCAGTTACCTCCTTTTAGGGGTAATAACACTAATAACAATAATAATGTGCAACCATAGTCGGTATTTAGTGGCTGCTGTTCTCCAAAATGCTTGGACACTTGACAGGCCTGAGTTGGTACAAAGTCTTTTGGAGAGGCAGGGGGTCAGTGTTTTGCTTACTTGTTTTCCAGAAAGAATGGAGATTCACAGAGCATGCGTAGATCCCCCACCCTGCCACACAGTTACACTGGCTTTTTATGGGGACACATGCAAGGAGACTAGTGTACCCTAGACACGGAAGGCCCTCTCTCTCCCACCCAGGGGTAGGCTCAGGTAGGGCCGGCTTCCTCTCAGCCACTGTGCACATGGGCACTGTTCATCTGTGCCAGTCTCTGCTATCCATGCTACAGGCCTACCATCTTCCCCCAGGGAGGGCACAGCTCAGCCTCTCCTGCTGCAGGTTGAGCAACCTGTCAAAATGAGACACAAGGCACATTTTCCAAACAGCACATTAGAAGAGATAAATCCAGACTGTGCAATCAGGAGCAGGAGAAAACCTGAGTGTCACAGTGGGCCACAAAATAAATTCAGGTCAGCCAAATAATGCTGCCCTCAAGGAGAACAAGCAGGCAGGGTCAAATTTTGGACATAATGTGTGGGGGAAATAAGTTATTTTACTAGATGCCCACAGCGTTGAGAAAGGAGTGCTCGTCATGAAGAACAAGGAAGATGATAGAGCCTGAGCAGTCGGTGAGGGCCCTGAGGAACTCATAAGAGGGCCAAGGTTGATCCAGGAGCAGAGTACCCTCAGGTTTCTGCCCACCCTGAGCTTGCCCCACTGAAGTCTGGCCCTAACCTCCCTCACCTTTAGCGTGCTCACCTTAGATTAGAATCAGACACTTTCGTATCTGACAATGGGATCGCCAATTGTACCTCACTGAGAGACCTGCAGATGCCTGCCCAGTGGCTCCCCTTGGGGATCTGCTTCTAGATTCCAAACCTATGGAATTTGGATCAGGCAGCGATCCCGCTGGGCCTCCTGGCTCACCCCTCTGCCCCGCCCCCCACAGCTGGCTCTCCTCCCAGCAGCCATGCCTCCTCTACACAGAGTCCCCCCAGGGTTCCCACCACCCGTTGCAGCCTGAGTCCTCCCACTTCTTCTCTGGCCACAACTCTCATGGTCACACCTCAGGACCTTTGCATAGTCTGTTCCCTTTTCCCTGTGATACTTTTCCATCAGACACCCACAGAACATGCCCCCTTTACCTCCTTCAGACTCTGTTTCAACATCACCTTCTCAGTGAAACTTTCTTTCCTGGCTGTCCTGCTGGGAAGAGACACAGGGCAAGGAGAGAGAAAGCCAACGTGGGGACAGCCTGACCCGTCCTCACCCTCTCTGCACGTGGGCACATTCTGGGCACACTCTGAGGGCACAAGGCCTGGAAGACCACCACCACAAGCATCTCATGGCAGGCCATGCACTCTGCAGGGCCAAGAGGGCTTTAGAGGCTCATGGCTCCCAAAGTGCTGTATCCACAGGGCAGGTGAACTCTCATGGCCCTAGCTTCCTGCTGGTTCACATGAGTAATTATGCTCATGGGGTCTGTCTTGTAGTCCCATTTAATCACAGACATCCCCCAGAGGTAAGGGAAGGAAAGACCAGGCACATTTGTGTACATGTAAGCCATACACATATACATGTGCACATGTGTGTGTGTGAGCATATGTTATGTCCAGATGGGAGTGTGTTTACACAGGATCCTCTGCCTGTGGGCATGTGTGGGCACCGAGCATGTTAGGGAGGCCACCACACCTGGAAGGAGCTCAGGGTGGGGTATGGGGCCTAGTTGGGGATCAGAGCTCCAAATCCTGGTCTTGAAGGGAGAAGGGAGTTCTCAGAGCCAGTGGCAGGAGCCTGGGACCCAGTAGAGCCAGGGCACCAGGGCTAGAACTCCTGGGGCAGGGGGAGGTCAGAAGCCATGGGATCAGGGCAGAGGGTCACTGGAGTGAGCTGCTAGTGCACCAGTAGGCCACTGGTGGTGGTGATAACCTGTGGAGCCTGGGTTGGGGTACAGGTGAATGTCCACAGGTGAAAAGAAAGATCACGAATGTAGAGCTGACTATGCCAGGGGAGTAAGTGTGAGGCACACCCACCAGAGAAGGGTACACTGACAGCTAGCAGCAGCCCACAGGATATACCTGTGGAAAGGAGAAAGAATGCCGCAGGAGGTGGGTGTGGCCCCAAGCACACAGCTTGAATGGCAGAGCATGGGCTGGAGTTTACCCCCCACTGTCACCAGCAGGCTGCCCTCCAGCAGAGCACATCCTCCACAGCTGTGCACAGCAGCTGGTCTGGGGGCTCAGGAGGGCACACTCTGAGGGGCACACTCCTGGTCTGGGGGCTCCACAGACCAAGGTCAGCTCCTGTGTGAATATGAAAGCTGGGGGTGCTGAGGGCAGGGTGCTGGGGGCACCTTGGAAAGGCCCAGAGAAGCACAGGCTGGTTCACTGCAATAGTTGCGCTTGCACGTGCCTGACAACACACAGATCAGAACTGCAGCCCAGGAAGTGAAATCTGTACACACACCTATGAGGTTACCACAGCTGTGGCACCCTAGGTCTGCAACTAAGCTGGACTAGACCCCACAGAGAAGATGGACCAAAGATACAAGGGCCCTGACCTCTGTCTAAAGAGAAAGGTGAGCCATGGGGTCATGCTCCTCACACAGTTAAACAGAGTCACCCTATGACCTGCCAACTCTGCACTTGAGTATCTATTGCCCCAAAAAACTGAGAGCAAGTGTTTAAACAAAAACTTGTACATGCATGTTCACAGCAGCATTACTAACAATCCCCAAAAGGCAGAAGGCACCCAAGTGTTTGTCAGTGGATGTGTGGACCAACAAACTGTGGCCCATCCACATAGTGGAGTATCATTTGATTATAAAAGGGCATGAAGGACCAACACATGCTGCAACGTGGGTGAACCTGGAGGCATATGCTGAGGGATGACAGTCAGCAAAGAACAAATGCTGTACTATTCTGCATCGAATATCCAGAACAGGTAAATTCACAGAACTAGGTAGAGATGCTGGTAGCCCAACACTGTGAATCTACTAAATGCCACTGAATTGTACACTTTTAAATGCTTAATTTTATGGTGTGTGAATTTTGCCTCAATTTAAAAAAATGACTAAAGCAAATGACTGAGAGCACAGCAGCCTACAGAGCTAATTTCAGATCAGGGATAGGGGTGGTGTTCCATCATTCACCCACTTGCAGCACCAGAGCACCAGCCACACAGCTGTGGGGGGCCCGTGGGTGCTGGGCAGTGGGCCACAAGGCTCAGGCTGGAGGCTGGCCCACTAATGTCTAAGTGTGAACATGTTCCAGAGGGTTCTCCCTGCTGAACATCAGGGCAGGCTCCTGGATGGCTCTGGGCCAGAGGGAAGCCTGAGGGGCAGCAGGGCTCTGCAGGTCACATAGCAAGCCAGGTGGATGATCTCTGGTTCTAGTCAGGCCCAAAATTGACTGGAAAGGCTGTTTGACCTGCTAGCTGGCTGACCAGACAGGCCTTAGAAGCTTCCTGAACCAACATTTCCTTAGCAATGCAAGGAAGGGGACCCAGGGATTTCCTTTCTTTTCTTTTTTTTTTTAATTTTTTATTGATTATGCTGTTACAGTTGTTCTATTCCCCCCTTCATTCCCCTCCACCCTACCCCCCATCCCCACCATTACCCCCCTTTAGTTTATGACCATGTGTCTCAAGTCCTTTAGATTCTATATTTCCCATACTATTCTTGCCCCCCCATCTATTTTCTATCTACTGTCTATGCTACTTATTCTCTGTACCTTCTCCCCCCTTCTCCTCCTCCCACTCCCCTGTTGCTAACCCTCCTTGAGATCTTCATTTCTATGTTTCCACTCCTGATCTAGCTGTTCTTTTAGTTTGCTTTTGTTTTAGGTGTGGTTGTTAATAACTGTGAGTTTGTTGTCCTTTCACTGTTCATGTTTCTTTAACTTCTTTTTCTTAGATAAGTCCCTTTAACATTTCATATAATAAGGGCTTGGTGATGATGAACTCCTTGAATTTGATCTTATCTGAGAAGCACCTTATCTGTCCTTCCATTCTACATGAAAGTTTTGCTGGATAGAGCAATCTTGGTTGTAGGTCTTTGGATTTCATGACTTAGAATACCTCTTTCCAGCCCCTTCTTGCCTGTAAGGTCTCTTTTGAGAAATCAGCTGACAGTCTGATGGGGACTCCTTTGTAGGTGACTGTCCCCTTATCTCTTGCTGCTTCTAGGATTCTCTCCTTCATTTTAATTTTGGCTAATATAATTATGATGTGCCTTGGTGTGTTCCTTCTTGGGTCTGACTTCTTTGGGACTCTCTGAGCTTCCTGGATTTCTTGGAAGTCTATTTCCTTTGCCAGATTGGGGAAATTCTCCTTTATTATTTGTTCAAATAAGTTTTCCACTGGTGGCTGTGCCTTTCCCCCTTCTGGTGCCCCTATAATTCAGATGTTGGAGCGTTTAAAGATGTCCTGGAGGTTCCTAAGACTCTCCTCATTTCTTTGAATTCTTGCTTCCTGACTCTTTTCTGTTTGGCCATTATTTGCTTTCTTCTGGTCCACTCCATTGATTTGAGTCCCAGTTTCCTTTTCATTGCTATTGGTGTCCTGTGCAATTCCATTCATTTCAATTAGTTTCATCTTCATATATTTGTCTAATTTGGGGCTATAATCAACCAGATCTGTGAGGATCCTGATCACCAGTGTTTTAAACTGTGCGTCTGAGAGTTTTGCTATTTCTTCATCACTTAGATTTATGGGCTCTGGGGCTTTGAGATCTTGCGACATTTTTGGTCTGTTCTGGCCCTTTAAGTGTGAGAAGCGGTGCCTTGGACTCCCAGGTCGCTGGGTTGTGACACTGTATGTGGGGGCGTGGTCAGAGCAGGGAAATGGCAACCCCCTCTGCTGTTTCTCACAGCTGGGTGAGGATTAGCGTCTTAGGTGGTTCACCTGGGCCGGGCCACTCAGAGTCGCTGGGTTATGACGCTGTATGTGGAGGTGGGGTCAGAGCGGGGAAATGGTGGGGCCCTCCACTGCTGCTTGCCAAGGGGACCCGCCGGGCCCGGTCCAACCACCCACTCCCTCGCCTGTCCACTCGCGCACAAATGCGCAACCACAGTCAACAAGCAGCACCGCTCCCCCGCTGTTTCCCCCGCGGTCGCTTGCCTGGTGGCTCGCTGGGTCGCTCACTAGGTCCAACCCTGCGCCTGGATTCCGCGCGTCTGGATTCCGCGCCTGAGTTCGGCTGACCGAGACCTCCTGTGCAATCCCGCTTCACCAGCTGCTGGTTTCGCCCCTTACGGGTCAGGCTGAAGAATTTGTTGTTAACAGACTTCCGAAAAGTTCAATTTTCCGTGTTCTGGCTGTGTTTTCTGTTGCTAATATTTAGTTGTCTCTAAACTTCGTTGTGTGAGAAGGCACGGCACATCCACCTATGCCTCCATCTTGGCAGAAGTCTCGGACCCAGGGATTTCTGCCATAGAAGGGTGAAATGAGAAAACTCACATGCAGCCTTGGCCCCAGGGGAAATGACTGGCTGGTCTGCCTGCCCTTGATCTTTTACCAGAAGCAGCTGGAAAAGATGCCTATGGGACCAGCATACCAACAGGCCATTGAAACAATTTTAAACAGAAGCTAGAAAAAACCAACTTCCTTATGTCCATATTCAACCTCAGGTGTATTCATGGTGAAATAACTGCAGCCTAGCCAGCGCAGGCCTGGAGGATGTGGACAGCTGACTTGGGCATCTCTGTGCCCCCAGAGCCAGTCCCCCAGCTACTCTGTGACTAAGGGGCTGGTGAGTGCCTCTTGAACACTCGCCTGTCAAACCACAAGCAGCACATACACTGCCTCCCCCTGTCTGCACTGGGCAACGTGGCAGCTGCTGCCTTTCAGTAATAGTGCAGACTCAGAGTCTTGGATTTGGGGGCAGGTGGGCAGAGGAGAACCAGGCATGGCAAGTCAGCAGGCAGCTGGGAAAGCCACCTGCTCTGTGAGGCAGTGAAATGAAAGAACTCCCAGAGCCAGGAGCAGGAGGAGGGCAGACCACCTACCCTGCCCTGTCCCCACCTCACCCCTGCACTTCTAGCCTGTGACCTGCCCCATCTCTGTCTGGGAAGGCTGGCTTGCACAACCCCCCTGGCTCTCTGGCTGCCTATGAGGTCATACCAGTGGGAGGAATGAGGGCAGAGTACACTGGGGTTGGGGTGCTTGTCAGCCCTGTCCCTCCCAGACCAAGGGCTGGCAGTGGCTATGTCCTCTGTGGAAGACAGCCTGTCACCCCAACTGCCACTCTCCCTGGGTCCCAGTACCTTCTCCCTTCTCTTGCCCTTCAGGCCTAGGGGTGGTGATGCCCCCCCATACCCCCTGCCAGTTGCCAGCTGTGGGGTGAGTCCATTTCTCCTGCTGCTGTTCACCAATGCAGCCCTCACTGAACTCTCCTTAGTTTCTGGTGTGTGAGCTTCCTCCCTGCTACCATTTAGGACCCTGCCCTAAATGAGTGTCAGGGTGGTTCAGGATTGGCAGCCTAATAAAGTGCTTACCCCCTGCCCTACTGCCAGGGTCACTGGGGCAATGCCGCCAACCCCTTATCAGGCACACGGTCTTTGGGGTGACAGTGACACTAATCTAGACAATAATGGTTCGGGACCTGCAGGGTGTCTGCCACATTATATATTTGGGCTTACTCTTCCTAACTACCCATTCCCACCTTTAGATGAGGCGACCAAGGATCTGAGAGGCTATGGAACTCACTCAAGGTCTAGAGGATAGGCAGCATCCAAGTGGGCCATTAACCCATGTCTCCTTCTCCAAACCCCCAGCATCCCCCCAGAAAGCCCAGTGTCAGAGGCAGGGAGGCCGGGCTGCGGCACAGGCAGCACCCACTGCTGCATGGCACACTTCTCACTCACCTATGGGACCCTTGCTCCCAGCCAGAGAACACAGCATAGGGAGTCCCTCCTGGGCTTGTTACAAGGCTAAAACAGAGATAACAGGGTTCATCTAATCAGCCGTGGTTTCCACCCCACACCCTCCCCTCCCCTACTCCCCCCTGCCCCGCCCCCTCGTGCCCGCCAGCCTCCTGCTTCCCTGAGGGTCCATGGACCATCAGACCATTGACAAGAAAGGGCTCTGGAACTTAGTTGGCAGCATCCTGTAAATGGAAGCACTATAGACTGTGTTTAAGTGACCAACTCAGACATGGTGGGAAACCCTCAATACCAGAAAGCCTGCTGTGTGTCACTGGGTAATCCCTTTGATCCACAGGGTGAAGACAGGGAAGGCAGCAGAACTGGGGGTGCTTGTCATGTTCTGGATATGTTTCTAGAACATGGGGGAGGGGCAAATTAGGAATCAGGAGATCTGGATTCTGGAAAGATAAGGGTTTTCAGGGGAAGGAAAGGGGGCACGTATGCTTCAGGGGAGCCCCAAGAAGCATTATTGGGCTCCTGTAAACGCTGCATATTTCTGTTGGGCCCTCCTCTTGACCTAGATTCATTTCTCAATAAGAAATACTCCACAAAGTACCAATTGCCCTAAACCAATGTCAGGTCCGACAAGCCAGACAGCAACAAGTAAGCTTGGTGGTGTGTCCCCACAGGGGTTTGCATGCAGCAGAGTGGTAGAAAACCCACAGCAGGCAGAGAAACCCTCACAGCCCACCTCCTGGTGACTTTCGGCAGCTCTGACCCCTCTCTGGGCTGCTTGCTAACCTGTCCGGGGGAGCGATGAGATGGGGACTGGATGGTTCTTCTTCAACCCTAGAATTGTCTTTTCAAGCAGAACCTCACACAGAACCTTCAGCATGAAGAGCAAAGGGGAGGCAGAGAGGCACACTCACTGGAGGCAGTAACAGGGTATGTGGAGCCCCAGCCTCCTTCACAGAGCACGGGCGTGGCCGAGGCAGAGCCCCAGCAGAGAGGGATTCCCTGGGTCCTTGTGCCCTCTGAGGTACCTGCCTGTCTAGATGACAACTCCATCCCATAGAAGGTGGCAACAGAGGTTTGTGTCCAGCTGGCTCAGCACTCGCCCCACCCCACATGTGTCTGGTGACTATTGGTGACTGGGATGGACTGTGCTGGGGCAGGCCAGGGGAGAACGACAGGGCTCATGCACTGTTGCCACACACATTTGGGGCAAGAGAGAAAGAGCAAAACAAACAGGGAAACAAAGAGCCACATCTACTCCTCGCTGCCCTCAAGTAAAAGCTTTTCCTGAAAGAGCCAGGAACAGTTTCCCATGGAAAATTCCCATAGGCAAGGGGGAGGCACCTACCTGTCCCTGGGAGAAAATGCACCCCCTGTCTTCCACAGATCTCTGTGGGCATGTAAGGAAATAACCAATTTGAATCCACCATGAATTGGGAAGGCCTTCTGTATAAGGGGGTAATATCAAGGAAGTTTGCATTGTCTTGAAAATAGCCTGAAGGAGGTAGAAAATCAGCTTCAGCCTTACTTCCTGCACTACTTTGGGTGATAACAACACGCCAAGACTTGGTGTCCTCACCCGAGAAGTGGCATGTTTCCTCTGACTCTCAGGGCTCCAGCCAGGGTCCAACCACTGACATGGAGTCTCAGAGCACTGCCACCTCAAAGGGGTCTGAGCATTTTCTCCTCCCATAGGTGGTATCACCAACAGGGAGACATGGGAGCCTCAGTTTTCGTATCTACAAATGGGGATGCCCATGTGGGTGAGGAACAAACTTTCCTCCACTCTCAAGGTTGTCCTGGCTTGTCTAATAATCAAATAGACAATAGATTAGCAAGAGATAATCACCAAATTTGCATCTGTATGGGAACCCTGACTAGATGAAAAAGTCAGAGACCCCACATGCAGGGAGGTTCAGAGACAGCAAGAGAGCATGGATGAAAGGACAAAGCCAACCCTGTTTGCCACCATGGCACCACTTGCTGAGCAGGCCTACAACCTTGTTAAACATGACTACCACTTTGCTCATATGAGCTTGTGTCCCCAGGACTGGAAATGACTGGAAAGCAATAACAGATCACGAATAACCACTCCCTACAACCACAGACACGAGATAACTTTGGAGCAAACTGCAGCCTCTTGTGACAGCACTAACAGTCCAGGGGCCACTCAAGAGCAACCCCCCACTCTGACCCTTTTATAATCCTTTTATAATCCAATAAAAGCTCAAAGCCCCCTACCCTGTCCTGGTGTATCCCTGCATACCATGCCCCTCTCCTTTCTTGGAGAGTGAATTAAAAACTTTACTCCCTGCACTTTCTTCTCTTTGTGAATTCTTTCCCAGTCCATCTGACCAGCCACTCTAACACTTTGGTGGCCTATACAGGGATGTTCTCTATTTTTTCCTCTCCTCCACCTCGTGAGACTTAACAATTAGGGGAGCAGTGGGGAGTTGAAGCTCGACCTGGGCTAACCCCCTAACCCTGTCTCTGCGAGGTTTGGAGAGAGGATTCTAATCCTCCATCTCTCTGGATTCTGCCGACAGCCTCCTCCTCACCCATCTTCATGGCTAGTGATCAGAAAGTCTCTCTGGATTTCAGGACACAAACATCCTATTGAAAGTGACAGTGTATCCCCTCATCTCATCATAAACCTCAGTACTGGGTCTATCACTTCCACAGGCGTTTAGCTGGGAGGGATACTTCCAACCAACTCCCTGCTGGGTTAGGTCTGCCATCAGGCTCAAGGATGCTCAGCTCTGGCTTCAACCTTTAGTGTTGTGGACCACTCTGCCTGGTTTTAGGAATTGTATCTCGATCCCTTGTGGCTAAGGGTGAGGGACAACCTTTGGAATGCAAGCTGAAGGAGACAAAGCTTGTCTCTGGTAGCAAACACTGACTCAGTTTCCTCTCCTTGCCCCCAAAGCTTGGTCAGAAGTCAATGACAAGTAAGACCCCTCACAGCAGGGGGCAACCTAAGCCAGACTCGACCACTTGGGAGGCCTTCGTGGAAGGGCTCGTGGGGGAGGACTGCAACAAAGAGCAATGGACTCCCTGCCCCCCATCTTTGAGATAGCCCGAGTCCCCAGGTTCTCTGGGAGAAGCGCTTCCTGGCTCTAATCTCCTTAAGCCTGAATACCTGATGGGAAGAGGTTCAGCTCCTAGCCTTGCTAGAGCATGTCCTGGGGGAAAATCTGGCATCACAAAGACTTGCTGATAAACCTGTGAAATCTGCTCTAAGAGTGCTTACATTCATATGATAAGGGTCTGAGAGGAAATGAGTATGTCTCCCAAAGTTTCTGCAACTCTCTTCCGGACAGACACTGATTCATAGTAAGCCCTCAGATTTCTTCGAAGTGTTATCTACTGTTTGATCCTTGCTGCCCTCTATTGCTGTGTGTTACAACCCAATAAAAGCCCTAGAGCAGGGGGCTCGGGGCCTTTTTCTCCTCGAAGAAACTGGCCGAAGCTGGCCTTTTTCCCTGAGAAACTGGCCGCTGCCCACTCCTCCTCCCCTAAACAGATCACTTCATTTCTCTGTCATATTCACTCTCCATCCGTGGCACATGGGGGGACTCACGGAGAAGTCGCCCCCACACTTTAGGTCATCTGAGTTGGGGATGCTCTTCTCAAACCTTCCCCCCACCCTGAGATATCCTTCCCCTTCACCCTGGGCAATACTCAATCAACCCCACTTGACTCCCCTTGGTATGTATCTTGAAAGCTCTGGGTCTTACTGACCTGAAGTCCAAGTGCTTGATTTTCTATTGCAACAGCCTGGCCTTGATACAAACTGGGTGACCAGGAAGGCTGACCTGTGAACAGATCTCTTACCTATAATACTACCCTCCAACTTGACCTTTACTGTCTTGATCCCCTGCTTAGGTTTCACTACTGAGAGAAGGAGACAAGATTTTAACTTTCAAGCCCTGGCTGGTGTAGCCCAGTAGATTGAGCCCAGGCCTGTGAATCAAAGAGTTGCTTGTTCAATTCCCAGTCAGAGCACATCCCTGGGTTGCGGGCCAGGTTCCCAGCAGGCGACCACACATTGATGTTTCTATCCCTCTCTTTCTCCCTCCTTTCCCTTCTCTCTAGAAATAAATAAGTAAAATCTTTAAAAAAAATTTTTTTTAACCCTCAGCTGGGATTCCAGGCTTCCTTCTCCTAACTATGTCTTTTCATTCAAAGTTGCCTCACTCTACCACCCCTCCACTCATGTTTATCTTGCTACAGAGTAATTGCTGTGTTTGTTTTTCATCTGAGCTAAACTCTAGTAAATTCATGCTCTTTTAATCTATGTTACCCAGCAGGGGGTGACACTATTCCTTACTGTCTAAACCAAGTCCTATGTTCAACTACTCTTTGAAACAAGGCCTGGCTCCACTATGCCCATCATAAGTAAAAACGGGGTACAAAAAGGGAGAAAATTTCACCCCCCTCTCAGACTGTAAAACACTGGGAGCTGGTAGATCTTCAGAAAAACTGGGCCTGGCTCTCAATGCAGAGAAAAAAATGGCATTTTAAACTCAAGACACATTTCTACCCCTTTGCCCGATGAAACCAAAGTCCTTCTAGAAGAAGCTTGCTTTTCTTTCCCTACATGTCTGAAATGCAAGTACTTGGTCTTCTTCAAGAATTCTTGTCTAAGCCATCTTTTAAAACACAAATTTTGGGACTTCCAGTCAAGATAATGGTGCAGGCAGACATGGCTTGCCTCTTTGTAAAACCACATCAAAATTACAACTATAGAACAACCATCACACAGGAACATCAGAAACTGAGCAGAAGTGGAAGTCTGACAACTACAGAATTGAAGAAACCACATCCATCCAGACCTGCAGGAGGGACATAGACGTGGAACGTGCTGATCCTAAACCCATGTGGATAAGAATTTGGGAGGGATATATTGAGAATGAGGAGTCACTGACCCAAACCAGGCCCTACAGCCCAGGATTCCAGTTCCAGGAAGATAAGTTCCCACAATTTATGGCTCCAGAAACCAGCGGGGATTACATTGGTGGAAAAAACTTCTGGAGTCCCAAGCAGTTCCTCTTAAGGAACCAACACACAAATTCACCTCTCAGACTCACTCCTTCTGAGCTCCAGCACTAGGGTAGTAGCTTGAAAGGCACCAGTGGTATACAGAGAAACTGAAGTGTCTGGTATCAAGGTACACAGAGGTCATTGTCCCTTTTCTGAACCCTCCATCACAGAGCCTGTAAAATGGTGCCATATCTGAGACTCCATCAACCTGGCTAATACTGATTGACCTCCTTTGGAAATCCCCAGAGGCTCTGCCCCACCCAATGTATGGGCCCACCCAAGCTGCTTTTCCATAAGAATGGTTGGTCTTTGCTCCTAAATCCTATCAAACAAGAAACAGTTGGCTTCAGTGAGCCCTAGCAGCAGCCAGATTAGATTCACAGCTTGGCTTCACCTGGGAATCTCCAAGCCCAGCACAAGCAGCAGCCATCTCAGATTGCTCTGTAACTCAGGCAGGGTGCCCCAGGCAAAACACAGGTGGAGGCTGATCTTGGCCTGCACCACCTGGGAAACCCCAGGGCCAGCTTGTAGCACCAAGTGGACAGCTACAGAGCATGTCAGAGCACTCCTACCCTGCTTCTGCACAACGGATCCTCCATGGAGGGTAGAGATTGGGGGTCAGTGGTCACAGCTAGTCCCTGCAGCTGACTGGCCTGGGTAAGTCCCTCCCATTGATCTGTCTACAGCAACCAAGGTTCAACTACAAGAAGAGTGGGTGCACTCAGCCCACACAAAGGGCACACCTCAAGTACTCAGCATGGGTGACAGGGGAGGCTGTGCCACTGGACCCTACAGGACACCTGCTGCATTAGGCCACACTACCAAGACACAGAGTCCAAGCACTCTACCTAATACATGGAAACAAACACAGAGAGGCTGTCAAAAAGAGGAGACAAAGAAACATGGCCCAAATGAAAGAACAGATCAAAACTCCAGAAAAAGAGCTAAACGAAATGGAGATAAGCAATCTACCACATGCAGAGTTCAAAACAATGGTTATAAGGATGCTCAAGGAACTTAGTGAGGACCTCAGCAGCATAAAAAAAAAACAAGTCAGAAACAAAGGATTCACTTGCTAATTGAAATAAAGAGCAATTTATAGGGAAACAACAGGAGAGTAGATGAAGCCAGAATCATATCAACGATTTGGAACATCAGGGAGGAAAAAAACAACCAATTAGAACAACGAGAAAAAAAAATAATCCAAAAAAGTGAGGATAGCATAAACAGCCTCTGGGACAACTTCAAGAGGTCCAACATTCACCTCATAGAGGTGCCAGAAGGAGAAGATAAAGAGCAAGAAATTGGAAATCTATCTGAAAAAATAGTGAAGAAAACAGACATGCAAGTTCAGGAAGCACAGAGAGTCCTAAACAAGATGGATACAAAGAGGCCCACTCCAAGACACATACTAATTAAAACTCCAAAGGTTAAATCTAAAGAGATAGTCTTAAAAGCAGCGAGAGAAAAGTTACTGTATTTTGCCTTGTACAGTGTGCACTTTTTTGCTCAAATTTTTAAGAAAAATAAAGATGTACATTATACCTGGGTAGTGTTAATTCTGTACCTATATAAATGTTTTTAATTCTTTTATTTATGCTCAATGCTGGTGTATTTCTCCACACCATGTCCCTCTCCTTTCCTGGAGAATGAATAAAACTTTACTCTCTGCATTTTCTTATCTTTGTGAATTCTTTCCAAGCTTGTGTCACTGACCACCCTAACAATGGGTATATGACATCCCAAGCTAGGGAAGTGGTAAGGTGTGTTGGGGTCTTCAAAAAGTCATGGCAGGATAATGGGAAGAGCAGACCTTTAATAAGTGGAAGTTGGTCCGGCCAAGATGGAGGTGAAGGTAGATATATTGTCTCCTCCCACAACCAAAGAAGGACAACAACAAATTTAAAAACAAAAACCAACCAGAACTGACAGAAAACTGAACTGTATGGAAGTCCGACAACCAAGGAGTTAAAGAAGAAATATTCATCCAGACCCATAGGAGGGGTGGAGATGGACAGCTGGAAAAAAGAGGACCTGCAGCAAGGCAGGAGTTTGAGGACCAGGGTGGGTAAGATGGCTGCTGGTGGACTCAGCGAGGCAGTGGATTGTGGACTGAGCAGTCCCACATTCGCGTGCAGATAAACTGGGAAGAACAACTGGGGAGCAAGATAGACCATGCAACCCAGGGTTCCAACACTGGGAAATAAAGCCTCACAACCTCTGACTGAAAACACCTGTGATGGTTGAGACAGCAGTGGAGAAACTCCTAGCCTCACAGGAGAGTTCATTGGAGAGAATCACAGGGTCCTAGAATGTACACAAGCCCTCCCACCCAGGAATCAGCAGCAGAAGGGCCCAATTTGTTTGTGGGTAGTGGAAGAAGTGACTGAAAACTGGCAGAGAGCAGAGCAAGTGGCACTGTTCCCTCTCAAACCCCTCCCTCCACATACAGCGTCACAACGCAGCAACGTGGATTGCCATGCCCTGGTGAACACCTAGGACTCTGCCCCTTACTATGTAACAGGCATGCTGAGACAAAAAACCAAAAAAAAAAACACAACAAAAAACAAAACTCAAATGAAAGAACAGAACAAAGCTCCAGAAAAAAATACAACTAAGCGACAAAGAAATAGGCAACCTATCAGATGCACAGTTCAAAACACTAGTAATCAGGAGCTCACAGAATTGGTTGAGCATGGTCGCAAAAAGAGGAAAAAGTGAAGTATATGAAAAGTGAAATAAAGGAAAATGTACAGGGAACCAACAGTGATGAGAAGAAAACCAGGACTCAAATCAACGCTTTAGACCAGAAGGAAGAAAGAAACATTCAACCAGAACAGAAGGAAGAAACAAGAATTCAGAAAAATGAGGAGAGGCTTAGGAACCTCCAGGACATCTTTAAACATTCCAACATCCGAATCATAGGAGTGCCAGAAAGAGAAGAGAAAGACCAAGGAATTGAAAACTTATTTGAACAAATAATAGAGGAGAACTTCCCCAATCTGGCAAAGGAAATAGACTTCTGGGAAGTCCAGGAAGCTCACAGAGTCCCAAAGTAGTTGGGCCCAAGGAAGAACACACCAAGGCAAATCATAATTATATTAGCCAAGATTAAAATGAAGGAGAGAATCCTAGAAGCAGCAAGAGAGAATGAGACAGTTACCTACAAAGGAGTGCCCATCAGACTGTCAGTTGATTTCTCAAAAGAGACCTCATAGGCAAGAAGGGGCTGGAAAGAAGTATTCCAATTCGTGAAAGGCAAGGACCTACAACCAAGATTGCTCTATCCAGCAAAGCTTTCACTTAGAATGGAAGGGCAGATGAAGTGCTTCTCAGATAAGGTCAAGTTAAAGGAATTCGTCATCACCAAGCCCTTATTATATAAAATGTTAAAGGGACCTATCTAAGAAAAAGAAGATAAAAAATATGAACAGTAAAATGACAACAAACTCACAGTTATTAACAACCAAACCTAAAACAAAAACAAAAATAAAAACAAACTAAGCAAACAGTAGAACAAAAAAAAAGAATTACAGAAATGGAGATCATATGGAGGATTATCAGCAGGCACGTGGGAGCAGAAGAGGGGGGAAAAGGTACAGGGAATAAGTAGCATAAATGATAGGTAGAAAATAGACAGGGGGAGGTTAATAATGGTATAGGAAATGTGGAAGCCAAAGAACTTATATGTATGACCCATGGACATGAACTAAAGGGAAGAATGTGGGTGGGAGGGGGTGTGCAGGGCAGAGGGTAATAAAGGGAGGGGAAATGGGACAACTGTAATAGCATAATCAATAAAATATATTTAAAATAATAATAAAAAAATAAGTGAAAGTTGGCCCTCCTCTGTAGATAGGTCAAAAGAAGTTGTGTCTGATAATCTCTTATGGGCAAGGTTCGTGATTCAAGTCCTTCTAGGTAGTTAAGGGTGGGGACAAGAGTTTTTCTTGCACCCATGGCTAATATCTTAGGATGAGTCATGCAAACCCCAACACATGCTTCATGACCACCAAGACC
Organism: Artibeus jamaicensis; assembly: GCF_021234435.1. NCBI lineage: Eukaryota > Metazoa > Chordata > Mammalia > Chiroptera > Phyllostomidae > Artibeus > Artibeus jamaicensis. The sequence goes on from NW_026521824.1 coordinate 1,208,022, forward strand.
CCCCAAAGGCTAACATGACCTCAATGTGAGTTCATCAGAGTTTTTGGAGCCAAATTATTTCCCAATCATTAAAGAAGCAACAATATGTTAGGGCTAAAAAGGGGTGTCATGCCTCAAGTCTGTTTGCAAACCCCAGAAAGGTCAAAGACGTGCCATGGCACAACCAGGGCCAGAATGCAGGTCTCCTGCTCTCTGGTGGATCCTCCCCCTGCATTGCCATGTCTTGCCTCGTCTTGCCTCCTGGTTCCTCATTTGTATTCCATACCTCATGTTCTGGAAAAATGTCCAGAACACTATAGTTATCACCAGTTCTGCTCCCTCTGCTGTCCTTGCCATGCTAATTGCACATGTCAAGCAGCAGAGCCACTCAGAGGACTCAGAAACACAGAGAACCCCATGGGAAGTACCCTACAGGAGGTGGTTGGCATATCCCTCCTTGTCTCCCCCTGGGCATCCACTGCTCTAATAATACCCAGCATATGGTCAGCTGCCTGCATGTGGTACTTGTATCTTCTAAAACAGGCACATAATGATCTCATGCAACATGCTCTCCTCATAATGCATCTTCAACACTCCTCTCTGACACAGGTCAGATCTACTCCCTCCTTTGACTGGCTGCACTGTGACCTGAGCAGAAGTGTGACTTCTGAAGCCATATTCCCAGGTAGCTCTGTCTGGCTCCCCTGGGACACTCACTATTGGAACCTGGTTCTATGTTGTGAAGATGCCCAAGTCACATGGAGAGGCCACAAAAAGAGTTCTGGCTGACAGCCAGCACCAAGCCTTCAAGACACCCCAGACCCAGCCACCACCTGACTGTAACCACAGGAAAGACCCTGAGCAAGAGCTGCCCAGCTGAGCCCAGCCAACCGCTAGAGCCAGAAGCAATAATAACAAAATGCCTCTTGACATTTTACTATGTTTGAGGAGGGCCTGTTTGCAGCAATAGATAACCAAAACACAAGTCAAGTGCCAGGGTCTCTCTTCTTTTCTTTAGCAGCTACAACACCCCTATCCAAACCCACAGCAGGGACAACTCTGAAGTGCAGGGCAGTTATTGCTCCTGGGGAGGAATTAGCACCTGGTGGATCAATGTCCCAGCCTTTCCACTGTCAAGAGACACACAGTTCTCAGAGTGGCCCCAGCAGAAATGCACCCAACTCTTGCCCACTCATTAATAATGTCACTAGTGTGCCTCACTTCCCCATTCCTTTCCCAAGATCACCTTTCTTTCAAATAAAGTACCTATGCCTGGGGCTTTGTTGCCGTCTGTGCTTTGGCAGAACCTAAACCAAAATATGTAGTAAAGGAGGTACCATAAATATTGGGGGAGGATGTATAATTTAGTGTAAGGTGTTGAGAAAACAACTTTCTTTATGGGCAAACAGTTACTAAGTGATAGTTACTGGGACTAAAACATTGAATAACACAGGCTCTACTCTCATGTCACGCATAGTCTATTATAGATTTAAATTGAAGTCTTTAATTCATTTTGAGTTTATTCTTATATAAGGTGTAAGAAAGTGGTCTACTTTCATTTATTTTTGCACATACTTGTCCAGTTTTTCAAACACCATTTGTTGAAGAGACTGTCTTTACCTCATTGTATATTCTTACCTTCTTTGTCATGGATTAAATGACCATATAAATGTGAGTTTATTTCTGGGGTCTCTATTCTGTTCCATTGATCTAGGCATCTGTGGGTTTTTTTTTTATGTTAATGCATTGCTGTTGGAGGTCTTTGTGGTTTCACATAAAATTTAAAACTTTTATTCTAGTTCTGTGAAAATGCCATTGGTATTTTGATTGGGATTGGATTGTGTCTATAGATTTCTGTGGGTAGTATGGACACTTAAATATGTTACGTCTTCCTGTCCATGAGCACAGTATGTGCATCCATTTATTTGTATCTTCTTCAATTCTTGTATTTCCTCAAGTGTAGGTATTTTACCTTCTTGGTTAAATTTATTCCTAGGTATTTTTACTGATGCAGTAGTAAATGGGGTTGTTTTTTAAATTTCTCTTTCTGATAGTTTTGTTATTGGTGTGTAAAAAGGCAAATGACTTCTGAATATTACTATGGTATCCTGCTAATTTACTCAATACAGTGATTAGTTCTCTTTTTTTTTTTGGTGGAGTCTTTAGGGTTTTCTATATACAGTATCATGCCATCTGCAATAATGGTGATTTTAATTCCTCCTTGCCAATTTGGACGCTTTTTACTTCTTTTTTGGTCTGATTACAGCAGCTAGGACTTTCAATACTATGTTGAATAAGAGTGGTGAAAGTGGGCACTTCTGTTTAGGTCCTGATCTTAAGGGAAATGTTTTTATCCTTTCCCCATTGAGTATGATGTTAATCGTGGGTGTCATACAACCTATTACTTTGTTGAGGTATGTTCCTTCTATCCCCACCTTCGTTGAAAGTTTTTATCAAAATGGGTGCAGGCATAGCCGAGTGGTTCAGTTGTTTGGAGCATCATCAAGTACACCAAAAGTTTGCAGGTTCATTTCCAGTCAGCACACATAGCTAGGTTGCAGGTTTGATCCCTGGTCTGTGCATGTATGATAGGTGACCAATCAATATTTCTCTTTCACATTAATGCTTTTCTCTTATATTCTCCTTTTCTCTCTTTTGTCCTCTGTCTAAAGTCAGTAAACATCATTGAGTGAAGATTCAGAAAAAAATGGGTGCTGGATTTTAACAAATGTTTTTTTCTGTATTTACTGATATGGGGATATGATTTTTATCCTTCATTTTGTGTATGTGGTATATCATGTTCATTGATTTGTGGTATCGAACCAACCTAGTATCGCAAGAATAAATCCCATTTGATCATGGTTTATGATCTTTTTAATGTGTTGCTGAATTTGGTTTGCTAGTATTTGTTGAGGGTTTTTCGTTTTATTTTCTTCTGAGGTATTAACCTATATTTTTTTGTTAATGTATTTGTTGGGTTTTGGAATCAGTGTAGTGCTAACCTCATGTAATAAGGTTGGGAGCCTTTCCTCCTCTTGATATTTTTGGAGTAGTTTGAGAAGGGTAGGTGTTAATTCTTCTTTGACTTTGGTGTAATTTACCTGTGAAGTCATCCAGTGCAGTTTTGTTTGTTAGGAGTTTTTTCATTACTGATTCAATGTTATTAGTAGTAATTGGTCTGTTTAGATTTTTTTGTTTCTTCTTTTTTTTCTTTTTAGGTTTTATTTATTTTTAGAGAGAGGAGAAGGGAAAGAGGAAGAGAGGAAGAGAAACATCAATGTGCAAGAGAGTTACCTTTTGCACACCCAGAACCATGGCCTACAACCCAGAAATGTGCCCTGCCTGGGAATCCAACCCAAGAACTTTCGGTTTGCAGGTTGGCACTCAACCCACTGAGTAACAACAGACAAGGCTGTTTCTTCTTGATTTAGTACTGGAAAACTGTATGTTTCTAGGACGTTATCAGTTTCTTCCAGATTGTTGAATTTTCTGGCATATAACTGAACTATTTTCTTATCATCTTTTGTATTTCTGTGGTTTCAGTTTCACTTCTCTTTCATTTCTGATTTTAGTTATTTGGGCTTTTTCTTTCTTTCTTGATAAGTTTGATTAAAATCTTATAAATTTTGTTTTTAAAGAACCACATCTAAGTTTCACTAATCTTTTGTATTTTTTAAGACTATTTTGTTTATTTTCCCTCTGATCTTTATTATTGCCTTCCTTCTACCCACTTTGGACTTTGTTTGTTGCTTTCCTTCTAGTTTTTTTAAGATGTAAGTTTATATGGTTTGTTTGAGACTTTTCTTGTCTCAAGGTAGGCCTATAATGCTATGAATTAGAACTGATTTGATCGTGGCCCATAGATTTTAGTCATTATGTTTTCATTTTCATTTGTCTCAAGTTATCTTTTGATTTCTTTCTTGAGCTCATTATTTTTAGAATATATTTTGTTGATCATGCTATTACAGTTGTCCCATTTTTTTTCTTTTCCTTATTCCCCTCCACCCTGTATACCACCTCCTACCATCATTCCTCTACCTTTCTTCATGTCAACAGGTCATGCACATAAGGACTTTGGCTTCCACATTTCCCATACTATTCTTAGCCTCTCCCTGTCTATTTTGTATCTACAATTTATGCTTCTTATTCTCTGTACATTTTCCTCCGTTCTCCACCATTCTCCTACCTGCTGATAACCCTCCATGTGATCTATATTTCTGTGAATCTGTTTCTGTTCTAGTTGTTTGCTTAGTTTGTGTTTTGTTTTGTTCTAGGTTCAGTTGTTGATAGTTATGCTTGTTGCCATTTTACTGTTTAGAGTTTTGATCATCTTCTTTTTCTTAGATAAGTCCCTTTAACATTTCACATAATAAAGGCTTGGTGATGATGAACTCCTTTAACTTGACCTTATCTGAGAAGCACTTCATCTACCCTTCCATTCTAAGTGAAAGCTTTGCTGGATAGAGCAATCTTGGTTGTAGGTCCTTGCCTTTCACGAATTGGAATACTTCTTTCCAGCCCCTTCTTGCCTATAAGGTCTCTTTTGAGAAATCAGCTGACAGTCTCATGGGCACTCCTTTGTAGGTAACTGTCTCATTCTCTCTTGCTGCTTCTAGGATTCTCTCCTTCATTTTAATCTTGGCTAATATAATTATGATTTGCCTTGGTGTGTTCTTCCTTGGGCCCAACTTCTTTGGGACTCTGTGAGCTTCCTGGACTTCCCAGAAGTCTATTTCCTTTGCCAGATTGGGGAAGTTCTCCTCTATTATTTGTTCAAATAAGTTTTCAATTCCTTGGTCTTTCTCTTCTCTTTCTGGCACTCCTATGATTCAGATGTTGGAATGTTTAAAGATGTCCTGGAGGTTCCTAAGCCCCTCCTCATTTTTCTGAATTCTTGTTTCTTCCTTCTGTTCTGGTTGAATGTTTCTTTCTTCCTTCTGGTCCACTTCATTGATTTGAGTCCCAGTTTCCTTCCCATCACTATTGGTTCCCTATACATTTTCCTTTATTTTACTCAGAATAGACTTCATTTTTTCATCTAATTTGTTACCAGATTCAACCAATTCTATGAGTATCCTGATTACCAGTGCTTTCAACTGTGCATCTGATAGGTTGGCTATCTCTTTGTCTCGTAGTTGTATTTTTTCTGGAGCTTTGATCTGGTCTTTCATTTGGGCTTTTTTTTTTTTGTCTCAGTGTGCCTGTTTTGTAGTGAGTGGTGGAGCCTTAGGTGTTCACCAGGGCAGGGCAACCCAATCACTGGGTTGTGACACTGTATATGGGGCAGGGGTCTGAGAGGGAACAGTGGTGCTTGTTCTTCTCTCTTCCAGATTTTAGTAACTTCCACTGCTTCCCCCAAGCTAACTGAGCCCTTCTGGTGCTGATTCCCATGTGGGTGGTTTGTGTACATTCTAGGACCCTGTGGGTCTCTCCAACAAACTCCCCTGTGAGGCTGGGAGTCTCTCCAAGCACCTCATCCCCCACCGGTGTTTTCAATTGGTGTTTTGAGGCTTTATTTCTCTGTACTGGAACCCTGGGTTGTGTCTCACTCCCCAGTTTTGCCTGGTTTATCTGTGCGCGAATGTGGAACTGCCCAGTCTGCCAGCTGCCTTGTGTGCTGCGTGTGTCCACAATCCACCGCCTCACTGGGTCCACCTGCTGCCACCTGCACACCTGGGGTCTGCCAGCCACCACTTTTTTTGCTGTGACTGCTCTCTGCCCAGCCGCCCAATTCTGCCCTTCCTACTGGTCTGGCTGAATGTGTCTACTTTAACTCCTTGGTTGTCAGTCTTCCATAAAGTTCACTTTTCTGTCAGTCAGTACTGTTGTTTTTTTGTTTCTAAATTTTTGTTGTCCTTATTTTGGTTCTGTGAGGAGGCACAGTGTGTCTACCTATATCTCCATCTTGGCTGGAAGTCTCAGGATTCTTTTTTCTTCTTAGACTTGTGTGTCTATTTCCTTCACCAGGTTAAGAAAGTTTTGAGTCATTATTTCCTCAGATAGGTTCTCAATCCCTAGCTCTCTCTGTTCTCCTTCTGGTACCCCTGTTATGTGAATGATGTTATACTTGATATTGTCCCAGAGGCCCCCTACAGTATCCTTATTTTTTTTATATTTTTATTTTTGCTGTTCTGATTTTTGCTGTTCTGCTTTCTGCTACTTTGCCTTCCAAATTGCTGATTCAGTCCTCTGCTTCATCTAATCTACTGTTGATTCATTCTAGGTATTTATTTTTGCCTTTCCATAGTTTATTTTTTAATGTTTACTGTCTCTTTGTTGAAGTTGTCACTAAGTTCCTTGAGCATCCCTAAAACCAGTGTTTTGAACTCTATATCTGGTAAGTTTCTTGCCTCCATGTTGGTAAGGTTTTTTTTTTTCCTTGAGTTTTGTCCTATTTTTGAAATTTGGAACATGTTTCTTTCTATCCTTATTTTAGCTATCTTTCTGTTTGTTTTTATGTGTTAGGTGGCTCTGCTACATCTCTCAGTCTTGTCAGGGTGGCCTTATGTAGTAAGTGTCCTATGAATCCCAGTGGTTCAGTCTCCCTGACCACCTAAGCTTGGTGCTCCAGGGGTGACCTTTGTGTGGGCTGTGTGTGCCCTCCTGTTGTAGTGGAGCTGTGATTGCTGTTTTCAAGTGCCTGAGTGGGACTGACCCTCAGGCTGACTGGTTGTGAGGATTGTCTATGACCACAGCATGTGGAGCCACTGTGTAGAGGCTGACCCCATGGAACGGGATTTGTCCTTGGAGGGCCTGGTGCTTGCTAACACCACCCTTTTGGTGTACCATTTGTGGAGTGACTTCAGTGGTGCTCTGTTGTGGGAGGGACCCAGTTAGTAGGTATGCTGGATCTTGGGAGGAGCTCTGACGTAGGCTAGTGGCAGATGTTGGCCTGAGTGGCCCAGGGCTACCTGTTAGCAGCTAAAAGCAATCTGTAGTCGGTAGCTGCACATGCTGGGCCTGTGTGGTCATGCTGTTAGCTGAGACTGGCTTCCACAGGGTTGGGACAGGTCAGCAAAAGGCAAAAGGCACCCTGAGACCTGGTAGCACATGCCTGATATTCATAAAGTTCAGCTGCTGAATGAGCCTCAGGTGGTACTCAGGAAACCCTCACAGTGTATTGAGTGGTGTTCACCAGGTTAATGTAGATTCAGATTTGGCACCAGTGCTGATCTGAGGCCACTCAGCAGAAGTCTCAGGGTACACTGAGGTCAACTGCCACCTGCTTGGGGCCCCTAGGCCTTTGCAGTAGTGTTACCGAACAAGAGGTCCGAGGGAGGGGCAATACAATATTTGGCCCACCTAGGGATGCCGAAAACTGCTATACAACAGGGGCCCCTCCCAAAAACAAAATACTAAAATCTACTGGGCCCTTCTGTCCGCCGCCAATTGGAAAGACATCTCTCAATGCCAGAGATTTGTGAAAAGGAAACAAAATGTTTATTTAATGCTATTCAGGCCTAATGTCACCACTAAAATATCAGAGTCCTTTAGGGTATACACCTACACCCACACAGCGCTCCCTTCTCCCACTGTCCCAACTCCGGGTACCATAAATCAGGAAAAGAGCACCCGTCTGTGTTGCAGGCCGCTGGCACCATCAGCTGTGTCACTGTGCAGGCAGGATCTCTCTCTAGTTAATCCAAAGTACTGTGGTACCCTCTCATGGTCCACTGGCAAGAGTTCTTTGTACCCAGTTCCAGCCAAAGTCTCTCTTGCTTTTCAGGCCCCGCAGCCAAAGGGGGCACCCCAAAGCTGCATGGGCCTCTTCTACCAAAGCTGCAGGGGTTTGCACTCCACCAAAAGCATGTGGCTTTCTTCTTCACCTGGCTGCAGGGATCTCCATTCTGGCAAAGCTGCATGGTTTTTCCCTTCCACCTGGGCAGTTATCCCCTCATGTCCCGGAGCCAGTCTTTTCCAAGCTCCCACACACCAACCCTTCCACTCAGGGTCGCAGCCCCTCGTTACCTTCTGAGTCCAAACCCTTCTCACTCAGGAGAGCAGCTCCTTAGTTACATCCTGTGTCCCAGCTACTCCCCTCTCCCTCTGGCTCCAAACTTGGCCACTGCTATTTAACATATCTATGAAACCAGTTAAAGGTTATAGATATGTTAAATAACCATTCCAGAGGTTAGCTGCAAAACTATTGCTATGCAAAACAGCTCTCAATGGTTCTGGTCCATTTGTCTCTTTCCCCTGGGTGGAGGGGGGGGTGAGGACATCTTATATGTCTCTCCAATATTCCTATACACTTTGAATTCTGGACACCATTCCAAATCTGTTTTGTTTTTTTTTGCCCGCCCCCCCCCCTCCCGGCTGCACCCTGTATCAGTAGAGCCAGGTCTTAGGGACTTGTGAGGGTGGAGCTAGTGGAGTGTGTACCGTGCTAATGCAGACTTGGATTTGGCCCTGTGGAGGGAGGGCTTGGCACGGGGAGAATAGTGGTCCTCACTCTATCTGTGTCTGGCACCCCTGAGCTTGGTCAGAATTCAAGAATTTTTAAAGAAAGACTGCAGCCTTGGTGAGCCACAACTGACTGAGTAACTGCCACCTGGAGAGAGGGTAGAAGCACTCTAAGATTACAGTCACATACCTCCTAACATGAGACATCGGGTAGGACACAGCACCACTTCTGTGGTGATTTTCCACATAGCCTCAATCTAATCATGAGGAAACATCAGACAAACCCAAATTGAGCAACATTTTACAAAATACTGACTGGTACTCTTCAAAAGTGTCAAGGTCATGAAACATAAGGAAAAACTGAAGAACTTTTACAACTGGAACAGAAAAAGAATGTGTACAAGATCAGCACACCACAGTCTGTGGAATGAACACCATTTCACAAAGATTTGGAATGGTGTCCAGAATTCAAAGTGTATAGGAATATTGGAGAGACATATAAGATGTCCTCACCCCCCCCCCCGCCACCCAGGGGGAAGGGACAATGGAGCAGGGCCATTGAGAGCTGTTTTGCATAGCAGTAATTTTGCAGCTAACCTCTGGAATGATTATTTAACATATGTATAACCTTTAACTGATTTCATAGATATGTTAAATAGCTGTGGCCAGGTTTTGAGCCAGGGAGAAGGTAGTGGCTGGGACTCAAGATGGAACTAGGGGCTGCACCCCAGAGTAAGGAGGCCTGTGTGAGAGCTTGGAAGAGATGGGCTCCAGGACATGAGGGGCTAACTGCCCAGGTAAAAGGGAAAACCATGCAGCTTTGCCAGAATGGAGATCCCTGCAGCCAGGTGAAGAAGAAAGCCACATGCTTTTGGTGGAGTGCAAACCCCTGCAGCTTTGGTAGAAGAGGCCCATGCAGCTTTGGGGTGCCCCCTTTGGCCGCGAGGCCTGAAAAGCAAGAGAGACTTTGGCTGGAACTGGGTACAAAGAACTCTTGCCAGTGGACCATGAGAGGGTACCACAGTACTGTGGATTAACTAGAGAGAGATCCTGCCTGCACAGTGACACAGCTGATGGTGCCAGCAGCCTGCAACACAGACGGGTGCTCTTTTCCTGATTTATGGTACCCGGAGTTGGGACAGTGGGAGAAGCAGGAGCTGTGTGGGTGTAGGAGTATACCCTAAAGGACTTTGAAATTTTAGTGGTGACATTAGGCCTGAATAGCATTAAATAAACATTTTGTTTCCTTTTCACAAATCTCTGGCATTGAGAGATGTCTTTCCAATTGGCGGCGGACAGAAGAGCCCAGTAGATTTTAATATTATGTCCTTGGGAGGGACCCCTGTTCTCTGGCAGTTTTTGGCATCCTTAGGTGGGCCAAATATTGCCCCCCCACCCACTCCCAGACCTCTTGTTCGGTAACAAAGCCATTTGGTCCTGGGCTTTTCTTTGTTTGGAGACTTTTGATTACGTATTCAATCTCCTTACTAAAGACACACGGTATCAGAATTTGAAGCCAGGCTTGTATACCTCCACCATCCTTGTATCCACTGAAAGAGGTATTACAAGTATGTTTTCTGTGTGTGTGTGTGCATGCACACACAGAGACCAACATTCTCTCTGCATCCCATTGTTTCAAGATGGCCCTTTGGTTTACTAAACATGAACTATTTTCATCTTATGTGAATTGCCTAACTTCCCCCTCCTTAGTTCTGAATGGTATATTTTGACTCACTGTCTGGAATTTTCATGCTTATGTGAATTGCCCATATACACATATTAAGACTTCTCTTGGTAATCTGCTGAATGCCATTTGAATTATGTGACCAGCTAGAAGAACTAAGAGGGAAAGGGGAAAGTTTCCTCATCCCTGACACTATAAACAAGTGAATTGTGTCAATGTAAGAAACACACAAACCTGTAGAGAATTATGGTAAGTTTATTTGGCACAAACTGATGACAATTACCGGGAGGCAAAATCTCAATGCATTGAGGAAATGCTCCAGAAAATGGCAGTTTTGCACCTTATTTTACATATTGCAATCACACTCTTATGGAGCTGTCTGGAGCCCATCCACATGGCTTATGGTGAATGACCCAACAATTCATGCTGGAAGGAGCAGGTCTTTATTTACAATATTCCTACCTTGGGGAACCCTGGTGCACTCATGCTTTGAGCTTAGTTTTCCCAGGAGACACAACACTTATCATGGTCCACACCAGGCTACGAATCAAAAGCCCCCCAATTGTCCCATGTTCTTATCTGATCTTAATCCAACTGTGAAAACAGTTCTCCAGTCCCTCTGGAAGGTACTGAAGTTGCCACCATCACACACCATCCTTGTAACAGGGTGCAGCCAAGGAGGGGGCCAAATGGGGATTTGTAATGGGGTCTAGAACTCAGGGTGTCCAGAAAATATTAGAGAAAAAAATATATATGATGTTTTCACCCCTACCAGTCTGAGCTGGGGGATGGGACACATGGAGCAGGGCCATTAAGAGCTATTTTGCATAGCAACAGCTTTGCAGCTAACTTCTATCATGGTCATTTAACATATCTATAGCTTTTAACTGGGTTCATAGATATGTTAAATAGATGTGGCCAAGCTTTGAGCCAGGGGGATGAAAGTGACTTCAACCCAAGATGTAACTAGGAGGCAACTCCGCCTGGTTACAGCTCCTGTGTGAGAGCTTGGAGATGATTGGCTCCACACCATGGGGCCATGCCCGCCCATACTTACCATGGCAACCCAGTAAAGCTGGAAGGATACAGGAATACTGGCAGGTGTAACTGATGGTGAGAGGAGTCAGAAATGGGGCTGCAGAGGAAGATCAGTTCTGAGATTTAAACCCAGGCACAGTCACAGTAGCCATATGGAGACAGGACCGCGAGGCTTCGGAGGAGTTGGGACCAAGCAGCTTTAGGGTGTTCCCTTATTGCCAAGCAACAGTTTTGGAGCTAACCTCTGGAGGAATGGTTATTTAACATATCTATAACCTTTAACTGGTTTCATAGATATGTTAAATAGGTGTAGCCAAGTTTGGAGCCAGGAAGAAGGAAGCAGAAGGGACTGAGGATGGAACAAGAGGACTCAGGATGGGAACTAGGGGCTGCTCTCCTGAGTGAGAAGGGCTTGGACTCAGAATGTAACTAGGGGCTGCGCTCCTGAGTGAGAAGGCCTGTGTGAGAGCTTGAGAAAGACTGGCTCCAGGACATGAAGGGTCCCCGCTTGGCCAAATGAGAGAGAGCCACGCGGTTTCAGCAGAGTGAGGACCCCCTCTAGGTGAGGTGAAAGAGGGAGCCACGTGGTTTTGGCAGGGTGCAGACCCCCTCTTTCCCAGGTGAAAGGGAAGAACCACGCAGCTTTGCCAGAATGGAGATCCCTGCAGCCAGGTGAAGAAGAAAGCCACATGCTTTTGGTGGAGTGCAAACCCCTGCAGCTTTGGTAGAAGAGGCCCACGCGGCTTTGGGGTGCCCCCTTTGGTCGCGTGGCCTGAAAAAGCAAGAGAGACTTTGACTGGAACTGGGTACAAAGGACTCTTGCCAGTGGACCATGAGAGGGTACCACAGTACTTTGGATTAACTTGAGATCCTGCCTGCACGGTGACACAGCTGACGGTGCCAGCGGCCTGCAACACAGACGTGTGCTCTTTTCCTGATTTATGGTACCCGGAGTTGGGACAGTGGGAGAAGGGAGCGCTGTGTGGGTGTAGGTGTACAACCTAAAGGTCTTTGATATTTTAGTGGTGGCATTAGGCCTGAATAGCATAAAATAAACATTTTGTTTCCTTTTCACAAATCTCTGGCATTGAGAGATGTCTTTCCAATTGGCGGCGGACAGAAGGGCCCAGTAGATTTTAGTATTTTGGTTTTTTGGGAGGGGCCCCTGTTGTAGAGCAGTTTTGGGCATCCCTAGGTGGGCCAAATATTGTATTGCCCCTCCCTCGGACCTCCTCTTGTTCGGTAACACTGGTGCTGAATCCCAGAAGAGGTGGGTCTGTGTAAATCCTAAGTCCATGCAGGCCCTACCAGAGGTGTCTCCCTGATAATCTGTCAGTCTCTTCCACCATCCCAAACCCCATTGGTCTTTATAGCCATAAGTTATGGGGATTTATTGTCCTGGTGCTGGAACCCTGGGCTGTTAAGTAGGGGCTGGGATCCTTCACTCCCAAGGTATGCCTCCCAATTTTTATCCACTGTATGTGAATGTGGGACCTCTCATTCCACTGCCTTTCTACCTCTCTCTGTGTCTCCACCCCTCCTACCCATCTGGATGAATGTGGCTTCTTTAAATCCTTGGTTGTTGGATTTCCACACAGTGTGATTTTCTGATGGTTCTGGGTGATATTTGTTTTTTTTTTTGTTTTGTTTTTTAAAATTTATCTTTAGAGGGGAAGGGAAGGAGAGAGGGAGATAAACATCAATGTATGGTTGCCTTTCATGCGTCCCCTGCTAGGAACTGGCCTGCAGGGAACCAGCCTGCAACCCAGGCATGTGCCCTGACTGGGAATGAAACCGCAGTTGTCTGGTTCGCAGACCCGCGCTCAATCCACTGGGCTACACCAGCCAGGGCTCTAGGTGATATTTGTTTTTTATTATAATTGTAGTACAATTTTTTGTAGTTTATAATGTTTTGTAATGTAATTTTTTCTGTGGTCGTGCAAGGGGGTGAAGCCTATTTACCTATGCCTCCATCTTGACTGGAAGTTCTCTTGTATCTTCTTTAATAAGTGCCTTTATTTTTCATATTACACGGCTGGATACCTTTTGGATAGACCTTCATATGCCACATTAAGTCACCAAAATTCAAAATATTAAAATATAATAAAATACAAAAAAAACCCCAAAGGTCATTTTACTTTTTCTTGATGATTTAGAGGTCATGTCTGGAATTTTTGGTGGGACCTGACTCTGGTCCTGAGGAGTCCTCACCAGCCAAAAGACCCTAGGTACTGGAGATGGGTGGCCTGGAGTCTGCATAACTGAAAACTGGGTTAAGTAGTTAGTCCTCTGTGCTTTAAGGTGACTTGAGAGAGCTGGTGAACACCTGATCCCTGGCCTCCATCTGTCTCATTTAGAAACTGCTCTTTGCATGAGCCTGTTTCACCCTGTGGCCATGGCCTGGAGTCTAAAAATGTCCTGGATGTGAAGAGCAGGAAACTTCATTTCCACATTTCAGGTGACCTTTGAGCACCAGCCTTCCCTCTGTTTCCAGCCACAGAAGTAAGCTAAGATGTCTAGAGTGGTTAGGGCAGCGCCTTACATGGCTTGGGGCTTGTCAACAGGGCACTGTCCCCCAGCATGATTCAAGGCTATAGTCCTACTCTCCACCCCCATGGAGCAGGGACCAGGAATGGGGCAGTGCCTCCTGCAGCTCAGTGTCAGCTAACTCTCAGAGGCTATCTCAGGCATTCTACCATCCCCTGCAGACAAGCTGGGGAGAGTCACCCCTTTTCTGCAGTAACTCTTCTCTTCCACTAAAAGACCGTGAGGTAATCCAGCTGGGGCTCAGGGAAACCAGGCCCAGACTCAAGTTAATGAAGTACTTCCTTTTTGAATCCCTTCTAGTAGTTGGACATCTATCTCTATGTGAGGCTCTCAGCTAAGCCTGGCCCTTCTTCCATTGCAGCTGTAGTAGGGTGGCTGTTCATTTTCACATGCTTTTGTTTTCCTTCACGGCTACAGCTTTTTCTGCCTACTTTGTGAGCATATCAGATGCTCCCCCACCTTCCCGCCCCAATCCCAGTCTCAACTGGTAACACAGCAGATGCTCAATAAATGCTTGTTGAATTTCCATATGATCCAGCAATTCAACTTCTGGACATATACCTGTGATATTGTGATTCAAAATAAGAAAATATATTTGATTTCCAGCCATTTCTAGCACAGATCTCCTATAACCTTGGAATTTTCTATGTGGTGAGAGACGAGTGTCTTTTGTTATGTTAATAAGGTGAGTTTTGGACCCCACCTGAGGATAGGGGCTGATTGTCAAGAAAACTAATCCGTCCCATTTTTTAAATTTAAATTTTAATTTTAATTTTTTTTCAATTACAGTTGACATTTAATATTATTGATACAGGGTGCAGCCAGGGGGGCCCCCAAAAAAAGATTTAGAAAGGTGTCCAGAATTCAAAGTGTATAGGAATATTGGAGAGACATATAAGATGTCCTCACCACCCCCCCCAGGGGGAAGGGATGAATAGAACCAGGGCCATTGAGAGCTATTTTGCATAGCAACAGTTTTGCAGCTAACCTCTGGAATGGTTATTTAACATATCTATAACCCTTAACTGGTTTCATAGATAACGTTAAAGAGCAGTGGCAAGTTTGGAGCAGAAGGAAGAAGGGAGTAGCAGGGGGCTCAGGATGTAACTAGGGGCTGCACTCCTGAGTGAGAAGGCCTGTGTGTGGAAGCTTGGAAAAGATGGGCTCCGGGACTTGAGGGGATAGCTGCCCAGGTGAAAGAGGGAGCCACGTGGTTTTGGCAGGGTGCGGACCCCCACTTTCCCAGGTGAAATGGAAAAACCACGCAGCTTTGCCAGAATGGAGATCCCTGCAGCCAGGTGAAGAAGACAGCCACATGCTTTTGGTGGAGTGCGGACTCCTGCAGCTTTGGTAGAAGAGGCCCACGCCGCTTTGGGGTGCCCCCTTCGGCCGCGGGGCCTGAAAAAGCAAGAGAGACTTTGACTGGAACTGGGTACAAAGGACTCTTGCCAGTGGACCATGAGAGGGTACCACAGTACTTTGGATTAACTCAAGATCCTGCCTGCACGGTGACACAGCTGACGGTGCCAGCGGCCTGCAACACAGATGGGTGCTCTTTTCCTGATTTACGGTACCCGGAGTTGGGACAGTGGGAGAAGGGAGCGCTGTGTGGGTGTAGGTGTACAACCGAAAGGACTTTGATATTTTAGTGGAGGCATTAGGCCTGAATAGCATTAAATAAACATTTTGTTTCCTTTTCACAAATCTCTGGCTTTAAGAGATGTCTTTCCAATTGGCGGCGGACAGAAGAGCCCAGTAGATTTTAGTATTTTGTTTTTGGGAGGGGCCCCTGTTGTGTAACATTATTTGGGCATCCCTAGGTGGGCCAAATATTGTATTGCCCCTCCCTCGGACCTCTTGTTCGGTAACATTATGGTCAGGTGTACAGCATGGTAGTTATACGATTACATAATTTATGAAGTTATATCCCTAATAAGTCTAGTACCCATTTGACAGCATTAATACATGTTACATTATTGATTGTACTTCCTATGCTCTACTTTACATCTCTGTAAGTATTTTGTAACTGCCAAATGTTTAGTTCTTATTCCGTTCACATTTTTTCACCCAGGCTCCCAAGCACCTTCTCCTCTGGCAACCATCAGTTTGTTCTTTGTGTCTACAAGTCTGTTTCTCTTTTGCCATTGGTACCAATTAAATGCCCACAGAAATCCTCAATTTAAGGTTCAATGAAGAAAGAAACTTTATTCAGTGTAAACAGCTCAATTGTGATATAGCAAGGCTGTGAAAACAGCCAGGCTGTTAGGAGGCCCTGGGGCCAGGGAATCCTGGGGCACAGAGGCCCAAGGCCCTCCAGTTAGACAGCTCTGCTCTGCCCTGTTCTTCTCCTTTGTGTTTTTGTGCTGGTCTGCTATGCTTTGGCAAGACATAGTCTTTGTTTTGTTTTTAGTGTTTCAGCTCCAGCTGGGAAACTCAAGACTTCACTTTTTGGTAGAAAGGGAACATACTCTCCCAGAGCCAAAGGGGAGCTGACTTATATAGATAGAAGTGCTCATCCCCAGTAGCTGATTGATCTGTTTTCATGAGGACTCCAAATCCTAGCCCTTTGATTGGTCCAAAAGGTGCATGATTGGTTAGAAGGGAGCCACTCTGGGTCTGGGTCTTGGTCTGGGAAGAAGCCAATGGGGATATAGCTGCACAGCTTTTGTTAAATAGGTTGAAATAGGATTCCAGGAACTCCTTAATAAGGGCTGGCTCAGGTGGCAGGAACACAATGCAGGCAGAGGGTTCAATGCACAGGCAGGTAGTTCAGTGCTGACTTCTCCATAAATTGCAGTTAGCATGAGGGACCCCTGTGTAGAAGTGGCTGGTAGGCTCTGTTTTCAAAATTTTAATTCAGCTACTAGGAGCCCTTCTTAGTAGTTATCTTTTTTTCTCAGGGTTCTCATCATATAGGAGAGGGGATCCCCCCCCCAAAAAAAACCCCCAGAATTCTCTTCTGGAGGGCGAGCTCCTTATAGTACAGGTTTCCTCCTAGAGGTGAGTGTTCTAGGAATGTCTGCATCAGTGCACTAGCTGCCATTGTTGTGAGAGGCTGTGTTCAGCTTCAGTAAACTTTTCTAAAGATTCTTTCAACACATTTGCCCATTTCATGATGGGTGATTTACAAGTGCACCTGCCCATGCTCTGCTGAGTGTTCAGCAGTTTTTGACCAAAAATGGCATGGCCCTCCTGCCCCACCTTCCCTATTCACCCAATATCACCCCGAGTGACTTTTTTGTTTGTTTCCCCAGGTGAAAAAAGTTCTCAAAGGGAAACATTTTGCTGATGTGGAAGAGGTGAAACAAAAAATGGCAAAAGCACTAAAACGCATCAAAATTGATGAGTTCAAAAACTGGGCTGAGCAGTGGAAAAAAACTCTTGATAGTTGTACTCAATCAGATGGAGAGTACTTTGAAGGTGACTGAAGTTTAAACATATAAGAATGCACATTTTTATAATTAAATTCTGTTTAATTTAAAGGGGTTTTTTTGAGCCCCCCTTTATATAAGTGAAATCATATGGTGTTTGTCTTTCCCTGTCTGACTTATTTCACTTACCATAATACCTTCTAGGTTTATCATGTGGTCACAAATGGTAAAATTTCATTCTTTACTAGACCAAGTAATATTCCATTGTTATGTATGTACCATGTCTTCTTTTTTAAATTATATTTTATTTTTTATGCTATTACATTTGTCTCCATGTTATTCTCCTTTGTGTACCCCCATTCAGCCCCCCCTTTCCCTCAGGCAATCTCCGCAGTGTTAGTTTATTCTGTTCATTAGATTCCACATATAATTAAGATCAGATGGTATTTGTCTTTCACTGACTGGCTTAATTCTCTCAGCAAAATAGTCTCCAGGTCCATCCATGCTGTTGCAAAAGGTAAAAGTTTCTTCTTTTTTACTGCTGTGTAAACATACCACAACTTTTTTTATCCACTCATCTACTGATGGACACTTAGGCTATTTCCAGATCATGGCTATTGTAAATAGTGCTGCTATGAACATAGAAGTGCATATATTCTTTTGATCTAGAGGTTTCTCAGTTATATTTCCACAAGTGGAATGGCTGGCTCAAAAGGCAGTTCCATTTTTAATTTTTTTAGGAACCTCCATACTGTTTTCTACCATGGCTGTGCCAACAATGCACTAGGATTCTCTTTTCTCCACAACCTTACTGGCACTTGCTGTTTGTTGATTTATTGATGATAGCCATTCCTGCAGGTATGAGGTGATGTTTCATTGTGGTTTTAATTTGCATCTCTCTGATGATTAGCAACATTGAACATTTTTTCATATGTCTATGTGTCATGTGTAGTTCTTCTTTGGAGAAGTGTCTATTCATGACCTTTGCCCATTTTTTAATTGGATTGTTTGTCTTCCTGGTATTGAGTTGCATAAGTTCTTTATAAATTTTGAAAATTAACCCTTTACCAGATGTGTCATTGGTAAATATGTTCTTCCATTGAGTGAGTTCCCTTTTCATTTTGATGATGATTTCTTTAGCTAAGCAGAAGCTTTGTAATTTGAGGTAGCCCCGCTTATTTATTTTCTCCTTTGTTTCCAGTGTTTTAGGAGATATATTGGCAAAACTATTGCTACTCTATGTGAAATTTTACTGCCTATGTTTTCTTCTAGGATTTTTGTGGTCTAGTGACTTACATTTAAATCTTTAATTCATTTTGAGTTTATTTTTGTGTAGGATATATGTTGGTGGTCTATGGTTGATTTTTTTGCATATACTGGTCCATTTTCCCCCACACCATTTACTGAAGAGACTGTCTTTACTCCATTGTATGCTCTTGCCTCCTTTGCCAAATGTCAGTTAACCCTAAAGGTGTGGGTTTATTTCTGGGCTCTCTGTTCTGTTCTATTGATCTGTATGCCTGTTCTTATGCCACTACCAGACTGTTTTGATTACAGTGGCCTTATAGTATAGTTTGATATGAGGTATTGTAATATCTCCAACTTTGTTCTTCTTTCTCAAGATTGCAGGGGCTATTTGGGAGTCTTTTTTGATTCCACACAAATATTTGAAATATTTTTTCTAGATCTGTGAAATATGCCACTGGTATTTGAATAGGAATTGCATTGAATGTATAGATTACTTTGGATAGTATGGATATTTTAATGATGTTAACTCTTCCAATCCATGAACACAGTATAAACTTCCACTTATTTGTATCTTTCTCAATTTCTTTCTTGCGTGTCCTATACTTTTGTGAGTACAGCTCTA
The DNA here is from genome assembly GCF_021234435.1 of Artibeus jamaicensis. Classification (NCBI taxonomy): domain Eukaryota; kingdom Metazoa; phylum Chordata; class Mammalia; order Chiroptera; family Phyllostomidae; genus Artibeus; species Artibeus jamaicensis. The sequence goes on from NW_026521824.1 coordinate 1,226,914, forward strand.
TTATCTCTTTGTCTAAATTTATTCCTAAGTATCCTATTTTTTTGTGGCAATAGTAAGTGGGATTGTCTTATTAGTTTCTTTCTGATAGTTCATTACTGTTTTATAAAAATGTCATCAATTTCTGAGTATTGATTTTGTGTCCTGCTACTTTGCTGAATTCACTTATTAGGTCTAGTAGTTTTTTAGTGGTGTCCATAGGGTTTCTCTCTACAATATCATGTTGTTTGTGAATAATAAAAGGCTTACTTCATCCTTTTCAATGTGGGTGCCTTTTATTTCTTCTTTTTATCTGTTGCTGTGACTAGGACTTCCAATACTATGTTGAATAATTGGTGAAAGCAGACATCTCTGTCTTTTTTCTGATCTTCAGGGAAACACTTTAAGTTTTTGCCTGTTGAGTATAATGTCAGCTGTAGGTTTTTCATATATGTCCTTTATTATGTTGAGGTATGATCCTTCTATTCCCACTTTGCTGAGAGTTTTTATCATAAATGGCTGCTGGATTTTTATCAAACGCTTTTTTGCATCTATTTATATGATTATGTAATTTTTATCTGTCATTTTGTTTATGTGATGTATCACATTTATTAACTTGCAAATATTGTACCCAAATTGCATCTCTGGGATAAAGTATACTTAATCACAGTGTGTGACCTTTTTAATTTATTGCTGGATCCAGTTTGCTATTATTTTACTGAAGATTTTGGTATCAATGTTCATCAGGGATATTGGCCTATACTTTTCTTTCTTTGTTGTGTCTATTTGTTTTTGGTATTAAGATAATGTAAAAAGATCTTGGAAGTCTTCTCTCTTCTTGGAATTTTTGGAATAGTTTGTGAAGAATATGTGTTAGTTCTTCTTTGAATGATTGGTAAAACTCACCTATGAAGCCATCTGGTCCAGGACTTTTGTTTGCTGGGAGTTTTTTGATTACCACTTCAATTTCAGTAGTTATTATCAGTCTGTTTAGGCTTTCTGATTCTTCCTGATTCAGTTTTGGAAGATTGTTTCTAGAAATTTATCCATTTTACCCAGGTTGTCCAATTTCTTAGCATATAGTTATTCATAGTAGTTTCTTACAATCCTTTGTATTTCTGTAATATCAGTTATTACTTCTCCTTTATTTCTGATTTTCTTTATTTGGTTTCTTTCTCTCTTTTTCATGATGAGTCAAGTTAAAGATTCATCAATTTTATTTATCTTTTCAAAAATCAACTCTGGTTTCATTGATCTTCTGATTTTTTTTTTAGTTTCTATGCTATTTATTTCCACTTCGATTTTGATCATTTCCCTTCTACTCACTCTAAGCTTTTTTGTGGTTGTTTTTACTAGTACTTATGTAGGGTTAGATTGTTTATTTGAGATTTTTCTTACTTGAACTTCCTTCTTAGGACTGCTTTTACTGTGTCCCCCAGATTTAGGGTTGTTGTGTGTTCGTATTAATTTGTTTCCAGATAATTTTTTATGTCTTTACTGATTCCAATGATAACCCATTTATTATTTAATAACATGCCATTTATCCTCCATGTATTTAAATGTTTTTTTTTTTAATTGAGGTTGATTTCTAGTTTCAAGCCATTGTGATTCAGGAAAATGCTTGATATGATTTCAATCTCCTTGAATTTGTTAAGACTTATTTTGTGTCCTAACATGCACATGAGAATGTCCACATGCATTGAGAAGGATGTATATTTTGCTGCTCTCAGATGAAATGTTCTGCAAATATCAATCAAATTCATTTGATCTAGTGTGTTGTTTAAGGCCACTGTTTCCTTGTTGATTTTTTTTTTTTGGTCTGGATGTTCTGTCCATTGATGGCAGTATGGTGTTAAAATCCACTTCTTGACTGTATTGCTACTGATCTGTTCCTTAAAGTCCACCAATATTTTCTCTATATATTTAGGTGTTTCTATATTGGGTGCATACATGTTTACAAGGGTAATATCCTCTTGTTCAACTGATCTTAGTATTATGTAGTGGCCTTCTTTGTCTCTTGCTATGGCCTATTTTGTCAGATATAAGTATTGCCTCTCCAGCTTTTGAGGGGGGGTCTTCACTTCTATGAAATATTGTTTTCATTCCTTCACTTTCAGTCTATGTAATCTTTTGTTCTAAGGTGGGTCTCTCTTTTTTTAAGAGTTTATTTATTTATTTTTAGGGAAAGGGGAAGACAGGAAGATAGGAAGAGAAACGTCAATGTGTGGTTGCCTCTTGCACACCCCACACTGGGGAACTGGCCCACAACCCAGGCAATGTGCTCTGACTGGAAATTGAACCAGTGACCCTTTGGTTTGCAGGTTAGCCTTCAATCCACTGAGCTACACCAACTAGGGCTAAGGTGGGTCTCTTGTAGACAGCATATATATGGATCATGTTTTCTTATCCATTCAGCTACTCTATGTCTTTTGATTGGAGCATTTAATCTATTTACTTTTAAGGTTATTATTGATAAGTACTCATTCATTGCCATTTTTTCTTTATACCCATGTTCCTCTCTCTTTCTGTTTCTTCTTTTTAAACTAGTTTCTTTAATATGTCTTGCAATACTGGTTTGGCGATAATGAACTCCATTATCCTTTTTTGTGTGTGTGTGTTGGAAGCTCTTTATTTTGTCTCCAATTTTAGATGATAGTCTTGCTGGATAGAGTAATCTTTTTGCAGATCCTTGCTTTTCATTATTTGAATACTTCCCTTCTGGCCTGAAGTGTTTCTGTTGAGAAATCTGCTGTCAGCCTTACAGGAGTTCCCTTGTAGGTAACTAACTCTTTTTCTCTTGCTGCCTTTGATTCTATCTTTGTCTTTAAACTTTGCTGTTTTGATTATGATGTGTCTTGGTGTGAGTCTTTTTGGGTTATCTTGAGTGAGGCTCTCTGTGCTTTCTGAACTTTGTGACTTTTTCCTTCACCAAGTTAGGGAAGTTTCTGTCATTATTTCCTTAAACAGGTTTTCTATCCCTTGCTCACTTTCTTCACCCTCTGGTACCTTTATGATTCACATATTGTTATGTTTCGTGTTGTCTCAAATTTCCCTTAAACTATCCTTGCTCTTTTTAAGCCTTTTTTCTTTTTGTTCTTCTGATTTGGTGGGTTTTTTTCTACCTTGTTTTTCAAATTGCTGATTTGGTCTTTTGCTTCATCTAGACTACTTTTAATTCCTTCTAGTATATTCTTCATTTTAGATACTGCATTCTTCATTTCTGACTGGTTCTTATTCATGGTTTCTATGTCCTTTTTCATGCTGATGTAGTTCCCACTAAGTTCCTTATATTATAGTTCCTAATATGTTCCTTGTAGTTCTCAGTAAGTTCCTTGACCATCTTTATAACAATTACTTTGAACTATATGTCTGATAAATGGCTTACCTCCATTTCATTTAGTTCTTTTTCTAGAGATTCATCCCTTTCTTTAATTTGGGGGGATTGTTTCTTTGTCTCCCCATTTTAGCTGGCTATTTGTGTTTGTTTTTGTTTTAGATACAACTGATTTTAGTGGGGTGGTCTTATGTATTAGGTGTCCTGTGGAACCAGTACACAGTCTCCTTGAACTCCTAAGATGAGTGCTCTATGAATGTTTCATGTGTGCATTTTGTGGGTTCTCCTGTTGTAATTTGGTCTTAATTTTTAAAGATTTTATTTATTTATCTTTAGAGGGAAAGGGAAGGAGAGAAATACCAATGTATGGTTGCCTCTTGTGCATCCCCTGCTGGGAACTGGCCTGCAACCCAGGCATGTGCCCTGACTGGAATTGAACCATGATCCTCTGGTTCACAGGCCCATGCTCAATCCACTGAGCTATACCAGCTAGGGATGGTCTTAATTTTTTTGGCCCATTCATGGATGGGATCTCCTTGTCAGCTGGCTGACTGAGAGGCACAGCTGTGGTAATCCTTACCACATTGTGCAAGTTGTTGTACAGTTGCTGACAGAACAGAACAAAAAAAAATCCAAAAACAAACCAAAGAAGCCTAATAACAAAACAACAACCTAGGAATAAAATAATATAAGAAAAAGGGAAAGAAAAAAGAATAAGGGAGGAAAGAAGGGAAAATAAAAAAGAATAAAGAATGAAAGAGAAAAACAAAAAAGAAAAAGGAAATATTTCAAAGAAAAAAATAGGGTAACACAGGAAAAGAGTGAAAGAAGAGCTACAGAAGAAAAAAGAAAAAAATTAAAAAGAAATTAAAAATAAAAATAAAGAAAATAACAAAAGACTTCCAGCCAAGATGGAGGCATAGGCAGATATACTGTGCCTCCTCCCACAAGCAAAAGAAAGCCAACAACAAATTTGAAAACAAAACAAAAAAACCAGCCAGAACTGCCAGAAAATCAAACTGTAGGGAACTCTGACAACCAAGGAGTTAAAGAATAAACATTCATCCAGATCAGTAGGAGGGGCAGAGTCTGGCAGCTGGGGCAGAGAGGACTCACAGCAAGGCAGCAGCTGAAGTATTGGGGCAGGTAAGGCAGTGGCTCACGAATCAGGAGAGGTGGCCGTTAATGGAGCAGGCAATCCTACATTTGTGTGCAAATAAACCAGAAGGAACAACTAGGGAGCAAGACCGACTGCACGATTCAGGGTTCCAGCCTGGGGAAATAAAGCCTCAAAACCTCTGACTGAATGAAGCCTGTGGGGGTTGCAGCAGTGGTAGAAACTGCCAACCTCACAGGTAAGTTTATTGGAGAGACCCACAGGGTCCTAGAATGTACACAAAATCACCCACCCAGGAATCTGCACCAGAAGGGTCCAATTTACTTGTGGGTAGCGGGGGAAATGACTGAAAGCCAGTCAAGAGCCCACCAAGTGGCATTTTTCCCTTTTGGGCCCTTCCCCCATGCACAGAGCCACAACACAGATTAAAAAAAAAAACAAAAAAAAAAACATGGCCCAAATGAATGAACAGATCAAAGCTCCAGAAAAAATACAACTAAGTGATGAGGAGATAGCCAACCTATCACATGCACTGTTCAAAACACTGGTAATCAGGATGCTCGCAGAAATGGTTGAGTATGGTTGCAAAATGGAGGAAAGAGTGAAGGCTATGAAAAGTGAATTAAAGGAAAATGTACAACCAATAGCAATGGGAAGAAAAATGAGACTCAAATCAATGCTTTGGACCTGAAGGAAAAAATAAACATTCAACCAGAACAGAATGAAGAAACAGAATTCAATAAAATGAGGAGAGGCTTGGGAATCTTTGGGACAATTTTAAACATTCCAACACCTGAATAATAGGGGTGCCAGGAAGAGAAGAGGAAGAGCTAGATACTGAAAACTTATTTTAAAGAATAATGGAGAACCTCCCCAATCTGGCAAAAGAAATAGACTACTAGGAAGTCCAGGAAGCTCACAGAATCCCAAAGAAGTTGGACTCACTTGGCTGGTGTAGCTCAGTGGATTGAGCACAGCTGTGAACCAAAATGTGGCCAGTTTGATTCCCAGTCAGGGCACATGCCTGGGTTGTGGTCCAGGTCCCCAGTGGGGGCCACCTGAGAGGCAACCACATATTGATGTTTCTCTCTCTCTTTCTCCCTCCCTTTCCCTCTCTCTAAAAATAAATAAAATCCTTTTTAAAAAAAGAAGTTGGACCCAAGGAAGCACACACCGAGGCACATCATAATTACATTACCCAAGATTAAAGATAAGGAGAGAATGTTAAAAGCAGCAAGAGAAAAGGGAGACAGTTACTTATAAAGCAGTGCCCATAAGACTGTCAGCTGATTTCTGAAGAGAAACCTTGCAGGCAAGAAGAGACTGGAAAGAAATATTCCAAGTCATGAAAGGCAAGAACCTACAAGCTAGATTACTCTATCCAGTAAAGCTATCATTTAGAATGGAAGGGCAGATAAAGTGCTTCCCAGGCAAGGTCAAGTTAAGTCCATCATCTCCAAGCCCTTATTATATGAAATGTTAAAGGAACTTATCTAAGGAAAAGAATATAGAAAGTATGAATAGCTAAATGACAACAAACTTGCAACTATCAACAACTGAACCTAAAAAACAAAAACAAATTAAATGAACAACTAGAACAGGAAGAGAACCATAGAAATGGAGATCACATGGAGGGTTATCAGTGGGGAGGAGGAGAGGGGAAAATGGAAGAAAAGATACAGGGAATAAGAAGCATAAATGGTAGGTACAAAATAGACGAGGAAGTTAAGAATAGTACGGGAAATGGAGAAGCCAAAGAACTTATATGTACTACCTGTGATCATGAACTAAGGTGGGGAAATGCTGATGTGAGAGGGTGGGTGCAAGGCAGCAGGAATAAAGGGGAGAAAAATGGGACAACTGTAATAATCAATAAAATATACTTTTTTAAAAAAGAAAATAAAAAAGAGCAAAGTCGAAATCATCTCAGCAGAGTTTAGTGTCTGCCTGTTGCGATACTGCTCCAATATTGTCTGAAGCTGGTACTAGCCAATACCAGGTGCTGTCCACCTGTGGCCCTTGGAAACCTGTTCAAAGCTGTAAGTGATCCACAGTTTGTGGCTGCCTCCACTGGGCTTGGCTGCATGGGAAGGGGGGACAAGCTGTACTCCAAGACCAGCTTTTATCAGCCCAAGGCCCAGGGGCAGGACAGCAAACATCCCGAGGATCTGCCGCCACTTGCCTCTACCTGCTGGCTGATTGGCTGTCAGTCACTGAAAAGACTGTTTCTGAAAGGGTTTCTGGTGGAATTGGGAGGATGGGACACCTGCATCTCCTGTGAGGGGGTATTCCTCCTCCCCAGAGCCATATGTCTAAGTCTGTCCCAGATTACTTTTCTGACCTTGGCAGGACAGAGCCCATAGGGTAGGGCCTCCAGACCCCAGAGTCTGAGTCTGCCAGAAACCAGGAGGGTGTTTCTATTGGATGTTTTAGTCAGCTCTCACGTGAAGAGAAATCACCAGTCTGGTTCCCGGGAAAGTGTGAGAAATGACTGCACCCAAAGCAGCCTCTAATATCTTCTGAGTCTGCCTATGCTACTGTGTCCTCAGTAAGGTTTAAGATGTAGGATAAGGCAAGTGGGATTCCAGAGGGTGGTGTGACTGGCGTCTCAGAAGGTGGGGTAATTGCTTTTCCCCAGGCTTATTCCCCTGGGAGGGACTAGATCCTCTCAAGAAAAATGACTGCTGATATTGTGGGGATGACCCAGCACAAAGATCCTGGCAGCCACTCCCCACATTCCTCCCCAGAGCATCCCATTCCAGAATCTCCTCAGGCAACTCTGGTCCACATGGCCCTCCCTTCCTCAGGGCCTATGGTAAGTGATTGTTAGTGAAAATCTTGTGCTTTGGCTCTTTAAAAAAAGTAGCTTTGCATTCAGTGGACTCCATCTCTCCCTGGTAGATAGAAACCCTACCACCTTTCACCATTGGATGCTTCATGGGTGGCTGATACCAGCACTGACACTTTGAGCTGCGGAGCCCAGTAGGGAATCTAGGCTTCATTCTCCTCAGAGGGAACCTTCCAAAACTCTCTAACCTCAGCCTTCTACCTGTGGGAGTGGAGTCAGCTCCTTTCATGACCTTACCTTTCCTACCAGTCTTAAGGTGGTTTCTGCTTGTCCTTGGTTAAAAGTCTCCTCTTCAGATAGTCTTCTGTTGGTAATCCAGGGTAACTGTTCCCCAATTTAGTTTTATTTCCATTTTGGTTCTTGGAGGAGGTACAAGAAAGAGCCACCTACCCCATGCTATCTTGTGACTTCCATGTCTTCTTTGTTCATTTACCTATCAGTGGGCACTTAAATTGTTTTCATATCTTGATTATAAATAATGCTGCAATGAACATAGTGGTGCATCCATCTTTTGAAATTAGTGTTTTCAATTTCTTCAAATAGATACCAAGAAGTGGGGTTGCTGAATCAAATGGTATTTCTATTTTTAATTTTTTAAGAAACCTCCATACTGTTTTCATAGTTGCTGCACCAATTTGCAATCCAATCAATAGTGCACAAGGGTTCCTTTTCCTTCACATCCTCACTAGCACTTGTTGTTTGTTGATTTATTGACAACAGACATTCTGACAGGTGTAAAATGATATCTCACTGTGGGTTTTATGCATACTTCTCTGGCCATTAGTGATGCTGAGCATCTTTTCATATGTTTATTGGCTGTCTGCATGCCTTTTAAAAAATTAGTTGTATCTATTTTCCCCTCATTATTCTCCCCTGCCCTACTCACCCTCACCTCCCACATTCAATCCTCCTCCACCCATTGTCTTTGTCCATGGGTCCTTTATACATGTTCCTTGACAACTCTTCCCCTTCTTTCTTCCATTATTCCCCTTCCTCCTCCCCTCTGGTTACTGTCTTCTGTCTGTCCTTTTTAGAGAAGTGTCTATTCAAATCCCCTGGCCATTTTTAAATCAAATTGTTTGTCTTTTTAGTTTTAAGTTTTATGAGTTCTTTATATATTTTAGATATTAACCCCTTATCAAATGTTTCATTGGGGAATATCTTCTCCCATTGAATAGGTTGTCTTTTCATTTTGTTGATGGATTTCTTTTCTGGACAAAAACTTTTTAGTTTGATGTACTCCCATTTGTTTACTTTTTCTTTTTTTTTTTCCCCTGCCTGAGGAGACATATTAAAAAAATAGTACTAAGAGCATTGCCAAATAATTTACTGTTTTCCTTTATGAGTATTATGGGTTTGGGTCTTACATTTAAATATTTATCCATTTTGAATTGTTCTTGTGTATGGTGTAAGAAAATGGTCTAGTTTCACTTTTTGCATGTATATGTCCAGTTTTGCCAACATCATTTATTCAAGACACTGTCTTTACCCCACTGTATATTCTTGCCTTCTTTGTCATAGATTAGTTGATCGTATAAGTGTGGATTTATTTCTGGGTTCTCTATTCTGTTCCATCAATCTATGTGTTCATTTTTATGCTGGTACCCTGTTGTTTTGATTACTATAGCCTTGTAGTGTAGTTTGATATCAAGCAGAGTGATACCACCAGCTTTGTTCATTTTTTCTCAAGATTGCTGTGAAAATTGTGGCAAAGAAGCAGTCATTTGTGGTTCCATATAAATTTTGGGATTTTTAAAAATTCTAGTTCTGTGAAAAGTGCCATTGATATTTTGACAGGGATAGCATTGAATCTATAAATTTCTATGGGTAGTATGGATATTTAATGATGTTAATTATTCCTATCCATGAACACAGTATATACTTTCATTTATTTGTATCTTCTTCAATTTCTTTCTTCAGTGTCAACTGGATTCTCAAGTACAGGTCTTCTTGCCTCCTTTGCCAAATTTATTCCTGGGTATTTTTTATGCACTTAAACATAGAATTAAAAAAATTTTTTTCTAATAGTTTGTTATTGGTGTATGAAAATGCAAACAAGGATTGAAAATGGTGGAGGAATAAGTAAAAGCTATACTAACTTCCTCCCAGAACCAAACTGGATCTATAAGTAAATTAAAGAAAAATCACCCTGAATAACCAAGTGAGCACTATCTGGAAGCCTTGTAATCAAGGACAGATGGAAGAAAGAAGTTCACCACAGAAAGACTAATAGGGAGTGTGAAGCAGGCACTAGAGGGCTGGCTGGGCTCCTGTGGGTGGCAGCTGAAGTTCCAGAGGGATATTCCAGCCACTGGGGAGGTCCCCCTGAGAAGTGTGGAGTCTAAACCCCTAGCTGGGCTCCCTAGCCTACAGCACCAGAACTGAAAAAGGAATCCGAATAACATCTGTTTGTGAAAAGCAGGACTTCTATCTGCCAGGGAGAGATGGCTGTAGATGCAGAGAGCTTCTTAAAGGGCCAGTGCACAAAATTTCATTTGCAGCCACTTACCTTGGGCTCCACTAGAAGGAAGGCAGAGTGGACTAGAAATGCATGAGGAGAGTAGGGGGGTTGGTGGCTCTGGAGATAGAACTGAAGGAAAAGCTGCTTGGATCCTTGTGCTGAGTCATTTTTCATACTGCAGAAGCCATTCCTATCCTCAGGTAGCACATTCCTATCCTAAAGGCATCAACCTGGTGGATGGGGAACAATATCCCCACTCCACACTGTGAAGCTTAAGCCTAGCTGCTGAGGAATACAGTCAGAGGCTTTCAAAGACTAACAGAACACCCTAAGGCAAAGCTGGATCTCTGGGATCTTGGAGATTTTAGCTCACCCTCCACCAGGCCTGGTGGGTAAAAGCCAGCCTTTTTGCAAAGTTTAGTTCTTTCTGCACACACGTGGCCCAGCAGAGAGAGCGACAAGCTGTAATAGCTCCAAACAGGTTGCCCAGGGCCATTCACAGGAAGCATCTGATGTAGGACAGTGGCAGAGTCTGTGCAGATCTACCTAATACATAGAAACAAGTATAAAGAAGCAGCCAAAATAGGGAGGCAAAGAAACAGGCCCCAAATGAAAGAACAAGAAAATTCTGGAGAAGAATTAAATGAAATGGAGGCAAACAATTTATCAGATATAGTTTATAGTAATGATTATAAGAATACTCAACAGCACCAAAAAAAGACAAGGAAACAATAAAAAAAGACCAGTCAGAAATAAAGAATGCAATATCTGAAATAAATCACTGGACAGAATAAACAGTAGGTTAGATAAAGCATAGAACTAAATCAGAAATTTGGAAAACAAATTAGAAATAAATACCCAAGCAGAACAGCAAAAAGAAAAAAGAATTTTAAAAAATAAGGAGACTTTAAGAATCTTTTGGGACAACATGAAGTGTAACAACATCTGCATCATATGAATACCAGAAAGAGAAGAGTGTGTGCAAGAAATCAAGAGCCTATTTGAAGAAATAACAACCAAAAACTTCACTAGTCTGATGAAGCGAAAAAAACATACAAGTCCAGAAAGTGCAGAGATGGACAAGATGTCTGCACTTCTTGTCCCAAACAAGATGGACCCAAACAGGCCCACACAAGGCACATCATTATTGAAATGTCAAGCTTAAAGACAAGGAGAGAATCCTAAAACCTGCAAGAGAAAAGCAGGTAGTTATCTACAAGGGAGCTCCCATAAGACTGTCATCTAATTTCTCAATAGAAACATAATGCCAGAAGGGATTGACCTGAAATATTCAAAGTGATGAAAAGCAAGGACCTACAACCAAGACTACTTTACCCAGCAAGGCTAAAATTTAAAATTGATGGAGAGATAATGAGCCTCCTGGACAAGTAAAAGCTAAAAGAGTTTGTGAACACCAAGCCAGTACTGCAACAAATGTTAAAGAGCTTGCTTTAAGAAGAAGAAAAAGAAAAAAACAGAAAAATAGTTAAAAAATATAATGATAATAAATACTTGTCTAGCAATAATCACCATAAATATAAATGGCTTTAAATGCTTCAACCAAAAGACAGAGGGTAGCTGAATGGTTAAGAAAACAAGACCCATACATATGCTATCTCCAAGGGACCCACCTTACAGCAAAAAATACACACAGACTGAAAGTAAAGGGATGGAAAAAGATATTTCATGCAAATAGAAAGGAAAGAATAGCCGGGGTAGCAATACTTGTTTGTATCTGACAAAATAGACTTTAAAACCAAGTCTATAGTAAGAGACAAAGAAGGATACTACATAATGATAAAGGGAACAGTCCAACAAGAGGATCTAACCCTAGTAAACATTTACACACCCAACATACACCCAACATAAGAGCACTATGCAAAGCAAATCTTGGTGGACATAAAGTGAGAAATTGACAGAAATACAGTCATGGTTGGGGATTTTAACACCCCATTGATTTCAATGGATAGATCTTCAAGACAGAAAATCAACAAAGAGATGGCAGCTTTAAATGACACACTAGATCAAGTGGATTTAATTGATTGTTTCAGTGCAATTCATCCCAAAGCAGGATATGCATACTTTTCAAGTACACATGGAACATTTTCTAAGATAGACCACATGTTAGGACACAAAACAAGTCTCAATAAATTTAAGAAGATTGAAATCATGTCAAGCATCTTCTCTGACTACAATCCTATAAAACTAGAAATCAATCAGAAGAAGAACACTGAAAAATACACAAAGACATCGAAGCTAAATAGCGTGTTATTAAACAATGAATGGGTCAATAATGAGATGAAAAAAGAAATCAAAAGATACTTTGAAACGAATAAAAATTAGAACACAACATCCAAAAGCTGTGGGACACCAGGAAAACAATCCTAAGAGGGAAATTCATAGCATAATAGGCCTATTTAAAAAAAACAAAAACAAAACAAAACAAGAAATAGCTCAAATAAACTCTGTAACTTTACACTTAAAGGAACTTGAAAAAGAACAATAAACAAAGCCCAAAGTGAGTAGAAGGAAGGAAGTAATAAATATCAGAGCAGAAACAAAATAGAGTCTGAGAAACTGATACAAAAAAAGTCAATGAATCCAAGAGCTGGTTCTTTGAAAAGATAAACAAGATTGGCAAACCTTTAACTAGACTCACCAAGAAAAAAAAGAGATGGCCCAAATAAATAAAATCAGAAATGAAGGAGGAGAAATAACAACTGACACCAAAGAAATACAAACGATTGTAAGAAAGGATTCTAGGAACAATTATATGCCAACAAATTGGACAACCTTGATGAAATGGAAAAATTCCTAGAAATACAGTCTTCCAAAAAGGAAACAGGAAGAATCAGAGAATCCGAATATACAGATTACACTGAGTGAAATTGAAGCAGTAATCAAAGAACTCCCAACAAACAAAAGTCCTGGACCAGATGGCTTCACTGGTAAATTTTACCAAACATTCCAAGAGAACTAACACCTCTCCTTCTCAAATTATTTCAAAAAACTTAAAAGGAGGAAAGACTTCCAAGCTCATTTTACAATGCCAGCATTATTGTAATTCCAAAACCAGATAAAAACACTACAATAAAAGGAAATTTTAGGCCAATATCCCTTATGAACTTAAATGCTAAAATCCTCAACAAAATATTAACAAATTGAATATGTTACAGACAGGGGAGAGAGAGACCTGCACCAGGAGGCCCTTCTCCCCCACCTCAGTTCTTGTCTCACCACAAGAGAATAATTCAAATGAGATAGAAACATATATAGTGGAGATGAATCAGCAAGTTTATTTATGAAACACATAAATAAAGCACAGAGTTGCAAGCATGTGCCTGGCATGTCTAAATGCCCCACATACAGAAGAAAATTGTTAGTATGTTTGTTAGTGAGTGAGTTTGTTCTATACACTTGAGCCAAGGTTGCAGGTGGGTACATAGCTAATCTAAGTACACTGACTATTGGGGTTTAGGGGTTATATACCACAGCTTGCTTCTATGTTCCCTCTTCATCTCCGCTTTGGAAATAATGTACAGCTACAAAGACTTTCTTTCTTAGTTATAGTAAAGGCTCTTTGCCTTAGTTAATGAAGTTGCTACAGGAGCTTCCTTTCCCAGCACAGAATCTCGAGGACTGTTCCCCCCTCTTCCTGTATGATTCCTGCTTGTGATGTTCAGGACGCTTGGCAATCTTAGTAAGACTGTTACAGAAACCCTCATTTGTCAGCACAGTCTCAAGGACTCTTCCCTTCTCCTGTCCTATTTTACTTATAATGCTTGGGGCACCCAAAAATTTTATCCAACCAAGCTCAGGACTGCTGAGTCAATTGGTGAGACATGTCTCTTTTGCTTCTAGCCTCCTGTATTAAGTTCTTTGTTAGATTGTAATGGTAAGAGCCTTCCTTTCTGGACATTCATTCCTAGCTGCTACCTAACAAATAGAGCAATACATCAAAAAGATCATACACCATGAGCAAGTAGAATTTATTCCAGGGATGCAAGGTTGGTACAATATTTACAAATCAATGAACGTGATCCACCAAATAAACAAAATAAAAGATAAAAACCACATGATCAAATTGTTAGGGCTGGAATTAGATAAAAGTAGCCAAAAGGAACCCGAGGCAGGCTCCAGGCTGTCTCAGCAAGGAAGATAGAAAGTGCAGAAAGTACAAAGAGTGCTGAGCAAGATAAACCGCCTTGTGCATGACCTTGTCCTTGCAAAAACGTATCCATCGTTGCAAGCAGAGAACATAGCCATGTGTGTTCTCTCGAGATAGCCAATTGCTAACAGCTACATCTGCTTCTGTATTTGCTTGCTTGCTCACCCCAATAAAAACCCCAGGCTGTAAGCCCCAGGCGTGACTCTCATCTGCAGCCATTTTGGCACCGTGTCTCCGGGGACACCCTGAGAGTTCGCCCCTGCGCAGGTAAAACTTTGAAACTTTGGCCAATAAAGTTCCATCATAAACTCCTGAAGGCTTCCGACATTTGTTGCTCGCATTGGGGTATGTTACAATATCAATATATGCAGAAAAACATTTGATAAAATCCAGCACTCCTTTATAGTAAAAACCCTCAGCAAAGTTGGAAGAGAAGAAACATAACTAAACATAATAAAGGCTATATACAACAAACCCACTGTCCGCATCATCCTCAATAGGCAAAAACTATAACTTTTCTTCTTAAGATTGGGAACAAAACAGGAATGTCCACTTTCACCTCTCTTACTCAACATAGAACTGGAAGTCCTAGCACAGCAAACAGACAAGAAGAAAGAACAGGCCTCCAAATTGAAAAGGAAGAAGTAAAACTGTTATTATTTGCAGATCACATGATGCTGTACATAGAGAACCCTAAAGATTCCACCAAGAAACTACTAGAACTAATATATGAATTCAGTAAACTAGCAGGATACAAACTTAATTTCCAGAAATCAGCTGAGTTTTTATATGCTACTAATGCAACTAACAGAAAGAGACATTAAAAAACAATTCCATTCACAATTGCTTCAAAAAGAATAAAATACCTAGGAATAAATCTAACTAAAAAATGTGAAAATACCTATACTCAGAAAATTATAAGAAACTAAAGAAGATACAAATAAATGAAAACACATACAGTGTTTATGGATAGGAAGAATTTACAGCATTAAAATGTCCATGCCACCCAAAGCAATTTATAGACCAACACAATTCCTATCAAGATTCTAATGATGTATCTCAGAGAACTAGAACAAATATTTCAAAAATTTATATTGGACCAAGAAAGGCCCCATATAGCAACAGCAATCCTGAAAAAGAATAAAGTTAGAGGAATCATGCTGCCTAATATCAAACTATACACTACAAGGCCATAGTAATCAAAAGTGCATGGTATTGGAATAAAAACAGACATATCGATCAATGGGACAGGATAGAGAGCCCAGAAATAAGCCCACACCTTTATAGTCAATTAATATTAGACAGAAGAAGCAAGCACATACAATGGGCTAAAGAGAATTTATGCAATAAATGGTATTGGGAAAATTGGACAGATACATGCAGGAAAAGGAAACTAGACCACCTTCTTATACCACATGCAAGAATAAATACAAAATGGACTTCCGCCAAGATGGAGAAGTAGGTGGAGGGTCCACCTCGCCTCTGTGCACAACCAAATCTAAGAACAACTATTTTTAACAGCAGTCACAACCAAGCTACACGGAAAATCAACAATACGGAGTCCAAAGGACAACTAGATACTCGGCTGGAACGGTACGAGGAGCGAGACCAGAAGCGGAGCAGGTTAGCAAGAAAAAATTCCCGGGGCGGTGCGCGGCGCGCGCAGGCGGCAACCGAGGGCTGATCGCCAGCGAGCTGGCTGCGGAGCGCATAGGGAAGAGGCGCGGTGGGTCGGTCGGTCGCGCGCAGTTACGTGCGGAGAAACCAGTGAGAAGGGAAACCCAAGCGCGGTGCAGCAGGCTCGCAAAATTAGGATCGGATAAGCAAGCCCGAGGCGTTTGTGTGAGTGACTGGATGCGCTGGGCCAGCGGAGAGGAACGCCATTGCTCCCTCTCTGACCCCGCCCCCACACACAGCGTCACAAACCAGCGACCTGGGTCGCCCCGTCCTGGTAAACAACTAAGGCTTCGCTCCGCTCACTTAACAGCGCGAACAGACCAAAAATGGCTCTAGAACAACTCAGAGCCCCAGAACCGATAGACCTAAGTGATGAAGAAATAGCCAGTCTTTCAGATGCACAGTTCAAAACACTGGTTATAAAGATCCTTACAGAACTGGTGGATTTTAGTCACAAATTAGAGAAACATATGGAAGCTAAATTAATTGAAATGAATGCTGATACAAAAGATACCAATAGTAATGGAAAGAAAATTGGGACTCAAATCAAGGGAGAGGACCAGACAGAAGAAAAAAATGATAAAACAGAAAGGAATGAAGAAATAAGAATTCAGAAAAATGAGGAGAAGATTAGGAACCTCCAGGACATCTTTAAACGTTCCAACATCCGAATTATAGGGGTACCAGAAGGGGGAAAGGCACAACCACCAGTTGAAAAATTATTTGAACAAATAATAAAGGAGAATTTCCCCAAGATGGCAAAGGAAATAGACTTCCGAGAAATCCAGGAAGCTCAGAGAGTCCCAAAGAAGTTGGACCCAAGAAGGAACACACCAAGGCACATCAGAATTACATTAGCCAAGATTAAAATGAAGGAGAGAATCCTAGAAGCAGCAAGAGCTAAGGGAACAGTCACCTACAAAGGAGTTCCCATCAGACTGTCAGCTGATTTCTCAAAAGAGACCTTACAGGCAAGAAGGGGCTGGACAGAGGTATTCCAAGTCATGAAATCCAAAGACCTACATCCAAGATTGCTCTATCCAGCAAAACTTTCATTTAGAATGGAAGGACAGATAAAGTGCTTCTCAGATAAGACCAAATTCAAGGAGTTCATCATCACCAAGCCCTTACTATATGAAATGTTAAAGGGACTTACCTAAGAAAAAGAAGATAAAAAAGATGAACAGTGAAAGGACAGCAAACTCACAGTTATTAAGAACCACACCTAAAACAAAAGCAAACTAAGAGGATAGCTAGATCAGGAGCAGAACCATAGAAATGAAGATCACATGGAGGGTTAGCAATAGGGGAGTGGGAGGAGGGGAAGGGGAGAGAAGGTACAGAAAATAAGTAGTACAGACAGTAGATAGAAAATAGATAGGGGGGAGGGTAAGAATAGTAGGGGGAAATACAGAATCTAAAGAATTTGAGACACATGTTCATGAACTAAAGGGGGAAATGGTGGGGGAGGGGTATGCAGGGTGGAGGGGAGGGGGAGGGGGGAATAGAGCAAATGTAATGGCATAATCAATAAAAAAATAATAATAATAAAAAAAAATTAAAAAAAAAAAAAGAATAAATACAAAATGGATTAAAGACTTAAATATTAGGACTGAAACCATAAAAATCCACAGGCAATAAAATCTTGGACACTGCTTATAGCAATATTTTGTCAGATATATCTCCCCAGGCAAGGGAAAAAGAAAAATAAACAAATGAGACTTCAAACTAAAAAGTTTTTTGAGAGTGAAGGAAACCATCAACAAAATAAAAAGACAACCCATGGAATAGGAGAACATATTTGCTGATACATCTGATAAGGGGCTAATATACAAAATTTATAAAAAATTTACAAAACTCAACACCAAAAAACCAAATAATCCAATTTAAAAAATGGGCAAAGGACCTGAATAGACACGTCTCCAAAGAGGACATACAGATGGTCAATAGACACGTAAAAAGATGCTCAACATCACTAATCATAAAGAGACATGCAAATTGAAACAACAATGAGATATCACTTCACACCGTTCAGAATGGCTATGATCAATAAATCAACAAACAACAAGTGCTGGCAAGGATGTGGAAAAAGGGGAACCCTTTTACACTGTTGGTGGAAAGGCAGATTGGTGTAGTCATTGTGGAAAGTATGGAGATACCTCAAAAAATTAAAAATGGATCTGCCTTTTGACTCAGCAATCCCATGTCTGGGAATATTGGAAGAAACCCAAAACACTAATTCAAAAGGGCATTAGCACCCCTATGTTCACTGCAGTGTTATTTACAATTGCTAAAATATGGAAGCAGCCCAAGTGTCCATCAGTGGATGAGTGGCCAAAACAACTGTGGGACATTTACACAATGGAATACTACTCGGTAGTAAAAAAGAAAGAAAAATTTTACCTTTTGTGACATCATTGATGGACCTGGAGAACATTATGCTAAGTGAAATCAACCAGTCGGAGAAAGACAAATACCATATAATTTTACTAATATGTGAAATCTCATGAACAAACTGAACTAACAAGCAAAATAGAAGCAGACCAAAAGATAAAGAGCAAGCTGATAGCTATGGATGGGGGGAGGTGAAGGCATGGAGGGACTGGGCCAAAAGGAGAAAGGGCTTATGGACATGGACAATAGAGTAGTGACTGCAGAGGGGAGAGGGGTATAAAGGAGTTAAATGATTATGGGAAAAATGCAATAAAAATTTTTATAATGCAAACAATTCCTGAGTATTAATTTTGTATCCTACTACTTTTCTAAACTCATTCATCAGTTCTAATAGTATTTTGGTAGACTCCTTAGAGTTCATTATATACAACATACAGCATCATTTCATCATTTCATGTACTTCCAGTTTGGAAGCTTTTTATTTATTTTTTTCTTGTCTGATTGCTGTGGCTATAATTTCCAGTACTATACTAAATAAAAGGGGTTAAAGTGGACATCTTGGTCTTGTTCCCAATTTTCAGGAAAGTGATTTTAGCTCTTCCCCCATTGAGTTTTATGTTGGCCATGTGTTTGTCATATATGGCCTTTATTGCACTTATGTATTTTTCCTCTATCTTCACTTTGCTGAGAGTTTTTAACATAAATGGATGCTGGATTGTGTCAAATGATTTTTCTGCATCTATCGATATGATCATGTGATTTTTTATCCCCCAGGGGTGGACAAGGGGCTGAAGGTTAGATCAATTGCCAATGGCCAATGAATTAACCATTTATGCCTAGGTAATGAAGCCTCTATAAAAACTCAAAGGACGGGATTCAGAGAGCTTCCCAGTTGGTGAGCACAAAGATATTTGGGGAGAGTGATGTGCACAGAGAGTGTGGAAGCTCTGTGCCCTTTACCACATACCATGCCTGCTGCATCTCTTCTACCTGGCTGTTCCTGAGTTGTGGCCCTTTAAAATAAACCAATCATCTAGTAAATAAAGTGTTTCTCTGAGTTTGTGAGCCACTTTAGCAAATTGGTTGATTCAAGGAGTCGGTTGTGAGGACTTCCAATCTGTAGCCCATAGGTCAGAAGCCCACTTAACAACCTGGACTTCTGATTCAAGTATGAAGGGCAATGGTGGTGTGGGGTGGGACAGGAGGGAAACAGTGTTGTAGCACTGAGCAACCTATGACAGGATGCTGTTTCTGGGAAAATAGTGTCAGAACTGAGTTAAATGGTAGAACACCCAGCTGGTGACAGAGAATTGCTCGTTCGTGTGGGGAAACTCTCCTCTCCCACATTGGAATTGGGTTCAGGAACTCAAAATAATTAAAAGCAAGAACAGAAATAGATATTTCTACACTCATATTCATAGCAGCATTATTCACAATGGCTGAAAGATGAAAGCAACCTTTGTCTATAGATAGATGAATAGATAAACAATGTGGTATATCCAAACAGTGGAATATTATTCAGCTTTTAAAAAGGAAATTCCAACATATGCTACCACATGGGTGAATCTCGAGGATAAGTAAAACAAGCCAGTCACAAAACAAGTATTGTGTGATTCTACTTATATGAGGCCCTTAGAGTTGTCAAATTCACAGACAAAAAGTAGAGTGGGGGGAGGGGAGGAGAGAATGAGGAGTTAGGGCTTAATGGGGACAGAGCCTCAGATTTGCAAGATGAAAAATGTTCTGGAGATGATGGCAGCACAACAATGGGAATATATTTAATGCCTTTAAACTGTACACATAAAATTGGTTAAATGATAAATTTTGTTAGGTAAATTTCAAAGCAATTAAAAATTGCATTAATTTTAAAGAAGTACCCAGGTATTTCTAAATGCTACATTGTTTTGGTGTTGCTTTGTGGAGAGTGTTCAATGTGACACAAAACATGTAGGGTAAAAATTAATCTTTATGACTTTTAATTAGGCTTCAGGTGGAATCCTTGCTAGTTTAGCCTTGTCCAAATTAAGTTGATCCCCCTACTGGCAGGATGCCCTAATTGCTAGCTAAGTGCTAGGATATCTCCTGTGGCTATAGGGGTTGGAGTGAGAACTAGGTGGACCTGATGAGAAGGGTTGGGGCGGGAATGCGTAAGCATCTCACCCAGGTGCTTGACACAGGGCTGCCAGCTTCTTGGCTGCCATCGCAGGGTCCTGGGAGGTGAAGAGAGTCTTAGCTTTGGTTCAGGTCAGTCCCCCCACCAAAAGGGACTGGAAGGGCCAGAAACATGTGCTTCCCTGCCCACAGCTAGCCAGATACTCTCTTAGATGTCTGCCTGCAGGAATAAAATGAACAGAGGTTTAGGGAAAATAAACAAAAGGAGAAGTGTGGTGGGCAGTATCCTGGATGCTTGATTCGTTGCTAGGCAGGCAGCCCAGTTGGAGCTGATACCCTCCCCTCTCTCCCCGACCCCACCCCGTGAACCACCCCTTCCAACCACCCCCATCCCCACCCAGCATTTTCCTCATGCAGCCCTGAAATCACAAACAATCCCTGGGCCAGCTTCCTAAGGAGTTTCTGATGAGCACAGTTTGCCTTTCTGACACAGAAAACACAATTAGACATGCACAAGTGGCTTGTGAAATAAATACCAGGCTGGGCCCTGGCCACTTCACCTCCCTGAGTGTTTCACCCCAGGCTTTCTCAGGAGAAACACTGCTGGTGCCCATTATGGGTGATAATGGCTAGTAACACTGAGAGAACATTGTGTTTTGGTTTCAAGCCCTCAGCTAGTGCCAACCACCAGGGCAGCTAGAGAGACTGAGTGTGTGTCAGTTCTTGAGGGTAGAGAAACCACAGTCAAGGTGTTAAGACTGAGGTCGCAGCTCCAACAGCTTATGACGCTGGGAAAGTTACCATCTCTTAGGGCCTCCTTGTTGTACCCAGTAAAGTGAGGATAATAAAGAGAAACTTCCCTGTTTCTAGTGTGGCAATTAAGTGAGGTATTGCACTTGGCCTGAGGCCCACAGCATAGTTAGGACACATTCAACACTGGCTATTATGAAAAGAACAAACCTTATGAGTTTAGTCCATTACAAAGCCACTTTCAAATGCTTATTGGTAAATGTGCAGAAGAAGGCTGCCACAAAAGAAGTCTTTGCCCTCACAGAGCTCCAGCTCCGCAGGCTCAGAAAACCACTTGGGCAGGGTCACCTGATGCTGGATCATTCCGGGCAAACCAGGAGGCAGCTGTGGCTCCCTTTCAGGCCTGTTCGTGCCTAACTTTTGTTTGCTTTTTCTTTATGTGCTGGGAAAAGGGCCCTTGTTTTGAGCTGGAGGTGGCAAGGTCTGGGCCATTGGTCCATTTAAGGCTGTCACACAGAAGTGGAGCCTGCTCTGCACTTGCTTGTCACTGCTACCAATCCCATTTCTTTCTAATTGTGGCAATGGAATTCCACATCAGATGAACAAAGCTCCCCAAAGATGGATGTATTATTTATTGTCTCACATAATTGGAGAGAAAAAAATGGGTCCATCAGCAGGTATTTGAATCTCTCTCTTTCCATTTTTTCCCTTCTTCATTTTCTGACAGCTTCCAGAATGCCCAGTAAATTCTCAGCCTAGGATTTCAAATCAAGAGAGAAACTCTCTCTCCCAGAATTCACATACTGAATTTCATGGAGGGATTCTGCTAGCCTTGCTCCATCACTTGCCCACAATTGGCAGACCTGGGTCCTATGCTCCACCCTGTAGCCTAAGGATGGTGCAACTACAGGGCCCACATTGGATAGATGAGGATATGTGGCAGACAAAACTGTCTACACCAGTGAGACTGTCCAGGAGGGAAGTGTGAGTAGACTCCAAGTGCTCAAATGAGCAACTGAGGCAGCCTCTATCCTGGGCCTTCATTGAATTGTGCATAAAATGGTTGGTCTGGCACACTGCGAAGGGTCAACCTACTCCTTCCCATTCAAAAGCTCAGAAGTTTCTAACTATTCGTATATCAAATCACATGAGTGAGGACTAAGTGCTGCAGAGTGGGGCCAACAATAAGACAGTGTGGTAGCATTTCCAACTTTGTTTTCTATTGACATTTATGTCCCGGTGCAGTCCCCTCCCCACCAAGTGAGACTAACCTGGGAAGTAACAAGCTATTGCAGAAATGACTTCAAGGCTAGGTTATAAAAGACACTGGCTTCTGCCTTGCTCTCCTTGAATCTCTCTCTGGGAAGCCAGAGCTGTGAAGGAGTCCACTTTGTGAGGAATAAAGGCCTCCCCTGAATAACCAGAACTCACGGGCCAGGTGTGGGGGCAAGCCCCCGTTGGAGCAACCCTCTGGCCCAGCCCAGCCTTCAGATGATGCAGCCCTGGCTGCATCTGCATGAGTGACTCCAAGCCGGAACCACCAGCCAAGCCTCTCCTGGTTTCCTGACCCGCAGAGATGGTACAAGACGATAGCTAGTCACTGCTATTTCAAGCCACTAAATTTTGGGATAGGTAACTGATACTGCATATTATGGTTTCCTTCTCACTTCACAGGGAGAGAGTTACTTGGACAAGTTTCCTTAGACCATTTTCAAAGCAGTTCTCAATAATCCTATTAGTGCCCTGACCAGTGTGGCTCAGTTGGTTGAGTGTCATCACTCAAAGCAAAAGTTCACCAGTTTGATTTCCTGTCAGGGCACATGCTTGGGCTGTGGACCTGGTTCCTGGTTGGGAGTGTGCAAGAGGCAACTGATTGGTATGTTTCTCTCCCACTCTCTAAAATAAATGCATAAAATCTTTTAAAATAACCCTGTTAGTGATTGTTACACAATTTCAATTTCACAATTTCACAGCTTATAATCATGCTGATACTACACAGCTGCTCTAACTGTCTCAACACTG
Source organism: Artibeus jamaicensis (assembly GCF_021234435.1). NCBI lineage: Eukaryota > Metazoa > Chordata > Mammalia > Chiroptera > Phyllostomidae > Artibeus > Artibeus jamaicensis. The sequence continues at coordinate 1,249,773 of NW_026521824.1, forward strand.
CATTTGCAAATTTAAAAAATCATGTTTACAATTGTACTTTTCCCTCCTGAACTAGATAGGAAAGGGGCTGAGATATGAACAGGAAAGACACCTTCAAAGATCTGTCAGTTGCCTTCCATGTTAAGAGCCATGTGACACACACCCTGGCTACTGCAGCACAGTTGTGCAATTCCACTGGTGACATACAGCAAGAGTCCCTGGATTCTGAACTCCAACAAAATCCTCCAGGGATTCTGGCTGAAGCATTGCCTGCCATGGCAAATAAGCCAGAATCCAAGGAGGTTTCATTATGGGCTGTTTGAACCAACGAAGTTGTTTCAAGATGTAGGTAATGAGCAAACCCTACCAATGCCCCACACTCCACTACCCCTCACAAAGGTTCCCAGGGCACCTCCCACCCAGTCCCCTAGTTGGCTCTGCAAGTTCCCTGGTAATCTGAACCCAGCCCTGCTTTTTCAGATGAGTCTCCCTAACTCTCCTACAAACTATCAGTCACTTAGTGTTCAACACCTGGGCCCCTCCCCTAGCAAGCCTCCCACGGGCATGCTTCCCATTCTGTGCAGTCACTTGTGTGTCCTTTGCCACCTTTGATGATTCAAACATTACCATTCGTCATGTGCTAATTACCAGTTGCCATGTCTCTTTTCCCTCCCTTCCTTCCCTCTTGCCCATAAGTCCCCAATAGATGGACCAGATGCACAGAACCATCATCCATGGGACTTGCTCTGTCTGCCCTCCTGGGCATGGTGCAGACCACCTTCACTCCTAGTCAGACCTAGCTGCCTTTGGGGGAAAAGTGGCTGTCTAATTTCTCTTGCCTAAAATAGCCACCACTTCTTTACTGGTGGATGCATGGTGGTAAGGAGCTGAGAAAGGGATGTGGTGAGCCATCCAGAGATGGTCTGGTTGGGAAACTTTCTGGAAAGGTCAATGTCAACATCAGCCAAACATCAGGCAAGGCACTTCTAGTTGGCCATTAGCCCAGCATAAACAGAATGGTGAGGAAGGTCAAAACAGGGGCTGGAGAACCTCAAATAAATAAGTCATGGATAAATGTATCCTCTGGAGTATGTCTTCCTTCTAAAAGAATTTGTAGCTGTTTTGTAGACAATACTGATGCTTACCATTTCATGTCAAGTAAGAGTAAGGTGACAGATAACTAACACTATGGGGTCATATTAAATGGGATGCATGACTCTCTTAAGATAACCAATTGCTTTCTCCTCACAGTTGCATGAGCAATCTCAAAGTTCAGACACAAGCAGTGCCCAGGAAATGAGGTATCTGCCCTTATTTCCTGTTCTTCCCGGGGGAACATTGCTGAGCCACCTGTGAGGGCCAGGCAATGCTCTTCCCTAGCCAAGGGATGGTTACTGCAACCAGAGTTGCACTCAGACCAGCCTCTCCCAGGCGCCCGCAGCCTCCAGGTAGGATCCACAGAGTCCAGGAGCCTCCTCTCCATCAGGTCTCGAGGTCGGGCTCCCTGAGCACTGCCTTCCAAGGACAGCTTGCATTTGCTGCACTGCTGAGGCCCTTGGCACACACAGCGGAGGAAATGACACGATTTGGCAGGACACGATTTCCTGGGAGCCAAGTCTCTTCCCAGTGCTCTGATGGCCTCCCCTTCCCTGTGCTGGTTGCCTTGCTGGGCCCCAGGATGGCAGGAGGGGTACTCTGTGTCCTGGTCTGTCTATACCCTGTGGGTAAGGAGGCAGCTGGTGAGGCTGGGGTAGGGGTGCGATAAAAAGGGAGTGGCCAAGACTCATCTGAATACAGGAGTGTGAACTTTATTCGAGAGAGGGATTTGGAGGAAGGGGGCAGGAAGAATGCAAATTTTTCCTGAAAGGTCATTGGCTCTACTGGAATTTTAACCAGAGCAAGAGCACCCTTTGGCCCCCAGAATTCCCAAGGCCTCGCTGCCAGAGAGGACTGAGAGTTCAGTGGTTGATCTCAGCCCTGGCCTTGTTTCTGAGTCTGGAGAAGGGGCTGCCACACCAGGTTCTCAAGACACAATCTACGGGTCCCTGCACCACTATCCCTTGGAGAGACTGGGCTTCCCAGACCACGGTGCGGGAGTGGAACCAGGTGTTCCTCATGCTGCTCCAAGTGGGGGTCCTGGGCCAGTTGCCCTGAGAACTTGTTAGAAATGCAAGCTGTGGGACCCCACCCAACCTGCTCAGTTGGAATCTGCATATTGAATGTCCCCAGACCCCCTACTCTAGCTCTTCCACCCACAAGAAGCAAAGCTTGGAAGCAAGGGAGTCCTGGCCCTGGCTTACTGGGGGCTGCCTCTGGGAAGGGGCGATCTTGACCTGGCAGTTAACGATAAGCGTGTTTAGGTGTTAGATCATGGAGTCTGGAGATACAGGTATAGGCTTCAATTAAATGTTTCAATTGCTTTGGCTTTCACGTAGCTTAGAGTCAAAGATTTAAGAAGCATGTTGGTCACATTATAAAGGTCTACCTGTCAAGTAAGTTCCAGTAGAAATACTGAAGATTGCACTTTGCTTGAGAGAATAGAAAAATATAGCTAGTCAAGAGCAAAAGAATGACAGTTTAAGAAACTAACAAAGGTCACAAGATGTCTAATTTCTGCTTTTTGCTTTAGAGATAATGTCACTGATGCACAGTTATGAGATATTTTGCAGGACATTGGTTCTTCAACCCAGCACCCTTTTTCTCACAATTTAGCTTTAAGTTGCTGATGTGTTTCCCTTTGTGAGGCAAGAGGAGATAACGTCAGGGTCACAGTGAGAATTTGTGAGTTTGTTTTGCAGAAGGAAAGAATGTCTCTAAGGTGGCTCAACCTGCTGCTGGCACCCAGGAATCTGATACAAAAAAAGCATTATCTGAAGAAATATGACTTCTCTCCAGTTCTCTGCAGCTCCCCCTCCCCACTTTCTAGCTGCATAAAAGCTCCCTACACTCACTTTGGAGAAAAATGGATTTGAGGAACCATTAGGCCTCCCATCTTCTCAGTTTGCACCTTCTCAGTCAATAAACCTTTCCTTACACCAAACGATGATGTTTTGAGTTTTGGCCTATTGAAGCGTCAGGCACAGGAACTTAGGTTACATTCAGAAGTTGATATGCTGCCAAATCAGGAATACAGAGCAGGGTCACAGCCTACTTTTGTGGTCAGAGCCCTGAACCAAACTAGGTTCAATGTAGAAATGCACCTTAAACAAAAGTGGTGTAGTGGGCAGAACTGTGGCCCCCCAAAATATGCCACATCCCAGAACCTGTGAGGTAACCTTATTTAGAAACAGGGTCTTTGCAGACACAATGGAAGATCTTGAGAAGAGATCACTGTGGATTGTCCGAGTGAGCCCTAAATCTGATGGCAGTGTCCTTGTAAGGGACAGAAGAGGAGACACAGAGAGAGAGAGAAGGCGTTCGAAGATAAGGCAGAGATTGGAGTCACACAGCCACAAACCAGGGGCCGTCCAGAACCGCCAGGTGCTGGGGGCGGTGAGGAAGAAGTCTCTCCCCTAGAGACTTCAGGGGCTTCAGTCCTGACCACACCGAAACCACAGGCTTTCAGCCTCCAGAGCTGAGAGAGCAAATCTGTGTCGTTGTAAGCCACCCAGGTTGTGGCAATTTATTACAGCAGCCACAGGAAACTAAGCCAGGTGGCCTTTTCCTACTATGGAAAAGACTAGCCAAAGGGACTCAAGAAAGAAGCAATGACCCGATCAGTCCCAAGTTACAGCAACCTTCCCTTCCTTCCCAGAATTAGATGTCTTTCTCCTGCATTTCCTTATTTATTTTTAATGCTCCATGACATGCAAGTATAGCTGAGACCAAGGGTGCGTGGTCCTGTGAGGCTGGCTAATCACCAGACCATCAAGGCCTCCAGGACAGCTCCTTCAGACTTCCCCAAGGACCACTTCTAAATCTACCTTGGTTGGAAATGACTATTTAAAGCACTTATGGTACAGTGAAACTGAGTCATAGTTTAGCTTTTTAAAGCACTACTTAGAGCCCTGCCTGGTGTAGCTCAGTGGACTGTGCAGTGGACTGTAGCTCAGTGCGGGCCTGTGAAGCAGAGGATCGCAGTTTGATTCCCAGTCAGGGCACATGCTTGGGTTGCAGGCCAGTTCCCAGCAAGGGGACTCATGAAAGGCAACCATACATTGATAAAAAAAAATAAAGTAGTACTTAGAAACAGTCTTTTTTTAGCAGGCCCTTTGGCAAATGACCCCCCCAGGGCAGAGTTTGCTAAACTTCGATGACATACCTTAGATTAACATAAAGCAAGGTACATTAGTATTGGCTTTCAAGGGACAGAAACTTTAACGACTCTGGGGCATTTGGATATTTCATTGTTTCCCTTTAAAAAGTTTGCAGGATTCAAAGATAAAGATCCAGGGCAATTTGTGGGGAGCTTAAAAACAACAACGGGGGTACTTCGGCTTCACCAGACCAGTGACCAGAATCCCTGGGAGCCTCTAGGGAAACTCCCACCTGGTCTCGTGGGGCCTCCCCCAGGGCCAGGTCCTGCTCCCAGCCTCCCACGTGGCCAGAGCTCAGGCGAATGTCCAGGGCTTGCCAAGCAGACACACTCACACCAGTCTCTGCGTCAGGGGCTGTGATGCCAAGGACTGGGCCACACAGGTTCCACTCAGCAATGAGTGGGCTACGTGTCTGGGCAGTACCCAGTGTGGTCAATGGTAGGACCTAAAAGCCAGGGCTCAGAGACGTCTAACAACTTGTCCAGGGTCCCAGAGCTAAAGACTAGCAGAGGCCTTTCCAGCTCAGGGGCAGCCTAGGCAGCCTCTAGGGACCAGCTTCTTGCTGAGTTCCAAGCAGTGCTCTGGGCTGTATGGCTCTCAGGCCCAGCATCCTGACCTTCCCGAAGCTTTTCTGAGCAAACAAAGATGTTCCCTCCACCTTTTTAGATCAAAGTTAACTTTTTATCCAAGCACCATATACTTAAAGGAAATTTTTCTGATGCTAAGCGTGCAGCACAATGAATTTTGACGTTGTGAAGACACACAGTGACCGGAGCCCAGATGAAGAAACAGCGTGGCCGAGCCCGAGTGCCTCCCTGGTGCCCTTCCTGCCTCACATGGCCCACTTCCGATTTCCAGATCTGCTTCACTTATCCCTGAGTGCCATGCTAATGGAAATACATGACATGCACTCTTTGTATGTCTGCTTCTTCCTCCTGACATCATGTGGGGGAGAGGAGTCCATGCTATTGCACGCAGTTGGCATGTCTTCACTTCCCTCGCTGTGTGGTTGACGCAGGACAGCAAAAAGAAAAGTTCCTGAGTGAGTGAAATGAGGAAACTGAGACAAGAAAATTGAACAAGGCCCAAAAGTTTGAGCAACTTACAGCCAGCTGGTGAATTGCAAGACCTTACCCTCCCTGACTAAGGACCCTTTAGAGCAAGTGCCTTACACCTCTCCTCTCTGACCAGAGCACACAGCTTAAGTCTCCCTGATCAGAGACATTTAGGACAGAGCCCCAATTAATGCCATTTGTGCCAACTGAACCCAAGGACAGTTGAACTCAGGGCAACAAATAACAAAAACCCCATTAAAAGCCAGACAGATCCAAGATAAAAGTAAAACAGTGTAACAGACAGAAGAACATTCCAAAATCCCCTATACACTCATTTTGATGCATCAGTATATTAAAATGCAACTAGAAAACTAATGAATATTCTGCTGAAACCCTCCCCTAAGATTCTCAACTGCAGAAAAAATAAATAATAAAAACTCTCAGAACAAAGATGTAGCACAGACTCACCCTAGAGCACGCCCATGCTCCTTCCTGCACATGAACTTTCTACTTCCTCCTACACTCTACGTGTCCCCAGAAGACTTGCAACCAGGGGAGCAGAGGGCAGCAGCAGCTCAAACCAAACTGACCCCTTGAACCTGTCTCCAAGGCCCCTTTTCTCTGACTTCCCAGTGAGCTAAAGGAGCCCCACCTTGGCTCACTTCTTTCCTATAACTTTTCTATGGAGCCAAAGCAGAGCACCATCTGGGCTGTCCTGTTGGGCCCTTCTACTCTAAGCCCTTCCTTTGTTTCACTGTCCCCAGCTTTAGTAACGTACTCTCAAAATCACCTGGAGTCATGCTATGAAATCTTTCCTGCACAAAGTCAAGAGCCCACACACTACAGCTGACCTGAGGCAGACCTGCTCCTGCTGGTGCCTGTCTGGTAACATGGTGACTGCCAGGATTGGCTCAGCCATGCTGCTGTGCACGGGCACTTGGTTATTTCAGTTTGAGCTTTGACAGATGAAAACATTCTTAGGAACATTCTTGTACCTGTCTTTTGGCACCCAAGGCATATATCAATATCCTCTGCAGAAATGCCTTTTCCACTTAACTTAGCAGAGCTGGTTTGTGTTGCTTATAACCAAGGACCTCGATGGATACAGGGAAGGAAATTGAAACTCAGAGAGGTTCAGCCCCTCATCCAAGGTCACACAACTAAGGAGCACTTGGCCCAGAGCCTGTCATCACAGCCACTAGTACGGGGACACCTGTGCATCTTAACAGTCCTCTCAGGATGGCCACGTGCTGGGCAGCAGTGCAATCTTAACCCCAATGCCCACTAGAAGCTGGCAGGGCTTGAAGTAAGCAAGGCAGGGGACTGCTGACCCCATGCTGTCCTGGGCTCAGGTTCCTGGTGTGGGCTGGGGCCAGGCTTTCTGAGGAGAGAACCTGCCCTCTCCTAGAGGGGCCCATGTGTCTCCCCTCCAATGAGAACAAAGTGGCACTGAGGCGGCCAGTGGAGAAAGGGCACCCCAGTCCTGACATTTACCCTCAACCTCTCATGAGACTCCTCAGGTTGGGAAGGACATTTCCTGTAGCTGGTGCACATGTCTGGAGTGCATCCCAGTCCCACTCACCACCTGGCAGCCCCGGGCCAGGGAGCTGTCCCCACCTACTCACCACCACATGGAGTGGCACAACGAATGGTACAGGAGGAAGGGCCAGAAGTAGTGGTGCTGCAGAAGGCTTGAGCGACTGGCCAGCCTGTAACAAGTAAGAGTGTGGGGTTCTTCTTTGCAGGGGGACAAGTGGGCCAGAGGCCAGGCACAAAGGTCCCTCCTGGGGACAAGCCGCAGGCCTTGCACTGGATCCCTCTATAAAGAGCACTGGAGTCCAGTGCACTCCTCCAGACTTTGGGGCACTCAGGCAGTGTTTGACAGGGTGTGTGCTGGGCTGTGTCCCTCCTGGGGGCAGGGGCGCCCACGTGGGGCTGCAGTTAGAAGGCACAATCTTTGAGCAGAAGCAGCAGCAGCAGCAGCAGCAGCAGCTGAGAACTTGCTAGAAATGCAAATATTCAAGGTGTTAATGAGTCAGAAGCTCTGCAAGTGAGACTCAGCCCTCAGCATTTTAATGATGAGTTCCTGGTGGTTCTGAGGCACACACTCCAGTCTGATGGCCACTGGCATGTGCAGCCGTGTGAAATGGACGGACATGTAATCAGTCCCATCCTACAGTCAAGGAAAAGGAGGCCCAGGAGGTTTGAACCAGCAGCCTAGAGCTGCACAGTTACTGAGAGGGACTATATCAGTTAAGATTAGGTTTACCTGTGACTAATAGAAATAAAATTCCCAAAGAACCACAGACTAAACAAAATATATTTTTTTCCTTCATGGGCCAAGATTGCTGCTGGAGTCTCATCTAGTATGTTCACATCCCAGGCAGCAAAATTCAGATCAGGGAAGAGAGTCATGCCCTGCAATGTTATGTAGACTTCACCTTACATCCCTTCGGCCATAACTCAGTAAACAGCTTCACTTAAACAGACAGTCTGGGAAAAGGAAGTCTTTGCTCTGACCATGTCTGCAGGCAAAGCTTGGGGCTCTGCCACCGCTGAAGAACACAGATGTTGGAAACCACTAGGCACCGTCTGCACCAATGGTGCAGCTGGGAGCCAGGGCTGGAGATGGTCACATCCCCGCCACCTCTGTTCACATATTGTCTTTGTCTGTCCCTTTGAGAAGTCCCCCAATGGCGAGATCTTGAAAGTCTTCTTGCTCCCTGCTGTATCCCCAGTGTTGAGAACAACGCACCACAAGTAGCTGAAGATGGAAATTGTCACTGCATGTAAATTGTTAAAAGATTACATTAGATCATATATGTACAAGAAACTCACTTGAGGTTTGGCACATAGTAGGGACTCAGCATATAGTTGCTGCTATTTATTAAACACTGCTTCCCGGTCAAGCCCAGTTGCAGCCCAGCTGCAGCCCCGCTGCCTGCTCCGCCACCCCCAGGTTTGTCTCTTAGACTCTAAGTCCTGCCGCCAACCCCGCCTGTGTGCAGGGACTTGCACCAAGCTCCCTTTCCTCACCTTGGTGCCTCTCCTTGGGCTTTTGAGATGATTGGCACTGCTCATCATTGGGTCTGGAGAACACTCTAGCCACAGCCCAGGTGAGCAATTGGATCCATAGAGAAAATTCAATACAACATCCGTGTTGAAACCTGAAAGTGGGCCTTGAGAACAAAGCCAGGCTCTGGCTTTGGTGGTGGGTCTGTTATTCTCCCCCATTTCCAGTCTGGCCTCACCCATATGTGCAGGTTCCAGGAGCCTGGGGCCTCACTTGCCGCACATTGGGTGCCAGCCCTGTGTTCCCTGTGGTTGGGTTTGCAGTTGCCCCTATTTAGCCAAACTAGGTCAGGCTGGAGGGAGCACACAAGAGCTGTTTGCATTGGCTGCTTTCCCTGCCGAGTGGCACCCACGAATGCAGCCTCAGAAACCCAATTTGACATAAACCCTGACATCTGGACCGAGGCAAATGGGCCTCAATCAGATGCATACAGCACAGTGTGGGGCCAAGGAGCAAGCAGACAGTAGCCCACACATTGTTCAGTTGCAACTATCCTAATTACAGAAAAGCACTGATTTCACAGGAGTTTTCAGGGGGGAACCAATCTTTAGAAATAATTGTCCTCATTTTTTCTGTGCAGATAGGGAAATCTATGCAGGGTCATTTTACTGATTGATAATGTGGATGCTGTAATTTTTGAATCTCATTTGCCCAACCTACCCACCTCTCAGCTCTCCTATGGGAGCAAATGGAGACAAGGTGTCTGTGGAAGTCCTTTGTGAACAGCAAAGCACACGCCACCCCACAGTATTCCTGTGCATCCCACCCTAGGCACCTGTGCTCAGCATGTCTAAGTGCCCACGGCAGGTGTGTGGAGCAGTACCTGGGTTATTCGGAGTCCCTAAGGACCTGGTCACCTAGAGCAGTACCTAGAGTCCTTAGGTACCTGAATCAGGAGCTATGTGAGATTCTTAGTTGCCCAGGAAGCTTACAGACTGGTAGGAGGAACAACTAATTTGCTGTATAGTCAAATAGTTGCCATTAATGTAGAGTGTCAAAGTAGTAGCTGGAGTTTAAAAATGCAGCGAGGGCTCCAGGCGGACTGCGAGATGGTAGAAACAGTGGTCACACCTCTTCATAGGAGCAGGGCCCTGGCGGACCATCCCTGTGTAGCAGCTTCCTCTGTCACCTCTGGGTGCACCCAGATCTGCTGTTTTTCCAACTCCATCAAGTTCACTCCTGGCCCTTTTGCTATGGCTGGCCTGGCCTCCACTGCAGCCCTCCACTCTTGGCCCAGCCTCAAGCTCCTCTCAGAGTGAGGATCTGCTGGGCCTCAATCCTGGCCCAGCTCTGCCGGGGCAGTGGGCCAGTGCCCATGCTGGACACAGCACTGGGAAAGTGCTCTGTGAGGCCCAGCAGGAGCCCTGACAAGGGGAAGCAGAACTTGGACTGCTCCTTCATTTTGTGAGTTTAAACCACTCTTAAGATATTCCCTCCGGATTTTCTCCATCTCGTTCTCAGCAGTCCAGTGCTCCTGCTGGCCCTCCCGGGAACCAGTTCCAGGGACCCAGGCCTGGCCAGCAGAACTGCCAGCATTTTATACCCGAGGACTGCCCTGACTGGGGCGTTCAAAGGAAGCTCAAAACAGCAAACGGAAAGACCTGTCAAGTCACGTCCAAAGTTTAGTAAAAGGTATTTATGTTGAGAACTTTATTAGAAAAATTTCAATTTTAAAAATGAGGAAGACTATATGTACAGGGAGGGGTGCCGGCTGTGCATAGCTTTTCTTTGGGACAGGCTGTCAGCACTAGCAGGGAGGCTGGGTTCAGTCTGGTGAGGATGGCGTGGGAACTTGTTTGTTAAAACAGAGTCTATTCTCTCTCAGATAATCAGTCCCCTCGGGCTTAACCCAATCAGCACAACTCCCCCTCCCCCACACCCGAGGCTAAGGTGGGAGGAGCAAACTAAAGAAGAAAAGGACTTTTTAAAGGACAGCAACAACAATCCCAGCAATGGAGCCAAGATGTCAACCATCCAAAAGTCTCTGATCCTGAGAACAGGAGGGTGGATGACTTAAAGCCTGTCTTGGACTCTTCACCCAGGTATGCTTGTCCACCGTGAGTCAGCTGCTCCGTGGAGCTGTCCCCCTTTCCACAATGCCTTGCCTTGGAAGGAGCAGGGGTGGGGCAGCAAGGGGCCCTCTCCCACCCACAACACAAACATTTATAAGCCACTAATGTGTCTCAGTCACCTCTGCTGCTCTTCCCTCTTCAATGAAATTCTGAGTCAACAACAAGGCCAGAAATAGAAAATGAGGACCCAACAGAGAATTCACATTCTGTTTCCAGAACTGTGCCCGCAAGGGCGGTGCTCAGCAAACCCTGCTATCCCGGGGCTGTGCTGGGTCTCTGCTGCTCAGCCCTCTGCCCCCCAAACACAGCGTCCACCCACAGAACTGAGGGTCAAAACCACCACCAGCTTAGTGGGTCACTGTGAGAGTCTTGGAGGTAAAGCACAGAGGGTTTTATGGAGGTGGTGTTAGGATGGGCGGAGTAGGACAAAATGGCGGCTGAACTACAACTTGGAAAAGATGGTTGACCTCAACCCAGAGAGCCGAAAGGGCGGGCTTTATCCACATAGCAACCTGAGCCCCAATGGAGAACCACCAATGATATATTGCTGCTTTGTTCAAAGGAGACCAATCCTCAGCTCCTACAAAGAGAGCCAACCAAAATAAAACCCCGCCACATTCCCTGCTGGGGCATGACTTCCCCAGTCCCACTGTGCAGGCCAGGGAATCTTACCCGGGTCTGCAAACCCCAATAAAGCTCTATACTGCCTAACTTTGTGGCTGATTGGCAATTCTTCTTCGGAGGAGCCTAAGAAAACCTTTCATTTGGTGCCGAGACCCGGGAGGAGTTGTCTGCTGAAGACCGCTCCTCTCTCCCTACGCCCCAAGCAGGCCGTGGGGCCACCCCACCAGTCCAGACAAAGAACCAGGGTAAGTGCCATTGCCCTTCAGTTTCTGGTCCCCCAACACTGATTCTGGGCCCCCATCTGCTGGGAGAGACTGCTCTCACATAAAAACCGCAGCGCTGCCTCCGGGTGAGCCTTCTGGGAGAGGCTGCTCTCCCTCCGCTGAGAGTTCTGGGCACCAGAGGAGACGTCCCTGGGCCTAGATCCCCGTTTTTATCCAACTGGATCAGCAGATTGGGTTGAGGGACGCTGATTCCCATCTGCTGCTCCCTGTGGTACCAGGAATGGGGGGGCAGGAGTCCAAATCAAACCCTAAGTCACCTCTAGGGTGCCTCCTGAAAAATTTGCTAACAATTGATCCTGGCCTCAAGCAAAGACGGCTGATTTTTCTATCCACTAAGGCCTGGCCGTATATCAGCTCAATAATCGTGAAACCTGGCCTCCTGAAGGCACTTTCGATTTCGTTACCCTTACTGACCTAGATAATTTTTGCAGACAGACTGGCAAATGGTCTGAGGTCCCCTACATTCAGGGCTTTTGGGCCTTGTGCTCCCACCCGGACCTGTGCACCCAATGCTCCACAGACCAAGTTCTCCTCACCCGAGGGAAACCTGAACCTGTCCGGCCTCCTAAGCCTACTGCCCCAGAGCCTCCCTCCTCCTTTTCTGATTCCCCGGAAGATCTTGCTTCCCCTCCTTCTCCCCCTCCTTATCAGGTCCCACCAACGGCTACTCCAGCCCTGGCCCTCCCCTCTCAACCGGATTCTCCCCCTCCCTCTGAAGACCTTTCTTCCCAGTTAGCTCACAGACTCGCTCCTGCCTGAATCTAGAGCCCCTAGACTCCCATATTTGCCCCCTCCTGGAAGTAGTGGAAGCAGAAGGTGTCGTTTGGGTCCATGTCCCTTTTCACTAACTGATCTCTGTTCAATTGAAAAACGCCTAGGCTCATCCTCCACTAACCCTACCAATTTTATCAGGGAATTCCAGTACCTGGTCCAGGCTTGTGACCTCACATGGCATGACCTGCACATCATTTTAACTTCCACCATGACCCCGGATGAACGCAACCGCATCCGGACTGCAGCTAGGGCTCATACTGACCAAACCCATGCCACCAATCCCCTCATGCCAGTAGGGGCTGAAGCCATGCCAGAGGCTGAACCAGGCTGGAGCTACCAGGTAGGACAGGCAGGTCGGAGATGCTGCAACCAAATGGTCGAGTGCCTGATAGCAGGTATGCACCAATCTGCCCAGAAAGCAATCAATTATGATAAGCTCAGAGAGGTCACCCAAGGCCCCAGAGAAAATCCGGCGCGCTGTTTTTCAACAGACTAACCGAGGCAATGGTGCTCCATACCTGCCTTGACCCGGCTTCTAACGCTGGGGCCACTGTTTTAGCTACTCACTTTATCTCCCAGTCAGCCCCAGATATTAGAAAGAAACTGAAAAAGGCCGAGGATGGCCCCCAAACCCCATCTGAGATCTGGTAAATATGGCATTTAAGGTTTTCAATAACCGGGAAGCAGAGGCTGAGGCTGCCTGCCAGGCTCGCCTACAGCAAAAGGTGGCCCTGCAAACCCAGACCATGCTAGTGGCCCCGCACACAGCTGGCGGCAAACACTGGCTCGGGGGTGAAGCTTAAGTCCGGGCCAAAGAACACCCCACCAGGGGCCTGTTTCAAGTGTGGCAAAGAAGGGCACTGGGCCCACCAGTGTCCTCAACCTCGGCCACCAATGAAGCCTTGCCCAGATTGGTGACAGCTTGGCCACTGGAGGGATGCCTGTCCCCTTAGAGGCTCATCCCCAGCGCCTCCACGCAAGGGACCAGCCGATTAAAGTATGCACGCTTCCCTGGCTGCACCAGAGCTTCTTGGACTCCTAGGCGATTGAAGGGGCCCGGACTCAAAGACCCCCATCACTCTCACTGAGTCCTAATGCTGCAGGTAGCGGGTAAGTCCATCTCTTTCCTAGTGGACATGGGGAAAGGACTACCTACTCTGTTTTACCATCTTTTTCAGGACCCCTTCCTCCTCCCTTATCCTCCCGCTGTTAGAAAACCCAACTCCTCCTCCAGCTCTGCCCATTTCCCCTTCCCTTGTCAACCCACAAGTATGGGACACTTCTATCCCAACTGTGGCTTCTCATCACCTCCCGGTAGTCATCTGCCTGAAACGGCCTACGTTTTCCCATCCCGACCCCAATTTCCTATCTCCAACTGAAACGTAAAAGGACTACAGCCTATCATCATTCGCCTCCTAGACCAGAAACTGCTGATCTCTAGCCCCTCCCCTCTATGTCCCTCTGACAGCAGAAAGTAGCCGGATCCAACATGGTGCCCCTTATCCTATCAAAGAGGTCGGAATGTTAGGATGGGCGGGGTAGGACAAAATGACGGCTGAACTACAACCCAGAGAGCCGACAGGGCGGGCTTTATCTGCACAGCAACCTGAGCTCGAGGAGAACCACCAATGATATATTGTCACTTTGTTCAAAGGAGACCAATCCTCAGCTCCCACGAACAGAGCCAACCAAAATAAAACCCCGCCACATTCCCTGCTTGGGTGCAACTTCTCCGGTCCCAGAAAACCTTTCAGGTGGGCCTAGGAGACAGGCTTCCCCAGTGAGCAGCAAGAAAACTAGGTCTGCTTTGTGATTTCAAATTTGGAACATTGACCAAATCTAAAACAGACTGATCAATGAAACCTAATTTAAAACTAAAAATAATAATAATAAATAATTAAAAATGTTTTCCTCATATCAAAATAAATGAAAATAGATGGGATTCTGGGAGTCAGCCTGATTTACCAGGTGCCCAGGAAGGGGTAATTTCATTCAAGAATGTTCAGAGAATATCCTTTCTCTTTTTCTTTCTACCATTTCCTCCCTCTTAGGACATCCATCCTTTCTCTGTAGAGATGGGTGCGTTCATGGGTTGCTATTCTATGAGTCTCTAAGCCCTGAGACCTAGCAGCGGTGTTCAAGAGCTGTGGGACATCACTGTAGAAACCAGGCCTGGATTGCTTGCTCAGTGGCCTCAGTGAGCTACAGACGCTAAACTGGGAGAGGGGAACTCGGAGCCCTGCAGACATTCGGTCCTGCTGCTATATCTTTGAGTTGATTCTACAGATAATAAAAATTTCACAGAAGCCTTCCTGGACTAGGCCTTGGAAACTGGTTAGTCACATGCCCTCCATTTCCCAGTGTAGCAACAGGCCCAAAGGTGTTACTAATCATCACTTTCATCACTGTAGAGTAAATGCCTGACAGAGTAAGCTTTTGATTGTAAGGCAGGCGCCTGACAGGCACTTTTGGTTGTAAGGTGGGCTCCTGACAAGGGCTTTTGGTTGTAAGGTGGGTGTCTGACAGGCACTTTTGGTTGTAAGGTGGGCTCCTGACAGGGGCTTTTGGTTGTAAGGTGGGCGCCTGACAGTTTTTGACCACCAAAGCATTCATCTAAAAGACAGCCAACTCCAGGAAGCACGTTGCCAGCTGTGTGACGCAGTCACTAGCTACAGAACTAGATAAAGTTCCCTTTAAGGAAGCACTGGGTGACCTAGGTAATTCTCACTCTTATGTTTTATATTCATCAGTGAAGAGTGAAACTGTAAAACCCTAGGCACCCTACCTTCAACCCCAATAATGGCAGAACCACAGGTTCTCTCTCTCCCCCCTGTACCTGTGACCCTGCTGTGTGGCGCTGGCGCACCATGTACCCTCCCGAACCTGTGAGTGGCAACCTTGTTTTTCAAAGTTCCCTGATGGCTGTTGCTGAGGGGTGTCTTGCCATCGTAATAAGAACCACGATGGCAGTCTAGCCACAGTGATGGCTCTGAAAGGGACGATGTCTGTGGGGGCTGCCACACATGGCCCAGGCTCAGGTAAGCACCCGGAGTTCTGTTTGGCTTCACGATTGACAGGCTGAGACCAACACAAGACAATTGCCACAACCATCGCCACTGTCGATCACCATGCTCATTACTACCATCTGTACGCCAGCAACTCCGTCACAACTACTGCCAGCATTACTCCCTCCATCACTGCTCTGCCACTTACTGAGCACTCACTGCAAGAGGGCACAGCGCAACGCCCCTTCCGCAGAGTAATTCAATTAATCTTCACAAGCCCTCTGACATAAATGTGCTTATTGTTACCCCCAGTTCACCCATGAGACAACATGATGCGCATATACTTAGGCCCCATAAGTGGTGTGGCTGGGGTCTGAACCACACCTTAAGCTGTCTAGCTTAAGGATCTGTGAGCATTTGGACAAGATGTCACAATGAGAGGTAGCTGAGGGATTGGAGCAAATATTTTTGACTCAGTTTTCAGAAGGACTTTCTACTGCCCCACATTCAGCCTTGGGCAGCACGGCTCCAGGGAAGGCTGGGCAGAGGGAGGGGCTGACACTAGCCCACTGTGTGCCGTTGGCTGCTCGGCCAGAGCAGAAAACATGGTGATATCAGACAGAAGTGGACTTTTCTGTCCAGTTCAGTCCAGTTCTATGGCTACCCAGTGCATGGGGCTTCAGTTTTCCTATCAAAGGACAGAAAAACAGCCACAGAAAGTCAGATATGGATATTCACCCCTCGGTAATCCTCCAGACTTAGACTGTTAAATTCAGTTTACTGGTTCTTTTCTCTCCAGCTAGAACACACAATGCTGTAGTGCACCATTTGTGGTTAAAACATACCACACACACACACACACACACACACACACACACACACCCCTTTCTTGATGAAAAAGGCCATAAAACAATGCTAAAGAATTTCTTAAAAATAAAGAGTACCCCTAATTCCACCACCAAATAACTATTTGGGAATATGTATTACCTTTCAGTTTTCCACCGCCATAGCCAGAGGATTTTATGGGCAGAAATCTAGTCCTGCTCCTTCATTTGACAAAGACTGGTCTTCAAAGAGAATTTTATGTGGAGGGCGTGGAGGTGATGCCTCAGCAGCATCTCCCTGGCTTTGAAAAGCACTGTACATTTCAGACTCAGTCCAGTCCCAGGGGGAATTTTTTTTTGAATTTATTTATTTTTTTAAATTGATTATGCTGTTACAGTTGTTCTATTCCCCCTTCATTCCCCTCCACCCTACCCCCCCAACCCCCCCAACCCCCCCATTACCCCCCTTTAGTTTATGTCCATGTGTCTCAAGTCCTTTAGGTTCTATATTTCCCATGCTATTCTTGCCCCCCCATCTATTTTCTATCTACTGTCTATGCTACTTGTTTTCTGTACCTTCTCCCCCCATCTCCTCCTCCCACTCCCCTGTTGCTAACCCTCCTTGAGATCTTCATTTCTATGTTTCCACTCCTGATCTAGCTGTCCTTTTAGTTTGCTTTTGTTTTAGGTGTGGTTGTTAATAACTGTGAGTTTGTTGTCCTTTCACTGTTCATGTTTCTTTAACTTCTTTTTCTTCAATAAGTCCCTTTAACATTTCATATAATAAGGGCTTGGTGATGATGAACTCCCTTGAATTTGGTCTTATCTGAGAAGCACCTTATCTGTCCTTCCATTCTAAATGAAAGTTTTGCTGGATAGAGCAATCTTGGTTGTAGGTCTTTAGATTTCATGACTTGGAATATTTCTTTCCAGCCCCTTCTTGCCTGTAAGGTCTCTTTTGAGAAATCTGCTGACAGTCTGATGGGGACTCCTTTGTAGGTGATTGTCCCCTTAGCTCTTGCTGCTTCTAGGATTCTCTCCTTCATTTTAATTTTGGTTAATGTAATTATGATATGCCTTGGTGTGTTTCTTCTTGGGTCCAACTTTTTTGGTACTCTCTGGGCTTCTTGGATTTCTTGGAAGTCTATTTCCTTTGCCAGATTGGGGAAATTTTCTTTTATTATTTGTTCAAATAGTTTTTCCACTGGTGGTTGTGTCTTTCCCCCTTCTGGTACCCAGAAGGGAATTTTGTTGTGTGGGCAACATCATCCAGTCACCAGTGTGTAGCATTTCTGTCATGTCCAGTCTTTAAGACTGCCTATTAAACCAAAGTTAAACTTACCAATGAATTAAACTCATCAGGAAAATCACAAATTAATTCTAAAAATAGATGAAAAATTCCTTAACTTACAATCTTTACCAAAAATTAAGCAAGGATTACAATCAGCAGTAAAACACTTGCCATATTTACTGAGTCAAGAACCTGACAGCAGCTCCCGAGGCTCTTGCCCACTGGCATCCAGGGGGTCTCAGCTCAGCCACCAGAACAAGAAATGAAGGAAGCATTATAAAGATTAGGAAGCAAGAGACAAAAACCATCATCAACTGTTGGCCATGAGGTTGACTATTTGGAAAATTCAAAAGAATCCGCTAAAAACTCAGAAAAATGACTGAGTTTTTAGACTTATGACAAAACAACTTTATTTGCTTATTTATTTATTTATAAAGTATATTTTATGGATTATTCTATTACAGGTTTTCCAATTTTCCCCCTTTAACCTTCCCTCAGCCCTGAACCCCCCAGCCCTCCAGCATTCCCCACCTTAGTTCATGTCCATGGGTTGTCCATATAAGTTCTTTAAGTTCTGTTTCCTATACCATTTTTTACCTCTCCCCAACTATTTTATGTCCCACCAACTATTCTTCTTCCCTCTACCTTTCCCCCCATTTGTCCATTCCCCCTTCCCACTGAAAACCCTACATATGATCTCCATTTCTCTGACTCTGTTCCTGTTCTGGTTGTTTGCTTAGTTTTTGCTTTCATTGTTTTTCTTTTTTTTTAGGTTCAATTGTTGATAGTTGTGAGTTTGTTATCATTTTACTGTTCGTGTTTTTTTTAAATTTATTTTTTATTGATTATGGCATTACAGTTGTTCTATTCCCCCCTTCATTCCCCTCCACCCTACCCCCCGTCCCCACCATTACCCCCCCTTTAGTTTATGACCATGTGTCTCAAGTTCTTTAGATTCTATATTTCCCATACTATTCTCGCCCCCCCATCAATTTTCTATCTACTGTTTATGCTACTTATTTTCTGTACCTTCTCTCCCCTTTCTCCTCCTCCCACTCCCCTATTGCTAACCCTCCTTGAGATCTTCATTTCTATGTTTCTGCTCCTGATCTAGCTGTCCTTTTAGTTTGCTTTTGTTTTAGGTGTGGTTGTTAATAACTGTCAGTTTGCTGTCCTTTCACTGTTCATGTTTCTTTAACTTCTTTTTCTTATATAAGTCCCTTTAACATTTCATATAATAAGGGCTTGGTGATGAGGAACTCCTTGAATTTGATCTTATCTGAGAAGCACTTTATCTGTCCTTCCATTCTAAATGAAAGTTTTGCTGGATAGAGCAATCTTGGTTGTAGGTCTTTGGATTTCATGACTTAGAATACCTCTTTCCAGCCCCTTCTTGCCTGTAAGGTCTCTTTTGAGAAATCCGCTGACAGTCTGATGGGGACTCCTTTGTAGGTGACTGTCCCCTTAGCTCTTGCTGCTTCTAGAATTCTCTCCTTCATTTTAATCTTGGCTAATGTAATTATGATGTGCCTTGGTGTGTTTCTTCTTGGGTCCAACTTCTTTGGGACTCTCTGAGCTTCCTGGATTTCCTGGAAGTCTATTTCCTTTGCCAGATTGGGGAAATTCTCCTTTATTATTTGTTCAAATAAGTTTTCCACTGGTGGCTGTTCCTTTCCCCCTTCTGGTACCCCTATAATTTGGATGTTGGAGCATCTAAAGATGTCCTGGAGGTTCCTAAGACTCTCCTCATTTTTTTGAATTCTTGCTTCTTCACTCTTTTCTGTTTGGCCATTATTTGCTTTCTTCTGGTCCACTCTATTGATTTGAGTCCCAGTTTCCTTTTCATCGCTATTGGTTTCCTGTGCAATTCCATTCATTTCAATTAGTTTCGCCTTCATATGTTTGTCTAATTTGTGGCTATAATCAACCAGTTCTGTGAGGATCCTGATCACCAGTGTTTTAAACTGTGCGTCTGAGAGTTTTGCTATTTCTTCATGGCTTAGATTTATAGGCTCTGGGGCTTTGAGATCTTCTTGAGCCATTTTTGGTCTGTTCTCGCCCGTTAAGTATGAGTAGCAGAGCCTTGGACTCTGTGCCTGGGCTGGGAGTTGAAGCAGTGGCTCTCAGGTCACTGGGTTGTGATGTTGTATGTGGGGGCGTGGTCAGAGTGGGGAACTGGCGACCCCCTCTGCTGTTTCTCCCCGCTGGGTGAGGAGCAGAGTCTTAGGTGGTTCACCAGGGCGGAGCCACTCAGGTTGCTGGGTTATGACGCTGTATGTGGAGGCAGCAGGGTCAGAGCGGGGAAATGGCGGCGCCCTGTGTTGCCGCTCGCCGTGGGGCCTGCTCAGTCCCGTAGTCTCACTGCCCACTCCCTCGCTTGTCTATCTGCGCAGGAAAGCGGGACCACAGTCAACCCGCAGCCCTGCTCCCTCGCTGTTTCCCCGGGATTGCTTGCTGAGTCGCTTACTAGGTCCAACCCTGCACCTGGGTTCCGCGCGCCTGAGTCCATCTGACCGAGTTTTCCTGTGCTACCCGGCTCCGACAGCTGCTGGTTTCGCCCCTCTTACCGGTCAGGCTGAAGAATTTGTTGTTAACAGACTTCTGAAAAGTTCAATTTTCTGTGTTCTGGCTATTTTCTGTTGCTAATATTTAGTTGTCTCTAAACTTGGTTGTGAGAGAAGGCACAGCGTCTCCACCTATGCCTCCATCTTGGTGGAAGTCCCTACTGTTCATGTTTTTGATCTTCCTCTTTTTCTTAGATAAGTCCCTATAATATTTCATATAATAAGGGCTTGGTGATGATGAACTTCTTTAACTTCACTTTCTCTGGGAAGCACTTTATCTGCCCTTCCATTCTAAATGATAGCTTTGCTGGACAGAGTAGTCTTGGATGTAGGTCCTTGCCTTTCATGACTTCAAATACTTCTTTCCGGCACCTTCTTGCCTGCAAGGTTTCTTTTGAGAAATCAGCTGATAGCCTTATGGGGACTCCTTTGTAGGTAACTCTCTTTTTTCCTCTTGCTGCTTTTAAGATTCTCTCTTTACGTTTAATCATGGGTAACTTAATGATGATGTGCCTTGGTGTGTTCCTCTTTGGGTCCAACTTCTTTGGGACTGTCTGAGCTTCCTGGATTTCCTGGAAGTCTATTTCCTTTGCCAGATTTGGGGAAGTTTTCCTTCATGATTTGTTGAAATAAGTTTTCAGTTTCTTGCTGTTGTTCTTCTCCTCCTGGCACCCCTATAATTCAGGTATTGGAACGTTTCAGGTTGTCCCAGAGGTTGTTAAGTCTCTCTTCACTTTTTGGAATTCTTGTTTCTTCATTCTGTTCTGGTTGGATGTTTATTTCTTCCTTTTGTTCCAAATCATTGGTCTGAGTCCTGGTTTCCTTCCTGTTACTGTTGGTTCCCTGAATATTTTGCTTTATTTCATTTTGGGTATCTTTCATTTGTTTTTTCATTTTTCAACCAAGCTCAATCAGTTTTATGAGCATTTTGATTATCAGGGTTTTAAATTCTCTATCAGATAGGTTGGCTACCTCCTCATTGCTTAGCTCTATTTCTGAGGTTTTCCTCTGTTCTTTCATTTGGGCCATATTTCTTTGTCTTGGGCACCTGTTAACTCGTAAGCGGGCAGGGCCTTGGGTATTCACCTGGGCAGGGCAACCCTCCTTTCTTGTGCTGGGGCATTGCTTGTGGGGGAGGGGCCAGAGAGGGAAGAGACGGCTCACCTGCTCAGCTCCAGAGCACACTCCAACGGACTCTCGTGTGAGATTGGGAGTTTCTCCCACTGTGGGAACCACCATAGTCCACAGTCAGTTGTGAGTCTCAGTTTCCTGTTCAGCCAGCCCCCGCCTGCACAGTGTGGTTTATCTCCATCCGCCTACCTTACCGGTCTGGTTGTTCTGTTTGACTGTTTCTTTAATTCCTTGGTTGTTGGAATTCCATGCAGTTTGATTTTCTGGCACTTCTGGTTGTTTATTGATTTTAGATTGGTTCTTATGTTCCTTTTGGCTGTGCAATGAAGCAAAGGGTTTCTACCTACACCTCCATGTCAGCCAGAACTCTGAACTTTCTCTAGGACAAAACAATTGAAAAGACTTACTGGCAACAACCAACTGTGAAAGCATGAAAACAGATTCAGAGATTATGTGATGGTCACAGACATCCGAGGAGTGGTGGTTCTTACTGGCTATGGGTCTGCAGAACTAGTCCTCCAAGGCTGCGTGAGCTCAGAGAGCATTTGCCAAAGGGATGAATGCCACCAGGCCCCGTCCCTTGCTGTCCCCGTGCTGTGCAGCCTGGGGTCTGCACATCAGCTGTGGTGACTCTCTCAGCAGCTACCTGCGCCTCATATCCTCCTTCCTACACCTACTGTATCCAAACCAGGAGACCCAGGAGAGCTTCCTTGCTCCTTGGAAGGTGGGCTGAGAGACAAAGGGAAAACCCACCCAGACACACTCAGGGATCCATGGGCATAACAGGCTATTGTGCAGGCATCTCCTCCTGCCTTAGGAACACTAGATATTTGGGGGCAAAATATATGCTGCCAGATGGCAAAGCAAGTCTTTTGAGGGCAAGGGACATCAGCAGCAGAAGCAGGGACACCTGGCTCCAGATGGCTGTTGTGACTGTGAGGGAACTAAGCTAAGAATAGTGACTCAGGACTTGTCCATGGAAACTGTAAACAAGCAGAAGGGAATTAGGTTCTGTCTGTATAACCTGCCAAAACTTCCCCTTCAGGAAACTCAGCACAGAATGAGGGAAGAACCTCCTGGGAAAAGGGGTTTCTAAGACACCTGTTCCAGCTGCTGTTGCTAGAAACAAACCACTGCAAAGCTTAGTAACACAAAGTAATCCTCCAGTGCTCATGGTTTGAGGGCAGGGGGTTGGGCGACGGCGTGGGTCAGGCGCCAAGGCAGGCATAGAGGGATTGACTCAGCTCTGCTCTGCCATGCTGGGGCCTCAGCTGGAAGACACAGACTCTGGGTGATTTATTATTACCTTAACTCACCATCTGCTAGTTGATGCTTGTTAGCGGCTGGGTAGGACCTCAGCTGGGCCTCTCTGTGGGGTGTTTTCACCACAGCTGGTCTGGGCTTCTTCACAACATGGCTGCAGGTCCCCAGGCTGAGTGTCCCAAGAGCATCAGGCAAAAGCTGTACTACTGTTTCAGTTTTTTAAATTCTGGTAAAAACACATAACATAAAATTGACTATCTTAATTATTTTTAAATGTACAGGTCAATAGTGTTAAGCACACTAACATTATTGTTAAACAGAGTCCCAAAATTTGTATCTTGTAAATCTGAAACTCTGTACCCATTGAACATCAGCTTGCCTTTCCCCGCACCCTCCAGCTTCTGGTGATCACAACTCTATTTTCTGTTGTAACAAATCTGACTTCTTTAGATGCCAGTGGTTCACGAGGGTTCCAATTTCTGCACATTTTCACCCACATGTACTTTCTGGGGTTTTGTTAAATAGTAGCCACCCTCGTGGGTATTTTGCTTTGCATTTCTCTGACGATTAGTGATGTTGAACATGTTTTCATGTGCTTATTGGCCATTCATATATTATGTTTGGAAAAAATGTCTATTCGAGCCCTCTGCCCATTTTTAAAATTGGGTTATTTTTTATTGTTGATTTGTAGTTCTTTATGTATTCTGATTTTAGTCCCTTATCAGATATATGATTTGTGACTATTTTCTCCCATTTAGTAGGTTACCTTTTCATTCTATTGACTGTGTCCTTTGATTCACAAAAGTTTTCACATTTTTTGTGATCCCATTTGTCTATTTTTGCTCTTGTTACCAGTGCTTCTCTTGTCATATCCAAGAAATATTGCAAGTCCAATGTCATAAAGCTTCTCCTTTATGTTTTCTTCTAGGATTTTTATTGTTTTAGATCATACATTTAGGTCTCAATCCATTTTGAGTTAATTTTTGTATATGGTATAAGGTAAGGGAAAAGCTTTCTGCTTTTCCATGGTGCTATCCAATTTTCCCAACCATATTTGCTAAAGAAACTGTCTTTTCCCCGCTGAGCAGTATTGGCACCCTTGCTAAAGATCATTTGATCATATGCTTAAGGGTTTATTTCTGGTGCTGTATCAGCTTTTATGACAGCCTTAGAAGACAGATTGGCCTTAATCCCAAACCCACTCAGGCTCAAGGGGGAAAATATAGATCCTACCTCCTGATGGGAGGGAGGGTCAGAGTCACAACAAGGAAGCCATGTGGGATGGGAGAGATTGTGGCAGCCATTTTTGGAAATCACAAACTGCCATAACACCTTTCTCCTGTTACCTATCTCCAACCTGTCTTATAAAAGGTTGTAGGAGGTAATACAAATACATACCCCCAAATGGCTTACATGAAAAACAGTTAATGTCAAGTGCTTATGAGGATCTGGAGCAACTGGAAACTCTCATGCTGCTCATATAAGTCTAGAGTGGAGTAACTAGCTTAGAAAAGTGGCAGTGTCTACTACCACTGAACACATGCACACCTGTGGCCCAGTGACTATATTCCCAGACCTCCAAAGGGGCACCAAAATCATATATAAGATTGTTAATAGTAGCACTACCTGCAACAGCCCAAACCTTGAAACTTCCTAAGTGCTCATCCATTGTAGAGTGGATAAACAGAGGGGTAGTCACATAATAGAGCACTTTATATCAATGACAATGAACGAATTACAACTGCTCACCTGATATGGGTTAATCTCACAAACATAATGTTGAGCAAAAGCAGCCAGAAAAAAAGTAACTGCTCTAGCATTCATTTATTTAAAATTCAAAAGCAGACAAAACTCATTTAAGGTGGTATTAGAAGTCAGGAGTATGGCTGGCTGTCCTGGAGGAGAGCTGGGACCGAAAGGGGACACAAAGGTGGCTCCTGAGATGCTCATCACGCTCTGTTTCTTGATCTGGGCATTATGCGTATGTTTGCTGTGTGCAGATTTACCAAGCTGTACCTTCATGTCTTATGAACCTGTCTGCATGTGTGTGACATTTCAAAGTGAAAAACAAATATTGTGGGAGAGACTGGTTGCTCCACAAAGGGACAATGTCAGGTGGAGAATCAAAAGATGTCATTTGTTCACTTAATGTTACTCAAGCCCCCACTGTGTGTATGTCTGGGCCACGTACAATGGAACAAAACAGAATTTATGGGCTGGACATGAATAACTGTCAGAGAAAGTAGGAGTTAGAAGTACACATGGGCTTCCAGGGTTTGCAGAGGAAGCTTGCTACAAACTGTAAAACAACACACCACATGTTATTATTACAATTGTGTCCATCTTAAAGTTCAAACATTCACTTTAAACATTCTATATTTCCCTAACTTGTGATACAGTGAAAGAGGAATTTACCTAAATGTTTTATGAGTTAAAAAACTGTTTTCATCTTGTTGTGCCATCTCTTGGAGTAAATTAGTACAAGAAATTTCCTACCCACTCTGTTAAATAATATTTCTTTTGGTGTTTTATTAAATTATTTTATCTAAATTTCAGCTAGCCCTTGCATTTGCTGACTAACTCCCTTTTTCACACAGAAAATTGCTGCTTTAGATTTGTTCCACCCGCCCCTCACAGTGTTTATTATTCCAAAAGCCTCTCTTTCAGCCCTCCTGCCACAGGCTCAGTCTCAGCCTCTTGGTGCCCTTCCTTCAGGTGGCCAGGAGGACTCCATGCTCCGGAGGCAAACACACTGTGACAGAAAGCTGGAAGAGCACTCTCCAAGTTGTTCCCAATGCCTAGCCTGACTACGTTAATCAATTTCTGGCAGAGCCGCACATTCATCATTTAGTTTCACAACTCCTAAATAATTGTTAACTTCTAGCAGTGAATATTACAGTTTATTTGAAGATTATGCATGAGACCATCGTAGAAGCTTTATGCAATGTGTCTCAAGACCAAAGGAACATTAATCTGCAGATTCCAGTCACCTACTGCTCAAAGGCGGCTTCCCGTCCTGCATCCTCCACACATACCTCCCACCCCCACACCGAGGGCATTGCAGGCCTTCTGTTCTGCAGTATCAGAGATGCTTGAGGTTCGAGGTTTGAGGTTCAGAGTGAGGGGCGGTTGACAGGGACCTGGGCTGGCAGGCTGCACCCGCCAGAAGGTGGTTAAAGCTTTCACTATGGCAGGCATAGAGTGAGAGTCGGGCTGAGAAGACTTTCAGTGCAGCACAGGAGGGGCCCGGTGCAATCTGCCCCTTGCACTACTCAGGACCAGCTCAGTCCTCAGGTCCAGACTATCTCTGAGTTCTCTGCAGGGTGGCAGCAATAATCTCTAAAAAGAGATTAGTAGCTCTTTTCACAAGAGCTACTCCTCCCCTGGCCAGGTTGCTGAGTTGATTGGAGTATTGTCCAGTACACCAAAACCTGACAGGTTCGATCCCCAGTCAGGGTACATACCTAGGTGTGGGTTCAATCCCCATTCAGAGAACATACAGGAGGTGAGTAATCAATGTTCCTCTCTCACATAGATGTTTCTCTGTTTGTCTCTCTTTCTCTCTCTCTCCATCCCTCCCTCTCTTCTTCTCTCTCTAGATTAAAAAAAAAAAGCTACCCCTGCAGCTGACCCTGATGCTATAACTATCGGTGGGTCTGATGTCCAACCCAAGGGGTCTGAGTTCTTAGGTTCCTTGCCCTCATTAGGCCATGGTTGCTGTCACTGCTTGTCCACCATTATCACTGGGCACTTAAGCATCAGAACTGGCTCAATAGATGCCTTGTTTCCAAATATAATCCTCTCTGTCCCCATTTTTGTGTCAGCTACTCTAGCTCCTCATAATAATCAAGACTGATTATCTCCACCAACATACCAACTCCCTTCTCTGACAGCTTATCCACTGGCACTAAAAATTGAAAGTGCGCAGGTAGTAGTCACAGATTCAAGTTCAGTAAAACCCTCCCCATAGCCCCTAGCGTACATACCCCCTTCCCACCCTCACCAGGAACCATGGCCTCCACTCCCAAGGGGCCGAGGATTAGGAGGATGAGAAGCACAGGCAGAAATGTGGATCCACAGGCATTACGGTGAGAGGGCTGATTTTAGTTCCATCCATCTGGTGTAAGACCTGTATAAAGTCTCACCTTGGCAATAACACAGGCTTAGTTTCAGACCATTGCTATGAAGTGAGTTACCATCTTCTTGCTGGTGGAGGGTCTTGCCTTGAATTTGTAAAAAACACAACATCTGTGAAGCACAATAAAGCAAAGTGCAATAAGATGAAGTATGCCCGTATTTTGACATTTGGAGACAAAGTACCACATTCCACTGCACTATTGGGCCAAGTGCTTCTGGATAATGTAATATATGGTACGGCCATGGCTCCCGGGTCCTGTGCCCATCCTGTTGCTAAACCTCCTCTGTCATAAGCATTTCCTGGCCTAAGGCACTACTGGATGGGACAGCACACTGACAGATCAAGCGTTCAGCAGTCCTTCAAATAAGAGTGCTGGCAGGGCTGTGGTGGTCATGTGGAGGGCAGCATAGAAAGTAGTCAGTGATGTCACACTAACTACACGTGGGGTCGGGTGGGGACCGGGATTATCAGGGACACTTTGAAAAGAATGTCTAACCACTAGGCTGCACACTCAAAACTAATAGAAAATAAAATGGAATGTAAACTGCAATTTAAAACTTTTTTTTTAAGAATTAAAGAAAAAAAACCTCTGTATTTAGAGAAGGGAAACAGAAGGGAAAGCTCTGCTCTCAGACAGTGGGCCTGGGCATCTCCCGCCCACGCCTCCTGGAGCGGCTCTGGGTCCCGCACTCACTGTGGGCCCTGCGCTGGTGGGCTGGCGTTCGTCAGCCCTGGAGCGGAATCAGTGTTAGTGGCAGGAACGACACCCAGTACCCATACCAGGACACCGTCTTCCCACCCATGGGCCGACTGCATCACTCCAGGTGACGCTGGTGAGATCCGGGCTGACGCGCACAGGCCAAATCCCCCTGCGTGCTCTCTGTCTCCTCTTCAGCAGATCCCTCCACAGGGCACCTCGTGGGCCACAGAGACCCTTGTGCGTGGGAGCCACTCCCACAGATCTGACTCCGTCCCTCCTTCCCAAGCTTCCCGGTCTCCTGTCTTCTGATATTTTCCGGATAATCTCAAATTTTAAATTTCAGATGAACCCTACCCTCAGGGCCCCTCATCAAATAAGCAAGCCATTTGCCACTGCTCAGAAGTCTATGTGTAACCTTAGAGATGACAGCCAGGCTTATGCTCAAGAGTCCACCCACGGAAGGCCTTCCCTTTCCCACTGTCCTGCAAGGTCACTGCTGAATGTGGCTCTAGTGAGTGGCAGCGCATTTTCAACCAGCACCAGCACAGCATACAGACCAACGTGCAAACCTGGCCGGGTTTTTCTTCTGTCAGCTGGTCCTGAAGACCTCCTCCCTGCCACACCATGAGGCTGTAGGTATGTACTGAAGGAGAGATATTGTTGCAACAGGTGGAGACATAGGGTTCTGGTCACATATTCATGTCATTTACTCGAGACCCTGTGACTGTTCAATCCTAAACCTGAATGTACCATTTTTAAGTATTTGATTGACTGTTCCACACCCACCTGAGATTAATGCCCAGCTCAAGAAGGTCACCTGGCCACAGAATCTCTTAATGTCCCAGGTTCCAATGCTTCATCTCTACTAAGGCCCAGAAAAACACCAGGAGCAGGCACCTGTCCTTGTTTCTTGGGTCTGTGTCAGAGCTGTCTTGTCTGTGCTTCCCGGAGACTCCACACAGGCCCTCACCCACTGCACTGTTTCTGGACTATTGGGTCAGGGCTAGACTAGCTTCCTCCATAACCTAGTTCTTCTGTAGAGCCTGTTCTTGCTCTGGGCTTCACTTGAAACTAGTGATTTCTCAATCACCCCCAAATGGCTTGCAACAGTATTCCCGTGTTCAGTATGTCCGGCCTACAGAAGCAAAAGGGTGGCATTGACTGAGACTCTCAAGGGGCAGGGGCAAGCGGTGCAGCAAGTTCTAGCCCTCACCTTAGAGAAAAAGTCCTGAAGTGCCAGCCCACTGGGCCTCTTTAAACTTCATCAACACAGCAGGCCCCAATTCTTTGGATTACCCAGCTCCTCCGCCCTGGCACGCACATGTCCCACCGGGGAGTCCGGGGTAGCTGCCACCTTCTCAGGCCCAGGCAACACAGAGTCATCGGTGTGTTAGTCAGCATGATGCTCATGGAATTTCAACATGATCAGCATCCCTGGAGACTGTAGTATGACAGGGAGATGGGTTAATATAGGTAAAGCAGGGAATGAACATACCTGTTGCTCTTCCCATGTGCAAGCTGACTGCATACCAATGTGGACTGAGAAGAATGTATTTACCAGGTTACCATGTCTACCAAGTGCTAGAGGCTGTGCTGATCTGTTCCAAGGCCTGATGGTTGGAACTGATTTACTTACTGCTTGGTTAAATTTACTGGTGTTTACCATCATCACTTGATCCCAAGATCCATCTGGTGTTTCAGGAGCAGACAGGTGAACTGGATGGAGATTTCCACACCTGCATTTCTGATGGGTGTATATTAATCTCAGGAATTTCTTCTAGGAGGCAGGATTGTTTTGGATTACTGTCTTGGCAAGGCACCCTTCAACCTGACCCTTTGTATTGCAGTGGCTCTTACTGCACAGAACAGAGAAACAATCTGATTTCTACCTATATCTAAGTATGTCTATGCAATTATGTAACCAAGAAGAGGAAAAAAGGAGGTGTAGGGTGGTGATTGAATCCACCATGAGATGGACTTTGGCCAGACGTGGCTTTCTTTGGCCACCACTCCACCCAGAGGACTTCCCAGGGTTTCCGGGGCCCCAGTTTCAGTGTTAACCAGAACTTAACTCCAACAGCGACCAACCTGGGCAGGCCCTTTGGCCCCGTGCCGTTACCCCGGTAGATAGCTGAGGCATTCTTGCAGACCCTTCCTCAGGACACCTGGCCTTCCTTCCTTTTCATAGGCTGCGACTCAGAGCCAGACACTGGTGAGGGACTGTCACTCCTGCTGTGGCAGCTAACTTCCGCTGTATGTCCACCAGTTTTTTATTTTTATTCGTTCATTTTTTTAACTGTATAAGTCAAGTAAAGCCTGTGTGGCTTCCATCACTTTCAGTCCTCAGAATGCCCTGCTCTAATGGCTGCCATCACATATCCTGTCATCATCACAGGCTGAGGTGCCCTGCTGGCCACTCCTGCCTGGTCACTGATGGTAGCAATGACACCATGCTGGCCTCTGCCACATGACCCCCTTCAACACCAGGGAGTCCAGGTTCATGGCTGCACCTCATATCATCTGCCCTGCCTCACAGAGGACAGCCACCACGCATGTCCGAGCTGCCAGTGCCCCAGCCTTCTGTGTCAGTGTCGGGGAGGGGCCCTGGGTGGGGGTTTCTGGTCCCATCTAATAGATCCATTTTCATGTGCCCACTACCCTGAGCTCTCAGACCCTTTTCTCAGTACTAAACCAAGATAGTTCTGGGCTCTCTGCTTAACTCACTGTAGGCCCATCATCAGGGGCCTCCCAGGCAAGGATGAGAACCAGCTTTAAGGGACTTCCTCACAACAGGAATCTTAAGCCACAGGTGAGTGTCTCTGGGTCACTATATCCCTTCTACCCAGTTTCTATTTCCACCTCATCCCAGTTTAGTGCTCTCAGGACCTATCCCCACCTTCATTCTCCAAGTACCTGCTGGTTGGTAACCCTGTGCTGGTCTGTATTCCCTTGGAGTTTTATCTAGTAACCAACCTTAGTGGTATATTCAGGAATTTGAAAGGCTTGTTTTTTAATTCCAGGGGAAAAAAATGCTCTGCCTAAATGTAATGTCTAATCTTGGTCGCATGTGTGGGTGTGTATTCAGATTACAAACTCACCTGGTAGGCAGTGTTCACAGTTCCGTTTTCTACAATGGATGAAGGTGTGACAAGACACCCTTCAAAGCCCTCCGCCCCGTGCACCGTTGGTAGCAATGCAGACTGATGCATGGAGAACAGTATGGAGTGTCCTCAAAAAATTAAAAACAGAACTGTCTTATGACCCAGCAATTCCACTTCTGGGAATATATCCCAATAAACCCAAAACAACAATTTGAAAGAATATGTGCACTCCTATGTTCACTGCAGCATTTTTTTACAATAGCCGAGATTTGGAAGCAGCCTGAATGTCCATCAGTAGATGAGTGGATAGCAAAGCTGTGATATATTTTTTTTAATCGGCCATAAAAAATGAGGGAAATCTAACCCTTTACAACAGCATAGATGGACCTGGAGAAAAAAGCCAGTCAGAGAAAGACATATGCCATATGACTTCACTTGTATGTGAAATCTAATGAACAAAATAAACCAGCAAATAAAAGAGAAACAGACTCATAAACAGAAAACAGACTAACAGCTGTCAGAGGGAAGGAGGGTTGGGGAAGCTGGGTGAAATATATGAAGGAATTAAGCAAAAAAATGAAAAATAAACTCATAGACACAGACAACAGCATCTGATGACCAGAGGGAAAGGTAGGGGAGGAGGTGGAAGATAAAAGGGAGATGAAGGGTCACAGAAGGAGACTGGACTTGGGGTGGTGAGCAGACAATCCAGTGCACAGATGACATGTTAGAGAGTCGTACACTTCAAACCTACATAATTTTATTAACTGATGTCACCTCAATAAATAAGTGAGTAAGTAAAAACCCTTCTGAAGGCTCCAGGAGCCCTCCGAGCCGGCCATGGAAGGCTTGTGTGCTGCTGCTCGCAGAGGGGTGTTACCTGGGTGCCCAGCGCAGTGAGGTCCACTGGGGTTGTATATTGCTGGGGGGGGGGGGGGGGGGGCTTTACTTTTCTCTCCATGGTTTTTTAAAGGCAGCACTGTGTTGCCCACGGATTATTGAGACTTTGATAACGCAATAGGAGAGGAGGAGTGCGAAAGCAAAGATCGGTCTGTTCAATACTCAGTGGGGACACCAGTCGTCAGGTTGGGAGACAGCGGGGCTGGACCATAAAAGGGCATGCCTTGCTCACCTGCTTGTCTGCCACCCCCGCGGTGCAGAGCCTGTGCCCAGTGGGTAAGCCAGTACTGACTGGTGCAGAGCCGTGCACAGCAGGATGGCTCGGATGTGTGGGTGTGAAGGCAGGCAGGTAGGTATAAGATCTGATGCCTTTGCCCTTTGGCAGAAAGTGGTGCTAGGGGAGCAATAGTAAACAATTTTCCTTTTAAAAAAGTTTAAAAGGCTGAAATGGGATTTCAGGACAGTTTAAGAACTAGGAATCCCAGAGGAGGTGAAAATGGCCTCATTTCAGTGAAAACAGTCCCCAAAATCCTGTGAGGCTTTGTAGGGTGTCTGGCCCCACCACAACCCTTACTATTATTGACCTTTTGTAGGAACTTGCTGTTTTTTCTCTTTGGTTTAGTTTTTCTTTTCCCACATATCCTTTTATTGAAAACCATGTTGTAAGTGGTTAATATTACCTTAAAGGAAAAACCATTCAGGGCAAATTGCTAAGAGAATTTAAAAAAGCAAATTATGAAACAATAGGATCCCAAATATGTTTTAAAAATACATACACACATTTAAAATATAGAAGATAGACAATGAAATGTTAAGAATGGATATCTCTAAGTATTTGCAAACAAGTTTTTATTTTCTTTTATGTGCTGTTTTGCATCCCCCAAATTCCTCCATTCAGTGGGGTGGACCGGGAGGAGATGAGACAGACATGAGGCAGCCACATGCACTGGGAGGCTGGGACCCAAAGCAGGATGACCTCACACCTCTCACGTCATGGCCTCCGCTCTTAATGCACCTGGAGCCAAAGTCTGCACTGAGCTGGCAGCTCCTGCACCCTCCCTCTGCCCCATCCCACCTAGTGTTCTGGACAGATGCACACAGGCCCTATCCAGCCCCCGAAACTTTCGTTCAGTCCCCACAGACTGGCCAGCCACAGCCGGCAAGACTGCCAGATAGACCAGATGGGCAGGTGAAAGGGGCCGGTGTGCCCTGGGGCAAACAGCTGCTTGTGGAACTAGACAGTTTTTTTCACACATCGTTGCTGCAGCAGTGGGAAGAAAAGGCAAGTGTAAATGATGTGTTCGTTTACAGGGTATATTTTTGATCTTCAATGAATTGATTCAGATGTTTTGCCCAAGGAAAGGCTTACCCGGTATTATCATTCCATGCTTTCAAACTCTGCTTAAGTTCAGCTGGCGTGTTCAGGCCGATAATCAGTGACCCCATCATCAATGGGCAAGGGGGTTCCGACTGCAGCCTGTGAGTTCCTGTGTCCTCCCTCCCTCCCTCCCCACTTTCTTGGACAGAATAAATTTGATGGGTATTCTGTGACCACCATCTGCCCACGATGGCACTATTCTGTCATTTATGCACATTGTTATCATTAAAAAGTGACTCATACTAACAAAATTTATCCATTAAATATGTATTTTAGTTAAGAGATTCTAAAATAATATTATTTTATGTTAAAATTATGTAAAAAAAATTGTGTTAAGGAAATTGTCATTAAGGATGTATATGAGGGCAGGTAACAGAATGGCCTCTCCTCCCCACCCAATAAGAAGCCCGGAGGTTGGCCTGCGCAACTGTGTGCAATACTGTCAGAGACCCCAGCTCGTTCTCTACTTGTGTCCTGCTGTTTTTGCCTGTGGAGACTCGTGGTCCCGATGTGGCTCCCCATCTCCAGGCAAACCAGCAATGACTTGCCCTTGCATACTCTTTACCTACTTAAGAGCTGCTGCATTCAAGCCCTCTCCTTGATATCAGCCCTGAATATTTCCAAAGCAGGAAAAAAAGGTGACAATGTGCATTTTCTGTGAATTTAAAACCAATTAAAGTGCTAGGGAGGTAGCATAAATAAACTAGAAACTCCCTCATCAGGGAAAGCAGCTGTCCTCTTTGGTGTCTGATTTCTTCCTGATGCCAATATCACATACTTCTTCCTGTTTCAATGGCTGGTTCTCCCACCAGCTAGTGTGCGACCTTAAGCAAGTCATTCGGCTTCCCTGGGCTCCTGCTTCTCATTTGCCATGAGGAGGCATAGAAGAAAAGCTACCACAGACAGTCAGTCAGAGCACAGGGAGCCTCCCATATTGGTCAGGAGGGCGGCACAGGGAGGTTCTTACATGCAGCATGCAAAAAGCTAGAAAGACTAATATATAGGATCTGAACACCCAAAAGCTAGAAAGATGAGAGCACAAGCGCCAAAAATCTACAAAGATGAATTGATAGGGCCGGAGTACCCAAAAGCTAGAAAGATGAATGGATAGCCCCTGCCTCCAGCACACCAAAAGCTAGAAATATAAATGGATAGGGAAAAAGCCTTCCCCTCTCTATACCTATAAGAACTGGTGGCAGCCTTGCAGATGCTGTCTCAGCCTCGGACCTTCCCATGCCCAGTCCAGGAATGGCAGGACCAGCCAGAAGATCGCCATTACTGACTGTGGACAACTCTAATAAATTTGACTTGTGTTTTATCTTATCCACCAGACCATTCCTTCTGTAGCTTGGGAGAGCACTCCTTCACCCCCATCTGCTTAGAATGTTCTATAATCTTCATGTTCTCGATGCAGTTCATTGGGTTCCATGTTTTCTTTACCCCTTCCAAGTCTAGCTGATTTGCAGAGTTAAGTTTATGCTTATGAAATAAAAACTAAACAATTGTCAAAAAGGAAGGAAGGGAGGAAGGAAGGAAGGAAGGAAGGAAGGAAGGAAGGAAGGAAGGAAGGAAGGAAGGACGAACTGGGGGCTAGCACAGGGAAAAGGAGGTGATCTTTGAAATGGAAGTCCACCATTCTCCCAGGTTGCATGGCACCTCAATAAAACCTCTTTCTTTTTGCACCAGCACCTGCTTCACAAGTTTGGCTTTTGTTGTGGCAGGCAGCCAATCCTCAATTTTGTTTGCTTACAGTTTTTAGACTCTGATGGGATGGCATGGGCCTTGGTAAGTCCCAGAGGACTTAGGCTGGGTTCCTAACTGCCTGTAGCAGGCTGACCCCAAGAGTAGGACTGTGAGGACTTACCAGCAACTTTTGAGAACTTTTCTTAATACCTTTCCTAACACCCCTGTGCTCCATCTCAATGCATCAGCCACCTGAAATGCTTGGTGGTGAAAGAAAACAGGTCTGAGGAGCAGATGGACTCCAAGACTGGATAAGTTGAACTGGAGTACACCCTGGAGGTCCTCTATCCCTGCCACTCAGGCTGTGTGCCATTTGGGTTAGGTTAGGGTCACTGTGGTATTGTTTGGCAGGAGATAATGATAGGGGACTCAAGAGTTGGAAAATCTTAGTAAATAGTTAATGAGCCTGGTAGGTAATATATGTGTTAAAGCTATTGTTTCAAGAACTGCAGGTACAACCCACCACTCCAGAGAAAGACAGCTGGCCTCCTGGGGCCCAGCTGGAGACTTTTGGTGAAACAATTCCAATTGTGTGATGGTGTGGTAATTTAGGGAACTGCTTACAGGCCATTTTCTCCATATACTAAAGTATACATAGGGCAAGTATTGTTACAGTAGAAAATCAGTTCCTTCTTAGTCGTTAGATCATAGATTTACATGGACTAATCTGCTAAAATTTAGCCCAATGGGTTCCCTTCAGGAGCCAAAAGAGAACTGCTGATGGCATGAGAGTATAAACCCCAAACCATAGCCAAACACAACCCCCAGATGAAGTGGAACATAGAGACAAAACTTGGGTCCACAACTCCATTATTCCACATGAGCGCTCACAAGCACGTCTTAGTGTCTTATTGAAACTGGAAAAGCTGGTATATGTGCTGGCTGTCACGTTCTGAACCCAATAAGCAGAGATAGGGATTGAATCTTTATGGCCACTTTATTCAAATGGCTGTTGATCTGAGAAATCGAACCTAACGGACTCTCTTACATTTCCTTCCAAGCCAGCCTATTTATAACAGAGAGCAAGGTGTAGTGGAGGGTTTTGAAATTCAGGGAAAATGAGATTAAAAACCGCAGCATTCTCGTCCCAGGCAGTTAGCCGTCTCTGGGATAATGAGCAGGCCTCCCTGATAGACGTGCTTGTGAGTGCTCATGTGGAATAATGGAGTTGTGGACCCAAGTTTTGTCTCTATGTTCCACTTCATCTGGGGTTGTGTTTGGCTATGGTTTGGGGTTTATACTCTCATGCCATCAGCAGTTCTCTTTTGGCTCCTGAAGGGAACCCATTGGGCTAAATTTTAGCAGATTAGTCCATGTAAATCTATGATCTAATGACTAAGAAGGAATTGATTTTCTACTGTAACAATACTTGCCCTATGTATACTTTAGTATATGGAGAAAATGGCCTGTAAGCAGTTCCCTAAATTACCACACCATCACACAATTGGAATCGTTTTGCCAAAGGTGAGGGAAATGAGATGGAATCTCTTATGTCCAGGCATTTATGACTTCACACAATACGGATTTGGCAAAGAAAGGGACCAAATTAATGATGCAGAGAAGGAAATTGGCTTTAAAATCCCTTCCTGATAGTAAGATGAGTTACTATTAGGGAAGAAAAGAAAAATAAGAAAATGAGTCTCTTTAATGCCCTGAACCCAGGGGATGCCAGATTAGCAGCAGCAAGATTTCCCCCACTGTTAGATACCCATGAAATAGGGTCCAGAAGGGTGACAGATCCACCCCTGTGTGAGGAGAAATGATCTCCCACTCAAAGGCCTGGCAGGGCACCTGATTTGTCCAGGGGGCGCATCTCATTCCCGAGTAAGACAATTTCATTTGTGGCAATAACACCGTATAAGTGGAATAAGGCCAGCCCACTGGCTACTATTGGGCCTATACTCCATTTTCCACTTCAGACTTGCTGAATTGGAAGAATTCCAGCTCCTCATATAGAGATGGTCCTCAGAGAATGGCAGATCTTATTGCCTCAATTTTGGCCACTCATCATCCGAACTGGGCAGATGTACAGGCTCTCCTTAACATCTGGCTAATGGCAGATGGAAGGTGGCTACTTTTAAATAAAGCTAATGAGGAGGCTCATTGCCTCCATCAATAGAATCCCAATGTGACCCCCAACCAAATCAGGGGAATTGCCGCGATAGAGCCCAACTGGGACTCAAATAGCAGGGACCTAGCCTCTCTAGGCCATTACAAAAGTACATATTGGAAGGGCTTAATAAAGGAGTGCCTAAACATAGGAGTGCCTGAATATGATACAGGCCATTCGACAGAAACCAAACAAAAACCCTTATGAATTTTTGGAGAGGATCTATCAGGCCTATTAAAAGCACATTAATGCTGACCCACAGGTACCAGAAACATCCAGATGGTGAACGTGACCTTTATTGGGCCAAATGCTTTGGATATCAGAAGGAAACTCCAGTGTGTAGACAGGGCACTGGGAATGAATCTCTCCCAGCAGGTGGACATAGTCTTTAAAGTTTACCAGGCCCAAGAAACAAAGAAATTAAAACAGGCCGTGGTTTTCTTAGAAACAATGCGGGAAAACCAAAAGAAGAAGCAGAACCTGAAAGGAAAAGGGAAAGACCCACTAGCTGCCAGCGTGCCTTCGGAAGAAAGGAGGGCCATCGGAGAAAGGATTACCCAGAGCTCAAAAAGAAAAATAAAAAGGACAGCCCTGACTGGTGCGGCTTAGTTGGTTAGGCATCATCCCGCAAAGCGAAAGGTCCCTGGTTGGACTCCTGGTCAAGGCACGTGCCTGGATTGCAGGTTTGGTCCCCAAGTCAGGACACATAGGAGAAGCAACCAACTGATGTTTCTCTCTCTCATCAATGTTTTTCTCCCTCTCTTTTTCCCTTCCTTCCCCTCTCTCTAAAAATAAACAAAATCTTAAAAAGAAGAAAGAAAAATAAAAAGGATAGAAACCATCCCCAAGAAATGTTAGAAAAGAATGATGAATCTAACAACAGATGAGGAGGCCCAGGAGCTCCCCTATACATCTCATAGATATGAGAGTTACACGCTCAGTGGGAAATACAAAACTAACCAGAAAAGTTCGGCTTCAGTGGTGGCTACTCGAGTGACTGGACAATTACAGAAACAGACCTTCCTTCAACCTCTGGAATGCCAGCTTGGGGATCAAAAACATAACCTTTTGATGGGACTAAAAGGAGTGAGTTGCAAAACTGAGCATAATGGATTACCTTAGAGTAAGAAGAGCATAGTTGAAAGGAATAAAAAGAAAAAAAAATCGAGTGAAGTCTAGAGAGAGAAGAAAAGTGATCCACAGGGTATATCTGAAGAAAAGGCTTTTGTCTTGAGATTGAGCAATAAATCGTGGCTTGAGCGAGCCTGTTCCTGGTGTATGCAGCATTCCATTTGGCCTGGACGATGATTGCTGCCTATATATATACGTATTTTAGCTCACAAAAAATAAAGAAGCATGTAGCTTTTCAGCCTGCATAAGGCTCCAGGAAATGAAAGAAAAGGATGAATCACAAGTAAGAATATAGCTTTGAT
This sequence comes from Artibeus jamaicensis, assembly GCF_021234435.1. Taxonomy (NCBI): domain Eukaryota; kingdom Metazoa; phylum Chordata; class Mammalia; order Chiroptera; family Phyllostomidae; genus Artibeus; species Artibeus jamaicensis. Next base: position 1,287,471 of record NW_026521824.1, read on the forward strand.
GAAAAAGCCCCCAGTCACTCAGTGACACGATCGGTTTAATGATTCCCACACTGCGTGTCTAACGGAGCAGCAGCTATTTTTGGAGCCCATAGAGCAGAAACGTGTCACAAACACATGCTTTGGTGTTTGTGCTGTAGGTCCGCTCAGAGCATCTGAGAGTTCAGTTCTTAGATGTAGTCTGATTTTTGTATTTGTTTTTGTGTAACAGTTGTTTCATAAAGAATAATTATGAGGGTTTTTTTGAGAAATATTTTTAAAAGCAGAAGCAGTAGTTGCTACAGTTTAAACAGTGCTTTTGCCATGTGGTAGGCATTGTTTGAAGTTATACATTAACTCCTGTAACCCTTACAACAGCTCTATTAGGTGGATACTATTGATACCGCTTTGCAGATGAGGAAACTGAGGCAAGGACAGTTAAATGACTGGCTGTGTCCAAGGTTACACAGCCAGAAAGGAGCAGAGCCTGGATTCTAATGTACCAAACTCCCATGTACTTCACCCACATTTGGCAATTGTGCATACTTTTTCTATTTGCTTCAAATGTACTTATATAAAAATACATATATTTAAAATATGACACTACAGAGAAAGTCACAGTACCTGTTGTATTCCCATCCCTGTCCCATGACTTTGTGTGTTTTGCATCTGTCTCAGCCTGTCGACAGTGACGCCATCACCAGGATGCCTAGGACACCCACCTGGGCCCACACCTCTCGTGGCAGTCTCCACAGAACCAGCCTGGCTGGCCTGGCTCTTATAGTTCTGGAACCCAAGAGTCCTCATGACGTTAATTAAATATAGTTTTAAATCCTAGCTGTAGAAGTCATCTCTCTCTATATATATCCCCCTCACAGATTTATTCTTTCCCTAATAATGAGAAACCCCCCAGGCAGCAGAAGACAATAGCTGGCAAGCTAAAGATAACATCTTGACCTAAGTTATGTTTCAACACCTGAGCCCTCTCGACTGACCCCCTGGCTACTTTCCCTTCAGACCAGACAGAAGAACACAGGGCAGACCTCAGAGTTTAAGAAATTATCGATTACCCTTCCCTCACATCTGACCAATCAGCTCCCAGCACGATGATGGAACCCCCATACCCACAGTGCCTTGTGGTTTTGCCCTATATAATCTGTAACCTACACAGCCTCAACGAGTCCGGTCTTCACAGCATTGGCTACCCACACTTGGGGTTGGTCAATTTTCCAATAAACCTTATTTCTACACTGCAAAGTCTTGCATATGCACTTCTCTTGAGCCAGTGTGCCAGGCATACAGATTCAAGTATTGGGGTCCTGGTAACATTAATTGCAAGATACACCTTAGCAATAACCATCAGGGAACTTTGCAAACACAAGGTTTATTATAACTCCTGGGGGTACACAGCATTTCCAGGGTCAGAGGGAGACAGAGAAAGAGAGAAGACCTGGTATCCGTCTTTATTGGGGTGGAGAGTACGGTGTCTAGGTTTTAGGGGTTCACTCTTTTTTGTTGAATTTAAAACATAAGAGCAGGGATTAAAGCACAGGAAGGGAAAGCAAGTGGTCAAACTGTCAATCAATCTAGGTTACCCATGGCTTTCTAAAAGGGAGACTTCGGGGGGCTCTATATCTAGTTGTGTAGCCCGCAGTCTGTCCTTGAAATGGATGCCACAGTAGTGAAAAGCTCACCATTAGGCGCTAACATTGTAGTGCGGTATACCCTGCAGTTCCTTTGAAGGGTATTGTTACATATATGGATGTATATGGATGCAGTTCCTTCTATCTATGGATGATATATATTGTCATTTTTCATGTGTGAAACATTTCCCTGCTTGGGAAATGTTTCACACATGAAATTACTCTCTAATAAGAGTAGTAATATACTCTTATTTTCTTTGTGCAACTTGCTTTTTTTCTCTCTTTGCTAAGACTAAGCTCCATGCTGGCATGTATCGTTCCCTCAGACTGCACCATCCAGTCTTGTAGCGACTGGCCACATTTGGCTACTGAGCACCAGACCCATGGCTATTTGAACTGATATGGGCTGTAGGTGTAAAGTACATTCTAAGTACATTCTGTGGGTTTCTAAGATGGTATGAAAAACAATAAAATACTTCAAATAATTTTTATATAGATTATATGTTGGAATGATAGTATCTTGGTTATAATGAGTTAAATAAAATATATTGAAATCAGTTTTGCCTGTTTCTTGTGTTTTGTTTTTTTTTAAAGATTTTATTTATTTATCTTTAGAGGGGAAAGGAAGGAGAGAGGGAGAGAACTGGCCTGCAACCCAGGCATGTGCCCTGACTGGGAATTGAACCGTGGTTGCTTGGTTCCCAGGCCTGCGCTCAATCCACTGAGCCACACCAGGCAGGGCTGTTTCTTCTGTTTTTTTTTTTAATGTAGCTACTAGAAAATTGAAAACGATATATGTGGCTTGATTTACAGCTCACATTATCTGTTAGAGAGCTTTGATCTAGATCCTTCCTCTTAATGCTGTCAGTCTGGGTTTTGTTAGTCGTGGTGAAGGAGTAAGCCTTCAATCTGAACAACAGGACCCGTTTACTGTTCACAGATCCTCTTCTAAGTGACTTGTATATCATAACCTGTTCGGTCCCCTGGAAGGCTGCGTGGCCGGCTGCACTAAGTGAGGTGGCGCGGTGTGATGCCACTGCAGGCAGGAAGCTGGCTCTGCCAGGGCTGGCCTTGGAACTGCCAACTGGCCTGGAAAAGCCCGTGAAAAAGTGCGAATCTGCCCAAGGAGGCAATGACAAACAGCTTAATCTGATGACGTCTCTAGCATTATACGGTCCTTACATATCAATAGAACATCTGCTTTTTTGGCTTTTGATAAAACAGTAATGAACAGGTACATATTTATTGTGGCAATTTCAGCTTTAATGAAACCATAAAATCAGAGGGTTTTTTTTTTTTTTGGTATCTGCGTACAATGTTATGAAATCAGCTTTACTCTTTGCCACTAATTATATTAACTATTTTTTAGGGCAAATTGTCAATGCAACATACTCTCATTCGTGCCTCCTATGTTTCAACTGGTTTTCTTTAGCTATGTCTATTTATACCTAAAGTATTTTTTTCTAAAAAAGAAATGTCTTCATATTCTGCCAACAATAAAAGTGAGGCTTGAAATTAAATTATAAAACACAATGAAGGGAAAAGATGACATGCAATTGCCATGGGGATATTATTTTGTCAATCCTCACTCAAAGATGTTTTTATTGATTTGAGAGGGAGACAGAGAGAAAGGGAGAGAAATGTCAATGTGAGAGAAAAACATCCATCAGTTGTCTCCCATGTGCACCCCAAGCAGGGATCGAACCCACAACCTAGGTATGTGCCCTGACCGGGAATCAAACCCTCAACCTTTTGGTGTATAGGATGACACTGTAACTATAACAGTGGAAAATCATAAAAATGGAAAATTATGACCCGTCCCACCATTCTTCAGACATTGTTTCTGTAAGTGCTGACTCTAAAATGCAGCTTGTAGATGAACAGCATATTTGTTTAAGAATCCTGGGAACTGCAAAAGATGGACTCCAGCCTTCAGGCAACCCCACTCCACTGTGCACCACCATCAGAATGGACCATGCTTGTCTGCACACAGAGAACTTTGCAGCCCCCTCCCTTGATCTCTGTTCTGTTCCCTCTCACTCCTGATAAAAACCTCTGCCTGCACTGAGATGTGAGATGTGCTTTGAGATGTGAGTCCCCCATCTTCCAGACGGCTGACATCTGCAAAATAAACCACTTTCCTTTACATCAGCATTTGCCTCTCAAGTACTGGCTTTGTAGGGGCAGGCAACCAGACCCCCATTCAGTAACACAACCAACTGAGCCACCCAGCCGGGGCGCCATGGGGATATTACTGATGAATGTTAAACTGCTTTTTGAATTCTGAATAAAAATTTTACTTCTACATTTCAAATCACAAATTTACAGAACTGGTTGGGACCTGAGGTCTCCCATGTGTTGGTTAAAACCATAAGCTCCGTGTCCGGCAAGCTATGTAACCCTGGGATCAGTATCTTAACCATTGTAAGCCTCAGGTTCCTCCTCTACAAAATGCAGAAAATAACTGCCTGCTGGGGCTAGTTTGTGGACTAAATGAGATAATGATTGTGACTCTGTGCCTTGTAGCTACTTTTATTCCATGGTGGTTGTGGTAATTACTATTATTATTACTATTATATCATCGTTTCCCCAGATGACTCCAAGGGTACACAGTCCCTTCAAACATGAAGAGACTGGTCCTAACCCAACAGGACTTTCTTCTCCACTCTCGACCGGGACTCTTGAACTCTTCCCTTATGCAGCAGGCTACCGTCTGCAGGAAGAAAACCCTTCAGCTTCTCCCTCCACCTGTTCTCCTGCCGGGGGCCCTGAGCAGCTCTCGCTGAAGAAAGCGTATTGAGGCTCATTACTCGAGAGCTTCTACAGCACATCCTCCTACTCCTCTACCTCCTTCTGCAATCTGGCTTCCCTAGCCTCTGCCTCCAGAGACCTCTCCTGACTCAGCTAATGTGGGCATCCACTTTCCTTGGGACCATCCCTTGGCCTGGAGTGTGACTGCAACTCTTGCTACTAGAATGTGGACTTCCTGGCCTCTCTATAAGGCCCATGATGGTAGCCTGAGGAAGGATGGGGCTTTCCTACCTCGTATCTTCTTCCACCTACTAGATAGGCTTATGATGGGTGTCTCCAATGCCCAGAAATTATACTTGTTTTGAGGAACATACCTACAAACCCCCCAAAAGTCACCCACTTTGGTCTTGAATCTTAGGGTGTCTTTAAACCAGACCTTTGGAGGTCAATCATGTATCTGAAGAAAGCAGTTTAGGCTCTGCCATGACCTTGAACTGAAGCAAATTTTAGAGGTGAGGACACTGGAGCCTAGGGGCTTAAGAAACTGGCCCACACACATGGAGACACTGACTTCCTTTCCGGATATGATACTCTATTCCTGCCACCAATCCCTTTCTGCTTTGTATTAGGAAGCCTTCCCACGCCTCCCCCCACATCCAGCACAACATTTAGAAGATGCATATTAAATGTTGAATTACTAGTTCTTTCCCATCTAGCCTTGTGGAACTCGGTGGGGAGCAATCTAGAGGTCTCTCCGTTTCTAGAACTAGCGCGGAGTCCCTCCCCGCCAACTCGGCCAGCTCGCTCTCCTGGGGGCCTCTGCGCGGTCAGGGTTCCGGGTTCTACATCCTTAAGTTCTCAGCGCCAGTAGGCCCAGGGTTTCACAGAACAGGTGCTTGTAATTCAAGTTGCTTCTTCAGAAGGCCTCCTTGAAGGCTGAGCCATGCTGACGCTTATTTACCTCCAGGCTTTCTCTATGAGTGACTTTTGGAGCCTCTTCGTCAAGTGAATGAGAATAAATTGTTTTTCTGAAATAAATCGCCTATTCCTGATAATTCAGCTATCTTTACCACCAAATTCAGGTAACCTACGCCTGCTCACCACCTGTTGCCTAGTAACAGCGAGCCCCGCCCCGCGCCCTAGCGCGCACGCTCACGGCCTTCCTCCAGGTCCCGCCCCCACGGGCGAGCCGGTAGTGACGTACAGGTCCCGCGACACTTTCGGCCTCTGGCTGCTCTCGTCCTGCTTCCCGAGTGACGGATCCACTGACTGACTGACTCGCGGAGTCCCGAGCGCCATGGCGTCCGCCGGATTGGCCACCGGGCGGCAAGCCGAGGACGCGTTACCGCTGCCGGCCGAGCCACCGCTGCCCGAGACGAAGCCCCAGCCGCCACCGCCGGTCGCCGCGCCGCAGCAGCCTTCGCCGGCGCCGAGGCCGCCCTCCCCCGCAGCCATGAAGGAGGAGACCTATTCCTTCTTACCTTTGGTCCACAACATAATCAAATGGTAAGGGCCGCAGGGAGGACCGGCCACGGGCACGCCCTCCTTGTGCCGTAGCAGAACGGCAGGGGCGTAGGCGCGCTCCGGGACGCCCCCATCATAAAAAGCGAAGCCAAGACTCGGTGGAAGAGGCCTGAACCAGGCCGCACTGGGCTGTCCCTGAGGTAGCAGATGCTCTGAGCCTCAAGTGGCCGACCTGGTGATGGGCGGGCACCGGGTGTGCTCACAGGAACCGACCCTGAGCTCCCATGGCGAACCCAGCTCCCAGCCCCGGGCTTTCAGCCGTGACACGGGGTGGTGCTCACTGCGCTTTCTTTTTCAGCAGCTCTGACATGCATCATCTCCCCAGGGTGGCCCGTTGCTGCGTGCGATGTGCACGGTAAAAAGGGCCCCTTCCACTCCCACATTGCTCGCTTGCTGGGGCGCTCACTAGTGAGAGAGAAAAGGACGCGATCGGGAATAACCCCTAGCTCAAAAGGTGCGGAGGGGGGACCGCGAGAACCGTCAAAGCAAGCAGACAAGAGGCCGCTCCGGAGTTGATTCCTGCAGGCCGGTCTCACACCGTCAGAGCAGGGGTTGCGGTTCTTGGGCCAGTCTGCAGGTTACCTGAGCTTTAAAACGTAGCCTACTTACAGTGCAAAGGAAGCTAACAAGGCAACCGAAGCCTCCTGGATCCTGTGTTGGCCAAGCTATTTTTACTGGTGTTATTTATATCTACACGGTACTAGGTGTAAGTTGCTCAGCTTACAGCTCTTATCCAACCATTAAAAACCAAAACAGAGTGAGGTAACACAGGTTTACTGTTGCAGTGACACTCAAGGGAACATTTGTGTCCTCTTGGATGTTTGGTTGAAATGGAATTGCTCCTCACAACATCCAAGTGTTGGTTGTCATGGCCCAGCTTGTCCTGAGTTTAGCCAGACTGGGTTCACTTGAGATGGGACTGCCTGACGCTTCCTCTGCTTTTCAAACAACTACAAGGCTTTGTTCTCACAGTGCACCCCGGCTTCCTTCGGCTTCACTTGGTGTGGCCATACTGTTCAGATGGAGTACACTGTGTTCTGTTCTCATGAATTAGCCTCTGATCATCAGGTGGCACTTCTGGCTGCAGTGAGATTGGAAAAATAAATGCAGGTGCAGCCCCTGCAGCCCCTGCAGCCCCAGGGCAGAGCTGGATCACAACTGTACTGGTTTTAATACAAATATGGAAAAACGAAAACACACTAGGACACGGTCCCAGAGATAGTTCTTATCCCCCTGGAAGTAGTACTGTTCTTGAGCCTCAGTAGAACAGTCGCTTTGGGCTGCCCTTAAATGGGGCTGTGAGGTACACTGAGTAAACAGGCTTCAAGGGCAGAGCCTTGGGTTTGGATTTCATGCTGATGCTTGCTTGCCTTGTGCTCTTGATGAATACATAGCCTTTCTAAGGCCTTGATTTTTAAAATCTCTAATATATGAATAACAATAATGGGCCTCAAACAATGAATTTGAACTATAGCTTTATAATGTACTGACAGGGTGACCATGGTTGAACAACTTAGCTTTTCTGAGCCTCTTTTTCTCTTGTGAAATGGGACTAATGATACTTGAATCATAAGATTGCTGTGAGGTGTACTCGAGCAGTCTGGTGAAGGTGTTGATGGGTTGTTTATATGTGTTTGTCTTCTCTAAAAGGACAAGGACGAACCAAAAGATCGCGGTTCGATTCCCCGTCAGGGCACGTGGGTGGGTTGAAGGCCAGTTCCCAGCAAGGGGTGCACCAGAAGCAACCATACATTGATATTTCTCTCCTCCTTCCCTTCCCTTCTAAAGATAAATAAATAAAAATTAAATAATAAAAGGACAAGGAAAAGTTGTGTTTTGGGGGGGTTGTTTTTTAATCCTCACCTGAGGATGTTTATTGATTTTAGAGAGAGAGGGAGGGAGGTTGGGGGGAGAGAGAGAAATACCGATGTGAAAGAGAAACATTGATCAATTGCCTCCTGTATGCGCCTCGATGGGGTGTTGAACCAGCAACCTAGGTATGAGTGTAGGCCAGGGATTGAACACACAACCTTTTGGTATATGGGATATGCTCCAGTCAGCTAAGTCTCCCAGCCAGGGCCGTTTGGTTTGGTTTGGTTTGGTTTTTAACACAAAACAAACAAACCAAAAAACAGGAGAGGAGATAATTGCCACAAAGCAGATAGCCAAGGGCCAACCCACAATCAGCCCCAAGAAGCAGCCAGAAGCAGCTGCTTTTGACCATGTCCTCCCCCTAAATCTCAGGAAGACACCTGTGGAAATAGAGGGGAAGGGAGACCGAGAACAGGAGGATTACTTAAAGGTTAATTTAAGGAGATCCCCATAGTTCTCTCCCCCAAGTACGGGCAGACAGGTAACAACCCCTCTTCCAGTTTGGAAGACAAAGGGTTGCTCTTTTCCAAGATTTATTCTCAGGAGAGAATGAGCCAGAGATTATCTCAGAAACTAGGCACTTCGCAGGAGTTTGAGGGGAGGGAACCGTCCTGAATATAGGGCTTAAGACAAAATTCACACACTGAATAGTACTAAGACCCCACCCTTGCCTTCCCTCACCTGTCTTCTCCCCTGGCAGCCAAAGTAAATAGGGGTACCTTTTCTTGAGTGACCAACCCAAGGGAAAAGTCACTGGGGGTCCCCTAGAAAAGAACCTAGTTAGTTCATATGACTGGATAACCAAGGTCACTAAGCATTTGAAGAAAACCCCTAGGAAGAAAGGACAAAGAGGAGCAGAAAAGCCACTTGGTTGACATGGTAGGCACGAAGTGAAGGAGAGAGAGGGTAACCATGAAAAAAAGGCTAGGATCTGATTTTAAAATATGCCGAAGTATGTATGTGAGTTTCTAGGCTAATGAGGGAAAGGGATGTACTGAGGTCGGGCAGTGATGGGAGAAGAGACCTTGTGAGGCATGGAGGAGTCAGAAGTCTCCCGAAGGGGTGAGCCAGTGATGCGTCTTAAATTATGAGAGGGAGGGCAGGGGTGGGGCTGTGGGAAGAGCAGGTGTAAGGATGGGGCACCAAGAAATAGCATCAACTCATGCAGGTCCATTCATTTTGGTGGGGCTGGAATGCAGATACAAGGTGGGAAGGAAGCACCAGAAAGGCGAGAAAAGCCAGGATACTAACAACTGTGTGTCCCCCTGAGGAAGTGAGATTTTGTTCTTTGAGGGAGCTGGTGAAGCTTTTGGACTCCAGGGTGGCTTAGTCAGATTTGTGCTCATATCAGGTGGATGTGGTGTCTCAGCAAACAGGCTGGGAAGCCAGGTGGGGAGGACATGATCCTGGTGGGCCTGGGGAAAGGAAATACCGGCCAGGGCCACATCATTCACCTGGTCTCTTCTTCTTCTGTAGATTCTATGGTGGCCCTTTCTTTATTTGTTTTCTCCTCGCCTAGGGAGTGAATGAGGAAATAAAAGCAGAAATGAGTTTAAGCTCTCTTGTTCTGGTAAGAATTAAGAGTACTACATCATTAGGTTAATGAAAACATTTTATTTTTAAAAAGTTAAAATTGCAAGTTCAGAAAGATATAAAATGAAGGATTTCTTCTCCTAAGTTACTTGTGTTAATATTTTAAGAATCCTTAGCAACAAGATTTGTGAATTTAAAATTTTGATCACTGTTAGTAAAGTCATAAAGAATACACTAATTTATGCCTCAGCAACAATGTATTTATCTTTCCCAAACCCCTTCCATCACCATTAACTTTTTAATCTTGGCTAATCTGATAAGTCAGAAATGATACATTGTATCAATCTGTGTCTTATGAGGTAAATCATTTTTTCATATGCAACTTTATATGTCACTTGTTATTTTCTTCCCTATAAACTGCTCATTTTTCTATTAGGTTATTCCTCTTTTATGAGTTCTCTATGCAGTAAGAAAGTATGCCTTTGTCAAGTGTATCGTAAATATTTTCCTGGAGCTGTTGCTTTTCTTTTGACTTGAGGGGGTTTGTTGTTGTTCAGAAGCATATCATTTTATGAGGCAGATTGAGTAAGATCTTCCTTTATGGCTTCTGAGTTTTGGTCCTAGGTAAAAGGTCTACTGTAATAGTATCCTAGACGTTGATCCCTTTTTTCTAGGACTTTTATGGTTTCACTTTTTATTTTTAATTCTTTGATGCTTCTGGGTTTATTTTTATGGAAAGAGTAAGGGAAAGACCCAGGTTTTCCTGCAGTTAGCCGTATCTTCCCACTGCTGCTACTGAATATTTATGATTTTCCCATGTTCCTGATCTAATTCTGGAAATTCTATTCTCCAGTACCAAACTGTTTTCCTTGTCAAATCTTCATGGTGCATTGCATTTTTTCCTTTCTTTCTTTCTTTCTTTTTTTTTAATAAACACACTTGATTTATTTTGTATAAAAGGGTTAAATTTACAACTAAACATTTATAAAAAGTTTAGCATAAAGTACATCATTACACTTTGTATGCAGAAATACTGAATTGTCTTTCAAGGCAAGTCTTCTCTCTGTTGTCTTTCTTGTCAAGATTCACCTGTGGCATCTTTACCTTTCCCAGCCCATTTCCTAGTAACAGGTCTGAGATACCTTGTGCTTTTGGTTAGTAGAATAGTTAGGCTTTAATCTACTGCTTTATTTCCAGTGGGCTTTATTCCACTAATGGTCCAGGTTTTCTAACTTCATTTTTGGATCTTATAATCACTTCTTCATTTGTCTCTTTACCTTCATCTTCTCTCTCTAATTTATCCTGTATATGTTAATGGATTAATTTTTCTCTGCTCAAAAAATCTTTCCAAATTGTTTTTGCCAGTGTTTAGTCCTCCATTCAGAGATCTCTGCAAAGCATCTTCAAATCTTCTGCCTGAACTATGCAACAAAGCCCCACATGAGTGACTCTCCTGCAAGTGCCTTGTGGGTGGGTGGAGTCATCAGACTTGTGTGCACTCCAGAACCTCTGCTGGCATATGCCCTACTGCCCTCTCTCTGACCAGGGAAATGCCACATATTTTCAGGGACTTGCTCAGAGGCCACCTCCTGCGACTGAAGAGCTCCTGGTTCCTGTAGTGCTTTTGGCTGAAGTGCACCGGCCTGGGGTTGGAGAGGAGTTCCACAGCCCAGAGCACTTTCATCCTTCCTGGTGTCTTGTCCGTGGCTAAATAAAAAGTCCAAACTAACATTTATGTCATTTTCAAAGAATGAGGAAAGGAAAAAGAAAAACCTCATTTTTATGCCTGTAAGAAATTTTATAGATCCCAACTGTCTGAGACTTTTTCTGGTGTGCATAAAAGCCACATTGTAGAAGTGGCTTTATTATATATAATAAAGAAGAAATAAAATGAGGCCTCTTGGACCAGGGAAAGTGACAATTTTTGTTTCTTTCAAACTTGCTAAATCTAATCTGAGTCTAGAATTAAGGTGTCCCAGCCTAGGGATTTGTGAATTGCAGTTGTTACTGCCTTGACTGATGGCTTTGGCTCACCTGGTAAAAATATTTTGTCAAAATTGGTACTTAGACATTTTTTTATTTCATTTTTTCAGTAATTTTTTAGGTAGCTGGGTAAGTAGAGGGGAGCCATCATCTTTGATACTGTGGAGATATTTCAAGTGGTGAACACAATACTTTGTCCTTGAACTTTTAAGCTGAAGCCATATTGCTTAAAACAAGTTCATTTGTTGTTGAGGCAGGTCAGCAAGACCTCAGAGCCCTGTAAGACTTCTTTCATGGCAACAGGGTGTTATTGACCTGCCTCTCCCCACACGAGTATTTGTTTTAATTTGACTGGCCTTCCACGCCAGCTGAGGCCCATCGTTGGGTTGTGGAGGAAGCAGCGTCCACGTTAGCAAAGTCTGCTAGATGACCCACCGGTTCCATGGGGCTTGTCTGCACTCATGTTACTGCAGCTCTCTCTGCCACTCACTTTCTTCTCGTTCAACCAAGTCCCAGGTGAAAAGGGTGAGCCCCCAGACAGGGGACATTTGTAGCCTGTTTGGAAGAATTATTTCTGGGTCTGCTTACAAGCCTGTTCTCTCCCGTGCCACTTCATCTTTGTTTATGCAGGATAACCTACAAAGCACCTCCCGGGATGCAGGCTTCGTGAAGGCAGCCACATAGGTTCACAGTTACTGAGTGCAACATGAGTAATGCCAGTGGTGGAACATTCATCCTGGGTCTTGGGAAGAATGGGATGTTGAGAGATTGGAGGCTCCATGTGTGGGGGCCTGGGTAGCTTCCTTTGCAGGGAACCTGCTGGCAGGTGTTGTCTGGAAGTGGGGGAATCATCTGAAGTTTTTTAGGGCAGGCTTGAGTTTTGTTGAGGTTGGTGGGGCCAAGGGGATTAGGAGAGGACCTGGGTCTGTAGGAAACTGGTGACAGTAGGAAGAGGAGGCCGGAGGACCCGAGGGATATGTAGGAGGTGGCATTGGCAGGACTGGCAGCTGAGTAACAGTGGGGCACGAAGCTTGTGCTTCTAGCTCACCGTAGTTGTGCGGATGGGGCACTCATCACCTGAATTTGGGTGTGCTAAGGGGGCAGTGAGTTTTCTTTGGCTTTGCAAGTCTCCAAGGAGAAAATTCTTGATAACTGTTGGAACAAGGAAACTGAATTTCAGAAAGGAGGGCTGGGCAGGGTTGGGCAGTGCTCTGAGCATCTGAAGACGGGAGCAGACAAACATGTTCTGGACTGTTTTGTAGAGCAGTGTGTTTTTCAGGCTTCTTTTAACAGAACATACCACTATTCCTCCCTAAAAAGTTTTTTTTTTTTTTCACATGTAAGTCAGGAATAGAAAAAAGCAAGGGTAAGAGTGGGATTCAAAGACTCTCTCAAAGTCCCCTTACATGCGGGCAGAACCGCAGCAGAGAAGTACAGCTGACCACAAGTAAGTAAAGGCCAGTGTTGTCAACAGTTTGAGGAGCAGCATTGTGTCCACGGTCACCAGGCATTTGGAGGGCATTTGGTAACCTGTCAAAATTTTTAATATACCCATAAATTTTGATCCCAAAATCCCACTTCTGGGAAATAATCTTACTAAAATACTCACACAAATACATACAGATATAGGTATAAAATGTCTGATGTTACTCCGATTGTAAATGATAAACCGTGAACATCCAAAGACCCATCAACAGCCAGATAATTTAGCTGTGTTATACGTGTTAACATGAAAAGATATCCAAGGAGGGAAAAGCAGTCAGAGCTGTGTAGGGTGGCCACAGTGAAAGAATCGTGTGTGTATTTGTCTGTTGCTGTGTATTTTGAAGCAGTGTGAAACAGCAGAGACCACATATTAACAGAGGTTATCTCTGGGACACAGCATTAGCAGGACTTTTCTAAGCCTTGGTATCTGTCCTTTTAATTTTGCTCCTCAAGTACCTATTACTATCGTATTAAATAATAACAGCAACAACAAAAACACTAGTTTAAGAAGATGCCAGCCACCAAAGTTAGTGTGGGAGGCAGAGAGGGTGAGAGGGACCAGTCCCAGGATGGTCCAGCTAGGACACTGGGGGCAGGATGCTGAAGGGGATGGAAGTTTTGAGGAGAAAGAAATGGGAGACTGAGTCAGATGCCACCAAGAGGTCACAAGAAGTGACAGTCAGGTTTGGGAGGCAGTTGGCTTCAGTGATCTGGTGGGTTCCTTGTACTTCTGAGCCATGGGCATGCTTTGGCTCAGTCATTGCCAGTCTGCATTTCTACGTCCCAAAGCACTTACAGTAGAAACCGAGCTGTGCCATACACACTAACACCCATGCTAAACTCTGTTCTTGGACGCACCCACCTAAACTTGGGATGTTTGCCCTGAAGTCTGGTGACACAAATTCAGGATGTCTATGTCCATTGCTGAAAATGATGCTGAGTGTCACCCAGATGTGCACAAAAGACTGTCAGGAAGTGGCCTGTCAGTCTAGCCATAGGAGTAATATTTTGTCCACCTTTTAAAAACTACGGTAGGTGGGACCAAAGTACCCTCACCTTGCTCCTGTTGGTACAACGTTTGTGCTTCCTGGCCTGGCCTAGTCTCCTTTCTGTCTAAAGTTAGATGGTGACTAACACCAGACACAAAGGCAGATTCATCTGGGGCTTTCTGCTTTTATTCACTCAGTGTTTGGGCCTCTTTTCTCTTGGCTTCAGCATTGCACAGTCATCCCGGCCTAGCAGGTTCCCACTCAGTGAGAGCCATTTCCTGAATAGAGTGTTTTTCTCATCCCAGGAGTTCCATACTGTTTACCTCCACAACTAGGGCAGGCTGAGAGGTGTGGGAAGGGGTCTTGCTGTGGTCATCGTGACCCCCTTCCAGCTCAGCTGCCTTTCAGGTGCCCTTTCCTGTGGCTCTTTCTCTGTTGCCTGGAGATGATGCCCTCCACTGAAAGTTCACCTGGGAAAGAATGGGCAGCCCTTGAGATTTGGGGGCTTTCAGAAATGAGCGTCTTAAACATGGTCTACTTTTTACTTTCAGAATTAAAAATTCTTTGGGGTCAGGTAATATTTGCCCCCAGAACTGGGTTATCCTAACTTCCTTGCACACTTTTATGTATTTTTGTTTGCTTTTACTATGTCCTTTCAGACTTATATGATGTTAGTCAGTTTTCTTAAAACTAATTTCAAAGTCCCTCATCAGAACTTAAATCCATACTGTGTTAACACACATGCCATTCAAGTATAATGATTTCAGGAGTATAGGTGGTTTCTGTCTCAGAGCTGAGACCTAAAAGAACTAAAGTAAAACATGCTCCTGATTTGTTTCCTTACAGCTCTCAAGAATACTCCTGCCCTGACTGGTGTGGCTCAGTGGGCTGGGCATTGTCCCATAAACTGAAAGGTGGTAGTTAGATTCCTGGTCAGGGCACTTGCCTGGGTTTCAGGCCAGGTCCCTGGTTGGGGGCATGTGGGAGGCAACTGATCAATGTTTCTCTTTCTCCCTCCCTTTCCTTCTCTCTATAAATAAATAAATCTTAAAAAAAGAAGAAAGAAAGAATACTCCCTAGGAGCTGAGGGAAGGTACACCATTAAGTGTGGACATATATAAATTGAGGGCCTCAGATGACAATAAGAAATGCCCGGCCGTTCACTCCTGAGGATGCGTGATTGACCAGCCACACCCTGTCTCTGAGTTAGAGCTATTAGTGAGTAGGGAGCAGGCCCTAGCAGCCATCTCACTTGCCAGGTGTGAGCTGTGACCGAAGGATCACCAAGAAAGATGGACATTCTGTCTGTACGAGTGGGGAAGTGGTAAATAATAAATATGAATTAGCACTGTCTGGTTTGAAATTTCCCACTAGGGGTGAACATTTATTTTTTAAAAATGATCATTGATACTTTTCTCCTCTTAGGCCTCAGTGGGTTATGACCTGTACAACCACCTGCCAAACTGTGACAGGGTAGTATGGATCTCTGGGCAACTAATAATGGCTGAAATGAATGATTCTGCCTTTAAAATGAACTTGAGCTAAAGGCAAGGAGTTTATATAACTGCGAAAGGAGAGAGCTCATACCTGCAGAAAATTTTTCAATAGTTTGTAACTAATTTCAATTTTATGAATAGCTTTGTGGAAATTAGTTTTTACGTTAACAATTCAAGATTCAAGCATCAAAAGGTCAGCTAAAATTAGCTCTTGTTAGCTCATAGTCCCTCGATTGGCCTGGAAATGGCTCAAATGAGAAGAAATGTGTTTTGGCAAGTTTTGCTTGCCATTTGTCACCTGATATTGGTAGTGGTTTGTTCATTCATTCAACAGACATTTATAATCTTATTTGTTGAAAGTACTCATTCCTTCAACAAGTGTTACTAGAGTGCCCAAGTGCCCAGGCGCTGGGGGTATAGCTGTCAGTGGGCAGACATGGGTCCTCCCCTCTTAGCTAATCAATGTAAGCATCTAGTTTTGCAAGTAGGCTATGAGAGGGGCTGTACTGGCACTGCTAGGCGCTGGGGCGCTTTTACTGAGCAGCTGTCACATGCCTGCCATAAGGCTGCATGGCAGAGAACCAGTCCCTATTCTCTGGGTTCACACAGCCAAGTAGGAGGACAGACAGAAAACAGTTCTGTGAGGGGCAGAGGAGGGAAGCCCAGGGCTGTCTTGACCTGAGCTGTGAACGCTAATGGCTTCCATCTGACCTCTGCAGCATGGACAAGGACAGCCCGGACATCCACCAGGACCTGAACGCTCTCAAAACCAAGTTCCAGGAGATGCGGAAGGTCGTCAGCACCATGCCTGGCATCCACCTGAGTCCTGAGCAGCAGCAGCAGCAGCTGCATAGCCTCCAGGAGCAAGTCAAGACCAAGAACGAGCTTCTGCAGAAGTACAAGAGCCTCTGCATGTTCGAGATCCCCAAGGAGTAGACTAGGCAGGCTGTCAGGGATGCCCATGAGAGAGCTGAGGATCCAATGGCCTTGCTGCCCCGAACCCTTCTGCTGGTGTGGGTCAACACCAGCTCTGGACTCTAGCTTACTGGGGCAGGGGCCACCGTACTGCTTCCTTAGCTGAGAGGAGCCCGCCTAGGAGCTTGGCTTTATGAGAGCATATATGTATATGTATGTGTATGTGTATATGTGTGTATGTACGTATGTGTGTGTGTTCGTTTGTTCCTAGAGGCTGCAGCGGGGATGGAGGCCTACCTCTGGGGGGGGCTTCTGCTCTGCGTTCCAGCTCCACCGGCATATCCAAAGAGCAGAGTAGGAAAGGAGACCTCTCCTCCTCGTTCCTGCCTTCCCTGTCCTCCTGCTGCCTGGACATACATGATCAGTGTGTCCCAGATACATATTGTTCTGTTAATGGCAGTGCCATTCAACATTTGCATAGAATCCTCTGGACGGATGAGGCCTTGTGCTCACATGGCATGGGTTTAAAGTGGCAAAGGAAGGCTGCGAGAGGGCACTGTTTTCAAAGACTACAAGGTGGCTTTTTCTCCTAAAACAATGTTTCTTTTTATGTTTGAGCCAATGAATATAACTGTGCCCCTGCGGGTGTCAGCCAGAGCCCTGCCAGATGATGGTTCCTTGTCCAGGTTCTCTGCCACTGCATGTTCTTGCTACTTTTAGCTCTTGCTTCCTTAATTTCCTGACATTGACAGTCACAGTTTAGCCATTAATGCCCAAGAGTGGCCGAACCACCTCAAACCTAACACAGGGCCAGATGGTGCTGTTGTTTCAGCGCAGACCCAGACAGGCTTCCAGGTAAATGGGTGTGACCCACCAGTTCTGATTTGGTTCTGAAGGGTGGAGTGAGCTATATCTGGAAGTTATGCAGCCTAGTCCTGGTTTATAAAATGTTTACAAACACCCCTAATTTCTTGCAGATAGGATGTTTTATTTGCCCCTTAAGGATAAGGTGAGAATAGTAACCGAATACTCTTTAAATCTAGAAATGAGCGAATAACCTGCGCCGACGAGTTCAGGGGCTTAACAGATGCTTGCTGACTGACCTTGTTGGCAGGTTGGCTGAACGTGTTTTTATTTTAGCACAGGTTAGGTTCATGTGTCCCTCCAGCCACCTGTTAGATGGCAGGCATGTTGGGAACTCAGATGTGTGACGGGGGATATCAAGTTTCAGTCTTTGGACAGAAGAGCAGGCTCTGAATTTAAATGGATAGTCACCTATATTAGACTTCTACCCTGGGACCATTATTTAACTGAATCAGTTATTTTCTTGAAATTTCACAGTCGTGTGGGCCGGTTTTAAGGCTCTGACCAAATACCATGAAATACATAGAATACAAGACCACTGGGGCCTTTCTGCAAGGCTGAAATTTCAGTGTTTTGGCTTGTGACATTTTTCAAGAGTATAATTAAACAAACTGGTGCTCTGCTCTCAGGATGTCTTTGTTTTTGTTCTGAGAAATTCATAGTAGGATGTCTCTTGGGTGTGTTCACTTTGCTCAAAGAAGACAGAACAAATTGTGACAACCTCCACTGCACACCCCTCTCCAAGGCCCCCTCCCCAGCACTCACCTCACAGGGCGAAACTGAAAACAGGAACACTCTCAGGAGCCGGCATCTGTCCCCAGGGGCTCAGCAGCGTGGTGGGTGGTCCTGCCTGCCCATGGCCATCCCATCCCTCATCCCAGAGGCAGGTGTAGCCTTGGTAGGAGCAGCCCTGGTGCTCCTACCAAGTGGCCCCTTGAGGGGGCTGAGCACCCTCTTGAGGCCAATGGTTTGCATTATTGGGTGGCAGGCACTTGTGCTGAGTAGTCTTGTGTTTTCCTTGTGAAGAATAGGAGGCTTGGCAGATGTCACTTGTCCTGAGCTTGCACAATTAAGAATGGCAGAGAACTGGGTCCCGAATTGGAAGCGGGTACCCTTCACTACTGAGGAAAGGAGCACACAGGGAAGGGTGCTGGAACCCCATCTGGGGCAAAACATACTTCCTGCAGCTGGAGGGGCCTGGGAGGCTGGGTGGTTATGCCTCCACACACACATGGGGCAAGGCTGGGGAGGAGTCAGGCCCCAGCCCCACAGCAGAGCTGTCTTTCAGGGCCCTACTTCTCTACTTGTGACCACTGGCCAAGTGGCACCTCACACGCCCTGGGAGTTTCAGGTTTGACCACTGCTGTCGCCCTGGGCCTGCACTGAGTAGAGGATTGAAGGGTTGGAGTACAGCCCCAGGGACCTTTGTGGCTGGCCACCGGGGACTTAAGGTAAATAGCCACAAAGATGCATCTCTAGGAATGACCTTGAAGTCCTCTAATTTTATCCTTGACTTACCAGGAACTGTTCCCCAAATCAGGCCTCAGGCCTCAGCCCAGTCACCTGAAGCTTTTTTTTTTTTTTTTGCGGGGGGGCGGGGGGTAGAATGGAGGGATGGAGGGGGTTGCTTTTCTCCCAGGAGCACTGAAGGCGTTTTCGGAATATCGGGGTTATCTGCCAGCCTGAGTCCCCTGAAGTAGAAACCCGTGCCCCCCCTTCCCCCTCCCGCCATTTCTAGACGCAAAGAAAGCATGGGTTTTCATTTTTAATTATTTTATATTTAAAAAAAAATAATAAAGACTGTCTTACAGTATAAACATCTGGATAAGATTTTGTTCATGACAACAGAACTCTTAAAGTGCAAGTTTCGTTTTTCCTTTGTGCAATTTCATACACATGTAAACAAGTCACTTGGCTGATTTGACTCACACCCCTTAGTTTCAGGAGGGGGAAAGCTTTTGCCAGTTGTCATGGCAACCCGAAATCACAGACAAGATAACACCATTCATCTTAACCCTCAGCGGACCGGCTTCTCCAAGCCTAAGAGTGGCTGATTAACACATACACACACCCTCCCAATTCTTGGGTCTTTGTGACAAACCAGACAAATTCACCCTCTGATGGCCCTGTGTCCCCCAGGTAGTGAGGGTGGTGGGTGCCGACAGGCAATCAGAGATGTGAGGCGTCCCCGTATCACCCAGTTCTTCCTTCCAGAGTAGACAGCTGGACCTTCTCAGCTGTTTTCACCTCCCCAGTTGGTGGGGCCCCGAGTCTGGGGAGGGAAGAGCCACTACACACTCGAGCACGTGGCACAGGGCATACAGGGCTGGACCGGATACAGGACGACTTCTGAGCAACAGTACTCCTTACGCTCTGTCCTCTGCACGGGCTGGGGGAGGGGGGGTCCTAGCTGATTACGCAGCGCTCCTTGTCTTTCGCCTGGCCACCGCCCGCCTTCTGGCGCACGAACATGAGGTCACTGTGCACGCTGGGCCTGCGTGCAAAAGGCGCCACGATGCCGAAGGCGTCTGCCTGGTCGCAGCCCCCGGCTCGCAGCAACTTCTTGCTCCCAAGGGCCTTCTTGTGCAGTATCTCGCAGTACTGCACTGACACCTTGCGGTGCAGGTCCGGGCTCATCTCTCTTGGCAGCTTGGCCATGGTGAAGAGTGCCCTGAACATCTGGTCCAGGCTGCTGTTCTTTTTGGCCGAGATCTCGAAGTAGGCGCAGCGCTGGGGGTCACTGCTCACCAGCTGCTCGATTTCGGACTGCTCCACCTCTCGGTAGAGGTCCCGGTCACCCTTGTTGCCGCAGATGACCAGGGGCACGTCCACGTTCTCCTTTGTTTTGTTCTTGAGGCAAGACTTGGTATCGAGGATCTGCTGCTTGAGCCTCTGCACCTCCTCGAAGGAGTCGCGGTTGTCCAGGCTGAACACGAGGATGAACACGTCTCCTACGGGAGAAGAGAAGAGGGGAAGGTAAGGGAAGCTGCAAGGGGACTACTTAAGTTGGTCTTATTGGCGCTGGGCGGTGGACCCGCTGACCGTGCCTGTAGGTCGTGACCTCCCCGGCGCCAGCGCCCTGGTGGCGCGGCTCCGTCCCCGACCGCTGCCCGGCTCACCAGTGAGGATGGAGAGGCGCCTCATGGCGGGGAACGGGTGGTTGCCTGACGTGTCGAGAATGTCAAGCTGGTAGACCTCGCCGCGGATGGAGTAGAACTTGCGGTGGAAGTCCTCGATAGTGGGCGTGTAGGCGTCCTCGAAGCGACCCGTGAGGAATCGCGACACGATGGCCGTCTTGCCCACCTTGGAGGAGCCGAGGATGACCATGCGGTGGCAATTCTTGGCCGGTATACTCAGATCCGAGTCGCTCGGTCTCATCTTGATCATCGCAGCCAGTTTCATCGAGCAGCGGGGTCGCGGGCGGACGAGGGGCTGAGAGAATCGCGGAGTGGCTAAGGGGATCTGCTTGACTGCGGCTGGGCTCGGGCTTGGCTCCCGAAGCTGCTCCGACTCTTGGACACAGTCGCTGGCTCACTTGCTCTCCGCGCCCCGCGTCTGCCTTTATAAGCAGCCCGGGCCCGCCCCGCCCACTCGCCCGCGGCCGCAGTGCGTCACACCAGCGGCCTCCCGCCACTTCTCCGGGGCTGGCGGGCAGCAAGCCGCCGCTGCCCGCTGGGGGCGGTTAGGAAACTGAGCCGAGGATCTAGCTAAGGCTAAGGACGCGCTGACCCTGCGCTCTCCCACTGCACCCGGTCAGCGGCTGCTCGGGCGTCAGAGTTGTGATCCCGCATGTGCCTCTAACCTCTGTGACTCCTGGCACACACCCCGCCACAACACGCACACACTTTCTTAGGGCCTCATGTTCCCCAGAGAGTAACACTAGCGATACGGTCATCGCAGCAGCGTAACAGCAGGTGCTTACCAGGTGCTGGGTACCATGCCAGGGCTCTCTCTGCGCACCTTACCTCTTACAGTCCTGAAAACAGCCCACCGTGCCAGCCAGGTTCCCTTCCCTCCGCGGTTGCTCGTTCCTGGGCCGCGCGCTCTGGCCGCCAAAGGGCAGCAGAGGGCGACACACTCAGAGCTGCAGGGGGACCAAACTGCAGGTTTGGAGTCTGGGAACGTGTGGGTCCGGGCCTTGGGGTGGCAGGCTGCACTCAGCAGGAGCCCTCCCCTGCCTCATGCTCTGCTGCAGACCTCAGCTTCTCCATTTTTCCCACCACATTCGCCCTGGAGCCTGGCAGAGGAGTTCAGCCAGGGTTTATGCCCCTCCTTTTCCTGTCTTCAACCCAAAAAGGACTAGAAACTTGCCCTTTCTTGGCCGGGCCAAGGCCAACGTCCTCCCCACTTTTCTCCATAGTGCTCCGTGCCTTTTGAGTCCCTTGGGTGAACATTTCCATTTTATAGGGGAACTGGGTCTCTAAGCCACAGAATGAAGCGAGGAAGGTCCTAGGTTCATCTCTTGCCTTCTCTGGGCCTCAGGGTGCTCTTTCTGGAAGATGGTAGCTCTGGTTCTGTGATTGTGAGCAAGACGATGCAAACAGTTTAGAAGGCAGGACCTGGTAATTACAACAATAGTACGGGACCTGTGAGGCCACAGGACTGGGCAGGTGGCTGGGCGGGGTGGGGAAAAGGAGCAAAGGAGGAGGGCAGTAGATTGATCAGTAACCAGGGGTGGGGCTGATATTCCTGATGAGCCTAGAAATAGGCTTTCTGGAGCTGGTTTGCTCAAGCCTGGAGTTCCTGGAAAGGCCATTGCTGCTCGAGGTGACAGATGAGGCTGTGCTGTATTTTGCTTTGTGTCTAACCTGGAGGAATCCAGGAAGGGAGACATCAGCTGGTGCCACCCCCACCCCATGGCCCAGGGTGCCCTGGGCTGTTCTGGGGGTGCCAGCCCACACACTTCCACTGTTTGCATAGGGCCTGTGGAATCTCAGGGGTTCATTCTCCAAGGTCATCTCTTCAGCCTCTCTGTGACAAGGATTCAGTGCAATCTCACATTCTTCACAGTGGAATGCCAGGAGAGGGTTTATTCCAGGCCAGGTGATATTCTAAGGTCTTCCTCATGGCGACCTCTGAGGGCTGAGAGCTATTACTGTGTGTTGCAGGTGGAGAAGCTGAGGCAGAGAGAAACGACTTGCCAGGGTCCACAGCTCAGAACTGCAGGGCTGGGCTCAAGCCTCAGGGCACTTAGACACCTGCTGTCCTCTGCCTGTGCTGCCTGTGCCCCCTTCCAGGAGCCACTCCTCAGAGCACCGTGTCCCCTCCAGCTGTCCCCATGAGGTCATTTTAAAGGCATGCAGCACATGGGGAGCACATGGGTCTGAACCGTGGACAACTCCAGCCAGCCCAGATTCTTGCCACCACTTATGGAGGCAGTATCTGAAAAACCACTCTTGACCCTGGCGAAGCTGGCCTCCCTTGCCCTACCCATCTTCTCTGAGCAGGTGTGCATGTGGCATACACAGGGCCAGCCGAGGATGTGAGCAGGGATGGCCGCACATGGCTGGCATTATCCCGGAAGAGGGGCCTCCCTCCACCCCCCATGGAGACACCAGGCAGCGGGGCCCTGCAACAGGGCAGCTGTGGCCCCTTCCTGACTGCCCATGTCAGGAGCTGGAGTAACAGCAGCTCCCAGGCAGCCACACCTCCGCAGCCTCCAGTCCGAGAGCCGCTTTAGGGAACAGAGGCCAGAGGGCAGCAGGGTCAAGACACTGACCCCAGCTCACCCCAGGGAGACCTGGCGGGCTGTTCCCTTCTGGGCATGTTGCACTGCCACACAGGCACTAGGTTGTAAGGCTTGTTCTACCAGGCGAGCTGGGTCCGTTGAGCCTGATGAAGGCCCCAAAACCTGTGCGCCCCTCTTTGCAAGAGCGGCCAGGACCCTTGCTCCTCAGGAAGTGGACAGAGGTGACACTTAGCCTGGGCTGCCTCATTTCTTTTTTTTTTTTTAAGGAATATCTCTTGATTTAAAAAGTAATACGGTGTTAAAACATTCAGATTCAGAAAGGAACGGAGTGAAAGGATTGGAAGCAAGAGCCCCCCCCCCCACCCCATGGGAGTAAGGCTCACCCTGGGGAGGCACTCAACCCCACGCACCGACGGCCCCTCAAAGCTGCCCACCACCCAGCTCTGTCCACTGAACTCGCTTTTCTGTTCTTACAGGGTGGCCTCTGCACCTGCACCAAGCTCCACCCAGGTGACTGAGTCCCAGTGTGTCTTCAACAGGTGAGCACCCCTCCTCCGCCCCCTGGTCAGCTGGGCAGAGACAAGCAGACATTCCTTATAACCACCAGCCTGTGGGCCTGGCTCCTGGCTCCTGCTTCTCTGCACTCCCATCTGCTGTGTCCTTCCAGCCACAGGATTATTTTTCTGTTGTCCAGGTTTGTAATAGTTACAAATGAATTTGTTTCCTGTGTTTGGCAAACAGCATTTTTAAGGCCGAACCTGCCTGTAAATATCATGACTTGGCAGTGTAGCAGTTTCCCTGCTGGGAGTGGGGTGGAGCTTCTAAAAATATCTGAAATGTTGGGGATGGGTTGGGGTGGACAGCTGGGCCCCAAGGCAGGAATGTCTGCCACAGCCTGATCCCGTGGCACAGAGGCTTTAGAAGGTTCCTGAAAGCTGAGTGTGAAGGGAGTCAGGCAGGTCCCCTCCTGGGGTCAAAGCGTGTGGGAACTTCTGACGAGCACCTGAATGTCCTTGCAGCATCACGCCAGTCGGAGCAGCTCCCTGCATGGACAGCCCTGGCCCTGCCTGTCCTGTCACCCAGGCCACAGCCACTGCCTGGAGGAGAGGAAAGGGGCACATACCAACGAAACACACACCTGCCAAGAGGACCCCAGTTTGTCACCAGAGGCTAGCAGCCATTGTCCACAGAGGCCTGCTGCAGAAGCCACTCTCAGGGAAGCCACAGTATGGGCTGCCCCTCTGCTGTGCTGTGTTCCACTCCTGCAGCCCAGTCCCCACCCCCAACAGAGGGACTGAGGGAGACCTTCCACAGGCAGGCGGAGCTGTGCAGCTGTGCCCTCTTCGGCACCTTTACTGACCAGACCAGATCATGTCAACCAATTGTAAGAGTGCACTTGGGACCAGTGAAACCATGTGAATTTGGAGCCCTCGTTTGAACAAGGGTGGGAACTTTCTCTGTACAAGCCACGCCCCATCTCAGTGGGGCGCACTTCCAGCTTCTCCCGAAGACAGTTTCCCTGGTTTGTTGTTTTACTACATTAGGTTTCTCCCCTCCCCCCACCCCACTGGGACCTCCCACAGGCACTGGATTGATGTCAGGGGCCTTTTGTTGACACAGCAGGTCTGGCTTTCCCTCTGACAGGCTACTTATATCAGTCTGGCCATCTCCTCCTGGCCCTGAGCTCTGTTCCTCACAGCAGAGCCAGGTCAGGCCACAGCTCTGGCCCCAAGTGGACCCCTGGAGCTCACGGGCTTGCACTGAGTGGGGCGTGGCCCAGGCCCTCGGGGGGCCAGTGCGTCCTCAGAAGCTGTGTGCGCTGAGGCGAGGCCTTGGAGAAGTGTGCTCCCTGTTCCTCGGGGCGTGCAGACGGGCAGGGGTCGAAGCATTAGATGTAGCTTGTGCCTCTCAGGCTGAGACATGAACCACGGAGAAAGCCTGGAGGAATTCCAAAGGTGACAGCCAGCACTGCCTGAGCACCCGCTGTATACACAAGAAGGCATGACTACGGTGATCATTGTACAGGTGAGAGACTGAGGCCCAGGGCCTATGCTGCGTGCATAGGTAAAGCCCAGCTTGAATGGGAAAAAGGCTGAGGCTGTGTCCTTGGTGGAGCCGCCCTGTCCACAGGGCTGTGGTCAGGCTCAGCAAACAGGCCCAAACGGTCACACAACCTGCTCCCTGAGGCAACATGAGGCCCAAAGAGGGAGGGCCAAGAGAAAAGCAGCAGAAACTGGAGATGCCAAGTTCAGCCAGGGGCGCAGCGCTAAGCAGGGAAGTGCCCTGGCCCTGTTGGGGGATTGATAGCTCTTTGTGTAGGGAGTGACTCACTGTTTTAGAAATACAGCACAGCAATTAGGGGACCTTTTACAACCCAGGTGTTTAACAGCCCAGTGATTTGCCTTGTTTCTTCTAGCTTATCGACTACATACCAGAGATAATGAAACACTCTGCTTTCTGCTTCTGTAAATTGTCTCCTAATTTGGTCTGAAGGACAGGCCTCCTCCCCATCCCCCGCCCCCGCTCTATAAAATAACTGCTTTCCCTTTGCTCAAGGCCCAGAATTTGGAAACTGACTCCTCTGGGTCTGCACGTAAAATAAACTTCCACTCCGTACACCGAAAGCGGCTGAGTTGTTTTCTGTAACAGCCCCATGCAGCAAGCCCTCCCTGAGAGGAAGAGGGGGGGTGGGCTCAGGGCGGCGCAGACCTGGGTTCCGGTTCACGTGCTGTCACTCACTTGTGTGTCCCCTCAGATGAGCCACCCAGCCTCTCTGAGCCTCTCATCCTCTGCTACCAAAATGGGGTGACCCAGTCACTGCAGTCCTCACATCACAAAGCCAGTGCAGGGTGGGCCAGAGTCGGTATAGGCCAGGTGTCCGTGGTCCGGCCCCTTCCCTGACAGACTCAGCTCAAATGTCACCTCCTCAGAAAGGCCCAGCCCCTGACCACCATATCAACTATGGGCTCCCACTTCCACCAGGAACATTCATGTCACTTTTAAAATTTTCAGCATGGCCCTGGTCAGGCAGCTCAGTTGGTTAGAGCATCGTCCCAATATGCCAAGGTTGTGAGTTTGATACTGGTCAGGGCACCTACATGAATCAACCAACGAGTGCATTAAATAAATGAAACAATAAATCAATGTTTCTCTCTCTCTCTGAAAAAATAACATAAATGAATTAAATAAACACAACTACATGTAAAATTTAAAATTTTTTCAGCATATTTTTTACTCTTTGGTCATTTATTTTCCCTGGATGCCAGCTCACAGGGGCTGGAAGCCCCTTGGCACACAGGGCTGCTGGGCTGCTAGCCAGAGTGATGAGATGCCTACCCCCAGGCTGGGCTCCCTCCCTGAAGGAAAGGTACAGAGGAAGGAATGCTAGGTCAGGGTCGAGGCAGGCCCCTGCTGTTACCCCTCCAGCCACACAGAGACAGCGGGACCACCTCAAGGAGGGGTAGGGCTGCGCCAGCCTGGCCTGGAGCCCGGGGTAACAGCAGCTCCAGGAAATTGCTTCCCACCTGGACAGACAGAGATCCAGACAGGAAGCTGGGGTAGGGGGACCTTTATTGGTGAGTTAAAACATGGAGGGGGCAGCAGGGCAAGGGCTCAGTGGCTACCCAGCAGCATGTCCATGGCCCCCAAGGCAGCAATTCCCAAGGCACTGGGGTGGCCCTGGCCAAGCAGGCACTGAGCAGTGGCTGGGCACTACGCCCTCCTGGACTAGGCATGTGGGTGGAAGGTCGGGCCAGGAGGAGCAGACCCTTGGTATGGCCCAGTCAGCTCCTCTTGTCAGGCTGGGAGGCTTTCTGCCGGTAGATCTCAGCGGTGAAGGGCCTGCAGGGGCAGGGGAGGCTCTGGTCAGCTGATCTGAGGTGTGGTACTGACACTCCTAGGCCCTGCCCCCCTGGGGCATGGACAGAGTGACGGTCTTTCTGGGCCCCTGCCCCCATTGTACCTATTCTGAGCTTCCTATCTGCCCTTTGCCAGTGGCCGGGCATCGCCTGGCTGACCCAACCTGTCCTGGTCCTGGGAACCAGCTAGCTAGCCACGGTGACGTCAGACAGCAACCCTAGCCCCAGGCCCACGATGGCACCTACTCACCCCTCATACAGGATGGCGACCACATAGGTGAGGGCCACGACCGCCGTCAGCAGCAGGCCAGCAGGGCTGGCGTGCCTAGGGAGAGGACAAGCCTAGTAGGTGGGCAGGCCTGGCCCTGGGCCTCCTGCCTGTCAAGTTGAGTCCTGTGCCTCATGAGCTGAGCAGGGTGACCAGGGCGACGCCCGCCGTCTGGGGTCTGACCAGTGGACCAGCGCCCTGCCTGCCTGGGCTGCCTCGGGCAGTGCCCCTTTGGTCAAGTTTCCAGCCCCCAGCCAGGAGCTCAGCGGGTCACAGGAGCAAATCAGGGATTGAAGGAACGACTGTCCTCTCAGCATCGCCCAAGTGGTCAAGTGCATCCTGTTCTGAATGGGTGGGTGTTCCAGGAGATAGAAGATGCTACTGCTGCCCACCAGCAATGATACTCTGTTTTCAGGAAATGGGACCGAGCCTCCCAAGGCGAAGCACAGTGTCCCCAGGGCCCATTATGGGTGCTGGTGATGGCCATGTGCCAGAGCCCTATGAGCCTGCTGTTGGACTGTCCCCATCTTCTCTGTAGTTCTCTGGGTCCCAGGGACTCTGCAGGGGCTGGGCCACCACTCTAGATAGCCAGGGGGGAGAGAGAAAGAAAGGGCAGTGGGGAGCATGGCCGGTTGGCTCTGTATCCCCAGCACTGCCTCCTTCACGAGGGGGTCCCAGGCAGACGGCCCCAGGACCATGGCGGGAGGACACTCTTCCCTGCTGCCTAGGACCTCACGCTGTCTTTCTGTCAGGCAGTCCCAGGAAGGCTGAGCATGCCTGACGCTGCCCCTTCTGCCCTGTGGCTCAACTGTCACCAGCAGAGGCTGAGGCTGAACTGAGACAAAGGTTGCCCTCCTGGAGCTTCGTCCCTGGGCCCAGCATGCTTCACCAGAGCAAGCACAGCCTCCAGGGAGGAGGTGGGCAACAGGCTAGACCTCACCTCCCCCAACCCGGGGCCAGCCTGCAGGTGGGGCTCAGGTGCTGGCTCCATGGCAACAGGGTCCCTAAGATGGATGATCTGGGCAGCCTAGTTAACTAGGGGTCCTGGAAACCAGGAAGGAGCATGGTACCTGCCGCCAACTTCAGCCAGGCCCTGGTCAGGCTCACACTGGACCCCAGAATGTGAGCCACACCAGCTTCTTGTTTCCGTTATATCTATGTCCAGTGTTCTCACCTCCCAGTGCGGCCATGCCCTTGTCTAATACCCTGGTAGTTCTGTGTGGAAGTGGCCATCCAAGTGCAGATGAGGAGACAGGGCCCAGAACAACCCACAGGCTAAATCCCAGCTCTGGCGCTAAGCCTGGGGACGTGGCAGCACTGGTCCTGGCAGCCAGGCTGTGAGCCTGGGGCCTGGGGGCTGTGTGAGGCCCCGGCCTCGCCTGGTGGCCTGGGAGTCCTGTGCCCAGGCCTCCCAGGGCTCATACACTCCAGGTGCTCGGACACTGGGAAGTCCTACCTACAGGGCCCCAGAAGGGAGACAGATAGGCTACAAAAGTCCTGGAAGCGGCACTGCCAAGGCAGTGTCCGGAAGCCCCTTTAATGGTTTATCTCTGATGAGCTGTCAGGTGGAGGATGAATGGAGGATTCCCTCCCCTAGCACAGCTGAGGCCCGGCCACCTGGCTGTGTGCTGATGTCCTCTTTGAGGGGCCTGCAGGTACTGACAGCCCTAGGGCGGGGTGCTGGTGGGGGGCAGTGACCTCTTACTCCAGGATACAGGCTTTGGCTGGGCACAGAGATGGCCCATGTATGGGCTCTGTCCTTGGAGGGCCCCATCTGAGCATGGATGAGGCACCCATAGTTGGGGGGGGGGTCGGGGAGGGAGTCCCAGAGGAGAGGACAACTCAGACTGAGCTTGAAAGGACAGACGAGGGGTGGAAGTGGGAAGGAACAGCCTGCGTGCTGGTAGGGAGGGCCCATCCTTTCAGTCCCGGTGGGAGGTGCTCTGTGGAACAGCAGGCAAGCCTGGGGCCCCCAAAAGCCCATCTTCCACATCTGGGCAAGAGGGCCCAGGGCTGCCCAGTCTAGAAGTGGAGCTGGGGTATACGTGGGGCGGGTCCCAGCCAAGCCCACAAGCCCTCCTGTACTGCTCCTCACTCAAAGCCCAGTGCTCTCGGATCCCAGGGTGGGAGCGGGGTGTAGGCCGGAATATCAGTCCTGACTTTCTACCATTTGAGATCCATTCCTTTGTGTTCTGTAACCTTCCTGGCCTCTGGGAACACCTGTGACCTCCTAGGCAGGTGGTAGCATACTCTCCACAAGCAAGAAATGCTCTGGAGGGGCACACTCTGAAGCCGGAGCCTTCAGCACTCCCTGAGCTGTCTTCCCTGGCCTGGTGGAGGCTGGAGCAGGGCTGCTCACCAGGCAGCGCTGAGTCTTGCAGCCTGCAGGCTCCCGAGGACACCGGCACTCTGTGCTGCTGCGGGGTGAGGAGCTCTGCAACCCAGGCTCGTGCACGGATGCAGGCCCTGCCAGTGCCGGGGCCCCTGAGGTCTGCATCAGTCCTGGGAGCTGCTGCCGCCCACCCCGGTGCCCTAGCACAGGGGCCCACAGGCCAAGATGGCGTGTACTTCTTTACTGGTTAAAAGAGAATCAAAAGAACAATATTTTGTGACACCTGAAAATCGTATGAGACTCAAATGTCAGCGAGTGCAATGACGCCCAGTCACACAGGCTCATTCAGAGTCCTCGGGCACAGACCCCTTCTCCTGCCTTGGGTCCACGAGCCTCACTCTCTGACCCTGTGAGGGACAGTCTGCCGACCCCTGTTCTAGGTGTTGTTTGTTTGCACAAAGGCGTTATCCCAGTGGACACAGCTGGCTGGTGCCCTCGGCTGCACAAGGGCTGTGAGGCTGCTGTCTTCCTGGTGGGGCCGGCCCGCGGGCGGACGGCAGGAGGCCCACTACTCACACCATGGCCCAGCCCAGGTAGTTGGCTGTGCTGCCCCAGTACATGGGGTTGTCCAGGACGCTAAACGGGAACGTGGTCACTCTGGACTCCTTGAGGATCCCGAAGTAATCACCTGTGGACAAAGCAGGGCAGGTCGAAGGGTTACATCCTGGCCACACCATCCCTCAGTGAGGGCTTGGCCTTGCGGGGCCTGCCCTCCAGGAGGCTCCAGGCCGTGGGGGAGCAGATCTACCGGCACACAAGCCAGGGACCCCCATGGGGCAGGCCTGCTCAGGCCACAGGCACACAGATCCCTGGGAGGGCAGCAGCCCCTGTGGCTGAGGGGCTGAGGCAGGTACAGTGGGCCCCACTGCCCTGGAACCAGAGGCTCCTCTCCCCAGAAATCCCTTGGACCTTCATCCAAAGAAGAAGTAGGACAGCCACAGGTGGGAGGAATCTGCAGGAGCTGCGTCACCTACCCATTGTCTGGGGACAAAGAGCTCGGCCCAGGAAGAGCTGGGGCGGCTTTCTCTCTAGGAGGCTGGTGGGCCTGAAGGTGGTGGCACAGAAACCTGCTTGGGGCTGATGCCCAGCAGGGAGGTGGCTGCCTGACCCACATGCAGCACAGCAGCCCTCCAAGATTTAGGCCAGTCCTTCCGGGGCTGCAGTGGTCAGTGCTCAGGCTCCTTCCCTCACCCCCACCACCCTGACTCATCCCTCCCACTGAGCCTCACCAAGTGGCTCTGACTACACACCGCTGCCACACTGCCCTGGGTGGTGGGGGGCTATGCCAGCCCCTTCCTGGCTCTGCATCCACCCTGTAGCAGTGCCTGAGCGCTGGGGCGCTGTGCACACCTGGTCTCCAGAGGACGAAGCCACCCTCCTGCCAGCCTGGCCACGCTCACACCATGATCACTGCTCCTCCCTGGCCCTCTCTCACCCCCTGCCCTTGCCCCTTCCTCCCTGGGAGTGGAGTCAGTCCCTGCATGGCCTTTGGGGACCCAAGTGACGTGGCCTCGCCCAACCTCGAGGCAGCCCCCACTGGCCCTGTATACCAGCCCACCTGCCTGCCCCTCCGGCACGCTGTCCGCAGCCCTCCCTGAGTTCGAGTTTGCTCCTGGACCTGTCCTTTCCACCAGGCCACCGGCCAGAGCCAGGTGCTCTCAACGTCCCTTCTCCCCAGGTTCCCTGCTGTGCCCCCTTCCAGCCCCAGCCTCCCCGTGGTGCCTACTTGAACACTAGGCACTGCACCAGCACCAGCACCAGCACCAGCCCGGGCCCTGCGCCAGGGCTGAGAGGAGAGCCTCTTTCCCCAATGGTACCACGTGCCCCTGGGGGGCCCAGGGGCCCCCGCTGTGGCCTGTAGTGCCAGGCCCAGAGCCCCACAGATAACGTGGCGAAGAGGTACCCGGACAAGCTAGGCACCAGATGCCACTCAGGCACTGAGGAAAACTGAGGCAGGGATGAGACGGGGAGGGACCCAGACCCTGAACCCAGGCCCCTGACCCAGCCCATCAGGCAGCCAGGCACCTGCCTGTGCCACCTGCTTGCTGGGAAGAGCTCCCCCTTGAGCAGCGGCCGCCTCCTGTTTTCCTTTCTTGTCCCAGGGTCACCCTTGGCCCTGCAACCATCCCCTGTGGCCTTCCTTCCTGGGCTTCCACGTTGCTGGAAGTCACTGATGTCATGAGGATTTCCAGCCAGGCCTGAACTGAGCCCCCAGCCCGAAGGAGCCTGACAGCTGTGGGCTGAGAAGGGATGGTGTCCCCCTGCCCCTCCCCTACTCTAGTCCTGCTCCAGCCTTGGCTCATGGTCCAGACACAGCAGACAGACACGCTGCCTGGCCTGGCAGCCAAGCAGCAGGATGAGATGTGAGAGCCCTACTTCCTAAGCTGACTGGGGATAAGCTGAGGGGTGAAAGAGTGAAGGTGCCCTAAACCCCATGCAGCTGTCACAGATGGGGGGGGTAGTCAGACACCCTGCTCTTTCCCAGACCCTGAACAGGTCAGCTCTAGCCCCTCTCCAACCCCGGCTCTTGGGGTCTTACCTAGGAAGGTCCCGGTGAAGCCCAGTGCAAAGAAGCTGGAGAGCACCAGCACGCTGCCAACCCCCAGGAGCAGCAGGCCCGTCAGGTGGGCCACAGGGCTGTCCAGGCTGTCCATCCTGGGCTGGCTCAGCATGGCCTGTGTGAAGCTGCAGAGAGGGGACATGGGGATATGGGGCAACTGCTCTGAAGAGGAGGCTGCCACTCCTGCCAACCCCTGTCCCCCAAGCTGCACCCCAGAGGAGCCAGTCCAAGGGCCTCCAACTCAGTGCCTGTCAGGGCCAGACAGGTGACGAAGTGGCTGCAGGGGAGTGGGGTGCCAGGGGAGCACCGGCTCGCCCAGACAGCCATCCTAGGCACCAATGCCCTGCTGCCCTGAGGGAATGGCGTGAATGGGGCCCAGGCCTGCCAGGTTTTTGGTTTTCCAAGAGAAGTCAGAAATCCTGACTTGTATATGAAGTATCCTGATTAAAAACAAACGAAAATAGGCAATTAATGAAAAGTGTTTTGGATTCTGTGCGTGTCAGTAGGCCAGATGCAGCCCAAAGACCACCAGTTTGCAAACTCTGACCCTGTCCAGCTAGCCACTGGTACTGTGGAGGAAAGTGAACCTCAGAAAGTCAGACGCATGCCCCAGGTTGTGCCCCAGGCCACCCTGGTGTCCACGGGCCCCCATATCTGGCATGCATCCCACATGGTCCTGGTGCCCCACTCCCCTGGTGGACTCAGTGCCCTGAAGCCTTGGGCAAGCTCTGCCCCTGCCCCGGCCTCCTCGGGTCCTGTGCAGGACCGGCCACATCCCAGGAGGCGCCTCGGAGACCCCGTCTGAGTCTTCCACACCTGAAGAGCTCCCAGCTATTCCCTTCGGGGCCAAGCCATGCAAGGCCTGTTAAAAGGCAAGTGGGTTGACCAAAAGGGGTGACTATACTTGTGGGTTTTGAAATTCAGGTTTTCCTATTGGCTCCTGAGGACTAGAAGGCCTGGTACAGCGAGGACCAAGGGACTGGGCTCACAGTAATGCATAGAAGCAGGACTCAGGGACTGCCTCTGTAGGGAGGGACTCTCTCCAAAGAAAGGATGTGTGTGGGAGCAAGTGCCACACGCATTTATTTCCCACCCCCGTGACTCTAAGAAACAAGATATGCCTCATGAGGGACAACTACCTGCGCTTACTTTGTACCATGCAGGGCAAAGCTGCCCTAGCAGGGCAGCTCGCTATCCACTCACCCACCCATCCTTCCATCCATTAGTCTGTCCTGTGTCTGTCCATCCATCTATCATCTATCCACCCATCCATCCATCCATCCATCCATCCATCCATCCACGTATCTTCCACCCATCCACCCGTCCATCCTCCATCACCATAAGGTACCTGTCTGCCAGGCTCTTGCAAGCAGCACAGACTCATCACCTTCACTCACCCTGCTTGTAAACTCGCACCAACATAACACTATCCTTATGCTAAGCCAAGAGCTGCCTTCCTGGAACTTTCATCTAGCAGCTATCAGCTTAGAAAACACAGGCTGCTTCTCCTTCCCCTGAGCATCCCCTGGCACACTCCGGGCAGAGTGGGTCATAGTACACAGTCACCAAGAGCAGAAAAAACAGCAACCCCTGCCCTTCCCTCCTACCCCCCCAGAGTGGAGAGAGTCTGTGAACAGCCAACAGAGGCTGGCACAGTGACCCACCAAATGGAAGCACCCCTGTGTCAGGGTGCACCTGGCCACTGGTCACCCTGTCCACACCCCCAGCTCTCTCCCCCCACTGCGCTCCCTCCTGCTGCTGCGCTCAGGGTCATCCTACAGCTGCAGGCCAGGACTCTTGGGTTGGCTCAGGGTCACATATGCCCGGTGCTATGCCCGGTCACCACGCCATGCCCCACTCCTCCAGGCCCTCACCTGATCTTCTGGTGAACCTGAGCCAGGCACCCCACCACCCTGCCAACCCAGCAGTTAAGGCCATTGTGGAGCAGGGGGTGTGGAGAAGGTGTGGGCCCTGGCAAGGCTGGCTGCCCTATTCGGGGCTGGCTCACCTGCAGGTCCGCTTCCTGGCCCAGTGCCAACAGCAGAACAGATGAAAGGGGGGCTCTCACTCCACCATGACGCACCTGAAGCAGCCCATTCAGGGGACAGCTCCCACCCAGGGAACGGCTCCACAGGAAAAACCATCAGGCTGGGAGCAGTAGAGACCCCCGACAAAGGGCAGACCTAGGGCCGGTGGTGGGGGTGCAGGCAGCCCTGAAGCAGCCGTACGGCTGCCCAAGACTAGACCCAGGGCCTTTCTTGGTCCACCTGCAGCTCTGTTCCATCCTGTGCCATAGGAACAGAGGGTCCTGGAGAGCACCTCCCCGGGCTCCCTCAGTGCCTGGGAGTCCAGCTCCCCACTGAGCACCCCTGGTACTCACCTGGCTTCTCAACAGAGACGCTGGGCCAGGCCCCTCCCAGCTCCAGCCAGGTGCCCTTGCACACATGGCTGTGTGCTCTGTGGCAGGTTTAAAGAGGTGGCATGGCTGGCCCCTGTCTAGTGACCCATGAGGTTCCAGCCCCTCCATTAAGTCAGGAAAGCACAGTCCATCCCCCACAGAAAATTAACTAAGGAACAAGTGGCTCTGAGGGCCACACACTCTAGAACAGAAGAGTCACAAATAGGTAATTTCCTTTAGAAATATTCTACACTAAGGGTGGGAGTGGAGAAACTCCTTTGTCTGTCTCCAGTTCTATTTGTAAAACTTAAATTGAGCTTTCGGGCACCCATGTGACTTCAGGCTGTCCACACCTTGCTACCCTGAAGTCCTGGAACCTGGGTGGAGGCAGGTAGGGGGCCATGGCCCGCTGTGTTCTGGCAGCACACCAGGCACCTGGCTCAGCCTCTGGTTCCAGCCTCCTTCCAGATCCCTCCTCTAACCAAGGCCCTTCCTGCGAGGGAGGCAAACCCCTGGGTTCCCCCGTGGCCTGCGAACCCGCTTGGCCCCCGCTCGGCCCAGAACCCAGGACTCACAGGACGCCCCACTTGAGTGAGAGTTGGCCGCCAACACCAGGCACATCCCAACCCACACAGGGCAAGGTCAGGGCATTTCAGGGGTGTGAGGAAGGTCCCCACCCCAGTCAGTGGACTCAAGTTAACTTGGGGGGGCCCCAATGGCTTTCACTGAGAGAAGAGGTCAGAGAGAGAAATCAGAGACGCCCCTGCCCACACTGCCCGGAGGAAGCCTGCGGCCATGCTGGGAGGGGCGCGTTGCCCGGCAACAGGCAGACTCTAAAAGCTGAGCCCTTCCATTCTAAATGAAAGTTTTGCTGGATAGAGCAATCTTGGATGAAGGTCTTTGGATTTCATGACTTGGAATACTTCTTTCCAGCCCCTTCTTGCCTGTAGGGTCTCTTTTGAGAAATCCACTGACAGTCTGATGGGAACTCCTTTGTAGGTGACTGTCCCCTTAGCTCTTGCTGCTTCTAGAATTCTCTCCTTCATTTTAATTTTGGCTAATGTAATTATGATGTGCCTTGGTGTGTTCCTTCTTGGGTCCAACTTCTTTGGTACTCTCAAAGTGCTTCTCAGATAAGATCAAATTCAAGGAGTTCATCATCACCAAGCCCTTATTATATGAAATGTTAAAGGGACTTATATAAGAAAAAGAAGTTAAAGAAACATGAACAGTGAAAGGACAGCAAACTCACAGTTATTAACAACCACACCTAAAACAAAAGCAAACTAAAAGGACAGCTAGATCAGGAGTGGAAACATAGAAATGAAGATCTCAAGGAGGGTTAGCAACAGGGGAGTGGGAGAAGGAGAAGGGGGGAGAAGGTACAGAAAATAAGTAGCATAGACAGTAGATAGAAAATAGATGGGGGTCAAGAATAGCATGGGAAATATAGAATCTAAAGAACTTGAGACACATGGACATAAACTAAAGGGGGGTAATAGTGGGGACGGGAGGGTAGGGTGGAGGGGAATAAAAGGGGGGAATAGAACAACTGTAACAGCATAATCAATAAAAAAATTTTTAAATAAATAAATAAAAGCTGAGCCCTGCCTACACTGGTGAGGCACTGGGAGGCCTTGGGAGAACACTGTGCCCTCACTCCTTTGGGACTACACCCTGTGAACAGTGTTGCCAGGCCCTGGTGAAGCAATGATTGGCACACAGGGGGCCACTGGGAGGAGAGCCACACATGCTGACGTAGCACTGGTCTGATCAGTCCATTCACAGTGTGCACATGCCCCCAAGCCCTGGCGCACAGAGTGGGGAGGGAGGTCTGTCCCCACCCCAGCCACACCCCCGATCCTGCTGAATGGGGCCCCCCTCCCCTGAACCTGCAGGCCCATTTGCACACGGCCCAGTGTGGTTCTGAGGCAGACGCACACAGCCTCACCGGGGCTCCCAGTACCCTGCACACCGTTGTGAAACACCCGAGACTGCCATCCTATCCTGGCGCTGTGAGGAGAGTGCAGTGCCAGTCCTGCTGAGCCCAGGCCTGCCTGGCTGTGCGCAAGGAGCCCCCCAACAGGCTCGATGTTAGGTGATGGCCCCAGGCTGCCAGCTCCAGCCGAGGCAGGCTGTGCATAGGGTGTGCCCCGCCTGTCAGGTCCCCCCCACTTAGCCTTTGGTAAGTGTCTCACCCAGACAGAGCAGGCGGGTCTGTGATAATGGCCCCCAGAAAGAGAGCCAGTTCACCCTGCAGGCCCTGGAGGACGGCCTCAGGCTGCCTGGCCCTACCCTTTGGTTCCTGTTAGCAACCACCAGGCCCTGACCCCATGCTGGGCAGGCCTGCTGCCCAGAGCTCTTGGATGGCTCTCTTCTGAGCCCTGAAGGCTTCTGCCCCTCCCCGCATACAGCACTCGCTCAGCTTACAGAAAGCACAGACACGCTGCAATTGTCCAGAACAGGCAAACCCACAGGGATTGAAAGCAGATTAGTATTTTCCAAGGGCTAGGGGAGGGGGCAGAGCAGGTACAGGTGACTCCTTTATGGGTTAGGAGTTTCTATTTGAGGCAAAAAGTTCTGGAACTAGACAAAAGTGGCTGCACAACATTGTGAGTGTATTGAACGCCACTGAACTATGTAGTTTAAAATAGTAGTTCTGTTATGTGTCTTTTCCTGCAAAATAACAAAACATACATTTAGGAATCAAATGAAGTGATGTGTGTGAAAGCACACTGAGAAAATGGTGGGGGAGGGATTACAGGCAGGAGCTAGTGTTGGCAGGGCTCTCGGGAGCCTGTCCCCGAAGCCCCGCCCACCTGTCCAACACCCCTGGTGAGGAGAGAGAAGAAACCACTGCCACCAGTGAGTGCAGCCCAGCCGGGGAGCAGGCCTGGGGCTCCTGCTCCTGGCCACAGACGGGAGGCCAGGGCTCAGAAGGGCTGCTCAGTAGCATGCTCAAGGTCAAGCCCTTTCAGGAGCAGAGCTGAGACTGACCCAGGGCATCTGCCCCTTCCTCAGGCTGCTCTGACACACATTCCAGATACTGGCTACCAGATGTACCTGGATGCCCGATGGCAGCAACAGAACCTTCCTTTCCTGGAGAGCTCGGGCTGGCAACCCACAGCCCGTGGCCCACTATACTCACTTCTGTGCCGTCACCAGCATAGTGAAGGCCGTGTGGCCCCACGGCGCCCAAAAGACTTACTAGTAGAAGATTTTCCAGAAAAAGTTTGCTGATAGCTGGTGGACATAACCCAAATTATGGGTTTGATTGAGTTAGTTGAGGGTTCACAAACTTTTTCAGGCATGTAGTAAACATTTTAGGCTCTACAGGTAAAGGATATCATACTTATATAACTATCTCAAATGTAGCCAAGCATGAGACAACCTGATTAAAAAGCAGACAAAGGACTTGAACAGAACAACAAGCACATGAAAAGATGCTCAACAGCACTGATTAGGGAAATGCAAATCAAAGCCACAGTGTGATACCCACCCTCTCGACTCTTTGGGATGGCTATGTTTAAAAAGAACACTAATAATGAAAACTGTTCAGGATACAGAGACATTAGATCCCTTGGGCACTATGGGTAGGAATGTAAAAGGGTGCAGCTGCTGTGGAGAATGTTATGGAAGACCCTCAAAGAATTAAGCAGAGAACCACCAAGTGGCCCAGGAATCCCATTTCTGGGTGTACACCCCCAAGAACCAAAAGCAGGGAGGCGCACAGATCCTCACACACTACTCGCATCAGCCGAAAGTTGGAAACAGTCCGTGTCTGGGCGGGTACATGGGTGAGCACAGTGTGGCTCCACACATACAGGGGAAATTATTCAGCCTTGAAAAGGAGGTGAAATCTATTCTAATAATTTTTTCAAAGTGCTTTTATTTTATTTGAGCAGTTGTACTGTAACATAACTGGCACGGAGTGGTGGGTGAGTGCAGGCACACAGTGACGATCGATGCACGTGTGAGCTGTGACACAGTCACTCAGCACAGTCATGTCACAGCCACCCTCAAGTTCACAAGGCAGCATTGTTACCTACGGTCACCAGGCTGCGCATGAGATCGCTGAATTTACTCCTCTTGTACCTGGGAGTTTGTGCCCCTGCCCCCACCCTGGTGATCACCACTCGACGGTTTCTATGGCTGTGGTTTTTTAGATCCCATGTGGAAGTGGAAGCACATGATATTTGTCCTCCTGTGACTGGCTTATTTCATTGAGCATGAGGTCCTTAAGGTTCATCCACGTCGCCAGTGAAGGAAGGATCATGAAGGAAAGAAACTCTGACATGTGCTAGCACACGATGGACCGTGAGGATGCTGTGCTGAGTAAGACAGGCCAGGCACAAAAAGGCAAATACTGAGTGGTTCCACTTACGGGTCTCAAAAAGTCACACTCACAGAAACGAAGGGCAGAGTGACGGTTGCCAGGGCTACAGGGAGCAAACACGGAGCTAGTGTTTAATGGGGACCGAGCCTCATTTTGGGAAGGTGAAAAGGTTCTGGAGATGGGTGGTGGTGATGTCTGCAAACAGTGTGAACGTGCTCAATGCCACTGGATTATACACATGCAGATGGTTAGTTAACGCAGTAATGTCTTACCTTATGTATATCCCACCACAATACAAAATGTAAGATAACAAAGGGAAATGTGTGGTCCAGGCAGAGGGATGGAGAGTGGGAGCATCCTCTAGCACCAATCCTATTAAGTGGACCATATTTAACATGAAAGCTGGTACCAGTAAGGACAGGAGGACACCTGCAGCAGAAAGAGTGCCCACCACACATCCCTGCCCACTTCACCCAAAGCCTGAAGGTCCTCAGCACCTTGAAGCTGAGCACCTGCCACCAGAAGACCAAGTAAGGGCCGGGCCTAGAGCCCCCTGCTTCTCCTGCCAGTCAGCTGGGGAATTCAGAGCTGGGAGGCTGTAGCAGGCAGGAGAGAAGCAGGCCTATCTGGGCCAGGGACCCCTCCCCAGAACCCCAGACAGCCATTTCCTCAGGGAGAGCAAGATGGGAGGGAGAGGTAGACACTTTTGTCAGCTGGCACTGAAGTCACAGCTGGGGCAAGGTCTGGGGAAAGAAGGGCAGGGCAAGGAGTGAACCTTCTGTTCATATGTCCTGAGCATGTGCCAGTTTTTTTTAACTTTTATTTTTTAAATAATTTTTCAATTAGTTAACATACATTATTATATGAGTTTCAGGTGTATACCCCAGTGATTAGGCATGATATAACTAAGTAATCATCCTGATAAATCTCATACCCACCTGACACCATGCAGTTATTGCACTGTTACTGACTGGATTCCCTGTGCTGTAACTTACATCCCTGTGACTGTTCTGTAACCACCAATCTGCGCTTCTCGATCCCTTCACCTTTGTCACCCAGTGCCCCACCCCCACTCCTGCCATCTGGCAACCTTCAGAACGTTCTCTGTATCCGTGAGTCTGTTTCTGTTCTGCTTGATCATTTATTTTTGGGGGATTTTTAGATTCCATTGTTGTTAGATATGTATTTTTGCCATTTTATTGTTCATATTTTTGATATATCTATTTTTCTTCTTCTTAAAGAAGACCCTTTAATATTTCATATAATACTGGTTTGGTGGTGATGAACTCTAGTTTTTGCTTGTCTGGGAAGCACTTTATCTGCCCTTCGATCCTGAATGATAGTGTGGCTTGGTAGAGTAATCTTGGTTGTATGTCCTTGATTTTCATCACTTTGAATATTTCTTACAAGTATCTTCTGGTCCGAAATGTTCCTGTTGAGAAACCAACTGACAGTCTTATGGGAGCTCCCTTATAGGTAACTAACTGTTTTGTCTTGTTGCTTTTAAGAATCCCTCTCTGTCTCTAACCTTTTGCATTTTAATTATGCTGTGTCTTGGAGTGGGCCTCTTTGGGTTCATCTTGCTGGGACTCTCTGTGCTTCCTGGACTTGTGTGTCTATTTCCTTCACCAAGTTGGGAAAGCTTTCTGTCATTATTTTTTCAAATGCTTTTAATCTCTTGTTCTCTCTTCTCCTTCTGGCATCCCCATGATGTGAGTGTTGGTACACCTGAAGTTGTCTCAGAGACTCCTTATACTATCCCCATTTGGGGGGGTTCTTTTTTTTTTTCTCCTCTGAATGGTGTTCCTTATATTAAAAAATTGCTGATTTGATTCTAGGCTTCATCCACCCTACTGTTGATACCCTGTAAATATTCTTCATTTCATTTCAGTTAGTGTATCCTTCATTTCTGACTGGTCCTTTTTTTATGCTGTTGATGTTCTATGTTCACTGAGCATCCTTATAACCAGTGTTTTGAATTCTGCATCTAGTAGATTGCTTTTGTTTCTATTTTGTTTAATTCTTTTTCTGGAGTTTTGTTCAGTCCTTTAACATGTTTCTTTGTCTCATTTTGGCTGCCCACTGGGTATGTTTTTATGTATTAGTAGATCTGCTACATCTCCCAGGCTTGGTAGTGTGGCCTAATGTACTAGGTGTCCAGGAGGGTCCAGTGGCACAGCCTCCTGATCACCCAGGCTGGGCACTTAAGGTATGCATCACCCCCGCCCCCTGTATGGGGTGTGTACATCCTCCTGTTGTAGTAGAGCTTTGATTGCTGTTGGCAGGTAAATGGGGGAAATTTACCCCTAGGCTAAACGGCTGCAAGGACTGGCTGTAACCACTGTGGAAGATCAGCTCAGCAGGGGCTCATGCTACAGAATAGGAATTACTTCAGCAGCACTCTGGTGCCTGCTGTGTTTGCCCCTTGATTGTGTCACTTGTGGGGGTAGCTGGGCAGTGCTTCGATATGGTCAGAGGCTTTCTACTGGTTGTGCTAACACTGGGTCCTCTTGGGAGGTGCAGGCCAAGGTTGGCCCTGTGTTCTGCCTGGTGCCATCCAGCATGAGCTATAAAGTGATCTGAAGATGACTACCACCTGTGTGGGCTTGGAGCTGCTCAGGTAAAACCAAGCTGTGAGCCAAGGCTGGCTACTGCTAGTGCCAGGCCTGGGGCCACTTGGTGAGAGGTATGGGGCTCACTGAGGCCAGATGCTTCTTGTTTGAGACATTTTAGGAAAATCAGGAATATGAGCCACGACAGGCCTTTCATGTGGAAAAGCCACTGGAAACAGCTTGAGTGGGTCCATAAGCCAGGTGGGGCTGGGTCTCAGGATCACCAGAGTGGGGCAAACAGTGCGAGCCAGGTTGATGGAGTCTCTGATATGGTGCCTGCCTGCTGGCTCTGTGTGGGAGGGCTCATCAGAGAAGCAGTGGCCCCTGTCAGGAATTCTGTCTGGGAGAAAGTTGTTCCCCCAGCTCTCGCCCTGATGCCAGACAGTCCAGATCCTTCCCACATGTCTTTGGTGCCTTCTGAGCTGCTGCCCCGTGTTAGAACCCAGAGGGAGTGAATCTGAGTAAGTTCATGTGCAGGCCCTTTTAAGAGGAACTGCCTGGAACTCCAGAAGCCCTCCACCTCAGCCTCAACTATTGGTTTTTACAGCCAGAAAAGTTAGGGCAACTTCTCTTCTTAGCATTGGAACCCTGGGCTGGGGGGCCTATTGTATGGCTGGGACCCCTTGCTCCTCAGGGGGGACACGTGCCGCTGAGCTCTCTCCCGATTTTTGTCTGCCACACTTGGGTGTGGGACCAGCCCTTTCCACCCCTTCTATCAGTCTTGATGTGACTGCTTCTTCAATTCCCTAGTTGTAGGGCTTCCATTTGGCTTGATTTCCGACAGTTCTGAATGATGGTTGTTCTGTAGTTTAGTTGTAATTTTGATGTGGGTGAGGAGGTGAGTACCAGATTTACCTACACCATCATCTTGACTGGAAGCCTCGCCAGTTTTTAGAGATCACGTTGAAGTCTTCCAGCCACGTCATGACCTCTCTCCACGGTCATGGGTCAGCTGGGCTCCCAGTGCAGGCCCAGTCCACTCTGAACTTATCCTGAGTACTCACTGATCACTGCTGAGGCAGGGTCAGTGTTCCACTCTGAGGATAATGTGGCTCACGAGACACATGCAGTCGTGACCCTCCTCGAGCTTACTGTCCACTGAAACAGACAAAGGCCTGGGCAAGGGAACTGTGGGCTTCTTCCACACAGGAGATAGTCAGTGGGACTCCCTGGGGGGGGGGGGCGCCATGGATGCTGAGAGTAAATGCAGCAGGGCAAGCCAGATCCAAGAGCTGTGGGAGGGAGGGCTGGGGCCGAGGCCCTGCTGTGGGAATGCAGGGAGATGACCAGAGCTGAATTAGCTAGGCCATGGATGATCTGCATGTTATTTTTACTGCAGCAGGAAGCCAGGAGCCAGGGGTCAGGCAGAGATGACTCAGTTTGATTCTCACTCTGACAAGATTTCCACCAGGCTGTGCAGAGGAAGGCCACTGCTCACAGTCTAGAGACGAGAGGGCAAAGGGGGCTGACCCCAGGCTGTGCTGCTGGACTGCACAGGGAGACAGCAGTGCTAGGGAGGACAGGTAGTAAACTAAGGCAGGGAAGAGGGGCAGATGCGTCTCACCCACTGACTCAGCGGTCCTGAGCCAGGTCCAATAAGATTGCCGGGCGTTCTGAACAACACAAGCAGGGACAGTGCAGGAGGCAGGGGAGTTGAGACTCTGTGCTGGGAAAGGGAGCCTCTGGAGAAGTTTCACCGAGACAAAGGGCCTTTACTAACCGAGAAGGAAACTCTTTATGGCTGTACATTATTCCCAAGGTTTAGAAGGGGAAGAAGGAGGGGGAACCTAGAAGCTGTCTAAGGTATATAACCCCTCAACCTCAATAGTTGGCACACTCAATTAGCTGAGTGCCCACTTGTAGCCTCAACTCAAGCGTACAGAACAAACTTACTAACAACTTTATTTCCTCTATGCATGGGGCATTCAGACTAGCCAAAGCCTGCTTGTAGTTTTGCACCTGTGTGTTTCATAAATAAACTAGCTACCTCATTTGCACTATATGTGTTTGTCTCTTGCTTGAATCCATTTCTTGCAGGCAAGGCAGAACCAAGGAACAAGCTCGGGGCAGGAAGCAGGGGGAAACTTGGGTCTCTCCCTGGTAACATCAGGATACAATAAAAAATGCCTCCTAGGTTTTTGGCTTGTCCAAGTGGGAAGAGGGAGACTGCATTACTGAGCTAGGGAGAGGCAGGGAAACCAGAACTCAGCACCAAGACAGAGAGAAGCTTCCTGGGAAGGGCCAGGATGGTTGGTCAGGACAGCTGGGTTAGTTTCTTGGCTCAGCCACTAACCAGCCTTGGCACCCCCGTGATACATGGGCTCAAACACCCAACCCTGGACAGCTGTGGTGACTACAGGGTGCCAAAGGTAGGAGGTGGCACAGCTGTCCATGCCCGTACTCTGTGCCTCAGGACACAGACCAGCACCTCTGGACAGTCACCTGGCCCCGACTGTTAGCTCAGGCTGAGAGCTGTGGGATGCAAGTGCTGTCCTGGCTGTGCACAGGCCCTCAGGGCGCCAGGTACCCCCAGAGACAGGGCTCTCTCCAGCCTTCTACCCTCCCTGAGCCTTGCCACTCCCGTGTGCTAACCCCCATGCACCAGTGCTCTTTTTTCAAAGCACCACCCAGACAGACCGTGTTCACTCCATGAGCTAGTATACCATTGCTGTGGGTCTCACAGAACTCCAGGAGGTGCGAACTTGGCTCAGGGACAGGCCACACTGGACGTGGCCACATCTGACCACTGCTACCACTCCGCCTCTCCACAGCCTCATCCCACCCCAGAGAATCCTGTCTTACATCTGGGTGGCAGCATTTGCTCTCATGTCCCACACAGGTTATGCTTCATCATCTGGAACAAGCTTGCCTATCCTGGCCTCTGTCTTTGAAGGCAGGAAAATAACACATCCCAGGTCCTCAGGGGGACTCATTGATACCAGCCCAGGTCTGGGTGAGGCCCGCCTCTTCAGGGACACTGGCCTGCCTCCTGTCTGGAACTTACCAGAAGGCACTCCAATAGTGGCTTTGTCTACAACCTGGAAGCCAGGGATGCAAGCTTGGGGGCCATACAGGCCTCATCCTCAAT
This sequence comes from Artibeus jamaicensis, assembly GCF_021234435.1. Classification (NCBI taxonomy): domain Eukaryota; kingdom Metazoa; phylum Chordata; class Mammalia; order Chiroptera; family Phyllostomidae; genus Artibeus; species Artibeus jamaicensis. Next base: position 1,331,702 of record NW_026521824.1, read on the forward strand.
GCCAGAATCCCAGGGAGGTGGTGCCATCTTTTTCTGAGGTCACAAGGACTCCTCTGCTGATAGGAGTTTGATGGCCCAGACAGGGGAAGGGATGGCAGGCTGCGGCATGGGGCCTTAGAGAGCAGAATTCCCTGTGCATTCAGACACAAGTCTCCAGAGTCTTAATGGACCCCAGCAAGCCCTGCACTGGCCACCCCTGCACCACAGTAGCCCTGGGCTCCTTCAGTGAGCTGACTGGTAGGCAGCACAGCCTGGGCAGGCTTACCAGTGTGAGCGCAGGACATTTAGGAGCAAGATGACCCCGCCCAGCATGTAGCAGGCCAGGTAGGGGGAGCCCATGGCTTGGCTCAGCTTTCGGGTTCTCTGTTCCCATCTTGCAACCTGAATGAGAAAGAGAAGAAGGCATGTGAGGTGTGCATTGAGAGAAACCTGAAGTGAGCGGGGCAGTGCTTCCAGGCCCTGAGGCTCTGAAGCTGAGGAGGGAACGGGACAGGAGGCACCTGCCCTGCGAACCCGTCGTTCGGCTCTGCAGGGATTCCCATACATCCTCAGTCCTGTCTGGGTGGACCACACTGCACCCTCTTCCAGCAGACACATCCCATGCATGTCACAGAGCAGAAAGAGACCTATCAGCGTAGGAGGTGCCCTCAGCCAGCAGAGGCACCCCTCTGAGCGAGGGCCACAGCATATAGCCCCAAAGCCTGCAGCGGACTTAGGGGCGGAGTAGGAGTGCAGGGGGGTAGAGGCTGCTGAGAAGAGATGGAAGGCTCTGCCGAAGGAGCCTGAGGACTGCCTAGCCCGGAGCCCAGGCCCAGCCCCGAGCCCTGAGCCCAGCCCGAGGGCTGCTCTTGCACACCATCCCCCTACCAGGGCAGGGCAGAGAAGGGGTGGCCCACATCCTCATGCCTGCTTCCCCAGTGCCTCCAAAGGCATAGACTTTCAAGCTTTCAATTTTTAGTTTATTTTTTATTCTTAGTTTTTAATTTCATAATCATAAACTCTGCAAAACAGCTAGACTTGGAAGGGATAAGGAAAATATGGAACCCAATGAATTACATCAAGAGCACGAAGATTATAGAACATTCTAAGTAGATGGGGGTGAAGGGCTGCTCTCCTGAGCTACAGAAGGAATGGTCTGGTAGTTAAGATAAAACACGAGTCAAAGTTAGTAGAGTTGTCCACAGTCAGTAATGGTGATCTTCTTGCTTGTCCTGCCGTTCCTGGACCCCCCGCGCTCCATGGCTGTCACAACATCGGTGCACGTTTCACGGGGCAGAAGACCACATACTTGCCAGCCGGCCACTCGGTCTTGGCAGTGCAGATGAAACACTGGGAACTGTTGGTGCTGGGTCCAGCATTTGCCATGGACAAGACGCCAGGACCTGTGTGCTTCAGGACGAAATTCTCTTCATCACACTTCTCCCCGTAGATGGACTTGTTGCCTGTGCCACTGTGGCCTGTGAAGTTACCACCCTGGCACATAAATCCCGGAAATATTCTATGAAAGCAGGAGCCTTTATAACCACATCCTTTCTCCCCATTGCTCAGAGCATGAAAGTTTTCTGCTGTCTCTGGAATTCTGTCTGTAAACAGCTTGAAGGAAACACGGCCCAAGGGCTCACCATCAGCAGCAATGTCGAAGAACACAACGGGGTCGGCCACGGCTGGGCGCGGGGAGGTCCGAGGCAGGGCAGCGGCAGTGGCGCAGGCATCTGCAAGGTGGGTCATTTTTAGTTTACTTTTTAAACTAATCACACCTAAAGCAAACCTTCAACAGCTAACAGTGAAGTGAAGTAAACAGACAGCTTTAACGAAGGCCCCTCCTGCCTTTGCTCATCTCAAACACCCCTGCTGCCAGGCACCCAGGTCACTGCACACGGGCGAATGACCAGGGAGAGACCGAGTGGATGCTAACAGGTACGTGCATGAGGACCTGGAGAGAAGACAGCTGGGAGACAAGGTAGCTGTGCTCTGTCCAGTACCCTTTTTTCTGGGTTGCCACAGGAGGCCTGGATGTGCCTCCATCATGGCTTCAGCACTGATTCTGCCAGCTGCCCGCCTGGCTTCCCCAATGCACCTCCCTTGCTCATTCAATGAGCGAGAGAGTGATTAGCACCTCCAGGTCAGCCCATAATTTGGCCCCAGAGGCAGTTCTGGTGCCTGTCCTCAGATTTCCCGGTGTGTGACGGGGGCGAGGGGGGTTCCAGGCTGAAGGTGTCCAGAAGGAGGAGTGAGGAGTGTTGGCCCTGCTGCCAAGTTCCCCAGAAGGTAAGAAAATGCTTGGTTTGTGGGCTGCCAGCAGTGGCCTCTGCTCACCCTGTGGGCAGCTCAGGATTCACTCTGAGAGGGCAGGCTAAGGGCTCCGGGGGGCACTGCAGGGCCCACAGTCGCAGACTTCATACCCTGGCCACCATGTTTTGTTTTGTTTTTTAATTTTGAAATAAAATTTCAAAGTGGTGTTTAGCTGTACAACCATTACTATGGTCTAATCCAGAACATTTCCATCACCCCACACGGAAACCCCAGGCCTGTCAGCTTTCACTCTCCAGCCCCTAATCTACTTTCTGTCTCCATGAATTAGCCTGTGCTGGAGGTTTCATATAAACAGAAGCACACAATATGTGACTTTTGACTTTGGTTTCTTTTACTTAACAGAATCTTTTTGAAGTTCATTCATGTTATAGCATGTGTCAGCACTTCATCCTTTTTTATGACTGAGTAACAGTCCATTGCATTAAAATACAAAATTTTGTTTATCCATCCAGCAGTTGACAGACACTGGGGACGTTTCCCCCTCTGAGCCATCAGAAACAGTGCTGCTGTGCCCGTGCATGTGCAGGTGCTTGCGTGGGCCTTGTTCCATTTCTCTGGGGAACGTGTCTAGGAGTGGGACTGCTGGTCACGTGGTAAGTCTATCTCTCACCTACCACAGAAATGTCAGACTATTTCCCGTTGCAGCTGCACCGTTTTATGCTCCCATCGGCAGTGTGTGTAGGCATTGAGATCTCTCCTTACCCCTGCCAACACTTGTTATTTTTCCGTTTTCAAAAAGCGCAGTTATTCTAGTGCATGTAAAGTGTCGAGTCATGGCTTGGCTTCACATTTCCCTCCTGACTAATGATGACATTGAACATCTTTTCATATACCTATTGGCTATTTGTATATCTTCTTTAAAGAAAAATCTATTTAAGTCTTTTGCCCATTTTTGAAATTTGGGCAAATTGATTATCTTTTTGTTCTTTATATATTCTGTAGGTATTTGTCAGATTTATGATTTACAATTTTTTTCTCTTATTCTGTGAGTAGTCTTTTTCGGTTCTTTTTATTGTCCTTTGATGAACAAAAATTTTTTATTTTGGTGGGCCACATTGTTTCAACCCAACTCAGCCAATCTTCCTCCAGGGCCTGCTGGTATGGGCTTGGCACCGCGGGTGAGTGTCCAGAGATGGGGAAACAGCTAGGTCTGCCTTCGGGGAGCCCGGAGTCTACCAGAACAACACATGGATCTGCATTCCCATCTGTGTCCCTATGGCACACAAACTGGCTGAACTGATCTGCATTAAATCAGGAGGGTAACTGGGTGGTGACACTGCAGGAGGGGCGGTATGGCCTGTGCAGGAGTCTCCCTGAAGGTCCCCTGAAAGATGCAGCCACCCTCCAAAAAAGCTGGGCAGAGGCATGAAGAGAGGCCCTTTCAGAGCAATCAGTGGGTTGCAGAAGAAGTCCAAAGAGAAATCAAAAGATCCCTCAAGACAAAGGAAAATGGAAATACAGCCATCAAAATGTATGGAATGCGGCAAAAACAGTTCTGAGAGGGAAGTTCATAGCAATACAGGCCTACCTCAATCGACAAGAAAAACCTCAAATAAACAATCTAACTTTATACCTCAAGGAACTATTAAAAGAAGAACATATAAAGTCTCAAGTTAGTAGAAGGAAGAAAATAAAAAAGGTCAGAGCAAAATAAATGAAATAGAGATTAAAAAGACAATATAACAGTACTGGGGAAGGAGTGGGTGGAGGTGGAAGAGGGAATAAGGGGAGTAAATGGAAATGGAAAAAATACAATACAAAATAAATAAAAAAACATAAAAAAGATTAATGATGCTAAGAATTAGTTTTTGAAAAGGTAAACAAAATTGACAAACCTTTTGTTAGACTGATCAAGAAAAATAGAGAACTTAAATAAATAAAATCAGAAATAAAGGAAGAGATATTACAAATCATACCACAGAAATTCAAAGGATCATAAGGGACTACTATGAAATCTTATATGCCAACACTTTTATGACCTAAAAGAAATGGATAAATTCCAAGAAACATACTGCCTACCAACACTAAATTGTGAAGAAATAGAAAATCTGAGCACATTGATTACTCGTAAAGAGATCGAATCAGTAATAAAAAAAACATTCAATTAACAAAAGTCCAGGACTAGATGGCGTCATGGGTAAATTCTACCAGATATTTAAATAATTAACACCAATCCTTCTCAAACTCTTCCAAAAAGTAGAAGGGAAAGGAACCCTTCCACACTAGTATCACAAGGTCAACATATCAGCACCAGACAAGGAAACCACAAGAAAAGAAAATTTCAGGCCAATACCCCTGACAGCCCTGGATGAAAAAATCCTGAACAAAGCACTAGCAAACTGGGTTCAGCAATGTATCAACTAAAGAAATGGGGGTGGGGGGCAGTGTACATACATACAATATACACACATGTACAATGGAGTATTATTCGTCCATATAAAGATTGAATGCTGCCATTTGTAACAATGTGGATGAAACTTGAGGGCATGATGCTAAGTGAAATAATTTAGACAAAGACAAACACCTATGGCTTCACTTACATGTGGAATTGTAACAACATCAAAAAAAAATGTTCACAGACACAGAGAATAATAGGCTGGTGGTTCCCGGAGGCAGGGGGGAGTGGGAATGGGTGAAGGGGTCAGAAGGAACATACTTCCAGTCATAAAATACATAAGTCCGGGGGTGTAAAGTATAGCATGGTGACTAAAGTTAATAAGACTACTGCATATTTCAATGTTGCTAAAAGAATAAATATTAAATCTCGTCATCATAAGAAAAAAGTTTCTGTAACTATGTATGGTGATGAATGTTAACAAGATTTATTGTGGTGATCAATTCACAATATACACAAATATTGAATCATTATGTTGTATACCTGAAACTATAATGTTGTATGTCAATTATACCTCAGCCACAAATTAATTTTTAAAAACCCAATACGATATAAAGATCGTACACCATAACCAAGTGGTACTGCTCCCAGGGATGCAAGGGCGGTTCAACATCTGCAAATCAATCACTGTGCCACACCACACTGACAAAATAAGTGTGGTGTGGCCCCACTTATTATTATCCCCAAAATAAGGGATAAAAATCACTTAATCATCTCCATAGATACAGAAAAAGCACTTGACAAAATTCAGCATCACTTTGTGATAAAACCTCAACAAAGCGGGTATAGAAAAATGTACCTCAATGTAACAAAGGCCATGTATCACCATCTACAGCTCAGATCATACTCAGTGGTGAGAAGTGGAGAGCTTTTCCTCTAAGGCCAGAACAAGACAAAGGCACCCACTGTCTTCATTCTCATTCAATGTAATACTGGAAGCCCTAGCCAGAGCGGTCAGGCAGGGAAAAGGAATAGAAGGCATCCAAATCAGAAAGGAAGAAGCAAAACTCTCACTATTTGCAGATGACAAGATATTATATATAGAAAACCCTAAAGATGCCACACACACACACACAAACACACACAAACCAAAAACCAAACAAACAAAAAAAACCCTGTTAGAACTAGTAGTCAAATTCAGTAAACTTGCAGGGTACAGTATCAATAATACCAATATACAAAATCCGGTGCCTCCCTGTACACTGATAATGAACCATGAGAAAGAGAAGTGACAGAGGCATATTCGGAGCAATCTGACAATGACAGGTGCTGGGGCCTGGGCACAGGCCCCATGGGAAAGGAAACAGAAAAGTGTGTCCCGTGAATAACTGCTATTGTCAGAGGCACAAAGTTCATGGGCCAAACGGGCCGTCCTTCTGAAGCGTTGGGAGTGTGAACCCTACACCTGTGACACTCTGCCTTCCGGTGTGCCTGTGTGTCTGTGTGCGTCGAGCAGTGATTTCAAGGCAATCGGCCTGTGACCTCGCTGGATCCAAGGTGAATCTCCTTCTCTGCCCGGGGCTGCCTCCTCCTTCCCCAAGCACCCAGTTGTACACTTGACCCAGGCAGGGCCAGGTACAGGCTGAGGAGCACAGCCACAGGGGCTGGCTGCCAGGGGCCAGCTGTGGGATTATATACATCACTGTCCTACAGGCTGTGTGTGCATGTGGCAAGAGGCAGAATGGCACAATGCTCTGCTGTCACTGCTCCTGGCTTTGTGTATCTTCTAGATTTCCAGAATCCCCAAATGGAGATAAACTTGTCCCACCCTCCCCTATCCCATGCCCAGTTCCCTCTTGTTAGGGTGCCAGATAAATCAGTCCCCCAGGTAAATCTGAATTTCAGATTAACAACAAATAAAATTTTGATATAAGTTGTCCCAAATTTTGCATTTGTTGTTTGCCTGAGATCCAGATTGAACTGGGGCTTTGTGTTGTGTGCCACATTGCAACCCTGCCTCTTCCACACCCCTAACCAGGTTCACCCAGCTTGGCCCTGCAGCAGACAGTCCTCTTCTTCCGGAATGTTGATTCCTCTTTTTTTTTTTTTAAAGCAATTCTCTCCCCCAGGCTCTATGCTAGGGCAGAAGAGACAGGGCAGAGGGTGGTGGAGCAGGAGGGAACTGGAATGAGATGGAAATCCAGGGACCTCATTCCAGTCTTGAGGGCCCCCAACCAGCTCTGTGTCTGTAGGCAAACCACTTCATTCCATGTATGCTGCCTCATCGAGTACGCAGTGAAATATGAAAAATAGCCCTTACTCCCTTACCTTCCAGGCTGGCAGGAAGGCTGGCAACAGGTAGAAAGATGTCAGCACTCACACCTCACCAGGCCAGAGACCATCACCACCCTCAGGCTCTCGGCTCCCAGAGCCAGCACTGAGTTTTTTGACTTCTCAGACCCACACAACACTTGGGGAAGCCCTCTGGCCATCCTTTCAGGGCAGACCTCTGCTGGTGCTGGGTCTGCCCTTAAGGGAGGCAGCTCCACGGTCTGCCCCCAGAGGTGAGCAACTACAGCCCTTACCAGGGTCTTTCTCGCATTTTGCAGGGCTCTGTTCTTGGCACCCTTGGGACTGCATCCTTGGGTTCAGACAGATGACAACTGGTAGCCCAAGATGGGTGTTGGTCAAACTCATAGCACTTTACAAATATTTGATCTAATAATCCAAGATTCATAGTTTTTACATTAAAACCTAGGCATCCAGTTTGCAATGAAAAATCTGGACAATGAGACCACAGTAGGCCTGCCACCCTATATGGAGACTCTTGGCTACAGCAGTGAGTGCAGCCCACCCTCCCAGGGCGGACAGGAGCAGGTAGCCCTGATGCGGCAGGTGCGTGCACTTGCGCCAGCTGCGGCTCCTAGAGGCCTGTGTGCCCGTGGCTACTGTGGGAGGGGTCAGAGGCACCCTCCTGGGAGCTGTGCGCATGTTGCCCACATGCCAGGACTGTTCACTTAGCTTCAACAGGCACTGAATAAGGAATTCACACGTCAGGCCTCCAGTACCTCTCTGCTGCCTGCTACGTGCCCCCAAGATGGGCAGCCCCATTAGCCAGAAAAATAACGCTCCTCAGTGTCCCCAGGGAAACAGAAATCTGACTTTGTTAAGTCCCCGAGACAATGTGACATGTTGGAACCAGAAGCCATCAACATCACATGGTGATGTCCCTGCCACTGAGACCCGTAGCCAGTTGGCTGTGAGGTCCAGGGCCACGGGCATAAACTACAGTGTGTGACTGGTTACATTGGTGACTTCGTGACCTGAGACTTCTGCATGTAAACCAGTGCAGGACGAGGCCTGGGTTCTGGCCCGTCTTTATAGACTGTGTGCCTTGGCCCATCTCCTCCACTCCAAACAGCAACACCAGCCGGAGAGCTGCTGGTGGTGGTGCAGCGTCTGCATGGTGTGCTCAGCTCAGAACCAGGGAACGGTCAGTGTTGCCTGTGGGAAACTTCACTCAGGGATGCTGACAACCCAGGGCACTATTAGACCCAGGACCTTCCAAGCAGCTTTCAACTGTCTGAGCATCTCACTGGGGACATAGCAAGTGTGGGTGACAGCAACTGAGAGATTGGAGGCATATGGGTAAGCACCATTGAGGGGGAGATGGGGATCTGGGATGTCTTTTCAATGCCTACAGTTCAAAGACCAGAGAAAGTCTCCAGTTTTGGAAGACTAGGAGAACTACCTTTTTATTCAATCCATTAGCCCATCCACCCACCCAGCCCCCATCCCTTATCTATACACCTACCCATCCATCCATCCATTCATCTACCAATTCACCCAACATTTGTTGAGGGATCTACTGCAGGTCAGATATTGTGCTACACAGCAGAATGTTTTGAAAAGAGCGGGGGAACCATAGAATGTCATTCATAACAATGGTACTTGTTTTTATGGAATACATGCAATTTAATAATGGTAATTAAAGCCAAGGATGCCTCATGCCCTGACAACACCAGCACCAGCCGCTTCCCCTGTGCCCACAGGACAAAAGCCAGAGCCATCAGAATAGACCAGCGGAACCTATGCAGAGGCCTGGATAGCACCTCTCCAAAAAGTGAGGCCCCTTTCCAGAAATACCTTTCTTTTTGCAGTTCAAATTTCCAATATATCCTTGAAGTGAGGGCCAATGAAGGTGGATTTTTTTAATGCTGCATTTGAAGTGAGGCAGAGGCTCCTTCATTTCATGTTTATTAAATTACTAATTATTGAGCATCTACCCTGGCATCCAGCAGGACAGCTTGCTGGACAATAGTGTGAGGTTCTAGGTTCAAACACTAGCTCCTCTACTTACTAGCTCTGTGACCTTGAGTGGATTATTTCCTCTCTCTCTGCCTCAGTTTCCTGACCTGTAAAATGAAGCTAATAATACCCTACCTCACAGTGTTACTGTGAGGATAAGTTAATGCACACGAAACTCTCAGAGCACGTGTGAGAAATGCTAAGTGCATGCTTGAAGCACGGCACTTTGAGATGCTGAGGGTGTTGTTTATTTTCTTTCAGGTATAGACCAGTGGGTGGGAGTTGAGGCATAAAGAAGGCCTGACTGTTGGCCTGAGAGGCCACTGCAGTACGGATGAAGAAAGTCTGATGTGGACCAGCATCCCTGGGAAAGGACAGACATACCCTGGATCACAATGTGCACCAGGCCCGATCAGTTGTCATCTATCCCCACCCTGGCCAGCCCTCCTCTTGCCTCCATAGCTAAACCCACTCAAGCACAGCTACAGACACAGCATCTCCAAATTCATCAGCCAAGTCATCCCCTCCACTAGTCATGCCCCTAGTCTAAGAGCTCAGTGAGCACCTAAAACTGAAGCAAAGGGTAAAGGGCTTTTGTGTTGTAACTTTTTAAAAAAAGATTTTATTTATTTATCTGTAGAGGGGAAGGGAAGGAGAGAGGGAGAGAAATATCAATGTATGGTTGCCTTTCACGCATCCCCTGCTGGGAACTGGCCTACAACCCAGGCATGTGCCCTGACTGGGAATTGAACCTCGATCCTTTGCTTCACAGGCTCGTGTTCAATCCACTGAGCTACACCAGCCAGGGCTTGTGTTGTAACTTCTGCTAAAGAGGAGGCATAGTTTCCATGAGCTTTTCATTGGGGCCCATGGGCCCAAAGGTGAGAATTGCTGATGCAGCCCCCTTCTCTTCCTCCTGTTCAGACAACATGGTCCATGGCCCACCCAGACACATGCTGGCTCCCCTACTATCTTTCTGCCATCCTGCTGTGCCTCCAACTCCACCACCTGCAACAGGCCCCACCCCCCACAGGACTCTACCCACTTCCAACCTGAATAGCCCTAGAGCACCGGAGCCACACCCAGGACCTTCTTGCTTCTCTACTCCTGTCATATACTCACTTGAGGAATTCTTGACCTGGCTCACAGGTCAAATGACATTCCACCTATGTCTGCACTCAGTGTTGCATCTGGCACTGAGCTGCTCTGGAGGGAGGAGCCCAGGGCACACTCGCCTACATGAATGAGTGAACATGTGAACACGTGAATGCACAGCGGCTTGGGCGCTTCCCACCAAACATGCCTGGTGAGTCAATGCTCTGACCTCTCCTCTGTTTCCACCTACCTGCAGGTGGTTCAATTTAAAAGTGATCAAAGACTCAGAGAGGCTGGGAGAGGTAGGGAGCCACTGACCTGAAGCTCCTGGGAGCCAGGGAGCTCCAAGAAGAAGGGAGGGGTCCCAAGGCCTTGGGAAAAGAAAAGGTGTGAGTCAGAGCCAGGGCTGCTCACACCCAAGAAACCCTGGGCCAGAGAGTGAGAGAAGCTGCATGCCAACTCATACGTCCCCTTCCCTGCCACCCTGTTCCTCCAGATCCTTTGAGAGTGCTGTTGCGGACCTCAGAGCACTAAGCCTGCTCTGAATACCTGTCCAGGAACGTGGAACCAGCAGCACAGGGCAGTGTCCAGCAGCTGCCCACAGCTGCACTGCCCTTTCACTACTGTCTACAACTTCACTCAGTCAACACCTACTCACTTGACACCTTCTACCAGCTTGTCAAGTAAATACTCAGTTTTGAGGTGCACCCAAGACTTCCCCTTGCAGCGAATTCACTCCTGGACTTGACTGCCTGGGAGAGGGTCCCCAGACAGAGGTCAGGGCACAAAGCCTTTTGTAAACCTGGCAGCAGCTGCCCACATGACCTCACATCATACTTGAAGAAACTGAGTGAAAATGATAATACAACACACCAAAATTTACTAAAGCGGTACTTAGAGGAAATTTCTATCACTGAGCACATACCTATATTAGAAAATGAGGAAATGTCTCAAATCAATGGCTTGAGCATCCATCTTAAGACTAAAGAAGAAAAAATGAGGCACTTCTGGCCAAAATGGGGGCATAGGTAGACACATTGTGTCTACCTCCTTGCACAACCAAATGAAGGACACAACCAGAACTGACAGAAAATCAAACTATATGGAAGTCCAACAACCAAAGAGTTAAAGAAGAAACATTCATCCAGACCAGTAGGAGGGGCAGAGATGGGCAGCCAGGTGGAGAGGACTCGCAACAAGGCAGTGGCTGGTGGACCTGGCTAGGTGGGGGACTACAGACCGGGTGGGTCCCACATTCATGTGCAGATAAACAGGGAGGAATAACTGGGGAGTGAGACAGATCTCACAACCCAGGGTGTTAGCACGGGTAAATAAAGCCTCAAACCTCTGACTGAAAACACCTGTGGAGGTTGAGGCAGCAGGAGAAACTCCCAGCCTCACAAGAGAGTTCACTGGAGAGACCCGCAGGGTCCTAGAACATATATAAGCTCATCCTTTGGGTAATGTGCCAGAAGGGCCTAGTTTGCTTGTGGGTATCAGGGGGAGGTGACTGGGAACCAGCAGAGAGTGCCATTGTTCCCTCTCTGACCACTCCCCCACATACAGTGTCACAGCACAGCGATGTGGGGTACCCTGCCCTGGTGAACACCTAAGGCTCTGCCCCTTACTACATAGCAGGCATGTTGAGACAAAAAAAAAAAAAAAAACTGGCCCAAATGAAAGAACAGATCAAAGCTCCAGAAAAAATACAACTAAGCGGTGAAGAGATAGCCAACCTATCAGATGCACAGTTCAAAAACACTGGTAATCAAGATGCTCACAAAATTGGTTGAATATGGTTGCAAAATAGATGAAAAAAATGAAGGCTATGCTAAGTGAAATAAAGGAAAATATACAAGGAACCAACAGTGACAGGAAAGAAACTGGGACTCAAACCAATGGTGTGGACCAGAAGGAAGAAAGAAACATTCAACCAGAACAGAATGAAGAATTAAGAATTCAAAAAAATGAGGAGGGGCTTAGGAACCTCCAGGACATCTTTAAACACTCCAACATCCGAATTATAGGGGTGCCAGAAGGAGAAGAAGAAGAACAAGAAATGAAAAACTTATTTAAACAAATAATGAAGGAGAACTTCCCCAATCTGGCAAAGGAAATAGACTTCCAGGAAATCCAGGAAGCTCAGAGAGTCCCAAAGAAGTTGGACCCAAGGAGGAACACACCAAGCCATATCATCATTACATTAGCCAAGGTTAAAATGAAGGAGAGAATTCTGGAAGCAGCAAGAGATAAGGGGACAGTCACCTACAAAGGAGTTCCCATCAGACTGTCAGCTGATTTCTCAAAAGAGACCTTACAGGCAAGGCAAGAGGGGCTGGAAAGAAGTATTCCAAGTCATGAGAGGCAAGGACCTACATCCAAGATTGCTCTATCCAGCAAAGCTCTCATTTAGAATGGAAGGGCAGATAAGGTCAAGTTAAAGGAGTTCATCATCACCAAGCCCTTATTATATGAAATGTTAAAGAGACTTATCTAAGAAAAAGAAGATAATAAAATAAGAACAGTAAAATGACAACAAACTCACAGTTATTAACCACCGAACCTAAAACAAAAATAAAAACTAAGCAAACAACTAGAACAGGAACAGAATCACAGAAATGGAGATCACATGGAGGGTTATCAACAGGGGAGTGGGAGGAGGAGAGTGGGGGAAAGGTACAGAGAATAAGTAGCATAAATGGTAGATAGAAGATAGACGGGGGGCGGGAAGAATGGTATAGGAAATGGAGAAGCCAAAGAACTTATATGTATGACCCATGAACATGAACTAAAGGGAGGGAATGCAGGTAGGAGGGGGTATGCAGGGTGGAGGGAAATAAAAGGGGAGGGGGAATGGGACAACTGTAATAGCATAATCAATAAAGTATATTTTTAAAAAAGAAGAAAAATGAAACCCATGTAAGTACAAGAAAATTTGGAGTGGAATCAATGAAGTAGAAAATAGAAAAACAATAAGGCAAAATCGATAAAACCAAGAGCTAGTTCTCTAAGAAGAGATAGGGAAAATCTCTATCCATAGTCATCAAGAAAAAAGACACAAATTCTCAGTATTGAGAATGAAAGATGTCACTATAAAGTCTGTATAGACATTAAAAAGGAAATAGGGGAATATGTGAACTTTATACCAGTACATTGAGAGCTTAGTCCAGGTCCAGACAGTTTCACTGGTGAGTTCTATCTAGCACTTCAGGGAGAAACAATACCAATTATGTACAGATTCTTCCCCAAAATTGAAAAATTCAACTTACTCAATGCAGTCGGCATTAACTGATACTAAAGTCAAACACATTACAAGAAAACTAGAGACAAATAGCCCCTCTGAACACAGATGCCAAAATTCTAGGCAAAATGTTTGCTAATTAGCTAATGGAATCCAACAACATATTAAAAGAATAATACATCATGACCTTTCATTCCAGGAGTGAAAAGGTGGTTTAACATTTGAAAACCTATCAATGTGATTCACCTTATAAACAAACTACAGAAGGAAACCATTACCAACACCTTAATAGACACAAAAGAGCATTTGACAAAATCTAACATACTTTCCTGATACAAACTCAGCACACTAGGGACACAGAAAACTTCCTCACCTCAACGTAGAGCGTCTATGAAAACCTCCAGCTTGCACCACCCTGAGTGCTCCTAGGGACCACAAGCAGGCCTGCCTACCCCACCTGCTCACCATTGCAAAATGGCCAGGAGAGAAGGAAAATGTCTTTGATCACAGACACATGACCTCCTATGGAGAAAATCTGATGGAATCTACACATATATGCAAGAGTGCCACACTGAAAACTGCAGCATTGCTGAGAAAATTTCAGGAGACCTAAGTAAATGAGCAGATACTCAATGTCCCCCGGTCTGAAGACTCAGTACAGAGAGTCCCCAACTAACAATAGTTCAACTTAAGACTTTTTGACTTTACAATGGTTCAAAAGTGATATGCATTCAGTGGAAACTGTACTTAGAATTTTGAATTTTTATCTTTTCCTGGGCTAGCAATATGGCTGCCATGCAGCACTCTCACGACACTGCAAGCCACAGCTCCTGGCCGGAGGCTCAAGCAAGTGCTCGGCAGCACCGGTCAGGGTTCACTCTCAATTTACAGTGCTTTCAACTCAGGATGGGTTCATTGGGATACAACCCGATGTGATCATATGCCCAGGATAATCTGTACTATGAAGGTATCAACTCTCCTCTGACTGGTCTAGCAATTTAATACAATCCAAATTAAAATCCCAACAGGCTTTTTGTTGCAAATTGACAAACCGATTCTAATATTCATAGGGAAATGCAAAGAACTTAGAATAGTCAAAACAACTCTGAAAAAAGAACAAATTTAGGCCCATACAACCAGACGGCAAACTATATCATAACGCAACAGCAATCAAGGCGGTGTGGTGCTCATGTAATGACAGACAAACAGATCCTTGGAACAGAAAAGCAAGACCAGAAATAAATCCATAAACATAAGGTCAATTGATCTGCAATAAACTACAAAGGCAATTCAGTGGAGAAAAGATAGTTTTCCAACAAATAGCACTGGATGTCACATATAAAAAAAAGTTAACTTCAATCCATAACTCGGACCATATAAAAATGAACTTAAATGGATTATAAATTTAAATATAAAACCTAAAGCTATGCCCTGGCTGGTATGGCTCAGTGGACTGCGTGCCAGCCTGACGGGTTCAATCCTGGTCAGGTCACATGCCTGGGCTGCAGGCCAGGTCCCCAGTAGGGGGCTCACGAGAGGCAATGACATACTGATGTTTCTCTCCCTCTCTTTCTCCCTCCCTTCCCCTCTCTCTAAAAATAAATAAAATCTTTTTTTAAAAAAAACTAAATTTTATAGCTTTAAAACTTTTAGAGGGAAACATACTAGATAATCTTTATAACTTTGAATTATGCAAAGATTTCATAGATACAGCACACAAAGCATGATTCATAAGAGAAAAAAATTGATAACTTGAACCCTAAGAGAAGGGTTCCTCGTCTGAGCACCATGCCCTTCCCTCGGGTTCTGAGGGATCTTGGTACGATGTCTGGCTGAGTAACTGGAGTGGCTGTGGGTCCCGTAATTCTCTCTGCATGTGGCTGTGGCCACTAGGACACAATGTCCTCATCCAGAGTGGGGGTCTTGCAGGATAACAACCGCAGCTCTCTCAATGGCAATTCACACGTGCCCAGCACTCTGCCATACGCTCTGCCACTTGATCAGCACTACTCTACGAGGGGTGTGCAGTGGCCTGTTTCACAGGGTGACCTGCCACAGGCACACGGTGAGCAAAGGGATGCTCGCCCAGATGCAGAGGATCTGCCCCAACCCCTTCCCGCTACCCTGACCCGGGAGCGTGGGCGTCCCTTAGCACCTTCTTGACTTCTCCTTGCCTATGAAGACCCCTCCACGAGGGGCCTGGCAGTGGCCTGCCCTTGGTCAGCCACCTCATCAGCATCACGCCATTGCCCAGCTGGCCACGGTGTAGGGCCTTCTCAGAAGAAGTGAGGATGAGCGAGGATGACAAACCCAAGACTCACTTTCCCAACACCTGCTCTCCCCAACCCAGACCCTGAGCCTCTGTCCTTGGCTTCACCCAACTCCTAAAGCCAAGTCCAAAGGTCTCCTTTACCCACCTAGGACTGCCTGGAGAGGACCAGTGTCTCTGGTCCCCAAGTGCACCAGGCAGCTTCCAGACCTTTCCTCTGGGGGCAGGGGGCCTGGAGACGCCTGTCGCCCTCTGTCAAGAACTTGCACTCCATTGGCATGCCCTGCTCAATGCAGGCTGGGCATGGGAGGTATGCAAAGAACAGACTGGGAAGGGTACGTTTACCAAAATGTGGCTCCTGTTGGTTTAGGCAGAACCATAATTGCGTGGAACACTCTCTGCTCCCACATAAGGGGCGGTCACATGGCGCCTCTGGGTGAGGCTTATCAGCATGCCTGTACAGTGGCTGGGATGCGTGGGAGGCGGTCTGGGAGACTGGGGCTCACCAGGCAGGATCAATTCTCCTTCCAAGCTGCTCTCGTTCACAGTACCAATGGTCCATCTGAGCCCAAGTGGGAGGCATAAGGCCTACCCCCCAAACCTGTGGGAAATCTGCCTGTAGTGGGAACCAAAACCAGGCCCTTGCAGGGCAGGGAGCAGACCAGAGTGGCCTGGAAGAGATGCTGGCTGCACAACGACCATGTCTGGCTCCTTTTCCTGTGCCCATATGAGTTTCAAACCATGCTCTCTGAGCCCGTTAACAAACATGGCGTGTCTTGAGTGCTGGGTCAGTGCTGCCCTGGAAAGAAGGAGCAACAGTAAAAAAAAACTAACAACACAACTCAAAAATGGACAAAGGGCCTGAAGACATTTCCCCAAAGACAATATATGAATAGCCGACAAATACATGAAAAGGTGCTCAACACCACTAATCAAACAAGATCCCACTGCAACATCCATTAGGATAATTCTTATCAAAGAGCCAGGAAACAATGAGTGCTGGCAAGGATGTGCAGAAATGGGAACCCTGTGCATTGGGGTGGAATTGTAAATAGTGTAGCCACCATGGAAAACAGTACTGAAGTTTCACAAAAAGTTAAAAATATAACTACTATATGATCCAAAACTCCCACTGCTGGGTATATATCCAATAGAATTAAAAACATGGTCTTGAAAAAAAAAAAGAGACAACTGTAATGGCATAATCAATAAAATATATTTAAAAAATTTAAAAACATGCCCTCAAAGAGATATCTGTACACCCAATGCAGCATTATTAATAACAGCTAGGACATGGAAAGAATCCAAGTGTCCATCAATGATAAAGATGGACACGCAAGACATGATATGTACATACAACAGAATTATTATTCAGCCTTTAAAAAGAAGGCCTTGAAAGATGGACACATGGGAAGCAGCCCATGTGTCCATCACCTGGTCCAACCTTGAGGATATTATGCCAAGTGAAATCAGCCAGTCACAGCACAAATATTATGTGACCCCACTCATAGGAGGTACCTAGAATGACCAAACCCACAGAGACAGAAGGGAGAGAGGCACTCTCTGGGGATGGGGGACAGGATGGATAGAGTTTTAGTTTCACAAGGTGAAAAGAGTTCTAGAGAGGGTAGCACAACAAGGTGAGTGCACTTAACACCACTGAACTGTACGCTCAAAAGATATTTTAAAATTTTTTGAAGGAAGAGAAGGGGGTCACCTCTGAGCAGAGCCTCACAGCCACCTACCCAGCACCCACAAGGCCCCCAGCCCAATCTTGGCCTTTCCTCGGCCCTGCAGCCAGCACCAAAAGGGGAGAGCCCTTCCTGCAGGCCCCCAAGCCCTGCTCCCCACAGGGACACCAGGGCCAGAAGAAGCCATACCTACCCCCACCCCATGCAACCCCACATGGCAGCCATGAGCCTCACCCCACACTGGCCCCAAGCAGAACCGATGTATGGACAGTCCAGCTGTCAACGAACCATGCTGTCTCTTGGCCATCTCTCCATCCCTGGTATTTTCCTTTTGCAGGTAAGTAGGAAGAAAGTAGAAAGTAAGTAGGGCAGGAGGAGGCAAGGAAAGCCCTGACTGACTACTCCAGACTCAGGGCCCAGGGGCTCTGCCCACAGGGAGGCCCTGAGCCCCAGACCAGGCACAGCCTAGAGAGGAGACTGCCAGGTTCAAGTCCTCGCTTTGTAGGAAAGCCACAGATGAGGCACTCAGCCCCGTGAGTCTTCGGAGGGCACATGGGATGTGTGCAGGGTCCTCCCCGAGGGGATGCCTGGCCACACTGGTATGGTGTCCTGGCACCCAGCCTACTGCCTCAGGGGGACCCCGGCAGAAGCTAGGTGCTCTCAGCTCGCAGGTGCTCTCAGGGGACGCTTGGCTGGAAGGACCCAAATGGGACCTGCCCTGTGCGATGTGTTCTCCTTGTCCCAGCCCCAGGGGACCAGTGAGGGCCTGGGTCCCACGACAGTGCAGCAGGGATGCTAAAGGGATGCCACCACCAGCCCCCGCCTTAACGGGAAGCACAGAAGCCACCCAGTGTTCTCCTCGACATCCCCAGTGCCCGCTGGCACCACACCTACTTATTTCAGCGTCACTAACTGCATTCCCGATGGTGTACTGCACATCCCTACAACTGTCCTGCAATTAGCACTCTGTACTTAATCCCCACACTACGCTCACCCAGCCCCCAACCCCTCCCGTCTGGCACCCATCAGTCTGTTCTCTGTATCTGTGAGCCTGTTCCTGTTGTGTTTGTTTGTTCTTCAGATTCTACATGAGTGGAATCACAAGGTATGCGTCTTTCTGTAATTTATTTCACTTAGCAAATGGTTAAGGTTTCATTTTTTATGGTTGAGTAATATTCCATTATACATATGTACCACTTGGAGATGTGGAGAAAAGGGAACCCTCTACATGGTTGGTAAGACTGTAAATTGGTGCCTCCATTATTAAAAAACAGTATGGAAGTTCCTCAAAAAATTAAAAATAGAACAACCTTATGACCCAGCAATTCCACTTGTGGGTATTTACCTGAAGAAACCCAAAACACTAATTTGAAAAGATAAATGCATCCCTATGTTCACTGCAGGATTATTTACAATAGCCCAGCTGTGGAAGCAGCCCATGTGTCCATCAGTAGACAACTGGATAAAGAAGATGTGGCTTATCTCTTTTTAAGTTTTATTTAACACACTAAAGGGGATGAGAGAGGTTACTGCTTTATCAAAGGGTTTGCTCTGAGATTCATCTAGACACAGTCTGTGGGCTTTTCCTACTGCACCCACAATGCTTGATTCGCACGCAGCTTTTCAAGATCTTTTAATTTTTTTTTTAGATGAAACAATGCCCACTTGTACAAAGCCACTGGAAAAATAGACAAAGAGTAAGTGGCTCTTCAACTATTAACTAAACACAGTGCCCAACCTGGTCTGCCTTCTTTGGTCATTATGTACATGGACTTCAGCCAGCCGCAGAGACAAAGCGGGAGAGTGTGCGGCACTCAGCCTGAGGGGCTGTCTGGACACACAGGGTCTCGATGAGCAACAGGCCAGAGGCAAGGCCAAGTGAGAAGATGCAACATCTACATCGACGGCATCACAGCACCTACAGCCAGCTGGCTCTTTCTTTTCATTTTTTTCTGGAAAACAAGGTTTGTTTTAGAAGGGGAGACTTAAACATTTTTTTATCAGATTTATGAAGGTAAAAATAAAATTCACATAATTTAGCCCTGGCTGGTGTGGATCAGTGGACTGAGTGCCAGTTTGCAAACCGAAAGGGTCGCTGGTTTAAGCAGGTGAGGACAGGCACCTGAATGCTGGGCCACAGAGAGCTGCGGGGCTGGGGGGCACATACATCCCTCCCTGGAAAAGAGCTATCTGAGCTGAGACTCAAGAGCAGCCCAGAGGAGTCCAGTGCAGGGGCCTGCAGGCAGCAGAGAGCACAGAGAGTACCCATGGGGGTCCTGCAGAGGGAGGAGGGGGCGGGGGCCCCTGGGCGGCTCACAGGGGTGGAGAAGA